>NW_027206290.1:10250000-10997500 GCF_024711535.1 Dipodomys merriami
TAGAAAAAATGAATGATGATCCTATCCATTAGCGTCATCTTGTCCTGGAAAATAAATGTCTCTATTTTAAAAGGCAGGGAAGAAAATCGGCCTAAATAAGATAGAAATTTAATTATCTCTTTATAAAAACAAGTACCATAGACTATCAAATCTTGTAGAATTTGTCATCTCTAAGCAGGTCCTTTCTTCTTATGGCCAATCTAGTATGCAGAAAGCCTGCATGTATTAAGAGTGGGAAAGTCAATAAAAATAAAGGAAGGAAGAAACCGAACTCGCGTAGGCCAGGCGATCCTTAAAGATTTCTGAGCCAGGCGCAGGTGGCTCACGCCTGTAATCCTAGCTACTCAGGAGGCTAATATCTGAGGATTGCGGCTCAAAGTCAGCCTGGGCAGGAAAGTCCATGAGACTCATATCTCCAATTAAGCACCAGGAAACCGGAAGTGGCGCTGTGGCTCAAGTGGTAGAGAGCTTGCCTTGAGCTGAAGAGCTCAGGGACAGTGCCCAGGCCCAGAGTTCAAGCCCCACGAAAGTAACATGTTAGTTGGAAAATAAAAAGTAGTTATAAGCTTGCAGAACGGAAATTGTGAAAGTACAGACTCACCTAAAACAGCCGCGACACTCAAGATGTTTGTGACTTGACCATATATAGCAGTGAACTGCCAACAATTAGCAATTATAAACCTACTATGATGGAAGAAAAAGGAAGAAAAAGGAACGGATACAGGGAGGAAGAAATGTTAGAGGAAATTCCCTCTAACTGGTGAAGTAAAATCAAATGTTCTCACTTACAGTGATCCCTTTTACTACATTTTTTTCACTTATATTCTCAATTCTTTTTAATATATTCCAAGAAACCATGCCCCCAATGAGACTGCTAGCAGAGTTCATGTGCAATAATTTGAATTCAAAGGAGACACTCTGGATTTCCTGAAGCCCACAAAGAAAATCAGGCTTTGGGTTGGAAAAGTGGAGAAAAACAATGGTTACACAGCAGTAAATAGGCTTTATCTTGAATTGTATGTCCTCAGTTTTGGTCTGTTAGTTATGGTGTTAAGGAAGAGTCCTTGTTGGTAAAATAAACTAATTTATATTTTAAAGTAACATGTAACTTTGGAAGTATTTTGATTTCTTTCAGAAACATTTTGAATTTCATCTCCAAATTTATATCCTTTTGAATATCCTGTTACACCATGAATATTGATTTAATAATTACTTACTACTACTCTTATGGGAAAAAATATCTCTGTATTCATCAGTGGAGATGTTGATTGATTCTATTCTGTTATTTCTCTATTCATTTTTCCCAAAAGCTTATGGACTCTGAGCTTTCCATTTTCTTATAATACTACAAATTAGTTTCACTTTTAAATCTCACTTTTTATTTCAATTTAGAAACAAAAAAGAATGGACTCATGACTTCGTAGGTTAAAAATTGTTTTCAGCAGAATACTACCACAAATATACTGGTTTTCAAAAAATGAGGTTAGTATTATGAAGGATAAAGTCAGATTCTGACTTCACCTTCCAAAAAAGCTGTAAACTAATACACTCTGATCTTCATTTTCTTCACTTTGATTCCACATAATATTTACATCCTCTTGTGTTTATACGACCTTATGATCTATGAGTTTCAATAGACAGTCGGTTAAAACATGTAGTATGCTTAGAAAAACCAAACATACTCTAATACATCTGCTAAAAGCTGATAGCATTTGCCAGACTATTCCAAGCATTAATTATCTTTCCTCTTTCCTGAGTCAAAGATTACAAGGAAAGAAAAGGGCATAACCTTAGTCCATCTCTACAGAAAATATTGTAACACCAATAAAAAGTATCAGAATGTGTTTGCTAAAATGTGGATGTTAACATTTCATTACTTCCCAAAAGCCTCCATTGACTATGCTTTGTTTATACTTATCATAAACAAATTCAATTTAGATACTGGTATGATGCTGACAGTATATGTTTCAAAGAATAAAACTGACATAGAAATAGACTCTCAAAGTAAACACTACAAAGATTTTTTTAAATGTAAACTTTAGATGCCAAATCACCAATCCTTTAACCTTGTTGCATTTGAAAATGTTTCAAGTTGAATTGTTATTTAGTAAATACTGATTAAAGCAAAGAAAAGTTTGAGTATACTTTCAACTAATACCAATCTATGTTGGTACAGATCATCTGAGCATAAACTTAGCACTAAGTTTATGCATAGCACAAAAGCAATAGTGGTGATATGCTAAAAAGTTAACAAAATCTGACCTTTCAGGAAAAGCAATGATTAAAAATCTCATATGAGTTGGTGGTTCATGTCTATAAAACATGAGAACTGAGAATTGTTGCTCCAAGCCAGCTCAGGCAGAAAAGTTTGTGAGACTCTTAGCTCAATCAATTACCAAGCACGCCAGAAGTGAAGATGTGGCTCAAATGACAAAGCATTAACTTTGAGCAATAAAACAAAACAAAACAAATCTCAGCTACAGTGCCTAGGCCTTGAATTCAAGACTCAGGACTGATACACACACACACACACACACACACACACACACACACACACACACACACACACAACTTCTATATATTATAAATGTGTCTCCCTATATACATGGATGTGTGTACATGTCTGTCTATCCATGCATTCATTCATCCATTTATTCATTTTACATCTTCCTTTTATACATCTGTTACACTATCTACTTATAATCAAAAAAGTGTTTAAAAGTTATGAATGTTTACACAATGCTTGAAAACCCTTTTGAAAGTTAAAGAAAGAGTTGAGTGTTAGTGGCTCACATTTATAATCCTAGATAATCAGGAAGCTGAGATCAGAGAATCATTTTCTGAAGCTAACTTGAGGTGAAAATCCTGGACATTTTTATTATCCAATTAATCAAAAAATGGTTGTGTCACTCAAGTGGTTAGGACCAAAATGTCAATTAAAAAAGAGCAAGCAAGTATGCAATGGCCTGTACTGCATCCCCAGGATAAGCATACATAGTCAGAGAGAGAGAGAGAGACAGACAGATAGATAGACTGAGAGAGCTTTGGTCCTAATTAAGGTATCTGATGCAGAGAAAAAAGATTGCAGTTAACCTCAAAGGAGTGTTTGGGGTTCTTGATTATTTTCTTTGATTTCTTTCTGATACCTACCTGTAGAGCAAGGACAATTATGATGATAACAACTGGGATAGAAAGCACAAAAAGAGAGAAAAAAAAGAGGTGTTTGAATTCCCAGAAAGTCTGGTTGTATTTTCAGAAGGAGACAGATGATGAAAAGTGACTTAGCCTAAAGCACTCACCTTCCCCGCCCCCCAACAGCCATCTCTTAGAACTGTCCTTGCTGCAGACACCACTGACTCATCTGTCCTCCTCATTCCCCGGAACAAAAGTACCCTGCAGTTTTGGAGAAGAGAACCTGAGACTATGACCTCATCTGATGCTGATGCCCCTAATTAAGACAGAGGCATTTGAGCCTTTGAAAGCCCTCAGTCAAAATAACATTGTTCATGCATCCCACCTGCATCTCACCCCGCTTCCACCTGCCCTCCACCCACTTCACTATGCTTAATATTTAAGAATCTTAGTTGTAAGGGATGGGGGTGTGATGCCATTTCCCCTTCGCCCTTCCCAGGATTCACTCCTGAATAAAGCCTGTTGGTCTGTTCTCTTTCTGCCATTTTCTCATGCTGATAACCTTATGACTTAATTTCCTTACAACAAATATTCCTTCACTGTATTAGCAAATATCCTCTTCCACCCACATAATTTAAAAGATACTTAAAGCCTTTTCCCAAAAGTTCAGAAAGTGATTTGCAAGTTTTTTTTCTTGTCCACGAATAAAAGTCTCCAGTACTAAAATAAATAAATAAATACTAAAAATTATAAACTGGATTTCTGTTGAAGCACGTATAACACAGTAGGTTAAGTTATAGTTTTGTAAATTGGGTATATGTGTGTGTGTTGAATAACTCATACTTTTCTGTTGCTTTGTATACATGCATAATTGATTTTATAAATCACAAATATTGATTTGATTATTACAAATCAATTATACTCAATAGACAAACTCCAAATACAGAATCTGTGAATGCTGATGAAGTCACTGTATCTGTGCATGTGCAGGAATTCCATGCATACTTCAATATGAATATTACCATTAGAAATATATTTTACTTTCATAAATAGCCTGCAGTTGAGAGGGAGTTTAAGTGAGAATATTATACTTATTTTGTCATACATTTATTTATTTATTTGTTATGATTTCAAGCTCTATTACTCTTTCCACAACTTTATTGAATAACTCAATTTTTATTCATGACCACTCCTTCAATTAAGAAAATCAATGAGTTTTACTTTTATCTTTGTAAGCAATTATGGTCTAGTCTACTGGTAAATTACATTACTATTTCTTAGAATAAATCATTTCATCATTGTTATTTTAAATACTGATTTAGAAGCTCTCTAAATGTTCCAACAAGCAGTCAGGATTAAGAATGATGTTACTGATACTGTAATATGTAGGTCAAATTCATAATTTCTTTCATAGAACCAGTTTTCATATATATATATACGTATATATATATATATACGTATATATATATATATATATATATATATATATATATATATACATAATGGTTAGAGCCCCAGTGTCTAAAATGCTTGGAAAATAGATGACAGATATTAAATACTAGATGTAGAGTAAAACATTTCATACATAAGTGGGTTTGTACATAGAAAGCTTCATGTATCAACCTGGGTACTTGTGGCTCATGCCTGTAATCATAGGTATTTGGGAGGTTGAGATCTGAGGATCAAAGTTCAAAGCCAATCCTAGAAGACAAATCCACAAGATTTTTTTTTATCTTCAATTAACCAGCAAAAAGCTAGAAGGGGACATGTGACTAAGGGAAGAGAGAGACTCTTCTACTGATTTGGACATCAGAAGTGCAAGCTTCATGGTATCTAGAAACAACACCAGTGACCTCCCAAATGTTCAAGCTTTTAGCCTCAGACTGAATTCTACCATTAACATTCTTGGTTCTCAGTCCTTCAGATCTGGACTGAACTTCTGGATTCAGATGGCCTACTATTAGCATCTGGGACAATTCCTGTAATATGTTCCCTCTCATCCCTCTGAATACACACACTATTATTAAACACACACTGGAGATCCTGACTGATACAAATTTGGTCCTGGAAACTGAATAGCCTCCCTTCTTCCTGCATTCCTTTCATACAGCAAGATATTGGTGAGATTCTTTCCACACACTGAGGCTGTGATTGAGTTAATTGTATAAAGCTATTAATGGTACAAAAGAAAGATGTAAAAGCCACTTGTTTTCACAATAAAAAGTGACATAATTGCTGTGGCCAAGTAATAATGAGATTTTCAAATAGATAGCATATACTTATAAAATTTGTAGAGCACACCAATCTCCAAATATAAGTACAGTAACGGTTCCAAAGATCATAAGAATGAAAATGCAAACAAAAATATGAGAACTCTCCCTGCCAAATAATTCACATGTGCACTATGTATGCACCCTCAGTCACAGCATGGTTCTTGCCTATAAAGCATGCCCTTCATCAGAGAACAAAATAAATTCAGTAAACTCAGTAACCCTTAAAACTAAAGAGAGTTGCTGATATATAGGCTCCTTCAATGTTACAAATGTACTCAATGGTGAGCTACTTTTAGGTTACAGATTTGATTGTTAAAGAAAATAGACTGCTCATATTTTTTCCAGTATATCTAACAATAAAATTAGCACATACTTCATTTTGGTTAAAAGATGGGCATTTTCAAGACTGTCCAAATAGTTGTTTTACTTTTTAATCAAATATGTACAATTCATGCCTTTATTGGATCTAAATATTTTGCAATTTATCTGTTCATGTTAATGTCTGGAAGAACAAAAAGTAATTTATAAGCATTTATTTGAAGATTTGGTAGAATCATCAGAAGAAAATGGATTTCAAATGAATCTTCAAGCCATCGTGACAGAATAAGATATAATCAAGGCTTCATTAGTGAAGTTTGGAAAGCAAATACAGCAGAATCAGTTCAAGGTAAGCTTGGGCAAAAATGTTAGCAGGATCCTATCTCAAAATCAACATTGTTTGGTGGTTTGCACCTGTACTACCAGTTACTCTGGAGACTATCTGAAAAATCAACTGGAGCTAAATGGGATGGAGACATGGCTGAAGTGATAGAGCACTTGTTTTCCAAGAATCTAAGTTCAGAATCTAGTACCACCAAAAAAAATAAATCTCAAGTGTTAATAATATATCTCAATATAGGGCTGGGAAGGTGGCTCAGTGGTAGAGTGCTTGCCTTGCATGCCTGAGGCCCTGGGTTCGATTCCTCAGCACCACATAAGCAGAAAAGAAAAAAACCAGAAGTGGGGCTGTGGCTCAAGTGGTAGAGCACTAGCCTTGAGCTGAAGAGCTGAGGGGCAGTGCCCAGGCCCAGAGTTCAGGTCCCACAACTGGACCAAAAAAAATATATATATATCAATATATTTTTATAATATTTTAGTACTCATTCATCCCAATTCAGAAAAAATGTTCAGATGACCAGAGTAAGAAATCATAAATCATCCAGGAAAATCTCATTTTAAACTGTGTCTTTTGGGGGCTGGTATGACTCAAGTTATAGACGACCTCCCTAACAAAAACAGGGTTCTGAGTTCAAATCCCAGTCCCAACAAAAAGTAGATGCATGTCACAGAGAAGATAGGAAAATGTAATAAAAAAACACTCATGTTTGTATATATTATATCATAGAAGAATTATTTCCCTCTCTTGGTAGTAGTAGTAGTAGTAGTAGTGGAAGTGGTGGGTTTTAAATTCAAGATCTCATATTCACTAAACAAGTTCTTTGCCACCTAAGCTATATCATTTAGCTCTTTTTCCTTTAGTTTATTTTTCAAGTAGTGTCTAGCTTTTTACCTAGTAGCCTACAACTGCTATCTTACGAACTCCATCTCTTGTATAAATGGGATTACATGTGTGGGCAATCATGGAATAGGATCTTGCTAATGTATTTGCCTAGGTTGGCCTCCAACTGCAATCCTCTTATCCCTGACTATCAGACAGCTGAGATGATAAATGTGCCTCAGCATGCCTGGCCTTTAATAGAATTTTCAAGAGACCAATAACATATACAAAATAAATGTGAATATACTTTGCAATGAGAAGTATTGCATAAGAGAAAAATAGCTATTTATTACGTACAATTAAGAAGTGTGAGGGGAGGTGTGGGTAGAGAAAGGATGAGTGAAAGTGTTGAAAGGGGTGACAGTGATCAAGAAACATTGTATTCACCAACTGCTTTGTTAAATGATAACTGCTTTGCACAACTTCTTTTTCTTTGTCAGTCATGGGGCTTCAACTCAGAGCATGGGCATTGCCCTTCTTCATTCAAGGCTCCTTTCTATCACTTTGAGCCACAGCACCACTACCACTTTTCTGGGGGTTAATTGTAGATAAGAGTCTCCTGGACTTTCTTGCAGGGACTGGCTTCAAATCAGCACAATCCTCAGATCTCAGACTCCTAAGTAGCTAGGATTATAGGTGTGAGCCATTGGCACCTCTCAAGCTTTCTTCTTTTCTTATGTTTTTGCCAGAACTTAAAATTGTCAATGTTATGGTCTATAATTATTCACATGTATGTTTTTACAATTTGCATCCCTTTGGGTTGCATTTGATACTCCCTCAGAAATTAGAGATGCCCCCCTTTTACAACTACATTTGTAAAAAGTAAAATTTCTTAAGAAATTGAGTCTTTCAGTGATTTTATATGTGTGTGCATATATATACATATGCATATGTATATATATATATGTATACACATGTATATATATATATATATGGTGATTCATTGCTGTGTGTGTTGTTCTGTGTGCTTTTAAAAATCTATTTAATGAAAAGATACCAGCTTTGCTAGAAACAGTGGTTTACACCTGCCATACTAGCTATAGGAGGTAGAGACCAGGAAGCTTGATGTCTAAAATTATCCCTGGGCAAAAACATGAGAACCTTTTTGAGAAATAACTATGGTGAAAAGAGCCGAGGCCCTGGCTTCAGAGGTGGAGTACCACCTCCCTAGTAAGCTTGAGGCCTGGGTAATAAGCAAACAAATAAACTTAAGATGTAAATTATCCATTATTGTGTTTCAGATGACTGCACTTATAAGGTTGAGTGCAGGTAGTTAACAACCAGTGACATGTATTTTATTGATTGACTATTCACTTGGAGATGTGATGCATCTGCTTATAAGTCATAGATCCACATAACTGTTTAATAGTATACATTCATGCTTGCTAGTATCACCTCTTGCTGTGTTAAAGCTTCTTTTGAAGTGTGTTTAGTTTAGGATCTCAAGCAGTCTATAAAGTGTCCTCTCATATTTGCATACTTCTCAGTTAAGTTCCCTTTGAAAATATCCTTTAAGAACCATTTATTGCCAGGTGCCAGTGGCTCACAACTGTAATCCTAGCTACTCTGGAGCTCAGATCTGAGGATCAGGGTTCAAAGACAGCCTGGGCAAAAAAGTGGGCTTATCTCCAATAAGCCACCAGAAAACTGGGAGTGGTGCTGTGGCTCAAGCAGTAGAGCACTCTCCTTGAGCTGAAGAGTGCATGGGTAGTGCCCAAGCCCAGAATTCAAGCCCCATGACTGTAAAAAAAAAGCCATTTATTTATCTAGATATTATTTTCAAAAATTCAAAGAATCTTGGAATAATTCTTTGTGTTCTAATAATTGATGACAAATACTTTTTGCAAGACATATTTTTCCAGAATTATAATTTTTTAGATATTGACCAGTGTTAATTTTATAAATTTTGATTTTTTAGAAATTTAACATTAAGAGCTTAGTACTTGGACCAGGTGGCTTAATCCTAGCTGTAATCCTAACCACTAGGAGGCTGAGATCTGAGGATCACTGTTCAAAGCCAGCCTTGGCAGACAAATCCAAAAGACTTATCACCAACTAACCAACAAAAAGCCAGAGTGAATGTATAATTCAAATGTTAGAATGAGAGTTTTGAGTGAAAAAGAAAAGGAAGAATTGGAGGGCTTGAGTTCAACCCCCAGTATCCATATTAACACACACATACACACACCCATACACACCACACACACACACACACACACACACACACACACACACACACACACACACACACTAAAACAATGAAGAGTTTGGCATCTAGAATTGTGTCTTTTAGGATTATTGCCCAATCTACAGCCCCTCAATGGAACTGTCTCTTCCGCTGTTGAGTAATGTTCTATTTGTTTATATTCCACAGCTTTATCAAGTCCTTTCCTGAACACCATTACACACAATGAAGTTGGGAATGTTTTACTTATAGTTTTTGTTTCCATGCAGGGTCTCTGAACATATTGAAGCAGAGAAAAAGATATACCTTTTTCTGCTTTTATCTGTATATTAAAGGGAAAGGTTTCCCATCTGATGCAGTGAAAATCAATATGTGAAAACACTAAGGCCAGGTTGGTTCAGGGTTAAAGCAACCTCCATCTGCTTCTAAGCTTGCCTGAGTCTTTCTGAAGCAATTGTCTACTCACAAGTTGAAGAATTCTCTTTTAAGTAAGAAAGTTTTGTTTTTCTTTTACATAGGTATTCCAAGATAAACTTGTAAAAGGCATTAATGCCTGAATTATGCCTCCTATGTTATCTGTAATAAGTTAGTTATGCACTGGACATGACATGTACTGAAATGGACCATTCATAATATTTACATTGTGAAACTTGTGTTTCACTATAAGTGTGAAGAAAAGTAGGTCAGACAGGACAAATGCAAAGTCAAAATAGATTGCATCTATTATTTCTTTTTGATTTACTCATCTGATGAGTACTTTATCTGGTAGGAAACTAATCAGACATGGGTTTGGTCTTCATGAAGACTAATAAATGATTTTATTTCTGAGCTGCTATTTATGTAAAGGTGTTCAAAATAGCTTTTATATCATGTGCACAAAAATATAAAATCTAAATCTATAACACTTATCTACTGAGATTGAAATTGCATACACATTATATATATACATTTGTAAAAAGCATAAGGTATTTGATTTTAATGCCTAATAATCTGGAAAAAATTAAAACTATAAGGTCTCTTTAAAAATATTTTGGAATAAACATCTCAAATCATATCCTTTTATACAAATTTAAAGTTATAGAAGATGAGAAAATAATTTCAATTGCCTACTAAATAATAATAAAATAATAAATGTTTTACATAATAAAATAAAGTATTACATAATTAAAATGTTTATAAAAATGCCTTAAACAGGTGTGATATGCACATTTATTGCTACAAGCACTAAGGCTTGGATTTGGGGCTTCATCTCCATTCTTAATCGGCTTTCTTGCTCACATGTGGTATTTTCGCCCTTAAGTTACACCTCCCATCCAGCTTTCTGACTGGTTACTTTTGGCCAGAGCCTCTCAGACTTTTGTGCTTGGACTAGCTTCAAATCAAGATCCTCAAATTTCAGCCTGAAAAATTGTCACCTGGGTAGCATAACTACAGGAGACTTGTATTGTGCAGATACCTGGGATTGTTAATGCTGACATTCCATCAGTAGTCCTTTGAAGGCTTGCATAGATTTTCAACAGGGTACAACCAGTTTTATAGGAACCAATGAAACAGTGATACTCACAAGACAACATGTTGGAAATGAATTTTACAATTTGTGGGGGTGGGCAATGGAGGGGAGAGAAAGTAGGAGAAAAATGAGGAGGAGTAACAATGTTTGACAAGAAATGTAATCACTACCTTACGTATATAACTGTAACCCCTTCACACATCACCTTGACAGTAAAATTAAATTTTAAAAACGAACTTTAAAATTTAAGTCAATATATGTTTTAATGATTCAAAATTAACAACTTGATCAATAAATGTTCAGAGGAGGTTGCAATACTTATGCATTGTGTTAAGTCATCTTAGTAGAATATGTTTTTGAGATAATATAATTTCATAAACATTCAGAAAAGAAGGGAAGGTTTGGCTTCAGGGGTCAGTGGATAGAGCACCATCTAATGAGCAGAAGGATCAGCTACTGAGTTTGAGTCCTGGTCTTATCGATAAAAAAAAAAAAACGAGAGAAAAGAAATAAGAAAAATATTTCTCAGAAAGAGCATTTCTAAATACATAAACTACTTGTCCACCTAACATCTAAAAATATTCATATCTATACAATGATAGATAATATTTTATGTAACTGTGGATGCTTATACTTTAACTAAAGCACAATTTACTTTGGGAAAATATATCTGAGAATTTCATAGAGCATTTTTCACAAAAATATCCTTTTCCATTACTAAATATTAATATATTTTAATTTTCATATTGTTTCTTTTTATTCTTATTATAATGTACAAAGAAGTTAGTGTTATATAAGTCAGATAAAGATTACATGCCCCTTCCCTCCCTCACACGATCCCAGTTTTTCCCTCCTACCCCTCCTACCCACATGTTGTATAGTTCATTTTCAATCTAGTGTCTAGTGAGTACCACTACATTTGTCATCCTTTGTCCCTATTTCTGTGCCCCACTCTCTCAAGGACAGATAAACAAACAAACAAGATAAAAAGAAAAGAAAACAAAAGCAGCAACAAAGGAAAAGAGCTTCTTGCTTCCATTTCCTGAAGTTCATTTCAAAAAGTAATATTTCATTTATTCAGATGTAAATATACATTGTGCCTTCATTTTCCTCTCCTAAAATAGTTTGTGAAATTATCCCAGAGAAATTTTCTGACTTTCTAAACAACAGAATCAATAACACATTTATAAGATTATTTCTTTGTTGCTTTGTATGCCCCTCCCCCATAGTATAACCCCTGCTTTCACTGTATTTGATGTTGGTATAATTTGTGGAGGGGAAGGGAAAAACAAATCATTTAAATAAGGATACAGGTGGACCCATTGCAACAATGAGAAGTACAAGTTGTCATGTCGAAAAACAAACTTTACAACTTTGGTGGGGGGTGAGGATTGAGGTGGGGGCAGGGAGAGGCTGGGAAGGGATGGGAAGGAGAAACAAAGGAGGAGGCTACAATGCTTGATAAGAAATGTACTCATTATCTTGCCCATGTAATTGTAACCCCTCTGTACAGTATGTTCACAATAAAAAATAAAAAAAGAAATTTTCTGACTTTCTAAACAACAGAATCAATAATAGCAATAATAATAATAAATTATAAAATAATATAATATGACAATGTATGATGTCTTGAAATGGTTTGAGACATGAAAAAGCATAGTAGCTAAATAAGAAGAAATGTTTCAGTAGTAATTTATCAAAGGGAAGACTTTGCCTTACTGGCATCATTCACCATAGACCAATAGACACATCAAGTAATTCTGTTCTGAAAATTAATTCATTTAAACATTCCTGGAAGACAGCACATAAAAGGAAATAGAAAAATGATGGAAAGAGTGTCACTGATCAAGATGTATTGTACTTATAAACTGACATGTTGACATAAAACCCCTTCGTAAAATTACTTACAAGTAATAAATCAATTTTTAAACTAAAATATAAAATATATATGGTCAATAGGAACATTATTTTTTCTAGGGTTAAACTGACATAGCAATAATTATAATAACCAGTAAAAACAATAAGAATAGTAATAGTAGCCTCTCTCAGTGAGTATTTTTTCACATTCTGGGCACAATTCTGGACACTTGGTAAAGGCTAACATTTACCTTAATTAATCTCTTTAAAACCATCGTAACATAAATTAATTTATTCTCATTTTATTGAGTGAATTTAGAAATTGAAACTGAATTTTTTTTCGTTTTTTTTAATAAGTTTTTTTAATTGTGAAAATACCGTACAGAAGGGTTACAATTACATGAGCAAGGTAATGAGTACATTTCTTATTAAGCATTGTTGCCTCCTCTTTTGTTTCCCCTTACCATCCCTGCCCTCCCATGTACACCCCCTCCCACCGCCCTGCCCCTCCTCCTGTGCCAAAGTTGTAAAGTTCGTTTTTCGACATAACATCTTGTACATCGCATTGTTGCAATGGGTCTACTTGTATCCCTACTTAAACAATTTGTATTTTCCCTTCCCCTCCCCAAATTAGACCAAAACCAAATACAGTGATAACAGGGGTTATACTGTCGGGGAGGGACATACAAAGCAACAAGAAATCATCTTATAAATATGTTAGAAACAATAGCAAGAAAGAAAAACCATTTAAGTCCTTATCTTGGGGTTCATTTCGCCTAACATCAACTTTTCTGTAGCAAACAATATTGAGACTTAACTGCCCTTAGAACCTTGCCCCTCTCCTATTTCTAACCCATGTATGAATTTTCAGTAAGGAAACAACTGGCCCAAGAAGTAGTGAATTTCAAGAATCTTGGCATAAACTTTTTTTTTCCCGGTCATGGGCCTGAACTCTGGGCCTGGGCGCTGTTCTCAGTCTTCAGCTCAAGCCCAACACTCTACCACTTGAGCTTCAGCTCCACTTCTGGCTTTTTCTGTTTATGTGGTGCTGAAGAATTGAACCCATGGCCTCCTTCATGCTCGACAAGCACTCTACTACTGAGCCACCTTCCCAGCCCTTGGCATATACTTTTTAATACATGTTCTTAGCAGGTAAATTGAAAAATAAGTAAATAAGATATCTACTTCAATGTAAAAAATGCATTTAAATTATGGGATAGAAATAATCCAGGAACTAAATTATAAATCATGTGTATAAAGCATATACCTCTGCTGCCTTTTAGATGCTTCTGAAATTTAATTTTCTTCTATTTAAAAAGACAATAAAGTATTAAACTTAACATACTGCTATTTTGAAAATGATAAGAAGCAAGTTATAGGAATATGCTTTATATGTCTTGATAACTTTAAATGGCTTTTAGTTATTAGTAAATGGAATTGGCTTTGGAAGGTAAATTGCCTAGGTGTGCCCACAATTTTACAACACCAGTGCTAGGATGACAGCAAGGTGGACTTCAATTGCTTTAGTCATTATCTAAGAAAACTAAGGTTTCATTTTCTTTTTCATCCAAATGACTTTTTTCTGAAATAAACTTCTACTTCAAAAGCATAGAATATATCCAAAGGGAGAAGGGGGAATGGGGAGGAAACTTAGTATGTGAGAAAAGAAAAAAAAATCCACCCATGTTTGACTTCAAAAGAATATCTTTGAGTTGATGTAGAGAAAGAAATGAAAAATTGCCTCTCGATTTTATACCACACACACAAAAAAGAAGATTTAAAAAAAAAAGGAGTGCCATCCCCCCTTAAATCCCCAGAACAGATCTTTTGCTGCCCGTTCCGTTTTCTCTGAACTCACTCGCACCTCTGCATTGGGAGGGGAAAGAGACAAGTATCTGACTTTTGTCTCATCTCATTCTGGATTTTGTCTACAGTAAATTGAAAGGCCATTACAGAATGGCAGGCAAGAAATACCATTTACATCCAAATTAATTTTGCCTCCATTGTCATAAAGATGAAGAATTGCATTATAATTCTGCTCAATGACTGATAAATGTGATATATATTTTATATGATTGTACATATATGTATTTATTATATACATTTATTTTGTATGTAATTGTATGTGTTTGCTTGTATCCTGGTACTGGTGCTTGAACTCAGGGCCTGGGCACTGTCCCACCTCTTGTTCACTCAAGCCTGGTTCTCTACCACTCTCACAGACTTTCCTGCTTACAGTGGCTTCTAATTACAACCTTCAGTTCCCAGCCTCTTAGGGAGCTAGAATTACAGGCATGAGCCAGGTGCCTGGACTAATTTGTTTTTTTCTTTATCCCATTTTATTGATGGTCGTTAAGAACAATAATAGATGTCTCAATAGCACTCTTTTTCATTATTTCACTACTTTGCTTAAAGCATCTGAGTCTTTATATATTTTGTAATAGTGCACTTCTTCTTCTGACCTATGATTTCCCCTTTTTTAGAATACACAAGTATAATGTATTCATTATTCATATGGCTTATTATGGTTTCAATTATTATTTCAATAGTAACATATGAATTCCTTCATCCCTAAAATAAATGTTTGTTGCAGCAACATAATTATCTCCTCCGGAAGATATAACAAGAAAATTTGTGTTTCTACATCAGGCTGACAGTTTCTATCATAGATAATGCCAAAATTGAACACAGTATATAGCTCAGCATAGTAGTAAGTCATAATGGGGCAGAAAGAGTGTTGGTCTAAAGAGTTGATGACTGTTATGTTTTGGAAAAACATGACCTTCATTTCCTATATACCTTTTTATTGGTCTCTAGAATGAAGAACACAAATGCTTACTAGTGAGGAAGTAGAAATATATAAATCACTTCCCCTTTCCATGTATGATTTTTTGAAAGTCTATGAATTGATGGTAAAAATGATTCACAAATTCTAATTACCTCTGTAAGTGAAGCTGTCTTACTTTCAAAGCAGGAAGTTAAGCTGATCTATTTACACGAGTTAATGAAGAAGAGTCAAACAACATATGGCTGGTCTTATCCCTTCAGAGAAAAAACATAAAATAATATTTTGCCAAATTTCAATTTCATTTTTTTTTCCTTTCTTTTTGTCAGTCATGGGGCTTGAAGTCTGGGCCTGAGTGCTATCCTTCAGCTCTTCAGCTCAAGATGTGCGCTCTGCCACTTGAGCCACAGCACCACTTCTGGTTTCCTGGTGGTTAATTGGAGATGAGTCTCATGGACTTTTACTGCCCAGGCTGGCTTTGAACTGCAATCCTCAGATCTCAGTCCCCTGAGTACGTAGGATTACAGGCGTGAACCACCAGCGCCTGGCTCATTTTTCATATCTTAATTAATTATCATATAGATGAACATTTGGGTAAAGAAGACAGTCCCTTACTTCCCATATTTCTGAATATTTAATCAACAGTATGGACATTTTTAAGTGTTGAAGTTAATTGAATCTAGAACATTAATTTTATTAGGAAGGATGAATTTATCCAAAATTTCTGATTTTTTGCTAAATTTGATGAATCTCATATTCTTTGTGGTGCTAGATTATGTAAAATATTTTAGAAAAGGCTGCTTTATTTTTCTTTCCCAATTCCTCTATTGTCGTTTATTTAAATCAACAATAATTGCTTATCTTTTGCTTTGCAAATATCACTGTCTGATGCTGACTCATTGTCATTCTCTCTGAATATAATTTTACTTTTCTATTTATTATATTAATCATTGATTAATGGATTGATTATCTAAATACGGAGGTTTGAACTCGTGACTTTCACTTGACAGGCAAATACTTGAACACTTAAGCCTGGACATCATCACTTTTCGCTTTACTTTAGTTTTCACAAAGGATCTCATGCTTTTGCAGCCTTAAGCTTCTCCTATGATGTCTTCCATTGAAAACAAGTTGCAGCACACTCACCTGGTGTTTGAGATAGTGGCTCAAGCCTAACTTATAGATAACATTGAACCATATCTTCCCAGTTATGTCTCCTCTTTAGCCTAGCTATGTTTACAAGCATGTGCCACCACAACACCCAACATTTTGGTTCTTGAAAGTTGACCTTCTTTGAATGGAAAATACAGTTTTGTTTGTCAAGCCTACTCCTAGGATCAGAAGGAGTATTCAAAGAGCTGTAGACATTGTCCATAAAGCCATAGTCATGCCTTCTGTTTGATTTTGCTATTGTCTCTTGGAAGATATTATGTTCACCTTAACCACTTAATAGCTTGCTTTTTCTTTTTCTTTTCTTTCTTTCTTTCTTTCTTTCTTTTTGTCAGTTATGGTGCTTGAATCTGGGCCTGGACACTGTCCCTGTGCTCTTTCTTCAGCTCAAGGTGAGCACTCTACCACTTGAGCCACAGTGCCACTTCCAGTTTTCTAGTCATTTATTGGAGATCAGAGTCTCATGGACTTTTCTGCCTGGACTGGCTTTGAACCATGACCCTCAGATCTCAGCCTCCTGAGTAGCTAGGATTACAGGCTTTAGCCACCGGCACTCAGCTTATAGCTTGCTTTTTCAAAAACAAATATAGTGAACTTACCACCCCTGAGAAGTGATCTGGGTATTGTGACTACAAAAGCCTCAATGTGTTGTACACACTATTTACCAAAATAAAACTGAGTTTCATCCAATAATAATTATTTACCCCATCAGTAAGAATCCTATCTGCTTTGGAGTGCATGTAAGTATTTAATAGCAGGAATGAAATTATCTTTAAAGTTGACTAAATTTTCTGCCATCATTCTATCATGCAGTATATTTAGACCTAGGTAAACAAAATGATTAGAGAGTAAAATGAAATTCAATAGAGAAAAAAATAATTATCTAAGTACAATGCAATTTATAATACAGTATATATACAATACAGTGTATGTATGTATAATATATATTAATATTATGCATGTGTATATGTACATAGACATATATACATATATATAATCCATACACTATTTTTATAGAAATGTCTCAAAAAGCATCACAAAAACAAAAATATTTCAAAAAGGTAGCTAGCTTACAAACCACCTTACAAATTGGGGAAAATAAGGCAATATTTGTTTCTTGGCTCACCTGCGACCAGTAGCAAGGAATGAAAACAGAACCAGTTGAAAATGGCTGATATCACTTAGAACAGGGGGTACCTGAGGACCCAACTTAATAAGGGCTTCATTCCAGGACTACTAAGCAGGCACTTGGTATTTCAGGATTTTTGTCATGGTTGCGTACTTCATCCAAACCTGCACCTTTTATGCTTCAGAACTAGGACTTGGGGAGAGATGGAGGCAAGGAAGCTCCTGGAAGAGTTCCCCCAGCACTGTCACTCAGGGCTTAGGGCCCTGGTTCCTTCTAGTCCCTGGGGATATTGATATTTAATATACATATATGTAAATACACAGAGAATTAGAATAAATAAAATCTCAAGGGTTAGGGAGAAAGGTAGGGAATTTGTAAGAAACCAGAGTTAGAGAGATCTCCTCAGGCCAACCTCACCGCTTCTTTGACCCCTCTGGCTTCCAGCTTCTCCTTGGTTTTTCTCCTCTTCTGTAACTTCTTTCTTCTCTTCTGGATCTTTCTCTTTTTCATCCTCTGTTTGGACTTTTTTGGCTTTTTTCTTTTTTTGAAATTGGAAAAATTCTTACTGCCACCCTCTCTCTCCCCTCCTCTGAGTCTGAGAATTCTTCCGCATAGGCAATTCATTTGTCAGAGGAGCAGATGGATATGTTCTTGTCAGAGTCTTCTTCACTCTCATCAACACTCTCCTCTGGGATGGTGTCTTCGGTAATTACTTGCATTTGGACCCCAGTTGCATGAGGTAGCATTCTCAGGTTCTCAAAGAGCTTCTGTTTAATTTTCTTGAGGTACTCATTCATGTTCTGGTCAGTCATATTAAAAGGACTGTTGTGAAGCTTGAAGTCTGGTCCAAATTCGAAGTAAGCATGATATGGCAGCTCAATCTGAATCTCTGTCCATGACCACCGCTGTTACATATGTCCAGCATGGGGCAATGTTTTGAATGGTGTAACCACCTCCTCCTTGCATTAACCCGGTCAGGTTGAAGCTATTGACAAATTCCATACACTTGGCAGGCCCTTTCAAGGTCAGATTGAAACAACCTAACCCATCCCCAGACAGGGAGTTTGATCCTTGCTTTAAGACCACTGGACTAGACTGGAACATCTCCATTACTCTGGACATGACTGCTTTGAGAATGGCCTCGTAGGACTCATCGTCATGCTATTTTGGAGTGGGTAGTTTGCTGGCCCTGATATTCTGTGAGTTGCCAATTCCTGGGAAGTACTCTTCATACTTATGAAAGAGCACAGTCCTGCACAGTCTTTGGTATAGAAGGCCTATTCCGGGGCTGGGAAGGTGGCTCAATGGTAGAGCGCTAGCCTTGCGCTGAAGAGCTGAGGGACAGCGCCCAGGCTCAGAGTTCAGGCCCCACGACCGGACCCAAAAAATAAATAAATAAATAAATAAATAAATAAATAAATAAATAAATAAATAAATAAATAGAAGGTCTCTTCCATGCCATCACCATGGTGAATATCAATGTCAAATGCAGCACCCTCTGGTGATACTCCAGCAGTTCCAATGTGGCCAAGATGATATCATTGAGATAACAAGCCAGATAACTCAGACTTATTTGTGTGGTGCAGAGCCCCAGCCCAATTGACAGTGACATCTGTCTGTTGTTTATTAAGTTTCACGGCTCTTGCCAGAGCCACTAGTAGATAATGAACAGAACTTGAACAGGCCATCAAAATACTGGACTGTCTTCACCTACATGGAAGTTCTGCATCTGCTTGCTATACTCAGACAAGTTGTCTGGCTGAATGGAGCATAAGAATTTAATGTAGTCATCACTGTGATACTTGGTCATTTCAGCATTAGCTTTGTGAGGACAATAGATTTCCATTTTTCAGGAAGGACCTGTAGTTGAGCAGCAAGTTGTGAGTCATGCGGATTCAGTGAGGCTTCATTGGATGCCCTTGTCCATAATAATAATGTTCAATGTCCCCATCGTAGTAGTAACAGATGTTTCTCTTAGTGCTATGAGTATGAGCCATCTTGCTTGCCTTTCTGTCCTGTCAGTTGTCAGTCTGTCTGCCTCCATACACTATTAAACCTATTTATTTACTGTTTTCTGCCATCATTTCTGTTGCTTTTAGCTAAAGAAAGTATTTACATTAATTCTTGAAAGGGAGGACAATTAAGAGAATGTTTGGTCTTAATTGTCCAGATTAAAAATTACAATATACAAATTACTTTTTATATAAAGATGATAATATTTCTCATTAGGATTTTGAAATTGTTATAACATATGGGTTTTAAAAACAGATTTACCTGAAAGACTCTTATTTTCAAAGTCAGTCCTTCTGCTGTTGAAATAGAATAAACATTCAAGTTATTTACTAAATAGGTTACACATTTATATTTTGTTTGCACAGCATTTTTAGTACGCCTAAAATCTCATGAATTCCCATCTCTCTGTATACATTGTTTTCACCTTTGTTGCTTTTGTTAACTATAGAATAAATTGGATTTTCATAATTGAGATAGCTCAGTATGAAGACAGTTCTCTCAAGAATCCTTACCTCATTGGGAAACAGAAAACCCAGGAAGAAATTTTATTTTCTTGTACAGTAGCTACCAAAATAGTAGCTGCCCTTCTTATACAATAAGGAAGACTTAATATTTGTTCATTAGCTAGAAACTAATTCTGAAAACTTGGTCGGATCAGAGATCAGTTAGCGTATAATGTTTGTGCAAATAAAGAGAGTGGGATTGTCTGAAATACTTTCCATAGCATAAGGAGATAGTAATAAAATCTAAAACAAATCAACGTATTTCTCTTTCACAAAAGATTACAAAGTATCTCTCAAGTCTCAATTTTGATAGATACTATAATAAAACACAAATTTTCTTCAGTTTACAGTGGCTTCTAGTGGATTTTTTTCTACTTAACAATGGAATAACTGAACTCATAAAAAATTGGGTCAGTTTTACTGCAGTATTTGATTAATTGTGTAAGTTATTCAGTGCTGCTTAGAAAAATGGACTATGTTAGGTGATTTTACTCATCTGTAGGTTAATGTTTGAAGTTTTTTTAAGGTGGTCAAGGTTAAGCTATAAAGCTATAAAGGTATTATACATTTTTAAAAAATTATCCTAATTTTAACTTACGATAAGTCTATTGGTATATAGCCCTGTGGTAGCTTTTTTAACTGAGGAGAAAAGGAATTCCATAATTGTTTTTAAGAGGCTGATTTCTGTACTCTGTGACCAATTTCCTAACCTCTAAATTTTCAAGAAGATACTGCTCTATTTATCTTTCTGATGTCTTTTTATTTTTTTCCATTTTAATGTATTCTCCAATATTTACCAAGAATACTATTACTTACATAAAAAGCACAATGTTTAGAGTTCATGGTGATCACAGCACTTTCTAGATTAGCTCAATGCTGAATCCAAATATAGTAAAAATCAACTAAACCTGAGCATTGATTTGACATCAGCCTTGGCTTTTGATATTTCTTCCTGTGATCTTCCTCTTCTAAAAATTCTCATCTTTAATCACCATGAGAGAACATGAGTTAGAAAGATCCTGTCAGATTTAAGGAACTTTGGCTTTTAGTGAGCCTATTGGCAAAATTGTCTGCTAATGATTATGTCTATATGTGAATATATCACATTTTTCCTCACTTGAGAAGTAATGTAATTCCCACCGAAAGAAATGAATAATTTTAATAGATTCTTTTATTTCAAAGCTCAAATATACAAGGATAAATAGAGGATACTATTAATAAAATAGCACATTAGTCGAAATAACAGAAAAATATTCTTTCACATTGAAAGACTCATTTAGTGATTTAATACTTTCCACTTGCATTATTTAATGAGTGACATTTTAGCAATATAAGTACTAATATCTGAAAGTTTCATCGTAATTCAAAGCTCTTTCTAAACAATAAATAATTTACTTACCACTATGTGCATGGGGTTTTTCAATTCCCACTAGATCAACAAAGAAACCAAAACATCTTTGAAGAGCAGAATGATGTTTAGAATTTAAACATACTCAACTCAATGTATCAGAAGTAAAACAAACAGTAAACATATTTCAATATATGGATTGTTTTTTAAAAATCAGGGGAGGGAAATAATTCTTTCATATTCATTTGTTAACATCTGAGTGGAATTATCTGACCCTATACAAACTTGTATAATATACCTATAATCATGGCTTATCATTTTCCTTTAAACAACACAGTATCCATGTTATTTCAAATAAATATTCTTCATCAAAAAGTTTATATTATTTGTAAGTTTATATAACATATTGTGTTGTATATTGAAATTTGAATGCAGGTGTCTCTTACCCACTTGAATAGTGAGAGGAGCAATGTAAACATTTTAAGAAAACAATATATTTATACTTAAAATTTAAAGCTAATAATATATTTGATAAATATCAAATTGATCCTTGATTTTTCATAAAGCTTACATTAAATGAAAGCCACCTCGATTTATTTATGACAATTTTAGTGGACTGAAATGAATGAACAGCCATATGTGATTCTTTCTAAATATAATATTAATAACAGGCAAATTATTAAAAGAATTATGGGTAAGAGTTATCAAGCCGCTAGCCCTATTATCATCCCTCTAGTTGTCTTGTCCAAATAATAAATTAGATGATAGGCCTCTTCTCCAAGTTTTTACTCCCTAGTCTCTTTGCTATTTTGAATGGTTGTTTATGCATGTACGTGACATTCTGTCCCTGAAGGAGCAGTCATGGTGCCACATTTCTAGCAATTCTAGAGTTATGCAAAGGATTAGGGCCTTAGATATATTTTAAACCCTTTCATATTATTTATTTATTTATTTAACTTGGTGCTACTTAGCAAGAGAAATGCTATGGTATCCATATTCTGCTTGAGAATTCCCATTGTTTTATTCCAAGGTTGATTTGAGAGTATACAACAAAAGATTCAATATTAACTCCAACCAATTAAAATAGACAAAAGATTTTCCAAGGAAAATCTTTACCAAGGAATATCAAAAGAGCATCATAATTATACAGGCAACTAGGAATTACACATAAGAAAATACTGAAAAAAATTATATAGGTCTCAGAATATGTAAAAAACTGAAAGTTCACTGAAAGAAAACTATACAAATCAAAGCAACAGGAAATGATATATTTTCCTAAAAGAAAAAACAATCCAGTCTCCTCATTGACTTTACAATCATGTAATCCATAGCCATTACAATTGTGATGCACAGTGTAATCTTTCCTGCCCAAGGAGTAGATTTGTCAATTGGATCAGGCTCTCTGACTTGGTTGCTATAACTCTTTGTGATGGTGTTGCCAAGTGTTAGCTCATATGCTTAGCATGTATAAGGACTTGGGTTTGATTTCACCAAAAGTGGCTCAAGCAGTGGAGTGCTATCCTTGAGCAAAAACAAAACACAGCTCAGGGACAGTGCCAACGACCTGAGTTCAACCCTCAGGATTAGCACAAATAATAACAGCAAACAACCAAAAAAATTCACTTTACAAATAATCATCTAAGAACCACATAATTTTAAATTTAATATTTGAATTATACATTAAATGTTGCTGAATGAGTCAAGTATTTAACATATAAGAACAATTTCACTTCTGGCTTTCTGGTGGTTAATTGGTCACAAAAATCTCATAGATTTATCTGCCTGGGCTGATTTAGAATCACAATCATCAAATCTCAGCCTCCTGAGTAGCTAGGATTATGGGCATGAATAACCAGCTCCTGACATGAACTTTTAATGTTGTAAATCCAAACATTTCTCAACATTTTATAGCTATGTTAGTCAAAATACCCAACCCTGGACAGCTTAAAATATTAGTAACTTTATGTGAAATTTCATCTCTATAGATTCCGGATACATATAAAATTTATTTCTATTCATCTCTTTCTTTTGAAAGGAGACTGAATTTTTAGCACACTTCATCATGTTCTTAGATCTACATTTTGAACAACTCATATTTATAAGTTGAAGATTAGGATTAAATAAGGATGTGGGTGTTACTGTGCATGGAGCATGTCTACATCTGTACCTCTTGCTTAACTAGAATTTCTGTCAGCCATTTTATGAATAATCATTAATTCAAACCTTTAGTACATTGGATTGCCACCATTCTTTCCACTTCAATTTTGAAAGGATAAAGATATACTATGTAGAATGAATGTATCTCTCTGCTACCAATACATTGTGTACTGTTTTAAGAAGATATTTCATATACTTGACTAGTAAAAAAAATCATGATTCCTGATGTTTTTATTTTCTGATTCTATGAATTACTTGGAAGGTTCGTGTTGCAAAAGTCAAAATAAATGACTAATTGCCCTTGACACTTTGAACCTCATTTGAAACTGATGTAACAATCCCATTTCCAATATATCTTGATGACAAAACTTGAATTGTTAGTCATGCATTAAACAGTTATAACTCCATAAGCTGGAAAAAATAAATTTTGGAAACACAGAATTGTTAATGTGGTACTATTGACTTAGAAGGTTGAGCAACAACTTAGAAGAGTGGGAACTTGCAAATTGAGAAGTTTGTAAACACTCATGGGCAGTTTATTCACTACAGGAAGTAACTTTTAATCAGCAGTCTTAAGACAAGCTGGACTTGCATGTGTGAAATTAGTAATGTCTAATATATCCTATAGTAGTAACAAGTCATGTAAAAAGCTTCTTAGGAGACTAAAGTGGAACAAAAGAGAAAAATAAAAGCTTGTGTCAAAAGTTTAACAGACAAATTTCGTTTATGAATATTATCTTCCTAAGTAATACTGGGGCACTCTCAATGTTTTCAAAAATATTATATCCTTTTAAGTTTGTATCCAAAACTGAGGAAGTTTTGAATTCAGAAGAGTTCATCATTTCTGTCCTAATAGATTTTCACTTTAATTTGGAGGTGCTCAAGTCTTATGATAAATTATTATCAAATTTAAAAAGTTAAATTTCAAGAAAGATGATGAGTGGATTCAGTAAACATAGACTGTACATTTATGTTGGATTAAAATATATGCTATTCACTAGGAATAAATTATTTTTTTCCACCAAGAGCTTTCTATTCAGTAGCACAGTGGGTAAGTCAGCAATGTCTATGACACTGAATGCTAAAATGTGGTTGTACTGCGAGAGTTAGGGAAACCAGGTCCACTTTCTCCCATATAGATTGAATTACCATGGAGTACATCACCTTGGATTGCTTTTTTTGTTGTTGCTATTGTTTTTCATTTGGATGTTGAATTATGAGCTGTGATCTACTGAGAGACTAAATTTTAATTTCTACAACTTAAGTACGTATCATACATGTAGCTAACAATTTTAATAGTATTTTTTCTTGATGTATAGTTTACAAAGACAAAGCCTGGTAAATCCAAAAGGAAGTCAGCAGTGGTATCCGGAGTCACAGGTTTAGCAATTACAAACATCAGGATTAGAAAACAGAATACAAAATCAAATTGCCATCTGCAAAGATTTAAAAACACAACCATTTTATGCTTAATATTTATTAAGACAAGTACATAAATCACTATATTTGAATTCACAATCTGAGGAAAGAATATGAAACATTGGTGCAAAGTTGCTTTAAAAAAGTTAATTTATTAAGCTTGTATTATTCTGAATTTCCCATCAGGAGGAACATTCAAGAATGTCACACTGCTTGAGTGGCATCCTGTAGCACCAGGTGATTGATCATCTGAGGTTGAGGCACCAGGTGGCAGTTATTTGAAACATTACTATGACTCCTCTCTTGACATATGATTTCTGACCCTACAACTCCTCTAATACACTCTTCTTCAGAGATGCTTAGGGTGAGATCTTTCCACATCATCTGAAAACTTGTCAGAACTTGTTAAAAATGCAAATTAACCAATTCCATCCCAGGTAAATTAGAAGTTTATTATTCTAACCCTGAAACTTGTGTTTTAGCAAGTTCTTGAGAAGACTCTCTGTCTAACTTTGAGAAGCATAGCTACCAAAGGGCAACAGGTCCAGAAATTGACTGTACTGTTTGGTGACATCTTTGCTTTTCATAATGAATCATCTACTCCTTTCCTGATTTGTTTTAAATTTGTCTTGTATATATTTTTTCCTAATCTATTAGTTATATAGCCATCTTACCATAGCAAAATTTTTTATACATATACACATTATTGTATTATACACTATATATGTAACATACTTTATATATTAGGCATATTATAATGTTTATGATTTTAATTTTTAGTAGACTATCATTATTTAAAAATTGCCCTTTTATAACAACATTCTCAGCTGCATAAGGTCACATCTGTGTAAGAACAATAATAGACTTCTCCAAAAATCATTGTTTTTAACTCATGTCCTCAGTAAACATAGGTGCATATATGACCATAATTATGGGGACAGTTTTTTTATTTGTTAATTTTTATTGCTTGTGTAATTATGTATTTATTCATTTATTCTGAGAAGTCCTGTGACTTGAACTCAGGCCCTGTGTGCTGACACTGAGTGTTTTTGCTCAAAGTTATCACTCTCCACTTGAGCCATAGCTCCACTTCTAGCTTATGTGTGGGTGGGGGAAGAGAGGTGTTCAAGTGGAGATAAATCTCATGGTTGTTTCTACCTGTACTTTATTTGAACCAATATCCTCAGTTCTCAGCCTCCTACTAGTTACGATTACAGGTATGAGTCATGGGTGCCTGGCTGGGAGAGAGTTTTTTTAAGGGTATACTTGAAGTTTTCAGTACAAGAAAAGAAAAAAAAGAAGACATGCTTTACATATATGAACTGTGGTGTATATGTACACACACATATACCTGTGTATATGCACCTATGTATCCATACATACTCATTCCTAGTGGAAAAACTAGCCAAAATTTTAAATGCAAATAATTTCTCAAATTTCTATGTATACTTCATTTAGGAATCGGTATCACAGAAAAGTTTAATCACAATAAGGAAGGAGAGAATGCTTAGCTCAGCATGGCGGTTCACACCTGTAATCCTAGCTACTCATTAAGATAAGACCAGGATTGTAGTTTGAGGACAACACGGGAAAATATGCATGTAACTTGCTCTCAACCAATAAATAACTAAGTTCAGTGGGGTTTACCTATCATTCCAGCTATGGAAGGCCCAGGCATTAAAAAACAAAAACAAAACAACAACAAGATTAAAAAAATAAAATATAAACACATGTTACCGTAACTACTAAACAAAGCAAGAAGGGCTGGTACTGTGGCCCAGGCGTTTGACTGCCTGCTTGCAAAGCAAACGTAATGAATGAAGTTCAAAACCCAGTATAACCCAAAGAATAAGAAATAGAAGAAAAAGGAGTAAGAAGAAGAGAAGGAGAAGAAGGAGGCTGATGGCCTATCTATTGAATATGTCAGGAGTCGACACACAGTATTAAAAATATTCTGTATCTTAAAAAGTATTGTGGTGATCCTGGGTATATATATTTGTATGAACTCATTGAACTAACTCAAAACATACAAATATTAGTCTTTGCAAATTGAACAATGTTATTTGAAAACAAAGATAATAAAGTCCTATTCCAATCTTACCTAAAATCACTGGATCCCCATTGGGGATCACAGTAATTTAGAGCCAAAGAACAGTGGCGTAAACAAAAGCACTCTTCCTGTTAATTTTAGAGCCTTGTCACTGAGGCATACCTCAGACACATAGTAAAATGAACAGGCATTCCTCTGGGCTAAATTATTATTTTTTTATTTTTTATTGTGAAAATACTGTACAGAGGGGTTACAATTACATGGGCAAGATAATGAGTACATTTCTTATCAAGCATTGTAGTCTCCTCCTGTTTCCCCTTCCTATCCCTTCCCAGCCTCCTAAGTGAAGTAAATTATTATTTTTCATCTCTCCATATCAATTTATTTATTTTTAATTGTGAAAATACCATACAGAGAGGTTACAATTACATGAGCAAGGTAATGAGTACATTTCTTATCAAGCATTTTTTAAGAAAAAGAAACACAACAAGAGAAATATAAAGTTGAATATCTTCTCAGATGGAAGAGCACCAGAGTTTGAGTCCTTGCTCTATTGTTTGTCAGATACCTAAATTTAGACAAATAACATCTGTGGCTATAATAACTTTTGAAAAGGTGGGGGAATTGAGTATGATTAAGGAATTCAATCCAATGAAAATACTGTATTATATGCATTTGTAAAACATAATAGTAAAAACTGCTTTGAACAACAAATAGACTTAAAAAAAGAAGACAGGAAGGTAAAACAGGTTTGGTAAAAGGTACTAGTAGAAGGACAGAGTGTGAATGGAGAGGGTAAAGGAAGGTGAATATGGTCAAATACTTTATGTACAGGAGTGACAGTGAACCAATGGAACTATGAAGCTGGTTGAGATTGTTTTGAGAAGAGGAGAGAGGATGAAGAAGAGTGATGGAGTGGTGAATCTATCAGGTACATTGTCTGGGCCTGTCAAAAAGAAAACTCTTTGTGGGCTGGGAAGGTGGCTCAGTGGTAGAGTGCTTGCTTAGCATGCATGAGGCCCTGGGTTCGATTCCTCAGTACCGCGTACACAGAAAAAACTAGATGGTTCAAGTGGTAGAGTGCTAGTCTTGAGCTGAAGAGCTCAGAGACAGCGGCCAGGCCCCGAGTTCAAGACCCAGGGCCAGCAAAAAAATCAAAAACAAAAACAAAACAAAACAAAACAAAAAAAAAGAAAACTCTTTGTATAAGCAATTGATGCTCCTAAAGATTCTGGAATGAAAAAAAAAGGAATAGTTGCACATTCTTTCAAAATGCAAAATAATAAATTCTAGTACAGGGGTTATAATACAGATTAAAAGAGAAAAATTGCCACGTGCTGGTGGCTTATCACTGTGGTCCTAGCTACTCAGGAGGCTGAGATCTGAGGACTGCAGTTCAAAGTCAGCCTAGGCAGGAAAGTCATGAGACTGCTATCTCCAATTACCACCAGAAAACCGGAAGTAGAGCTGTGACTCAAAATGGTAGCATATTAGCCCGGAGGAAAAAGCACAGGGACAGTGCCCAGGCCCTGAGTTTAAGCTCCATGACAGACAAAAACAAAAACAAAAACAAAAAAACTATATATATATTATATAGTATATACACATACACACATATACATATATATATTATATACACACAAAATTTGTCAACATTGCCTAGCACACAGGCTCACACATGCTATTATGTTAATTAATAAATGTCACACAATGATATTAAAATCATCAGATAAATAAGCATAGTGAGCAAACTAAAGGAAAAAAATCCAAAGTAATAGGAGAATATGTCATAAGAGAATCTATTTAGATTAGAAAGTTAAGGACGTTTTCACAAATAGTTCAACCTAGACTTCATTAAAATTATGCTCTCTCTTTATGATTGCAATTTTTTTCAATTCAAGGAATTCGCTGAGACAACCAGCTTTTATTTTTCTAATGTTAACACTAGGTGTGAAACATTTACTAATTTAAGTAAGTTTTACAGGGGAATAGTAAGTTAGGACTGCCCAACTTGAACTTCGAAGATATGCCCTAATCTTTTTGTCTGGAATGTTCTTTTCATATTGCCATTATGTTCAGTTGAGCAGCATTGAAATTATCCAACTTCTTTGCCATTTGGCCATTGTTCTAATTGGCTATGTTTTGCTACCCTGGGCACACTCTTAAGACAAAACTGTAACAAAAGACATCAATAAAAAGCAGTGGGCTTCAGACTGTTAAAATCACAAATGTTATTAATACTATTAACATGCTAATTGCTGTTTAGTAGAAATTCAGTTGCAATTCTTAAAGGAGGAAATGCTTACGCTGCAGTATCTGATGCATGGATTGTTTGTTCCTGGAAGGGGAGAAAATTCACTTTTGTTTAATTTATATGAACAAGAAGGCATTCCAAGGAGGTACAGTGAAGGATATGCAGACCTCCTGGGGTCACAGCCACCTTCAGCGTCACCCCCACTCTAGGTGGTCCTTAATTGCCACCACTGACCGCTTTGCTGTAACTGATTGTTTGCACTGCACGTGACCTTGGATGCAAACTAGAGCACTATGAATTAATCCCTGTAATATTTCGTGTTTAACATCGATGTTGTCACCAGCCATTATTCAGAGGACAAAACAAATAGCCATATCTGTCCTCTAGCTACACGTTTTTTAAGGACATTCTATTGTTTGCCAAACCCTATAAATGGAAGACTTATAAATAAAATAAAGGGTGACTTCACTCACATTTCTTATTTTCTTAAATCTTGAGATTTAAGGGATGGCACTGAAACAAAATAAAGTAATTTGTTGAACAACAGGCATCCCCAGATGTCCTGATTCCATTTTACTCACATTACTCTAAACTTACTTTTCTTTTCAATAGTGTGTTTTAAAATATGACAAAATTTCAAAGTATATTTATTAAAAACAAATTGATTTTGTTTATCCATTACAGCTTTATTCATTAATTAACTGTAGTTTCTACAGAGTGGAATGGACAAAAAATAAAATACAGAAATAACACAGAACCATGGACTTTATTAAATAGAGAATACCTGCAAGAAGAAGTGAGTTAATAAAAATTCAATTATTCAAAAAGGAAATTTCCCAAGAATCTAGGGTGAACACTCAGTCCTGCTTTCGATACATGAATAAACATATGAATTTGAGAACATGTGGATATATACACATCCACACACACACTGCTTCATAAATGCCTACAAATGTTTGAAACAATCTTTTTATGGAAATATTGATGAAGTTACAATTAAAAGAGTTATAGCACCAAGTTAAAAACTAGTTTCCATCAGTGTATAAAATTAACAATAATAATTATTATTATCACAAACATCTTAATGATAGTGTAAAAATGGGGTGGATCTTTATATACACACATTATAATCGAATAATAATCAGTCACTGTTCAATTCAAAGCAATACATCCAAGATGTAATCAGTTTGTGATTTTGCAAATCTTTCTTAGAACATCTTGTTATGGCTATGGAAAGAATGGCCAAAGAAACATAGGTTCCATGGTTTCCCTTACTTGTAATAACCAGTATATGTCTGAGACAAGCAGAAACGGTCAGATAAGTTGATGTTAGGCAATATGAACCCCAAGATAAGGACCCAAATGGTTTTTCTTTCTTGCTATTGTTTCTAACATAGTTATAAGATGATTTCTTTGTTGCTCTGTATTTCCCTTCCCCAAGGTATAACCCCTGTTTTCACTGTATTTGATGTTGGTGTAATTTGGGGGGGGGGGAAGGGAAAAAACAAATTGTTTAAATAGGGATACAGGTGTAGCCATTGCAACAATGAGATGTACAAAACGTTATGTTGAAAAACGAACTTTACAACTTTGGCAAAGGGGGAGGGATGGGAAGGGATGGGAAGGGGAAACAAAGGAGGAGGCAACAAAGCTTGATGAGAAATGTACTCATTACCTTGCTTATGTAATTGTAACCCCTTGTATGGTATTTTCACAATAAAAAACTTATTAATAATTTTTTTAAAAAAGAATAATCAGATTTTTGAGCTTTTTGAATGGTCAGAACATGAAATTGTATTACAGATGGAATTAAGATGCCATTTTATTTGACTGAAATATTAGGAAAAGTATGGTAATTCCAACAGAAGCAAAACTTAAGTAAATATGAACCTATGATATATTACATACAGAGTTTGATGTATTTCATGTTTAAAAGAGTACTGATACATGTGGAGTCAGAATGATACCATATTCAGTTTAGGAGGTGTACGAACTGGCCTTTTTTAGAGGTCAACTAGTAATTGATAGCGGGAAGCAAGCACTGGGCACCATAAAAAAGAAATGGTAACAATTTTGTTGGAGAAGGAAGACATCTGGAGGACTAGCCCCAGTTAAAAATTCATAGGCAAAATCTCCTGGAAAGGGAGTTAATGGTTTAATGAATAAATTATTATCCAAACACCGGGAGTTTAAAGGTTAAGAGAAAGGACTCAGCAATAATGCCTTAAGTGTTCCTACACTTGACACATAATATTTAGTGTTTTGCATTTTTTAAGTTGGTTCAAAATAGACTACAGACCTGATTTGGTAAATGTTGAAATTACTTTTTAGTTGACTTTGAGCGTTACTAGCATAATATACTTCTCATAAGACAGCATGGAATACTGGAATTAGAGAAATGGGGTACACATACTTTTCAATTTTTATTATGTTTTTAAGACTTCTAATTTTTATGTGTTTTGCAAGTTGATTCATCTTTCCTGTACAATTTATTCTAGATGACAACTTCTTACCTAGAGAAATCTTTCAATTTTGTGTAAATTAAACTTTATAAGCCGTATTCCTTGATTCATTGGAAGGTGTGTGTGTAGAATATGGAAAGAGAAGATATTTTAAATAAACATCATAGTACTAATAGTAATAATAATAATGTAAGAGTTTACATGAGAAATAACAAGATAAAGCATTATATTCCTGTTATGAAATTATACTTAATTTTTTATTTGTTCACTCTTTTTTCATCTATTTCTGAAAAGTCTCAAAGACAGCATGAATAATCCATCAGAGTATTTACCTACCAAAAGACTTATTAATATTTTTTTCCATTTTTCTAATACATGAGGGGTTTTCAATGGTATAGTATACTGTAGTAAAATATTTCTATTAAAGCTCTGCAAAATAATTTTGACAATAATAAAACACATTATTCTTTCTTTACTGTTTCTCTGAAATGTCCTACACTCTATTCCTTCTTTTCAGAATACTTTTGTAATTATTTTTAGGTTCCATTACAGCTCCTTTCCTTTTTTTCCTACCATAATTCTTATCACAATTCATTATCTTCCATGTCATTTTTCAAATTATGCTCCCTTAGACTTAATGGGATTAAGAAAAGAACAGTAATGAAGGCATCTAACCTCTTAATGAAAGCTTTCTTAGCTCAACAAATCCTGGGCCAAATCTCTGAAATTGCTGCTTGAAAAGATTTGATTCTTAAAGCACTTTTATCCACACTTGAGCCTCTTGGGGCATTGGTTTTTATCCATTTCAACTCCCTTAATTACATATATCCCCAATCAAAATGCTCTGAATGGCACAGAATTTATATGCACTCCACTATTGCTATCCCAGCATTTAACCTATAATCTCAAACAATGTAGATAAACAACAAATAGTTGTTCAATTAATCTTGGCTATACATAATGTAGAAGGTAGAATCAATCCCTAACATATTAGATTCTGCTCTATTACAAAGTAATAGCACTGAAGAGCAAAACTAATTAATGATGTTAGCTAACACTTATCAAATCTTCCCTAAGTACCTCAGATTACTAAAAGTATTATGGATTAATTCATCTAAGCATCATAAATTTGAAAGTTAGATGCTGTTTGAATCTTTGTAGACAAGAGAAAGGAGGACTGCAAATTTGCATCCTTCATCTAGTAGGAGGTAGAGAGGGTGCTACAATAAACCATAGTATCTTTTTAAAACTGCTGCCATTTTCTTCTGAATAAACTGCCTCATGTTTCCAAATCCATAATTTTCTCATGACTTCCTTCCACTATACTTCATTCAAAAACTATATCTGAGGCCAGGTGCTGGTGGCTCACGCCTGTAATCCTATCTACTCAGGAGGCTGAGACCTGAGGATCATAGTTCAAAGTCAGCCTGGGCAGGAAAATCTGTGAGACTCTTATCTCCAGTAAACCACCAAAAAACCGGAAGTGGTGCTGTAGCTCAAGTGGTAGAGAGCTAGCCTTGAGCTGAAGAGCTGAGGGACAGCACCCAACTATTTCTGCTACATCTTGATTATGTTTTAATATTTTATATTTATTTTCCTAATTAATCCTTGAGAGATACATTTTCTAAGATTATATCACTTTAATCATTTTGAAGTTGCAGAAATCTGTACTCATAATCATTGATTACAAAACTATTTCCTTCATATTATAAGTGTGTTTGTGTGTTTCATGAATTCCTTCTGATAAGATTATTATATGAGCATATGATCATTCTAGGAACCTTCAGATGCTCCCTACAAACAGCTGCTTGCTCTTAATTACTTGCTTCAAGTTCTATTGATTCATTCCTTTTTGCCACTGATTTATCTACACCCAATATCAAGTAGCTCTTCTCTTTTTTGATATACAAATACCTTTCTTAGAAGAAATGTAATCAATTATGTTTTCATCGTTTGGATTATCATGGAGTATATCTGTATTCTTCATGAATACATTTTCTATCTCACATTACTTCTGATTATCACTGACTTGTTTTCTTGATACATAACTTATTTGTAAGGTGTGAGGGTGTGTGGGTGCGTGTGGGTGTTGATCCCATTTTTTACAGCTTCAAATTTAAGCAAAATGTGGTTCTTGCAGCAAGAATTCTCATTTTTATATTTTAAGTCAACTTAACCCTTTCAGTCCATACTATATTGAAACAAATTTTTTAACTCCTGTGATTTCATACTCTTGGTATAGTAGAGTACTTCAGTTATATTATTATTTAGGTTTTGTACATGGGTTTTTTCATTTTTTCTCCTTCAAGAATCAATAAGTCATTCTAAATCACTCTCAGTATTGCATGGACATGAATAAAAAAAAGAGAAAAATAGTGTCAGTGACTTACAAAATGATGAGCTCCTACTAGGGTCACTCATTTTGGTACAGATCATTTGGAAGTGAACAATTCCTTCCTTGTAAAGTGTTCTTTTCAGCTGTAAAGCCTTGGGAAACTAAGAGAGATCCCTGATATGAGGGTGTACTTTTAATATTGATTGTCTTCCCATATGAGACGTTATAGATTTATCATTGTGTCTATAGTGGTATGAATTTCTTAATTTAGTTAGGTTTTTTCAAAAGTTGGAAATTATGTTTGTAATTTTTGAGTAAAACTATGTTTTATATGAATTTACAGTCACTTGTATAATCAGAGAAATCTGCAAAATAGTGTCAGCTAAATGTTGTCTATTTATAATTTTAAAAGCCCTTAAAAGATCTACTAGCTTTAATTTTACATGCATAAAATTCTATCACAACTAGAAGTTTACACTTCAGTACTTACAATACTCGTAAATCAGTACTTATCACTGAGCCATAGTTGACGTTTCTTCTTTTCCCAAGGGTATCCTATGGGGATAAAAATAACTTCCTTCATTTATTTTTCTTCATAACTATTTTTATCAAGAAATTATAGATTCATTTGTAATTGTAAGAAATAAAGCTGGTAGACCTTTGTGTAGTCAAGTCCTTCATTGTATCATTGTGTGAAACAATAGAATAATGTCAGTGCTACTAAAAAATAGTGGCATTGGTTTGATACACTATTATTAAGACTTCTTTTGTACTCTTTTGTGCATTTGTGGTGTAAGTTTGTATACTTTGTTTTCTAAAATTTTTTATACATGTATCTTTGTATAATCACTACACCACTAAGATACATGTGACAGTGCTGAGACTTAAAGAAAAAGAATACCACAAAATGAAGGCCTCAGAAGCAGTCTCGAATGCAACTTCTTTTCTGAAACAACCAAAAAAATACTAAATTCGTATTCAAACTATGGCATAATACCAGAACCTTTTTCCCAAAGGTACCCAAAACATACACACACACACACACACACACACACACACACACACACACACACACACACACACACATACACACACAAATACAAATACTATGTATCTATCTCATCTGTCTATCTTATCTTATCTATCTGTACTGTATCTATCTATCTATCTATGTATATGTATCAATATATCAATATGTATGTATTCATCTATCTATCTATCTATCTATCTATCTATCTATCTATCTATCTATCTATCTATCTATCTATCCATCTATCTATCCATCTATCTATGGATCCATCAATCCATCTATCTATCTATCTATATGTCTTAATCTTTCTTTGTAGGAACTGGCCATAAAGAAATTATCTAAACTAATTTTCAGATAGCAGAGAAAGTAACACCCTACCCCATGCGTCCTGGTTATTCACAGGAGGAAAGATAGCTGTACATAATCCAAGTAGAATCTGAGTGTACATGCCTTGCTGGATTTCCCCACTTAGTCTATCAGTATTAAATCATGCTCTTTCTGTCAATCATATTTTGACCAAAGGATAAAAGTGGATAGCTTACCCTGGGAACACTGGATTTCCAATCTGAAGGCTCTCTTGTCATGTGAAATTATGACCAATGATCATCACAAAGGTCTCTTGTCCTTTTTAAGCCCTATCCATCTCTAACATATGCAAATACATAACTGGTTTTCCTTATCTACAAATTTGCCATTATACACGTTATACCAATGATATCACAGAGCCTAAAATCTCCTAAGATTAATATTTTTCTAATAAAATAACATATTTGCTTAGTTTAATTCTTTTAAAATTCATCCAAATTTTTGTAACAATGGTCCTTTCTTCTATATTGTTGTGTAGCTTTCCTTTAAATGAATTTAGCAGATTTGAAGCACTCATTTACTGAAGAAGATGGGTTGGTTTTGATTTATCTTAGTATGCATAAAGCTCCTGTGAACATCCATGTACATATTTTAGTATAAACACAATATCTCCTTATGCTAGTATAAATGCCCACTAGTATAATTGCTAGTTAGTAAAGCAATTGCATATTTTGTTTAATGGGGAACTGTCTAATTATTTTCCATTGTATTTTTTTTTTATCATTTTAGGTTCCCACCAGAACTGGGTAAGTAACAGAGCTTCTCTGCATTCTTTCCAGTGCTTGATATTATGACTGATTTCTACTTGACATATTCTGAGGTTCCAACTCAGTTTCAATTGTATTTTTCTAATAGCTATATGCCATAAAACATCTTCCTATCTGCTTTCTTTTTCTGCAGACCTCAGTTGTGCTCTTTTTTTCATTTCCTCGGCACCAAGGGAAAAAAGCTCTGAGTATGCATGTGGCACAAAAACCATGTGACTTTTAGGTAGCCAGAGTATGAAGATTTGAAAGGTAATAAAAAGAGATTTTCAATAGTAAATGCTGAGAATCAAACCTATGATTATATATTTTTCTTGCTTTGTATTTAAGTGAGGTAGATTCACTACTACATTAAAATTACTATTTCATTTCAATTTTCTATGAGATGTTTAATATTCTACTGGTACGATAGTATGATTTAAATAGCATTTATTAAATATCCATAATGAGGTAAGATGATTAGAGTAGATAGAATTAGACAAAGATTGTGTTTAGTGGTTGAATTAATCAAGGTATACTTCATATTTTAATAAAACTTCTTATTTTTTCTTGGAATAATTTACAACATTCTCTTTATTTTCTACTACTTCTATTGTAGTTCTCCTCATGCTCAAACTAACCTCATTTACAATTTAATTCTCTCTCCTACCCCAGATGCTCATTGGTGACTGTTAGCTTTTGCCTTGCTCCCTTGATTTTGGGCCTGGAGTGAGTTTATGCCTCATAAACTTGCTGTTTATTTACCACATTGGATCCTTTTTATATCTATTCTTAAACATGTCAAGATTGGGGATGCATATCATCAAAAAAGCACCCGCAATTTACCCATTCTTCATGTTGCTATTTAATATGCTGCCAGTCCACAACAACTCTTGGGTTCTTGGCTCTGTCATTCTCTCCAACATTACTCCTGTTGAATTTCTGATGATTTTTCCTATCACTTTGATGACTTTTCTAAAACCCTGGCATCTCATTTACTGGATCTTGTCTTCATCAAGTATTTTATCTTTCTCCTAAGTCATTCTCTTGCGTGCCATTTCCTTAATCTTGCATTTTTTCAAAATAATAGATTTTATTTTATTTTATTCATTTTTAAGTAAGTTTTCATTGTGCCATTTTAAATGACTTTCTCTAAAATTCTGCATTTTTGCATCTCAACCTGTTGAAATGTTTTAGCTTCTTTGTCACACTGTATAATACACAGTTAGTTTTGTTTCTGAACTTCTAGCAGCACCTAAAATCCACAAACCTTATTTCTTTTTCATGATGACTTACTCCGTAAAAACTTCTCATGATATCCAGGTGTAAATAGTTAGTTTGGCTACTATGGTTATGATACTGTGAGATCCATAACACTTCTAATTCCATTGACTTTCTCTTATTTCATTATATTACTCTGGCAAAACAGTGTCTTATTTAAACTCAACTTCATATTTCCTGTGTACCTATACATACCTGAACATAGGAGATCACATAAAATTATAAACACTGTTATTATTCATCACCAATGTTGAGCAGAACATCCATGTGGCCTGACAATATTAGTATAGAATCATGTTCAATTACTTTTCCAGCCTAGAAAATTATTTTATGTATCTTTCTTTGTATCTCATTCTAATATGTTTTGAGCCTTCTCCATTCTTGCTGTCAGTTCACAATCTTGCTTCCTATGATTTTTTTTAAAATTGCGTCTCACAAGCTCCAACACCATTTTACAGGTTACTCTATCTATATTTGAACTCACACACTAAATTTATGTTCCATGAAACTCTCCCTTCATCTAGTCTACAATATCACTTCTAAGAAACTATTCTGTGTCTCTTGCATTAAAGTTTTATTGCTTCAATTATTATTTCTAATCACTCCTGTATCATCAAGCTTCTTGAAACCACTACTGTATTCATCTTAACTCCCCCTTCTCATTCTCTTGGCAAAATAATGTAGGCAAATTTTCAGTCCCAAAGAGTCCAATGAAATTATTACATGTATACATGTACATAAATTCAGTGGCTATATCTCAAATTTAGTTCATCATAGCTATCAGTGTTGTATGACAGAATTTTCTTTTTTTTTCTTTTTTTGTTTTTGGGTGGGTCCAGTCATGGGGCCTGAACTCTGGGCCTGGGTGCTGTCCCTCAGCTCTTCAGCTCAAGGCTAGCGCTTTACTAGAATTTTCTTTTAAATATTTTCTTTTATGGAATTTTCAAGATGATTAACTCAATATTCTTAATCCAAAATTAATATTTAAAAAGAATATCTTCAACTCAATAACACTCAAAATCATTGTGATACTTACTTTTTCTTATACACTGTTTAGAGCTAACAACAAATCTTATACTACCTTTAAAATATTTTAAAAACCCAAATGCACCTTACTACTTCTGTGGATCCCATCTTTATCTGTCCCTCTATCATCTCTCTCCCAGATTACCATGAAAGTCTGCTAACTGGTTGAATTGTTTTGTCCTTGATATATTTTTTTCAGTCTATTCTCAACATTTAAGTCAATTGACCTCCATCCTTGACCCTAAGGGCCAAGGACAAGACAAGTTCACTTCAATTACCTAATCTGCTACTCCATTACTTCCCTGACTTAATTTTTCCCCAACTTCCTACTTGCTTAATTTCCTTCAATGCTATTGGACTACTGACTCTATTTTCCATTTTATTTTTCACAAGTATACATCATTCTTTGACCTTTGACACTTTCTGTGAAGAATGCTGCTGTCCCTAACATGTTCATTCTCTTCCTTCCATAGGGAAGAAAAAAATGCTGACTTGGAAAAAAATCAGTTTGGAAAGGATTAACTCTTAAATTTTAATATGCTATACTTAAGTTTTAATACACATTTCTTAACACTCAAGATTATTTTCAATATCAGTTGACAGGGAGCATGAAGATATGTATTTAATGTGATGTGCCATGTAGGCCAACATGCTGAGTTTTCATACCAATCTTCTTCTACTGTGCTTATTTTATTTGTGCCATGGAGGCTATTTAAAAAAAAACATAATGTTCAGTTTTTCTTATAACTAGAGTTCTGAAAGTGAGATTTTAGTTTGATCTGTCTAGAATGAGAGCCAGAACATGAAGTGTCAGTTTTGCTATTGCCGACTATGACAGAAGTTTGTGAATCCAGAGTGGCAGATAAAGTGGTAGTTTCCCAATTTTACAGTTACCTTCTTATTTTGCATCTTACTAATCACGGCTGAGACAGCAGTTTCTTTTGTGGTTAAATTCTGACATGGTGCATTGTCAGTAATACTGTGCTATAACTTTCATTCTCTTTAAATTAGGACAGAGTTTGTTCTCTGTAACACCACTGCCTGCACTGGTGTGATAGTTAAGTGCAAAATGTGCATCGTTTGTCTTTCATAGTGATTGCTTAATCATTATATTCTGAGTATGAGATGAACTTTGGGAATAACCAGCACAGAAAACATCATTTACTTTTGTTCCCTACCAACAAGAAAGAAGAAACATCAGAAACACATTTGATTAGTTCAAGTTATAAAAGAGACTATAGCTACTTAACCTCTTTCATTCTTTTCTGATTTATAAAAAAGAAAATAAGGGAAAATGCTGGAATGCTCTCTGAATGAGGCAAGCCTGAGAACTGAAGTAGATTCCAGTTAGAAGAACAAAACTGAGCAGGAGAATTGAGAACCAGAAAACAGGGACAGAATAGCCCAAAAGTATGATGAAGCAAAAAGACAAGACAGAAACTAGGAAAACATTTGCAACTTCATATACCCTAGAGAGAGGAAACTTAAGCCACCAACCCAAGGGAAACTAAGTTCCCTCCCAGACAGAACATGGATGTGGCTGTTGATAAAACCACGCCTTCTGCAGGCTTTCAACCCTTGTGTGAAGATCTGACAAAAATATAACTTTTAAGTATGACACACCAGTGTCAGATAGACAGCACAGCACCATCCTGTGGAAGGGCCTCTTGCTTGAGACTGAGACACTCAGGACATCAAATTACATTAATGGAATACAAGCAACCTGAAGCCAACCAGAGCCTATGACCAAGGCCCAGCTAGACTTAGAAACAAAGAAACAATTAATGATCAGTGTGGTCTATGGCACACAGCCAGGATGAATGACAACCATCAGAGGTAGAGGTTGATTTAGAGAGGAAGAATTAGGACCCCTCCCCATGTGAAGATCAACTCCATATTCCATGGCCAAGCCATTTCACAAAAGAAAGCATATAGACTCTAGCTTCTGCCTGTGGAGAGCTCCAATTTCAGAGTGATTGGTTTACATTGATTGCTCGCTGGCTGACTACGGCAAGACAGGTTTTGGGACTATGATACAACCTGGTAGGGTTTGGAAATGAAAGAATATTTGGTGAGGAGGGCTGATATATTCAGCCAAAGCCCAGGAGGCAGACTTCCCTCAGAGGCAGATAGAGATTAGAAGAATCTTAACTTGGAGCAGTTGGCAGTTCTACTCAGAAACTTCATTCCCTGAGGACCATTTTAGTAAACAAAAGATCTAGCCTCTGCTGGTAGACAGCCCAGATGATAGGATGATCAGATTACAGTGACTGATGGGAAACAGCCTTAGGCCAGACACGCTTGGGTGCGAGCCACAGCAGAGTGGTTGGAGGTTGGAAAACAGTCAGGGTTTAGGGACTCCTAGGTCACCTAGCCAGGATATTTGGGTATATAACTCACTGCCATCTAAGGCTGAGTGAGAAAAGAAATTTTGACTCAGACAAGCTGAGGGCTCTTGGTGAGAAGTAGCAGAGTTGTTGGCAGGGCTACCCTGCTGGTGAGAGCAGTATCATTATCTGAAGGACACTTCAGAAAAAACAGGCATTCCCTTCTATTAGATAACTCAGATTTCAGGAGTTCCCAGAAAGACCAGTCTGAATTACCTCCTTGAAAACACCTTGCAGTCAGGCAGGACCAGAGACTGAACCATAACCCAGGGAAAGAAAACAAAATCTATAGACAGAGAAGAGGAAGAATATTAGACACAGGCAATTTGACAATATAATCAGCAAGAGGAACTCCATCACTGAAGGGCATACAAGCTTCCTGACTAGATCACAACCTCTCTGACTAGAACAAGTTTTTATGATTGATTGATTCTACATAAACACCACCAAGTTGGATGCTGGCAGTGTGCTCAGTACCTCAGAAATATTTGGGGTTCCAGGGACTTGCTATCATGCAGGGTTGAGAAGTCTAAGTATAGAATTTGGAGCTTTCATGATAGCCTTTCCACATGGTATGACACTACAGGATGGGAAAGATTTGAGACCTACAGGTCAAGCACCTGAATCCGTCAGATCTCTACCACTATGTAAAACTCAAGTTGCTATTTACTTTCAACACTATCATGCCCATTGTGGGGACATCTAAATGGTTAGCTCATCTGCTCTTCCAGGGCAGTCACAAACAGGGGAATGAGGCTTGATGTCCTGAACATATGGACAAAAGTTCAGCCACTGAGCTACAGTGGGAAAAATTAGAATGCAATCCTCCCACTACACAACCCTGCCTAAATATTGTAAACATTTTTACTATAGGAGTTAATCTCACTCCCATCCAAGAAAAGCCCAGGACCAGATGGATCCATAGCTAAATTATACAAGGCCTTCAAGGCAGAGCTCACACCAATACTCCTCCAACCCTTCAAGGAAATTGAAAGTGAAATTCATTACCGAATTATTTCTATAAAGCCATCATAACCCTCGACCCAAAACCAGACTGGAACTCATCAAAGAAAGAGAACTACAGACCCATTTCTTTGATGAACATCGATTCAAAACTTCTTAACAAAATTTTGGCTTGTCAACTTCAACAACTCATCAAAAAAATCAGACATCATGATCAAACAGGACTCATTTCAGGAATGCAAAACTGGTTTGATATATGTGAATAAATTGATGTAATTCACATATCAACAATAGCAAAGGTAAGAACCACATGATTATCTCAGTAGATGTAGAAAAACATTTGACAAGATCCTGCACCCCATTATGATGAAAGCCCTAGAAAAATTAGGAATCCAGGGAAAATTCCTCAATATAAAAAAGGCTGTATATGACAAACTTACAGCCAGCATTATATGTAATGGCAAAAATCTAAAACCATTTCCTCTAAACTCAGGAGTGAAACAAGGATGCCCACTCTCTTCACTCCTCTTCAATTTAGTATTAGAATGCCTAGCTACAGCAATAAGACAAGATGCAAACATAAAGGGGATCCAAATAGGGAAAGATGAAGTAAAACTCTTCCTCTTTGCAGATGACAAAATCTTGTATATAAAGCACCCTATGGATTCCACTCCTAAGTTATTTGAGTGATTCAAAACTTTGTCAAAGTAGCAGGGTATAAAATTAATCATCAAAAATCAATGGCTTTCCTGTTTGCCAATAAAAGAGCACAGCTGAAATCAGGAATGCAACTCCTTTTATAATAGCCTCACAAAAAATAAAATACCTAGGAATTAACTTAACTAAAATAGTGAAGGACCCCTATGATGAAAACTTTAAAAACCTGAAAAAGTAAATTAAAGCAGAACTAAGGAACTAGAAAAATTTTACATGCTCCTGGATTGGGAGGATTAACATTGTGAAAATGTGAATAATGCCAAAGGCTATCTACAAATTGCATGTACCTATCAATATCCCAACTTCGTCTTGCAAGGAAATAGAAGAAGCAATCCATGAATTAATATGGATCAATGAAAGACCCAGAGTAGCAAAAACAATCCTTAGCAGAAAGCACAGTGCTGGAGGAATATCAATACCAAATTTCAAACTCTACTACAAAGCCATAGTAATCAAAACAGCTTGGTACTGGCACAAGAACAGATCTGAGGACCAATGGAATAGAACTGAAGACTCAGAAATGAAACCACAGACCTATAGCCATGTAATCTTCAATAAGGAGCCAAAAAAATAGAATGGATGAAAGACAGACTCTTCAGTAAATGGTACTGGCAAAATTGGTTAAACACCTGTAAAAAAGTAAAGTTAGATCATATTTATCCTCTGCAAATGGATCAATGACCTTGATGTAAAAGCAGACACCCTGAAAACAGTACAGGAAGGAACAAGAGAAACTCTAGAGCTCCTTGGCATAGGCCAAAATTTGCCTAACCAAGACCCAGAAACACAACAAATAAAAAAAAAAGAAAGAAAAAATTGGGGGCAAATAGGATTGCATGTAACTGCAGAGCTTCTGCCTGGCAAAGGACATAGCTACTAAGATTAATAGAAAGCTCACGGACTGGAAAAAGATCTGCACTAGCTATACAAAAGACAAGGGCTTCATATCTACATATACTTAGAACTCAAAATATTAAATCTTCCAAAACCAATTAAATCTTCCTCAGAGAAACAACCACACTATTAATAAGTGGACTAAAGACTTTAAGAGCGACTTCTCTGGAGAGGAAATAAGAATGGCCAGTAGACACATGGAGAAATGCCCAACTTCTCTGTCCATAATGGAAATGCAATTCCACCTCACCCCGGTTAGAATGGCTATAATCAAGAAACCTAATAACAACAGAGGCTGGAGGGAGTGTGGCCAAAAGGAAACCCTACTTCACAGTTGGTGGGCAGGTAAACTTGTTCAACCACTCTGGACAGCAGTATGGAGGTTCCCAAAAGACTACATGTAGATCTCCTCTGTGACCCAACAATCCCACTTTTGGGCATTTATCCAAGTGATCCCAAACAAGGCCATACTAAAGCTACCAGCACAACTATGTTTGTTGCAGCATTATTCTCCATAGCTAAGATACAGAACCAACCCATATGCCCCTCAGTGGGTGAATGGATGAAGAAAATGTGATACATACACACATAGACATACACAAAATGGAATTCTATGCTTCCATCAGAAAGAATGATACTATCCCATTTGGAAATGGAAAATTTTGGAAAAAAATCATTGAATGAAGTAAGCCAGTAAGTAAGTAAGTAAGCCAGTAAGCCAAAGAAATATAGGTCCCATGATTTCCATCATTTTCAATAACTACACTGGCCTGCATAAGCTGCCCAACCTGGGGCACTGGCTACCTGGGTGGTGGCAGGGTGGTGGCAGGAAAAGACCCCCAGACTGGAAGCGGGGCAGAACCTCTATTCACCAGCCCTTGTAAACAATCCATCCCAGCCCGTGACAGTGGTGGCTGCTGCTGCAGCAGCAGCAGTAACAAAGGACCCCAGACTTGCAGTGCTACCCTGCACCTTCTTGTGCGGGCCCACGGAAGCTGTCCAGCCTGGAGTGGGGGTGGCAGAGGTGAGGAAATGCAATCCCATGGCCCCTACCCAGATAGCATAAACAGTGGCAAAGGCTGTGAAACACAGCCTGCACCACCACCCAGCATAGCCCACAATCATCTCAACAAACGCCAAACATGGTGGTGACCAGCAACCCACAGTGCACAAAAACAGCTATCTGCCACTGCTGGACAGCTCCCAACCAGTGCCAGGATAAATGAGTACCCCAAGTGGACGACTCCCCCTCCCACCTAACCTCCCTACCACGGGAGACAAGCACTGGTGGTAACAACCCAGAACTTGGCTTGACCCCCACCTCCCCCCACACACACACACCTGCACTACAGGCCCTATGGAAGATGGGAGTGGTGCAAGTACACCAGCAATGAGAGATCACACCCAGCCCGCCAAGCTTGACCAAGAATGCCACTGGAACAGGAACAATCTAGGCTGCTGCGCTTGACTAAAAGTGGGAACTGCCTAGGATATCCATCAGGCAGTTGAAGGAACCCTACCTGCGTCTTAGGCAGGAACCCTAGCTATCTTAACTTCCTGCCTCTGACTGATCAGGATCTGAATGCACACCCCAACAGAGGGCAGAGTGTGTCTGCCCACCACATTCTAACAAGGGTAAGCCCTACCAGGTCAGACCAGCAGCTGGAAAGCAGAACCTCCCACAACAGAACCTTGGAACCAGGTAAAATACTCTCAACCACCCAGTGCTGAGAGCATGCTATATCAATTGATCCAGGAACAAATCCAGAAGCAAACAAAGGTAGCCACCTAGTGACCAAAACAATCAGAGCTTGGAATTGGTCTCCAATAATTACTGAATCCACATGTGCAAATCAGAGTGAAAAATTACAAGATTCATCAATGGCCAAGATAATAAACCAGACTCAAAGGCCAGCAACTACACAGAGAAAAACACCAATGGAAGTGAAAAAGAAATGGAAGACAAACACTACATCCAAGAGTTAATAGAGGCAATGACTCAAGAATTAAAATGAAATAGATTAGAAATTTAAAGAACAAAGGAACGAGCTATCAAAAGAGATCCAGTCCTTCAAATAAGAAATGCACTTAAAAATAGATGCAGTAAACACCTCACTAAAAAAATGATATTAATACTCTAAGGAACGACATAGAAATTATAAATGGCTCAATTTCCTCCATGGAGAATTCAAATTCCTCTATGCAAACCACAATGGAAGCCGCAGTTAATAGAGTGAATGAAACGGAAAATAGAATATCAGATACTGAAGAAAAAATGCAGGCACTGGAAAAAAAGTTACAGATATGGAAAAGAAAACACTCAAAACATGCCAAAGGGAAGTCCAAGAACAAGAAGAGTGCCAAGAAATTTAACCTACTTATAATTGGGGTGGACAAAGGGGAGGAATACCAGAATAAAGAATACAACACTCATTCAATAAGATCATCACTGAAAATTTCCCTAGTCTTAAAAGAGAAAATCTTACCTACATAACAGAAGCCTACAGAACACCTAACATGCAAGATCCCAGGATTAATAGTGGTAGGCACATTATAGTAAAAATGCTATATTTTAGCAATAAAGAAGCAATATTGCATGCAGCAAAAGCAAAGAACGATCTTTACCACAATGGCAAAAAAAAAAAAAATCACTGCAGATCTCTCCACACAGACACTGAATGCAAGGAAAGCCTTGGAAAGTACCATCCGAGCCCCGAAAACCAATAACTGTCACCCAGAGTAGTATATCCAGAGAAGCTAATATTCACATTTGAATGTGAATTAAAAATTCACATTAAAAAGTCAGATTCTTAATGGTAAAAAACTACGTGAATTCATAAACAATAAAACAGCATTAAAAAGAATATTAAGAGAGAAATCACAATCCAAAGAAAGCAATCAAGAACAGGGACCACACCAGATAGATATCATTAGGAGACCAACTTAGTAAGCACAGGAGGAAAGGAAAGAAGAAAAACTTAGGAAAGTAGGAAAATGACAGGAAACACAATACATCTCTCTATAATAACCATAAATACTAACCAACTCAGTTCACCAATCAAAAGAAAAAGATCTGCAAATTAGATCAGAAAACTAGTTCCATCAATTTGCTGTCTTCAAGAGACCCACCTCACAGCCAAAGATAAAACAAACTCTGAGTGAAAGGATCGAGGAAGATCTGCCATACAAATGCCCCCAGCAAAGAAGGCAGGAGTTGCCATTCTGATATCTGATAAAATAAACTTTACTTTAAAATCATTACAAAAAGATAAAGAAGGTTACCACATAGTAATAGAGGGAACAATCCAAGAAGAAGATATCACCATTGTCAATGTAAATGCTCCAAACATTGGTGCACCCAAATATGTTAAGCAAATACTCTCAGCTTTACAAAAGAAGATGGATCCAAATGCAATAATACTAGGAGACTTTGATACTCTACTCTCACCAAAGGAAAGGTCTACCAACCAAAGAATTGGCAAAGATGTCTCTGAATTAAATGATGCCATATCTCAAGCAGGCTTAACTGACATATACTGAGTTTCCCACCTGACAACAACCCAGTACACATTCTTCTCAGCAGCCCATGGAATTGTTACTAAAATAGATCATATCTTAGTTCATACAAGGAATTTAAGCAAATAAAAGAGGATGACATAATACCCTGTATTCTATCTGACCATAGTAGAATCAAACTAGTTCTCATTAACAAGGCATACAGTAGAAAAAACTCAATCACATAGAAATTAAACAGCACACTGCTGAGCAACACATGGGTCTCAGAAGAAATTAAAGATGAAATTTAAAAAGTTCCTACAATTCAATGAAAATGAACCTACATCACAAAGAAATCTATGGGACACAGTGAAAGCAGTCCTGAGGGGCAAATTGCTTGCTCTCAGTGCTTGCATCAAGAAATCAGAGACAGATCAAGTAAACAATCTTATGATGCAACTAAAACTGCTAGAGAAACAAAAAAAATTAAACCAAAAGTTGCTAGATGAAGCTAGATAACCAAAATAGCTGAAATTAATGAAATAGAGACTAAGAAAACTATAAATAAAATTAATAAAACAAAAAGCTGGTTTATTGAAAAAAATCAATAAAATTGACACACCACTGGCAATATTAACTAAAAAAAGAAGAGAGGAGACCCAAATCAATCAGGTCAAAGATGCCACAGGAAAAATTACAACATCCAAGACATCCAAACAATTATAAAGAAATATTTCCAGATACTATACTCACAAATGAAGGAAAACCTACCAGAAATGGATGAAATTCTAGAGAAATACAAAATTGTCCAAACTGAACCAAGAAGAAATAAATTAATTAAATATGACAATAACCTACAGTGAGATAGGGGAAGCAATCAGAAACCTTTCAACAAGGAAAAGCCCAGGACTAGATGGATTCACTATGGAATTCTATAAGACCTTTAAAGAGGAACTAATACCCATACTCCTCAAACTCTTCAGAGAAATAGAAGCAGAGGGAGTAATCCTAAACTCATTTTTTGATGCCAATATCACACTCATCCCCAAACCAGGCAAAGACCAAACATAAAAAGAGAACTACAGACCATTCTCTTTGATGAACACAGATGCAAAGTTCCTCAATAAAATTCTAGCCAACAGAATCCAGAAACATATCAAAAAAATCATACAGAATGACCAAATAGGCTTCATCCCAGAGACGCAGGGATGGTTTAACATGTATAAGTCAATATAAATAATCCATCATATCAAGAAATCCAAGGTCAAGAACCACATGAATCTTCACTAGCCATGCATTTGTTTCTAACGCATTTATAAGATTATCTCTTTGTTGCTTTGTATGTCCCTCCCCCACAGAATAACCCCTGCCTTCACAATATTTGATGTCAGTATAACTTGTGGAGGAGATGGGGAAAAACAAGTCGTTTAAGGATACAGGTGGACCTGTTGCAACAATGAGAAGTACAAGTTGTCATGTCGAAAACGAGCTTTACAACATTGGTGTGGCGGGGGGAGGATTGCGTGGGGGGGTGGGGGAGAGGCTGGGAAGGGAGGTGAAGGCTAAACAAAGGAGGAGGCTGCAATGCTTGATAAGAAATGTATGCATTATCCTGCCCATGTAATTGTAAACCCTCTGTACAGTATGTTCACAAAATTAAATTAAATTAAATTAAATTAAAAAAAGGAATCACATGATTATCTCTATTGATGCCGGAATGGTTTTTGATAGAATGCAGCACTCATTCATGTTAAAAGCTCTGAAAAAATAGGAATAGATGGAACATTCCTTAAAACAATAAAAGCCTTATACGACAGACCAACAGCCAATATTATGCTTAATGGGGAAAAACTACAAGCAATTTCCCTAAAAATAGGAACAAGTCTAGGATGCCCACTCTCTCCATTCCTATTCAATATAGTTCTAGAATCCTTAGCCAGAGCAATAAGGCAAGAAAAATATATTAAAGAGTTCTGCATAGGGGAAGAAGTTAAACTCTCTTTTTACAGATGACATGATTTTATATCTTAACGATCCCAAAAGCTCCATCCATGAATTCTTAGAGCTTATAAACCACTTCAGCAAAGTAGCAGGATACAAAATTAACCCAAAAAAATCAGTCACCTTTCTGTACACCAACAATGTTAAAGTAGAAAGGGAAATCAAGAAACAACCCCATTCACAATAACCTCAAAAAAATCTAGGAATTTACCTAACCAAAGATGTAAAGGATCTATTTCATGAAAGGTATAAAAGCTGAAAAAAGGAATCTTAGGGGATATCAGGAAATGGAAAGACCTCCCATACTCCTGGATAGGCAGAATTAATAAAGTGAAAATGGCTATTTTGCCAAAATTGATGTACACATTCAATGCAATTCCCATTAAAATCCCAATGACATACTTTACTGAAATAGAGAAAACAATCCAAAAATTCATATGGAACAACAAAAGACCTAGAATAACCAAAGTAATTCTAGGCAAAAGAAAGAGGGAGGGATCATGATACTGGATTTCAAGCTCTACCATACAGTCATAATAACAAAGACAGCTTGCTAGTGGCACAAAAAGAGACCTGAAGACCTATGGAACAGATTAGAGGACCCAGAAATAAAGCTGCATATGTACAGTCAGTTGATATTTGACAAAGGAGTCAAAGACAGACAGTGGAAGACACATAACCACTTCAGCTACTGGTGCTGGGAAAACTGAGTGGCCACATGCAGAAAACTAAAAGTGGACCTTAGCCTGTCACCTTGCACTAACATCAACTCAAAATGGATTAAAGGCCTTAACATCAAGTCTGATACTCTGAAATTACTGCAGGACATAGTAGGAGAGACACTTGAACTTATAGGCACAGGCAAGAACTTCCTGAATAGAGTTCCAGGGTCACAACAAATTGGAGAGAGACTCAATAAATGGGACTACCTTAAAATAAAAAACCTTCTGCACAGACAAATAAATAGAAACCAAACTACAAAGAAGCCAACTAATTAGGAAACTAATTGCAGAACTCAAGAAACTAACCCCTCACAAATCTAACAAACCAATCATGAAATGGGCAAGAGAGCTTAAGAGGGACTTCTCAGAAGAGATTAAAATGCCAAAGAAACACATGAGGAAATGTTCATCATCCCTGGCTGTAAAGGAAATGCAAATAAAAACAACACTGAGATACCACCTTACCCCTGTCAGAATGTCTCACATCCTAAATTCAGCCAACAACAAATGCTGGAGTGGATGTGGAGAAGGAATCCTACTGGATTGCCAGTGGGAATGTATACTACTACAACCTCTTTGGAAAGCAGTCTGGAGGCATCTTAGAAAGCTAAATATAGACCCAGATGATCCAGACACACCACTTCTAGGCATCTACTCTGAACAATAGGAACTATTATACAAAAACACATGCATCTCCACGTTTTGCAGCACTGTTCACAATAGCTAAGATTGGGAAACAACCCAGATGCCCCACTACTGATGAGTGGATTCAAAAATTGTGGTTCCTATATATAATGGAATATTATGCAGCCATTAGAAAGGACAAAATAATGGTATTTGCAGGGAAATTGAGGGAGCTAGAGCAAATTATTTTGAGTGAGGTAAGCCAAGAACAGAGACAAACAGCACACGTTCTCCCTGATATGTGGATGATAAAGCCAAAATGCAAGAAGATATGACAAAATAAACAGGACTTGAGAAACAAAGGACAGCCACTCATTTTGTCATATCATTACTGAATGACTTCATGTTCTTGACCATATATATGGTAGATATATGCACGCAATGGAGAGAAGCCAAGAGGAGGACACAGAATAAGTAGGAAACAGAACAACATACACCAAATGGGTCCATCAAATGCACTGAACGTAGGAGGAAAAGAAATACACAATCCAAAGACAGTGATGGGAAGGGAGGAATGATAGGCAACGAGGGAACAGCCTACACTAAGCAAAAGAAAAGACATGTAAACATCACTTGATGTAGAAAAAATAATTTGTATTGTCAAAACTCATAGAATTCATAAACTATAAAGACTATGAAAATGACAATGTGCCTTGTGAAGGATAAAACATGTTTGTGACTTTACATATCACTATTCCACAATACTGTGAAATATGTGAAATTTAGGTAATCATTTAATCTCAATTTTAAAAAAAAGTGAGAGAAGGGATGGATTAGGAATGATGGCTGACAACGTTGTCAGACACCTTTGTTCATATACTGTATTGTACAATAGGAACTTCTTTGTACAACTACTTAAAGGTAATAATAAAAAATTAAGAAAGCTCAAAATCTATGTATATGTGACCATATAAGATGATCCTAAGCAAAATGAACCCCAAAATAGGGGCAAAAGAGGTCTTTCTTTGTTGTTTTTAATGTACTATGTGATTTTTTTTGTTTCCTTTGCATTTTCTTCCCCCCATAGTATATCCCCTATTGTCACTGTACTTGATTTTGGTGCCCTGTATCTTGTATATAAATTTTCTAATGTGGGGAGGGGAAGGAGAATATCAAAATGCTGAATCAAGGACACAGGGTGACCCACAAGACACTATATTGGAAATGAACTTTACAACTTCGGGGTGGGGGAAGGAGTTGGGAGGTGGAGGAGGAAAGTGAAAATGGGAGAACAATAAAGGAGGGGTAACAATGCTAGACAAGAAATGCACTCATGCCTTACTTATGTAACTTTAACCCCTCTGTAAGCATCTTTACAATAAAATAAAACTTAAAAAGAAAAAAAATGAAAAAAAGAAAGCCAAAACAGGGTCAGGGGCCATTATTATAAATGTTAAAATGACAAAGGACAGGTATAAAAAAACTGAATGACCTCAAAGAAGATACAAGTAAACATCCGAATGAATTAAAGAATACAATGCAGAATATGAAAAAGGAATTTAATAAAGATTCAGAAACAAGAAAATAATAAAATAAAAAGCTCAATACAGATAGGTACTGGTGCCTTACACCTATAATCCTAGCTATTCAGGAGGCTGAGATATGAGGATCCTGTTTTGATGCCAGCCAGGGCAGGAAAGTCCGTAAAACTGGATTTAAGCACCAAAAAGCCAAAAGTAGAGCTGTGGCTCAAGTTGTAGAGTACTAGCTTTGAGTAAAAAAGCTTGAATAAAAAAAGTACAATTCTCATCCATCAAGTTCAAGCTCTAGTACTGGCACACACACACAATCTTAATAAGTCAAATTTTTTTTTTAATTTGTGCAAAGCAATCTACAGATTTAAACCAACACTCATCAAAATCCTAAATCAGATATAGAAAACTCAAAATTGTATTTTATTTAGAAGCATAAAAGACCTAGACTAGCCAAAGCAACCTTGAATAAGAGCAATGCTGGTGGCATCATAATATTGGACTTCAAATTATACTACTGAACCATAGTCATAAGAAGAGCATGGTACTAGCACCAAAACAGGCACAAAGAACAATGGAACTGAAAATCCAGAAATAAACAGCTATAAACATCTATTTTTTGGCAAGTCAGAATACAATGGAGGCACCATTGTACATCTATGTTCATTGCATTGCTATTCGCAATAGTCAAGGTAGGAAAGAATCTACGTGTTTCACTGTTGAAGGGATTAAGAAAGTATGTATTATATACTATTAATTAGTTATAAAAAATGAAAGTATGTTGTTTTCTGGGAAATGTAGGAAGATGGAGAACATCTTGTTAAAAAAAAAAGTAAGCCAGCATCAGGACAAAGATTATGCAATATTTTCCAAATGTAAATGCTCAACTCAAAAAATATCTAAAAACAGAAAGAGGAATGTGTGTGTGTATATATACATATGTATGTGTGTGCACATACATATGAATACACATATATATACACATGTGCATAAACATATGTATTTGCACATGTACATACATTTGTGCATCGCTACACATATAAATGTGTATATTATTTATTTGTGTACATATATTGATATAATAGATACATATTATATACACACATTTCATATATATTATATAATGTTTTTAATTATGTTATTGCTTGAAGGGATTATGAATGCATATATAACACACGTATATAATATATAATAGATGTATATATGTAATATATGTGTGCATACATACATTATATACATGACACACAAATATGTGTGTGTACACTTATATATAATGTTTGTAATTATAGTACTGCTTGAGAAGACTAGGTGGGAGAAAGAGAGAAAGTTAGAGGATAAAAAATATCAGAATGTTAACTGTATTACCTATAACTTTCTTTTTGGACTGGATATATTAACAATCCTCTGAATGGTATTGGTAAATGGTTCAGAAGAAAAATTCAGTGAAATAAAATAGTATTTATTCATCATGATCAATTAAATTATTTACTTAACTTAAGGAAATTAACTACTGTGCATAACTCAATTTGTGTGTAACTCAAATCTGACATGAGGTGAAAGAAGAGAGTCTGAGTCTACCTGTGGATATGTTAGGTTTATTTTCAGTGTCTGAAGATACATTCAAAGGTATTGGTTGGGGAAGATGCCATAATTTCAAGTTAAATTGCATGCTGTAAATTTGTTTTGTGTTTAAATAAAGAGAAAAAATTTTGAAATGTAAAAAAATAGGAATGTTGTGCACTGCTGAGGAAGATAACAAAATAAAACTTAATGAAGTGTCATGAATTAGTAAATCAAGGGAAAGAAGACAATGGAATTAAAGTGGGGGAGGTCAATTTATTTGAAACATCATGGTGAATCCCCTTGGAAAAAGTAGCATAGGAAAAAAGAAAAACTCCATAAATTTACAAATAGCTTTTGTCAAGGGATGGTACTAATGGGAGGATGAAGTGTGGAAGAAAGATAAGATGAAGGAGGGTAAATATAGTCAAAATCCTTTATTTACATTGAAGTTTGTTGAGATTGATTTGGAATAAGAATAAGAATGAATAAGAGCAATGGAGGAGTAAATCTGATTATAAAACATTGTTTCAATATATGGACATATCACAACATCCCTATGGACATCTAATTCATACTGATAGAAAGTTAAAAAGACAAAGGTAAAATCTACTATCTGACAAAGACACATGGCACATCACATAAGTGTCAATGTATTTGTCATCAGAATATTACAAAATACTAGCAAGTTGGAAGTATTCTGTTCAGGTTACAATGTTATATTATTTTCAGATATAAAACATTAGGGTGTTTCAATTTTCACAAATAATTCAAACAGGCAGAGGACTCGTTTTATTTGGGAGTGAAAATTAAGGATATTCCAGCTTCTATAAACAATTGAAGAGTTATTGGATATGTCCTATAATTTCTTAATATTATCACTGTTAAAGGTTCAATATATATATAGATAGATAGATAGATAGATATAAAATCTTGAAAAAAATCATCACCAAGCCTATCATTTATTTTGAATTAGATACACAAACAGATTTTTCACTGTGATATTAGTCCTAATTGTCAAACTAGTAGGATTGAAAGTGTTTAGAAGATCAGGGAAGCATATCTCTGCATGTGTCTCCAAGACAGTTTGAAGAGAGTATTGACCAAAGGTTGGAAAACCTATTCTAAATCTGATGGCACCATTTCATAGACTGTAGCATGACTGCAAGAAAAGGTGACAGGAAAAGAACAACAACAAAAAAAACGGGCTGGGAATGTGGCTCAGTGGTAGAGTGCTTGCCTTGCATGCATGAGGCCCTGGGTTCGATTCCTCAGCACCACATAAGCAAAAAGAAAAAAAAAGCCAGAAGTGGTACTGTGGCTCAAGTGGTAGAGCGCTAGCCTTGAGCTGAAGAGCTGAGGGACAGTGCCCAGGCCCAGAGTTCAGGCCCCACGACCGGACCACCCCCCCCACACCAAAAAAAAAAAAATTCTCTTGCTCTATTTTCTGATTTTTGTAATATGAGCTGTTCATTCTACCACATCCTTCCAGTCATGATGAACTCAACTACTTATTCTGTGCCAAAATAAAATAAAACATCATCCCTATTAGATTATTTCTTCTGTATTTTACAGCAACAAAAATTCTATCACACACATCCATGAATACAAACTGCACATGAACAAATCGTGTTATGCCATTCTATTTCTTCTATAAGTTTAATGAACCCCTTTTTGCTTTGGAGTTCATTAGAGATAAAATATATAAAATTAAAATGAGAAATTATAAAAGTTTCTCATTGTATGAAAATTAAAATTTGTTTAAAAGAGGGACTTCTTTATTCTCTTTGTTTTTCTGATTTGTTACCTATTCCCTATACCTAAAAAGGTATAATGTAGCAGTCCTAAAATTAAGTATAAAAGGATATTGAAGTAATTTATAAATGAGCATATATAATTAGTACAACCACACATGGAGACAACATGGGAGTTATTGTAAATTAAGTTCAATTTAATATGATTATTAAAAATAAAATACTTTTCAGGCTACAAATTCAAAGTTACAACATTCAAAATCATTTTGTTATAGTGAGTTATGCATCTAATCTTGAATATGTCAAATATTCCATTTTTGAATATTGTAAGATACATACACAAATGTATATATATACACATATACACATGTACATGAACACACACAAATATTATAGAAAATAGGAATCAATGTGACTAAGCTACCTGAAAAGCCTAAAAGCTTGCTTTGCCAGGAAAAAGGAAGACAAACAGACGAGATCATGAGATAGTTTCTATATATGAATGTAATTTGATATATTTATTCTCAACTTTTAAAAAAAGAACTTTCTCTTAGGGCTGTCAAGAAGTAAAATATACGTAATCAAAAGATACCAAGCAATCTGTCAGAAGAGCTGTTCAAGCAAAATTTATTTGAAAAGTGGGTTGAAATGATTCAGGAGAAAGCTCTGAAATCTGGTGGACCAAATGAACTTTAATTCCCCTTTCAACATTAAAATACGTGCTTTTGAAAATCACATTAAAATAACCATGCAAGTCAATATATGCTAAGCTCCAATAACATGTAAGTGCAAAAGAAGATTAGAAATGAAAGAAATAAATAATTTCTTTGAAAACAACAACAACAACAAAAACCCTCAAAGAACTAATGGGATTTAAATTGGACCCTTGAGGGAAGAATAGAAAAGAACATGTTGAAAGTATTCTACAAGAGAAGGGAAGACATTGATCAAAGATAAGAAAAGACATCCAGGAAACAAAAATAATGATAAACTCTTCCACATATATATTTTACATCAGTTTTCAAAGTTCATAGCAAAAATAAATTTTCACTATCACAATGTCAAAATTCCATCAGATAATATGATGCCCTAGCTACAAAAGGAAACTAAAGTTTAGGCTGGTCACATAAAACTGCAAACAGATGCTATGCTTTACAATCTGTTTTCATGTGTTCAGCCTACTCTTATTCCAAGTGATTTACATGGAACAGCAATCAATTTTTAGACTAAGGGATTCATATAGATTCCTAAAGCTTGGACCATGTAAAATTCTAAATTTTAAGCATGGAGTAATACATATGTTTTGTCCCACAAGTGGACATGGGTTTTCATAGAAATATCTTTGATTATATTCTTTGAATCTAGTTATTTCAAAAATAAATAACTTGCTTCTCTTGCTTTTCAGATGGATGTACAGCTATTCAATAAAATTCTTGTATTGACCTTAAGAAAGTATATGTAGCACAGTTGCTATTGTTGTATTCTGAAGATGCTGTGCTTCTGGGTATGTGAACAGAGATGGTTTGGGGATACCCATTCCTGATTATATTTTCCTAGATGATTGGCCATAAAATCTAATGAGTATCTGAGATAGAAGTGCTTGTCTGAGCCCTCCTTATGAACTAGGTTAATTTTCCAATTTATATAATTTCATAAAAATCTTTAGGTCCCATTTCTATACATGATTCTGGTTAAGGAATTTATGGTGCTGTGAGTTGACTGAAATCTAGAAAAGAGTTCACTTAAGTATACACCCCAGCAACAAGAAAGCAACTAGCTTGAAGTATATGGTCAAATGAATAAGAGATAAAATTGAGTGTGCCTTTGAACAATAAATGTGTTTACATCTTTGGGTTAGTTAGCAATTGAACAATAATATCTATTAAAGGAAAATTCTATTTTTTCTCAGAAGCTGTTTATGTTGATCTTTAATATGATTCTCTTCACACATAAAACAAAATAATCCTATCACTCACAATTATTTTTACAATGTGACTCAGGAAATTGGGATATATTGCAGAATGTAAGACACTTTATGAATTTATTTTCACTACTTGGGATTTTAAAGCAATAAAAGTATGAATCTTCTGATACTATATGTATTTTTTTCTATACATGAAAATATAAGCATTCATACAAAAATAAAAATAATTATATTTTGATGCACTATTTTAGTCCTTCCTAACGAAATTACCTATTTTTCAACATTCAAATTCCTTGAAGTTTCTTTATATAAAATTACAGCATTTGTTTAATATTTTAAATATAATAAAATTTTAAACATAAGGTACTTACATAATCACATCTCTAATAAGTGTTTTATAAAGTGTCATTTCTAATATTCAAGTGACAGCTTTTTTATTTTCTTATATGTCGATATGTGATATTTTTATCAAGTTTCAAAAAATTATGTAAATAATGAGGAAGGAAATTTGCTGTTCATAAATTTAATCATTTATCAGATGAAAGGACCTTACTTCATAAGACTGAAATTGTACCTTGGTTGTATAATTTACAGATTAATATCAAATTTAATACATACTAAAATAAAGCCCATAAACTTATATTTTTGTGAAGATCCAAGTCATTTTTGGTGGTATTTAGTTAATAATAATCTTACTAGAAGGGATACATGTCATATAAAAATATTGAACTATATCTCCAAAAATGTTAGTATATTACATAATATGTAAAAGCAACATCGGGGAAACAATTTTTGAAAATCACAACAATCATCAGCTCTCACAATTTAAAAAATATTTGAAAATATTTTAAAGCATTGTAAGGCTATCATTTTCTCTCAATACACAGATGTTCATAGAAACATGTAAGTAGATCGTGGTACAGTTTCTATACTTATTACTAATCAATAACAAAAAAATCTGCCAGTTCTCCAATAGTTGACCTTAGAAAGTAAGATCAGCAGGAGACAGTCAATTTTCTGATTATAAAGGATTAAGTCACAGACATTTTCTTTGTCATCACATCACATCTATGAAAACTTAAAGACATTCTTTGTATTTAATTTGTGATTTATGAATGTGCTAATCAGTTTATCATTAGCCCTGTAGGAGTCAACAGTGTCAGTCAATTAATCCTTATTAAAGGACTAACCATTGTTGGGGGACAGAGGGGAACTTGGATGTCTCAATCATTAATGTAATAAGTTTTTATGGCCACATTCACTTGCAGTAAAATACCCTCTACTAATATGTAACTAAAGTATTATTGAAATATAATGTTGTTATATGAAATATGGCTGGCAGAATAATTCACTGCGACATCTAAATTATTACAGTGGCAAAAGTTTTTATATGTTCTATGATTATTGTGATGTAGCAGTTTAACTGGATTATTAAATCAGTACCAGTCTAGGAGAAGAGTGACATTTCCCTAATAAAATCTTTTTTGCTACACATAGTGATAAACAGCCTGTAATCAACTTTATTATGTAATGTCACAAATAGATTTGTGTTAAGAAGTTATCAACAAAAGTACTTCTGAGTTTGATTATTACCCACTCAAAATGAACCTGAATTCTTTCAGTTTATGAATTTGTTATTGCACTAATACTGATCCTAAGTCATTAAAATACTAACCTAAAACTAGTTAACGGCTACAGATGAAGGCTTTAATATTTATCATACCAAAGAAATGTTCACTTAGTACACCTCTTGTCATTAATGAATAATTAATTCTATGCTGCAAAGCAATTGAAAATCATTTATTTACTTCTTTGAGAGGGAATTGTAAACATTTATTAATATATTTCTAATGGAATTTAAATGAAATAGCACAGTATGCAAGAAGTTTGTGTTTGCCCAATTTATCCTCTGTAATCACTAATAAGAATTCTTTGAGCACACATTTAATTATTTTCTTAATGTAAAAACCAAAACTGTGCTTTCCTGGGAAACTTAAAAAATAAGTAAAATAAATCACTTTCAGTAAAGAAAGTGAAATATGAGAGGTTTATCATATTTGAGAAATAAATACAAGACATGATGTTTGCTCCTGCTATAAAACATAAAATGTGACCTCAATGTTCTAAAGAATAGTTGCTTGGTTTATGGAGAGTTTCTTTTTCTTTTTCTTTTTCTTTTTTCCCTGTCAGGGGCTTGAACTCAGGGCCAGGGCACTGTCCTCAAGCTTCTTTTGCTCAAGGCAAACACTACCACTTGAGCCACAGCACCACTTCTGGAGTTTTCTGTTTATGTGGTACTTTAAAATAAAACCCAAGGCTTCATGCGTGCTAGGCAAGCACTCTACCGCTAAGCCACATTCTCAGCTTAGTGGACAAATTCAAATCTGTAATAGGCTAGGTGTTTCCTTTCAGTAAGTGTTGTAACTTCTGAAGTTAAGATTTTTAAGGATAGAATAAGTAATCTTATTTACTACAATACATTGTGAATAGCTCACTACAAAATAATACACCTAAAATTTAAAGGGACCCATTTATAAAGATTAAAAGTGTATTTCCTAAGAGAGTAAAACTGATACAATAAAACAAGTAAACTTAGAAAATGAATGGGAAAGCAATACTTAAGTAACAATGTTTAAAGTTTCTAAAAGTAGGTATTCAAAATTTTGTCACTTTTTGTTGTCCCAATTATAATTACCTACTTTAATATGGAAACATTACTAAGCACTTTAGAATAAAATAAATATAACATTGTTTCAGTTTATAATTTGGGATTTTATTTTCTAGGACAGAGTCTTACTATGATTTTCAGGCTGGTTTAAACTCATGATCATTATGCCTTGGCCTTGTAAGTGATAGAATTTCAGGTATACGACACTTGGTGAACTACTAGAAGTATATTTAAATCAGTTAAAAAAGGGTAGCAGATGTTTTTGGAAGTGAATGTGGGTGAGGGAAGCTGACAGAATCAGAACAGGCTTTGTTGGACTATCATCTAAATTTCTGCTGTTATTAGACCCTACACCTGGTGCAGAATGTTACAGAATTTAAGAGTCCCCAAATTTTTATTCCCTTATCTTACTTATCAATAGCATAGTTATTCTTTCAAAAGTAGATACAAAATCATATGTATTATTGTTTGAACATAAACTATCTTTGACAGGACTATATTTGAAACATTTGGTAGGCAACAGATGACATTTTGAAAGGCTCTATAAACTTTTGGAGGTGGGACCTACATGGAGAAAGTAAGGGGCTATATCCTATCATCCTATCATTACTGCTCTCTCATAGTCCTTTTACCTTGTTTCCAACTACTGAGAATTGAAGATCAAAACCAGTCACCAGAAAATCCTAGATACTCAAAAGGCTCAGATCTGGAGGATCTGGTAGAAAAGGTTATTGGACAACATCTCCAAAATAACCAGAAAAAAAAATAAAGCTTCTTCACACATTGTTCAACTGGTAGTATGTCAGTTGACCAAGTTTAAGGATCTGAGTTCAATGTTCATTGCAGCATTATTCACCATAGCTAAGATAAGAAATCAGCTCAGACACCCCTCAGTAGATGAATGGATCAAGAAAATATGAGATATATATATATATATATATATATATATATATATATATATATATATACACACACACACAGAATGGAATTCTATGCCTCCATCAGAAAAAATGCCATTGCCCCATTCATAAGGAAATGGGACGACTTGGGAAAAAAAATCATATTAACTGAAGTAAGACAGATCCAAAGAAACATAAGCTCCATGTTTTCCCTCATTATTAATAATTAGTATATGTTTAAGATAGTCCTCACACAATAGCGCAATCGTTATGTATATATGACCATAAAAATGATGCTAATCAAAATGAGCTACAAGATACAGAAAAAAGAGGCTTTTGTTGTTGTTGTCATTGTTTTCAAATGCACTGTGTGAAGTTATTTCTTTTTCTCTTTTTTTCCTTTTGTTTATCCCCTTATCACTGTTTTTATTGTTGTTGTTGTTGTTGTTGTTATTTTGGTACCCTGTATCTTGTATATACATTTATCTGATCTGGAGAAAGAAAGGGGAATAATAAAATGGTGAAACAAAGAACACAGGGTACATCAATGTAACAGAGATACTCACAAAACATTATGTTAGAAATGGACCTTACAACTTGGGGGGAAAGGAAGTGGGTGGGGAGGGAAAGTTGGAGAAAATGAGGAAAGGGTTAACAATGTTCGACCAGAACTGTACCTTATTTATGTAATGGTAACCCCTCTAACATCACCCTTACAATAAAATTAAATTAACAAATAAAAAAATAAATCCACATAAACTTCCTTTGATTATTTTTTCTTTTCTTTTCTTTTTCTGGTTATGAAGTTTGAACTAAGGGCTGTCCTTGAGCTTTTTTGTTTAAGGCTACACTTTGAGCACAGTTCTACTTCTGGTTTACTGGTAATTAATTGGAGGTAAGAGCCTCATAGATAATCTTGCCAGGGATGGCTTCCAACAGCAATTATTAGATCTCAGACTCTTGAGTAGTTAAGATTACAGGTATAAGCCACTAGTGCCTGGCTCTTTCTTTTGTTTCACAATATCTACCCACTACTTAATCTAACCCAGTATAAGCATATTTTTATTTGCTTGGTGGGTTAATTGGTTTTATTTTATCTTCACATAAGTTATCTTTTTTGGATAGCTTAATGGAAAGTTGTGGTATCTTCTTTTTATTTATGCTATGATTTACTATATATAATTTGAACTCTCATTTCATTAGGAAATAGTTTCTTATCTAAGTATTCTCCAAACCCAACAGGTCAAATTCCTATTAGACTCATTGTTATACTGTAGTTTCCAGTAACAGTAGTTTTAAAAATAAGAAAATTTCAACTGCATAATTTTTATTAAACATGTGCTACCTCCACTGTAGGTAATTTCATGAGCAGGATGCATATTATATTTAATATTATCATATAGCCTATATAACATATTGTCAATCATTATGGAAGGAAGAAGGACAGAGGGAAGAAAGGAAGGAAGGAAACTAGAGTTCTAGGAATTGGACAAATAAAATTTGCATTTCCAAGATTTTTTTTCAATAAAATCTATTAAGATGATGAAACTTTATTCATGGTATCATAGAGTTTATCTCCAGTTGCTTACATTGAGAAATAAACAATTTGTATACTCTAATTTGATGAAAATAAAGAATTGCCAATGTTCCTGATAACCATAAGTTCCATTTTCTTGGAAGAGTTCTGCATTTACTATTATAGGGATTAATAGCTTTTAACCACTCTTACCATGTTGCTGATTTATATAAATAGTATGATCATGTTACTAAGTTTGATCTATCATGATGCAGTTATTTTGGGAAAATGATCTCTTCTACAAATTCTTTGATATAAACAATATGTTTAGAATATTCAATGGGTCAGAAAAAAACATTTGTTGATGAAGTTAGGCCTTTGGGAGATATCACATAATTATAAGCCATATTGATATCAATTAGAAATTTAAAACAATAACTACATGAAAGAAATACCTTAAGAAGTAGATGAAACTTCCAAAAGGAATAATTACTCCTTGGGCATGATGTGTACACAGGGCAGACCTGAAAACAGTAATTATGGTAGCAATCAAAGAGGGAATTGGGCATTTGTTCTAATGTTACTATTTTACTGAAATAAGAATTCTCTCTAGAATATGTCTTTATAAACTTAAATGTAACATGAAACACTCTAGTCATTTCTAATTTAAATATTCCATGAATTTGATAGATGGAAGAGTCATAATAAAGAAAGAAATCAGGATAATAATATTTAGCAAAATTTAGAGTGTCAGAAAATTGGCATATCATATCTAACAGCCAATAAAGTATATAGTTAAAACTTTAAGAATCAACATGTGAGGATTTTCAAAAACATGGCTAGAATTTATCGGAATCATGAAGGAATAATTATTGGAATATGTTTGGAGATTAGTTCTTAGGTTGGAAAATTTTGATTAAATGTTCTTTATTCTTTTATCTGTTTCATCAATTGAGTTTATTTTGCATGAATTTGGTGAAAATGCAGGAATAATGTAATCATACACTTAATGTATTGGAAATGAACATGCTACAATACAAAGAGGAAGATGGAAGAAAAAATAGTAGGAAATACTGGAAAATATATGGGAAATACTGATGGTAAGTAAGACTTATAAGATAAACAGTCTAGCTAAGAAAGTAACATCAGAGTAAAGGTAAAAATTAGAATGTTTTATGTAAGGATGTTAATATTACAAATAGAATTGGACAAATTCACAAAACACACATGGATTTATATTTAGAGGGATCTAATCAACTTAATACTGAATCGTTGATGTCAGAAATTCTAGCAACTGTCTACCTGACAAATACATGTTAGCTTTTTTTCACCATTTGACCTTTGTTGCTACTTCTACTAAGAATTTATATCATTTTTCCCAAACTAACCCTGTTATTAGCAATAAGACTTTTTCCATGATATGACATTAGTTAACCTGACACTGGTATAGATTTGAGAACTTTCTGTTTCCACTTTCTTTCTGGAAACATTGCTGACAACATGAAAATGAGCCCAAGTTAGATTACTATAGCAATAACAAAACACAAAAGAAAGAAAGAAGACAGAAGGAAAGAAAAAAATAAAGAGGAAGGAAGGCAGGAAGGCAGGAAGGCAGGAAGGCAGGAAGGCAGGAAGGAAGGAAGGAAGGAAGGAAGGGAGGGAAGGAAGGAGGGAGGAAGAGAGGGAAGGAGGGAGGGAGTGAGGGTGGGAGGGTGGGAGGGTGGGAGGGTGGGAGGGAGGGAAGGAAGAAGGAAGAAGGAATGAAGGAGAGTGTGAAGGTTTAAAACCATAAAAAGCTAATGGGCTTCCCAACAGAACTGCTATCAATTTTCATCCACAGGTTTGCACCTGTGAATCAGTCCAAGCAGATAACTCACTAGCTTTTGAGTAATAAGTCAATATTTCTTTCTGGGTACGTGTGTGTGTAACATTGTTTTAGCATTTATAACTGCTTCATGAAGATAAGAAATAGGGAAGACTCAATACCCAAATGCAAAATTCTTATACTGCTGCATATAATTTTAATCATTATTCATTCTTAGTATAGTCATAAGAATCTCCTAACATATAAGGAAATCCATTGCTTATTTTCTCTAGAACATAAATATTATGGAACATCCATTTGTTGAGCATTTAAGTCCTGGATTTGATTTGTTTGGTTCACTCTGTTATTTGTGTAAACTTGTTTTTAGGAGTAGACTAAAAGACTCAGAAATAAATTCATGTATTTCCAGTCATCTGATATTTGAGAAGGGAGCAACAAGTATATGTTGGAGAAACAAATAACCTCTTCAATAACTGGTGGTAAGGAAATGGAACATTCAGATGTACAAGACTAAATCTTCAGTCTCTGCCACCTCACACTGATATTAACTCAAATGGATCAAAAACTTCAAATTCAGACTTAACACTTTGAAACTACTGCAAGATGAATTGGGTGAACATTAGAACTTATTGGCATATGCAAGAATCTCCTGAAAAGAGTCCCAGGGGGTACAGCAAATAGAGAAAATTGGCAAATGGGATTACATCAAATGAAAAAGATTCTGCACAGCAAAGGTCATTGTTACTAAACTAGAAAGACAGCCAACAGACTTGGAGATCCATACCAGCTATACATCCGACAAGAGCCTAACATCCAAAATATGTAAGAAGCTCAAGAAATTAAACTCCCACCACATTAATAAACCAGGCTATAAATGAACAAAGGTACAAAACAGAAACTTCTCAGAAGTAAAAATAGTCAATAAACACACAAGGAAATGTTCAATATCCCTGGCTATAAATAAAATGCAAACTGAAACAACATTGATATTCCACTCCACTCCATTAAGACTGGCCAGCATGTAGAGTCTGAGCAATAACAGATGCTGGTGGAGATTTGGGGGAAATGGGGCCTATTATACTGTTGGTGGGGATGTAAACTAGTATAACCATTCTGAAAAGTGGTTTGGAAATTCCTCAAAAACCTTAACATAGAATGACCCTGTGATCTAACTGTACAAGTTCTGAACATCTACCCAGACCATTACACATGAGGATACATTCAAGACACTTGCACATTCATGTTCACTGCTTCACTATTCACATTAGCCGAGTAATGGAAACAGACTAAATGACCTTCAGTAGATGAATGGATCAAGAACATGTGGAAAATATATACAACAGAATTTTACTCATTTATTAAAAAGGATAATATGGATGGGAAATGGATGGACCTATAACAAATTGAAATAAGCCAAGATCAGAGAGAAAATCAGTGCACAGTTTCATTCATATGTGGAAGCTAGATCTAAAATATTACTCTGCATGATAGCATATACAGGGCTCAGTGCATTTACACACTAATTGACTAAAAGAAGGTATACTTAGGAGAGGAATCTAAAAGTGTAACTCCTTTGAAAAACTAATGTAGAATTTATCCACCTAAATACCAGGAAGTGGAAACGTATTTTGGGGGATGAACAAATGGGGAGACAAAGGAATGGATGGAGGAATGGGGAGCAAATGTAGTCCTTATAGTCAATGTACTTTGCATAATAATGAACTATTTAACTTGAGTGGGGAAAGCTGGGTGCCAGTGGATCACACCTGTAATTCTAGCTATTCAGGAGGCTGAGATATGAGGATTATGGTTCAAAGCCAGCCAGAGCAGGAAAGACTGTGAGACTCTTATTTCCAATATTCCACCAGAAAACTGGAAGTGGAGCTCAAATGGTAACACGCTAGCCCTGAGCTGAAGAGCACAGGGACAGTGCCCAGGCCCAGAATTCAAATCCCACGTTCCACCAAAAAAGAAAAAAAAAAAAGAATGAGAGGGGAGAAATGGGAAGAACAAAGGAAGGGGTGACACCGACCAAAAAGCATTGTTCTCATGACCTGAATTATAGAATTGTAACCTCTTTGTATAAAAATTTAATAAAAACAGAATTACTTGTTTCAGAATTTATTCCTATTTGTGGGAAAAAATTATAAAGAAAAATAACTGTCCCTCAGCAATTCAGCTCAAGGCTAGTGCTCTACCACTTGAGCCACAGTGGTACATCTGGTTTTTCTGCTAATGTGGTGCTGAGGAATTGAACCCAAGGCCTCATGCATGCTAGGCAAGCACTCTACCACTGAGCCACCTTTCCAGCCTGAATAATACTTTACAACTTTGGGGGAGAGGTGGGAGGGCAGGGATGGTAAGGGGAAACAAAGGAGGAGGCAACAATGCTTGATAAGTAATGTACTCATTACCTTGCTCAAATAATTGTAACCCCTCTGTGGGGTATTTTCACAATAAAAATCTTATTATTAAAAATAACAAGTTTTATTTCTGAAAACAATTTAATATTTGTTAATTGAAATGTCAATGGAACAAATATTTGAGCTAAACTCATACAAATAGAAATTTTCACCAATATAAGCAATATTTCCAATTCAAATTGAAAATATTAATCATTTAATTCTTTTTTTAAAATTTTATTTTATTTTATTTGAGAACATACTGTACAGAGGGGTTACAATTACATGGGCAGGATAATGCATACATTTCTTACCAAGCATTGCAGCCTCCTCCTTTGTTTACCCTTCACCTCCCTTCCCAGCCTCCCCCCTCCCCCCCACCCAATCATACCCCCATCCCCCCCCCACACCGACATTGTAAAGCTGGTTTTGACATGACATTTTGCACTTCTCATTGTTGCAACAGGTCCACCTGAATCCTTAAACGATTTGTTTGTCCCCATCTCCTCCACATGTTATACTGACATCAAATATAGTGAAAGCGGGGGTTACACTGTGGGGGAGGGACATACAAAGCAACAAAGAAATAATCTTATAAATGCGTTAGAAACACATGCATGAAAGAAACGAAAACATTAAAATACATATTTAAGGGTTCGTTTTCCTAACATCACATTATCTGACCTTTTCCGCTTGACTCATACCTATACTAGATATTGCAAATAAGGGAAACCATGGGACCTATGCTTCTTTGGCCCTGGCTTACTTCACTTAATATAATTTTTTCCAAACCTTTCCATTTCCTAACAAATGGGGAAATGTCATTCTTTCTGATGGAGGCATAGAATTCCATTGTGTATATATATCACATTTTCTTGATCCATTCATCTACTGAGGGGCATCTGGGTTGGTTCCATATCTTAGCTATGGTAAATAATGCTGCAATAAACATAGTTGTGCTGGTAGCTTTAGTGTGGTCTTGTTTGTAAACATTTGGGTAAATGCCCAAAAGTGGGATTGCTGGATCATAGGGGAGATCTATGTGAATGTTCAACATCCCTAGCCATAAAAGAAATGCAAATCAAAACAGCATTGAGATATCACCTCACTCCAGTTAGAACAGCAAAAATCAAGAACTCTAACAACAACAGATGCTGGAGGGGATGTGGACAGAAAGGAACCTTACTTCATTGTTGGTGGGAATGTAAACTTGTTCAACCACTTTGGAAAGCAGTATGGAGGTTCCTCAACAGACTTCACATAGATCTCCCCTATGAATCATTTAATTCTTATGTTCCACTGAAACATTGACTTTTAAGAAATTACTCTAATACCAGAGATAATTTTTATAGAACAAATTTTATTTTCTATATTAAAAATAGAATTCTCAGTACCAAAATGTATGGTATGAAACTGATTATGTGTAAACTAGGCATTTAATAGCTATGTGTGATTTTATTTTTCTCTGTTCTTTTTTTACTAGAATACCTTTTAAGAAAATGACTTACTTTTTAAATATTTCTAATATTACATCAAGTATAGTTTCCCTGTAGTTTTATTTCCATTAAAGGTCATTGTTCAGCAAAACAATTACTTGCAGAAGTTTTCCAACTGGATTAAAATATAATCAAAGTATCACAGCACTACTGAAGTAGATAGTAGGTGTTCAGAACATTGAGGAAGACCAAAAATATTATGGTAAGCTAGTTTAAGGATAAAAGTATCATTACTCTTTAATCCTAGATATGATCTTCTTCTGTGTTATAATATACCTGTTGTCAGGAAGCTATATCATATACCTCTGTCTTCCCACAATGTCACAAATTAATAAAGATAAATTTACAAGTTACTCCATTTTGTTTGGCACTAATTTTCCAAGTACTACTGGTTTTATATGGCATTGCTAGCCTTAGTAATTACAGATTCTTTTATTCCAATATTAATTAGTAACATTATTTCTCAAAACAAACACTGTAATTTGAAGTTTAAAATGATTAAGAAAGAGTAAAAAATGATTTAGGGTTCAAAGGGATATTGCTGAAGCAAGAGAAGAGTCACTGCAATTGGATATTAAAATAATGAGCACAGTCCCTGAGCTGTTGAGGCATGCAGTGGTGTCAAAACTCAGAACTAGTTCAGGGTATAAGTGCAGATGTGCTTCCAAGCTTACTTGTTCCAGAGGAATGGTAATTCAAGTGGGTCATACTAAGCAGATGAATTGGGCTGAGATTAAGCACCAGAAACAGAGTTGATGTGTGATGAATACGCCAGATGGTCTGATGATTAATTATTTTATGCCAGTGTTAGGTGGCCCTCATTTTATATGATCCAGGTGAGGGTCTTGCATCATTCATTGGTCTGCTGTGTTCAATGAGCACATGGATCTGGTTTTACCATTATGGGTTTGATACATTCATGAGTCCATGTGTTCCTGATTTAATTTGATAAATTCATAGGTGGCAATTGTTTATTTGCATAAATAAGTTATTTATGTCTGCCTCATGTTATTTGTTGCACAGATGGTAGCTGTTTACTTGCACAAACAGATGTAGAGCCATTTGGTCTCAGCATTTGCACTCAAAATGGAGTAAACTGCTGTTTCATAAAATGGAGTCACTGAGGGCAAGGCGATGCTTGAAGCCTACTTGTCTATACAATATGGATTAACTGTGTAGCAGGGCAGAATTATGAATAGGCTAGACATTTCTAGTAGAAAACATTTAATGAAATTTTGGAAGAAAAATGAATAATTACAAGTTCCCTTAAATTTCTGTTTGCCATGGTAAAACACAGAAACTCTGATACTTAAAAAACTTGGAGTTTCTTCAAAGGTGGTGAATCTAATTTTTTGTGCTAGCTTATAATATTATAGAATAGGCATTTCATTTTATTCTTGTTTTAATTCCGGAGCCATGGAAAGTTGGACAAATAAAGAACTTCCTCTACTACAAAAGTGTGTGGTTTTTATGCCGAAATATTTTTTTCTTTTAAATTTAAACTTCTTGACTTAACATGATTTATAAAACATTGATTTATAAATAGTGAATAATTTTATGGGTAGATATTCTTCCTGTGCACTTGTAGAAATTTTATGAAGAATGGAAATGGCAAATGTAAATATGGTGATTTGTCCCTATACTCCTGTCAATTGAGAGGCAGAGAAAGAAGGATTGTGAGTTTGAGGTCAGCCCAGGGAACATAACATATCCTTAGTTAATCTGCACGAAATGTTGAGATTCTCTCAAAAATTAAAAAAATTTACAAAGTGCTATAATTATGAATGATCTACATGACTGCAAACATAATACTTTTTAAAATGTATTTGAAAGTGTAAAGAAATGCTAGAAAGTCTCATTCTGTATTTCAGATTTTTAAAAACTAATAAAATGAATAGGATTCTAAATCAAATTGACATCAGTTACTAGCATAAAATGATAATGAATTTAAGGAAAAGTAATCTTAGTTTCTCCCTAAAGATTATTGTATTTAGAGATATAAAGCATAAGCATGATTATAATTATTAAAATTGCATTATAGATCTGAGAACTTTATACTTATTTTGAAACTTCTGATGTCTGTCACAGAAGATAAATTATAGATTTAAAACTTCTATTTAGGTATTGTTGTTATTATAAATAATATTAAGCAAACTGAAGGTAATTCCTTTGATGTATTGAGTAAGCTAACTGAACACTTAAAAGTCAAAATGCCTTCCAGGCTAATTGACAGATTTGTTAATGTCCTCTCACCACATTCAACACATTCCAGCTCCTTGTAAAAAGCCAATTCTCTTCCCAAGTGTAATTTGTGGTTCATTAACTTTCAGTTGGTTAGAAGTAAAAAATTACTGGAGGGTCAGGTAAGTTTATGCCAGTTTAAAAGAAACAATTATTAGAAAAAATAATGGTCCTTAAGGATTTAAGTTTTTATTGTTCAGTAAACCTCTTTGAATTAACTTTTACTAGAGCTTTAGAATATACCAAGCATTTCTTTTTTAAAAAAAATTTCTTGTAAAAATGTTGTACAGAGGGATTACGGTTACATGAGTAATGAGTACATTTCATAGTGAACCTTGGTACCTCCTCCTTTATTTTCCCCCTACCATCACTTCCCTCCCCACCTCCCCAACTCCTCCTGCCCCCCCCACCCCGACACTGTAAAGTTCGTTTTCAATATAGTGTCCTGCACATCTCATCATCACAATTGGTCAGCCTGCATTCTCATTTAAGCGTTCTGCAATATCCCTTCCCCTCCCCAAATTACAAAAATATATATACAAGGTGCAGAAGACCAGCATCAAATCCAGTGAAAACAAGGTTATACCATGGGGGGAAAACATACAATAGAAACAAAAGAATCACATAGTGTATTGTAAGTACATTAAAAACACTAGCAAGGAAGAAAAAAAAGACAAACAAAAAAAAAACTTTTGTGTCCCTGTCTTGGGGTACATTTTGCTTAACATTATCTCATATGGTCATATGTACATAATCTTTGACGGACTCTGCTTGTCTTGAACATGTACTAGTCACTGAAAACAAGGGAAACCATGGGACCTATGTTTCTTTGGGCCTGGCTTACTTCATTTAATATGATTTTTCCAAGTCTTTCCATTTCCTAATAAAAGAAGCAATGTTATTTTTTTCTGACAGAGGCATAGAATTTATATATATATATATATATATATATATATATATATATATATATCACATTTTCTCCATCTATTCATCTACTGAGGGGAATCTAGCTTGGTTCCATATCTTAGCTGTGGTAAAAAATTCTGTGATAAACATGGTTGTGCTGGTAGCTTTGGTATGACCTTGTCTGTGATCCTTTGGTTAAATGCCCAAAAGTGGGATTTCTGGGTCATAAGGGAGCTCTATATGGAGTCTTTTGAAGAACCTCCATACTGCTTTCCAGAGTGTTGAACAAGTTTACACTCTCACCAGCAATGCAATAGGGTTCCCTTTTGGCCACATCCCCTCCAGCATCTGTTGTTATTAGAGTTCTTGATTATAGCCATTCTAGCTGGGGTGAGGTGGAATCTCAGCATTGTCTTGATTTCCATTTCTTTTTGTTTTATTGTGAAAATACTATACAGAGGGGTTACAATTACATGAGCAAGATAATGAATACATTTCTTATCAAGCATTGTAGCCTCCTCCTTTGTTTCCCCTTCCCATCCCTTCCCAGCCTCCCCCCACACCCCTACCCAATCCTCCCCCCCCCACCAAAGTTGTAAAGTTCGTTTTCGACATGACAACTTGTACTTCTCATTGTCTCATTGTTGCAACGGGTCCACCTGTATCCTTATTTAAACGACTTGTTTTTCCCCTTCCCCTCCACAAATTATACCAACATCAAATACAGTGAAAGCAGGGGTTATACTGTGGGGGAGGGACATACAAAGCAACAAAGAAATAATCTTATAAATGCGTTAGAAACAAATGCATGAAAGAAAAAAAAACATTTAAATACATAGCGTTCATTTTCCTGGCCACCTGGTTTTCAAGTAATAGTGGCCAGCTAAAAATATGCCCACAAAGGACTAATATCCTGAGCCTCTGTTTGCTCTTCAGTGATGTTTTTCTCCTCAGCAATGTTTCTTTATTATTAGAAGTAAATATTTTTATTGTGAAAATACCATTCAGAGGGGTTACAATTACATGAGCAAGGTAATGAGTACATTTTTTATCAGCATTATTGCTTCCTCCTTTGTTTCCCCTTACCATCCCTGCGGTCCCAGCTCCCTCCCCGCACTCCCAAAGTAGGGGTAGAGTATTTCTTCATGTGTCTATTGGCCATTCTCATTTCCTCTTCAGAGAAGTCTCTCTTTAATCTCTTTGCCTTTGTTTTTTTTTTTTTGTTTTGTTTTTTGTTTTTTTTTTTGATGGGTCGTGGGGCTTGAACTCTGGGCTTGGGCACTATCCCTGTACTCTTCAGCTCAAGGCAAGCACTCTACCATTCTATCCACATCGCCACTTCTGGTTTTCTAGTGGTTTATTGGAGATAAGAGTCTCATGGACTTTCCTGCCTGGGCTGGCTTTGAACCATGATCTTCAGATCTCAGCCTCCTGAGTAGCTAGGAGTACAGGCGTGAGCCCCCAGCGCCCTGCTCTCTTTAAGTCTTTAGCCCATTTGTTAATTGGGCAGTTGTTTCTTTGAGGATTTTTTTTTATTTTTTTATTTTTTGTGATCACACTGTACAGAGGGGTTACAATTACATGGGCAGGTTAATGCGTACATTTCTTATCAAGCATTGCAGCCTCCTCTTTTGTTTATCCTTCACATCCCTTCCCATCCTCCCCTCCCCCCCATCCTCCAGCCTTCCCCCCCACCAACATTGTAAAGCTCTTTTCGACATGACAACTTGTACTTCTCATTGTTGCAACAGGTCCACCTGTATCCTTAAACGACTTGTTTTTCCCCATCTCCTCTACATCTTTAAGGAGGATTTGTTGTTGGAGGATTTAATTTTTTGAGTTCTAAATATATTTTAGATATGAGACCATTTTCCATTGTATGACTAGTGAAGATCTTCTCCCAATCTGTGGGCTTTCTATTGATCTTGCTAGCTATGTCCTTTGCCTTGCAGAAGCTCTGCAGTTTCATGCATTCTCATTTGTCTAACCTTTCTTTGATTTGTTGTGCTTCTGGGTCTCTATTAAGAAAATTTTGGCCTGTGCCAAGGAGCCCTAGAGTTTCTTCTATTCCTTCCTGTAATGTTTCCATGGACTCTGCTTTTATTTCGAGGTCTTTGATTCATTTGGAGTGGATTCTGGTGCAGGGTGGTATACATGGATCTAGTTTTAGTTTTCTGTGTGGTTAACCAATTTTTCCAGCACCACCATTTGCTGAAAATGCTGTCTTTCTTCCATTTTATTTCTTTAGCTCCCTTTTCAAAGATTAGGTGGCTATAGGTCTGTGGTTTCATTTCTGGGTCTTCAGTCCTATTCCATTGGTCCTCAGGTCTGTTCTTGTGCCAGTACCAAGCTGTTTTGATTATTATGGTTTTGTAGTAGAGTTTGAAGTTTGGAATTGATATTCTTCCAGCGCTGTTCATTCTACTAAGGATTGCTTATGCTATTCGGGGTTTTTTATTGTTCCATATGAATTTTTGGATTGCTTCTTCTATTTCATTGAAGAATGAGGTTGGAATGTTGATAGGTATTGAATTGAATTTGTAGATAGCCTTTGGCAGTATTGCCATTTTCACGATGTCAATCCTCCCAATCCAGGAGCATGGGAGGTTTTTCCACTTGCTTAGTTCTCTTTTAATTTCCTTTTTCAGGTTTTTAAAATTTTGTCACACAGGTCCTTCACCTCTTTTATTAAGTTAATTCCTAAGTATTTTATTTTTTGTGGGGCTATTCCTAATTTCAACCATGCTCTTCTCATTATTAGCATACAGGAAAGTCATTGATTTCTGAGAGTTAATTTTGTACCCTGATACTTTGCCAAAGTTTCCGATCAGCTCAAGTAATTTGGAGTGGAGTCCATGGGATTCTTTAAATACAAGATCAAGTCATTTGCAAAGAGGGAGAGTTTTACTTGTTCTTTCCCTATTTGGATCCCCTTTATGTTTGCATCTTGTCTTATTGCTCTAGCTAGGCATTCTAATACTAGGCTGAAGAGGAGTGGGGAGAGTGGCTACCCTTGTCTTGTTCCTGAGTTAAGAGGAAATGGTTTTAGCTTTTCAATATTAAGTATAATGCTGGCTGTAAGTTTGTCATAAACAGCCTTTATTGTATTGAGAAATGCTCCATGGGTTCCTAGTTTTTCCAGAGCCTTCATCATAAAGGGGTGCTGATCTTGTCTGTCACGACCACCTCGACCAGCAAGGAAGATGCGACCGGGGATTCTTCTCAATGCGGTTTATTCAGGAACCTTGTAACAAGCTTCTCTCCCACTTCTCTCCTGCCCGCTTCTTCCTGGTTCTTCCTGCTTCTCCTTTCCCTCCGCCCCCATGCTCAGATTATAAGCCTCCTGGATGGCCAATCCCGAAGCGCCACGTGGCATATACTGATAGGGCTGCAAACACGGAAGCAAACTAGGAGCCAAGTCATAGCCATATAAGGAGTTGTTTTTTACAGAGAGCACTCATCACCGGGAAGGCGGGAGCCAGCGCCATCTTACCAAGGAGCTACAATGTTGCTTTTGCGGCCCCGCTGTCTTTGGTCTCAGCTCCCGCAGCTCTCCACACTTGTCAAATGCTTTTTCTGCATCTATTGAGATAACCATGTAGTTCTTATCCTTGCTCTTGTTGATGTGATGAATTATATTAATTGTTTTACCTATATTGAACCAGCTTTGCATCCCTGAAATGAATCCTGTTTGATTGTGGTGTCTGATTCTTTTGATGAGCTGTTGAAGTCGATTGGCCAAGATTTTGTTGATAAATTTTGCGTCTATATTCATAAAGAAATTGGTCTATAGTTCTCTTTCTTTGATGGGTCCCTGCCTGGTTTTGGGATGAGGGTTATGCTGGCTTCATAAAAAGAGTGTGGTAGTGAATTTTACTTTAAATTTTATTAAAAGATGGAGGATTATTGGTGTGAGTTCTGCTTTGAAGCCCTTGTAGAATTCAGCTGTAAATCCATCCAAAAGTCCTGGACTTTTCTTGGGTGAGAGGTCTTTTATTGCTGCTTCTATTTCCATGCTTGATATGGGTCTGTTAAGTTGTTTTAAATCGTCTTGGTTTACTTTGGGCATGTCAGTATTTCCTAGAAATTTGTCCATTATCTTTCAGATTCTCTAACTTATTAGCATAAATGTTTGAGAAGTAGCCCCTTATTATATTCTGAATCTTAGATGTTTCTGTATTGATGTTTCCATTCTCATCTCTGAGTTTGTTTATTTGAGTGTGTTCTATTTTTTTTCTCATAAGTTTTGCTAAGGTTCTGTCAATTTTATTAATTTTTTCAAAGAACCAACTCTTTGTTGTTGTTTTTTAATTCTTTCTAGAGATTTTTTTGGACTCTAATTCATTTAATTCAAATTTAATTTTAATTATTTGTTTCTCTCTACTGGATTGAGGTTTAGCTTGTTGTTCTTTTTCAAGGAGCTTTAGGTGCCTCATTAAATTGTTTGTTTCAGATCTTTCCAATTTGTTGACGTAGGAACTCAGAGCTATAAACTTGCCTCTGAGTACTGCCTTTGCTGTGTCCCAGAGGAGCTGGTAATTTGTGTGATCATTTTTGTTGAATATCATGAACATTTGAATTTCCTTTCTAATCTTTTTGGTTCAACAGTGTATTGTTCAGCCTCCATGTGTTACAGGATTTCTTTTGGTGGCTTTTGGTGTTGAATTCTAATTGTATTCCCTTGTGGTCTGAGAGAATCAGGGTATAATTTCGATGTTTCTCAATTTGGACAGATTTGCTTTGTAGCCTAGAATGTGGTCTATTTTGGAGAATGTTCCATGTGCTGCTGAGAAGAAGGTGTATTCTGATGCTGCTGGGTGAATTATTCAGTAGATGACCATAATGTTTAGTTGATCTATGCAGATTTTAACATCCGAGGTTTCTCTGTTGAGTTTTTGCCAGGTTGATCTATCTAGTGGGGATAGTGTTGTATTAATGTCCCCCACCATTAATGTCTTTGGATTTGTGTGAGATTTGAGGGGAAATGGTGTTTCTTGGATGAATTTTGGTGCCCCGTTATTTGGTGAGTATATGTTTAGAATCGTAATATTCTCCTGAAGGACAGATCCTTTAATTAGTATGTAGTGACCTTCTTTATCCATTCTCATTGATTTTAATTTGAAGTCTATATGATCTGATATTAGGATTTTAACTCCCACCTGTTTATGGGGAACACTAGCTTGATATATTTTATCCCAGCCCTTCATTTTCAGAATATGTTTATTTTTGTGGGCAAGGGGTATCTTTTGAAGATGGCAGATAGAAGTATCTTGCTTTTGGATCCAACTGAATAATCTAAGTCACTTAATTGGAGTTAAGACCATTAATGTTAAGGGTTAGGACTGAGAGGTGTTTGTCTGCCCCTACATTTTTATCCATATTTTGAGGGGAAACTGTTCTTGTTGTGATTATGCATTTCTCTGTTTGAAGACTGCTTCATTGCCTATATTCTGTTCTTGTTGGGTTTCTATATGTAGAACATCTTTGAGGATTTTTTGGAGAACTGGTTTGGTACAGATATATTGCTTCAGATTTTCCTTGCTGTGGAAGGTTTTTATTTGTCCTTCTGTTATGAATGGTAATTCTGATTGGGTTACCTTTATATGTAATTATTCTCTTCTCCCTGACAGCTTTAAGAATTCTTTCTTTAGTGGCTATTGAGCTGGTACAGATTATATTGTGGTGGTGGGAAGACCTATTCTGGTCTGGTCTATTTGAGGTTCTAAAAGCTTCTTGTATCTGGATGGGCCTGTCCTTTTGTACATTTGGGATGTTCTCTGTTAGGATTCTGCTGAATATATTTCCTAATCCATTGGCTTCCCTCTCCAGGCCCTCTTATATACCTATTATTTTCAAATTAGGCTTTCTGAATGTATCTTGTATTTCCTGCAGTGATCTGTCATGCTTTTTAGTTTTGTTATGAAAAATTGTGTGCTCTTTCTCTATGGAGTCTAAACTGTCTTCAGCCTCCAATATTCTTTCTTCAGCCTCCTCCATTCTACTTTGGAGGCTTTTTACTTTGGTGTCTATCACCTTTGCTTCTCACTGGTCTTTCTTAATGGTGGCCAGCTCCTTATTAAGGTTTTCTTTTAAGTCTTGAATAGATTGCCTTACCTCCTGGAGTTGGTTCTCAGGCTTTTCTTTCCACTCCTTAATCTGGGATCCTATCTTTTCATTAGGTTCTTTCTCCCTCTGCTGGAGTTCCTTTGTCTTTTTATTTGTGAGGCCATGAAGTCATCTACTAGCTTCTGGTTGCCCTCATCATGTTCTATGCAGGTGTCCAATTTTTCATTCAGTAGGTTTACCAGGCATGCTTTTAATCTATCTTGAGCATTATCCTCTAGGTTATTGTGGGACTGCTCTCTAGCTTGTTTATGTGGAGATGGTGTTAGTGTTTGTTGATTGGCCATGTTCCTTGTGTTTCTGTGGTTAATTCTACTCATCTGGAGACAAGAACCACACTGTTACAACAGTAGGATAGTCTTTTTTTTTCTTGGACTGGAGCCAACCCGGTGTTGTGTAGTTGTATAGATCTTAGGGTTTCAAAGTGATGTGTAGGTGTTTCCCTATTTGGCTTTCTCTCTCTCTCTCTCTCTCTCTCTCTCTCTCTCTCTCTCTCTCTCTCTCTCTCTCTCTCTCTCTCTCTCTTTATCTCTTTCTCTCTCTCTGTCTGTCTGTCTTTCTTAGAAATGGATATTGCAACTTGGGGTGGAGATTATGTATAGTTGTAAATTTTGAGACAACCTGGGTTTGGCTGATAAGTAGTCTGCTCCTTAGAGTTAACAAGATGGGCTCCTTGTACTCAAAATAGTCAAATGGAACCAATTTTATAGTCAAATATTGAACCAACTATAAGTTGGATCAGATATAAACCATTAGGGATCAATGGGCTGGTGCAGATGGAGACATGAACGGTTAGGATTGGAGAGATATGAGTTCAAGTTCAGAAGAGGACTTGGGTATAATGATAGTAGAGGGGTAAGAACAGCTTAGGGGAGAGGTATATGTAGTAGGAGGAGAATAAAGACCTTGTTACTGAGTGTAAGAAGTGGAAAAGAATTCAAAGAAAGGTTATGTAGGGAATAGCTCAGAGATCATGATGTAGTAGTAGTATAATGTGGAGAGAAAGTAGAAGGGGAGAGTGAGAGGAAATGAAATAAGAAAAGATAAAAAGACCTTACAAATTAGGAAATTGGAAAGTGGGAGAAAAAAATACAAATAATAATCAAGAATAGAAGCTTTAAGTGGAATAACAAATCCTAAGTCACAATACACATAAGTCACACATAGAAGTAAAAACAAACAACAAACAATCCGAGATAAAACTAAAAAGACAAAACAAAAACAAGAACAAAAAACTAAAGGATGGGTTTTTCAGATTCTTTTGAGGGAGCTTTAGTCTCCCTATAGTTCTCAGAGCTGATTCCTGATAGAACCTTGTATGCCTTGCTGTAGCCCACTTTCCTTGTGGCTTGGTTCGGAGCAGATGGCCTTTTGATGGGGGAGGCTGCCTGCTATCTAGAGTCCCACTCTCAGGCCTGGTGGAAGGGAGTTTTAGGGGTTTCAGGTTTGTAGACTGCTATCATAGGCCTGGAGCTGTGTTCCCAGACTTTCCCAGGTAGCCACAGGAGCCTTAGGAACAGAGCTTGTGTCCTTGGTGTTCTGTTCTGTATAATCCCTCCCTTTTGGCAGGAGGGCTTGGGTCAGAGGGCTTTGGGATCCAGCAGGGAATTACCACCCAGGGAGTGGACCCAGTTGGGTTACCTACAAGGTCTGTAGCTGGCGGTGTGCTGGACCACAGAGCCTGTGCTGTTGCGAATAGAATGGAGTTGGCAGGTTCTCAGTCAGATTGTCTGGGTGTAGGCATGTGCAGGTGTGTGTGGGGGGGGTGTGACTCTACATGCTGAAGAGACTCCTCTGTGGCAGCATGGGGAGTCCTGGTGCTGGGGGAGTCAGGTGGAGGTTGGTGCAGCTTGCTGGTGTGGGCTGAGGCATCCTCACTGGTCTGCAGCAGAGTGTGTGGGAGGTGGTAGTCCGTGGCAGGCAGCCTTTGGGGTGGCTGCTTGTGGCTGTTAGGTGCATCTGCGAAGATGCTGGTGCCCTGGCTGTGAGAGCCTGGGGTGGCAGCAGGGAGGGAGCAGGTCCTAGCAGAGTGCCCAGGCAGCAGGGTGGTTGGCCCATAGAGCTTAGAGTGATGGATTGGCTGTGGCAGTGGTTTCCTGAGAGCCTTGTGTGGGGTTGGCGGGGCCCCACGGGGATCCCGCCAGTGCTGCAGTCTCAGGCTGACTTTGGGGGCTTACCCAGTGGCGCCAATTTCTGGTGATTTTAATGGCGGTATTGCGGAGTTCTCTCCTTCCCCTTAGCCATCCTGGGCTGGGAGTGTTGGGGGGAACTGTTCTCTGGCTTGGAGGTCTTCACCAGATTCCTTCCTAACTTTCCTTTGGTCTAATGTTGAGCGCTTTCTTCAGTTTTTGGGTGCTCCTCTGACCAAGCATTTCTTGAAGGGAAAAATATATATCAATCAAGTGTTTTGTGTGAAATAATTGGAGGAACCAAACATTGGCCCAAATATATCAAATATTCCCTACTGTATTTTCACATTATTAATAATTATTTTCCATCTATAAATATATCTCAATCCTAAACCCTAAGCCAGATAAAGTAGCTATAAGAGATAACTAAATGTACAAATTTGTTCTGCTATTGAATCAATAAAATCAAATTATAGTTATCCTTATAGTTAATAAAAGGTGTATCTGTATACATACATGTTAATTTTTTCATATATATTCATCTGTACTGATATATATATGTATATATATATATATATATCCTTTATATGTGTGTATGTGTGTGTGTTTGTGTGTTTGTGTGTGGGTGTGGGTGAATGATTACAGGCCTGATAATGCTTAAGAGTTGATTTTTACATCCATGGCTTAGTTTGAATATTGACTGTGGATAGTCAAAGGATAAATAAGTCAAATTATGGAAAAAGGGCAATGGTGGTACAAAATTCAATAAAGGCATACCTGTGGGAGATAGGATCAAATGTAGACTTGCTAAGATTTAAAGGTTAAATCTCTATTGCTTCAGTTGAGATCCAACTGTGGAAAGTGTGATGAATTCGTGGTGAACAAAGGAGTAGGGTATTTTCTTATTGCTGCATTTATCTCCTGGATTACTTTGATTGGCAGACATACATAGGAGCAAAGGTTTCTAAAGCTTCCTTTCTTTTCCTATTGACAAGTATGTGATAAGGAAGATTAGGCTCTTTATAGCTCAAGTGATTTGATAATATGACCATGGAGAAAATATTTCTAAAAATTTTAAAGCATAGCTTTCCAAGGGTATATAACAAAGTAGACTTCAACAATTGTTGAACTCTTAAAAGCATCCATAGCCTCATTGCCAGTTCCACACAGTACTAGTCATTGATTCATGATGAGAATAACAAAGAGTGAGTGCAACCTAAATTTTCTGTTTTGACACATGGAGAACAACAGGTTCAAAGAAGTGAAATTATAAAAATAAGTAAAGAATTAAGATTTTGACTATGAAATTTATGTAAAAATGTCAAATGTCATTATAATATAATTAAGAAACCAATATTGATACAGATCATTAAGGCAATCATTTCTTCCTATTTTTAAATAAAAGTATTCTCTCTTTGATTCCATAGATTTATTATCTAGAGTGTCAAAAATGTCATGTTGTTGCTATTTTAAGTTTTTCTCATTAAAATAAATTTTAGTGAGATAGTTTTAAAATTGATTAACATATTAATACCTTGTTTAAAGAATCAACTTCTATTTTATTTGCACCATTCAGAGTTTACTGTGATAGACTGTATTGATTTCCCAAACTATATCCTTCCCCCAAAGCAAGATAAGTCTTAGTAAACTGCGATACAATAAAATTAATATTTTAAAAATCTATCGCTACATTGTTTTCTATTACTCAGATTGATACCATTACTCACATATACTATTGCTAATAAAGCTGGTTACTGTAAGTGGAGTAGTTTATATTTAGTGAATTTGGGTTTTCCAATAAGAAGAATAAATCAAGAACTCATAAGTCACAATTTCAGAAATAAAAACTCCTTGAATGGAGCTGTTAAGCTAAACAAGTATTAAAAACATGTTATTGGATATGTTGATTGTCTTGTCTTTGAATTATATTTGTAAAATAATTAAATAAAATTGACAGCTCAACAAAATTTTTGAAATTGTTATTATATTACAAGCAGTGAACTAAAGGCTTTGTTTACTAATACTAGTTTTGTATGCTAACACTCAGCTATTATTATTACTTCTTACAGATAGCTTTAAATGATTTATCAATTTGTGTATTTGAGCTCTATTCTGAGGCTTTTAATTTGGCTTCCTATCACTATTATATTCCAGATAGTCATTCCCATAATTAAGCACATTTATTTAGCCTTTGGTTCCATTTAATATGGAGAATAAGACAATAAAGCTGTTTCACATATCAATTCGGGATTCTAACTATATCAGAATGTCATCCTTGATTATAGCTAATTGTTGGAAATAAATACTGATAATAATACTTGTGTAGCAAAATAATAATTATTATTTTGTTGCAATAATATTTTCAAGCTTTTTTCAGATTAGAATGTCTATTGCTGCATTTTGGAGATTGATATCTTCTTTTACTTTTGTACGCATAAGTGAAGAGAAATTTGTCTCAGTGAACCATGACTTAAGACTTACTCATATCTGACTCAAATAAGGTAAATTGGACTTTGGGCTTTGGTATTGGTGCTGGAATGAATTAAATTTTGAGGATTATTGACATAGAATGAGGAGAAGGTAAATAAATTTTGTGGGAATCAAGCAGCAGAAAGCCAGGGTTGGGCCCCTAAAGTTAATGTGTTGTCAGTTTAATCCCTATGCAACAGTGTAGAGAGCTGAGACCTTCAAGAGATAGGCACTGGGCACTCAAATGCAGATTGATACTTTTATCACAGTTCTTTTATGCACTTCTTTGAATTTGAAAACTCAGAGTTTCTTACAGTTTATTAATGCCCATCTTGTAGAAGTGTTAAGGCCTAAAAATAAGTTTCTAGAGATCATAATTTAGAAAAAACAATTCTCTCCATGCCCTCTTAAATCTAAACTCACGTTATAAAATCCAAATGAAAATGGCTGTGACTCAATTCAACAACAAGAAAATTCAACTATATGAATTGGGAATCAAGGAAAAATTGTGTTTGAAAGCTATGTGTCAACTACATTTTGATATTATATTATAGTATATATGTGAAGACTAACAATTTTTAGTTATAGTGAGGACAGGAACAAAATATATTCTGGTGCTCTGTCATTTAAACTATCCCTGAACTTTGTTGCTTTTTGTAATTTTTTAGATAGGGACACTTTTTTTCTCTGTCTGATCTGGACTTTTATCCCCTATTTGCACTTTCGACCTAGCATGGACAATAGTGGGAGATAGATATACTCCTTGCATTCATAGGGCTTGCCTTCTAGTGACACAAATTAAGTAACATGAATAAGCATGTTGAAGAGGACTAGAATAGAATATGAAAGCAAAGGGATATCTTCAGAGGAGAAGATAGGAAATTTAAAAAAACACATCTCTTTGAGGAACTGACAAATGAAAAAGAATTAGATTCTAGTTAAAGGCCAATCTTGTGAGAAGTCTTGAGAATCAATGCTCTAAGAAGCATTAATGTGTGTAATATGTATCTATCATAACATTGTTTATAGTCTTTCAAGAATATTTAATTCAAGTAGTTCAGTATACACCTGTCAAATGAATTGCACCAAAATTTCTCTACTAATGTGACTCAGACACTCAAAAATCTTAGTGTGGGGCTGGAAGGGTGGCTCAGTGGTAGAGTGTTTGCTTTGTATGCATGAGGCCTAGAGTCAATTCCTCAGCACCACATAACCAAAAAAATCTGGAAGTGGTGATGTGGCTCAAGTGGTAAAGCACTAGCCTTGAGCTGAGAAGCTGAGGAACAGTGCCCAGGCCTAGAGTTCAGGCCTCATGACTGACAAAACAAATCTCTTAGTGGGTCCACATTGCTGAGACAGGTACCATCAACTTTCCAGGTGTTGAATGCTTCTGGTCTAGGTTTGCCTTTCTGTGAGTTATAAAGAATGCTTCATATGATTTATGATACATCTACAGAGCATTATTGTCTGTTTCTTCAAATGTAAATTCCTCCATTTCTCTTTGTTTATTGGCTTTCTCCAGCTTTTTTATGCTACTAAAAATAATCTAACCTAACCCTAAGGTTTAACACACTGCTTCATAGGGAAATTCTCAAGGACTTCAAGACATGGGAACCTATGTTCTCTGAGTTCTGCCATTTTATAACTTCCTATTACATTTATCTTTAAAATATATTTAAGGTTCAGCATTTAATGTAGTATAAAAGAGTGAATGATACTGTAAGATTGTTAAGCTGACTTAATTGTACCTTTGATTTTGTTTATATGTTAATCTCTATCCTCTACCGGATTATATCTTAGAGATTGCACAGAGTTACCTTGCTGGCACAGAATAACCATTTGTGATTCTTATACATAACTTAGATTGAAATTAAGGAGGTTCTTCCTTTTCATGTAGCAGGGCAATCAGTAAGCATATCTATGCATATATCAGGGTTTGTGAAATGGTAATTTCTTTTCACTTTACAGCACCGAGCGCCGATGTGAAAGTGGACACTTCACTAATCCACTGTGATGTCACATAGGTTTTTTATAATGTGAAGATTGAGGTTCAAGGTACAAGAAAGATTTCAACTAAGAAATCAGCTAAACAACTTGAACATGTAATTTAGAGTGATTACATAAATTATGTCCTCAATAGCATAAATGCTTGCTGTAGCAACAAATAACATAAAAGGAATCCAAAATATGCCACAGTTTCCTTTCTAAAAGAGAATTATTCATTTTAAGAATTTATCTCTGGTGCTGGATTCAAGAGACATCCCACAGAATGTGAGAAAAGTTTTCACTTGCTCAATAGATAAAGGACTAGTATCCAGAATATACAAAGACTTGAAGTGTTAAACAGTAAAAGAACAAGCGAATTGAATAGTCAGTTCTGAGAAATATAAATGGCTAATAAATACATGAATAAATGTTCAACATCCTTAGATGTAAAGGAAATAAAAATCTAATCAATATTTTCACTATGTGAGGAAAGTTATAATTTAGTATGAAATAAAGTCAGAATGGCAATGATCAAGAAAACAAGCAATGGGAAATGCTAAAGAGAATTCAAGGACAAAGGAATTCTCCTACAGTACTACTGGGAAAGTCAACCACTACAACCACGAAGAAAATCAGTACAGAGATGACCCAAACATAACAATATAGCATTATATATCTAAAAGAAATTACAATTAATAAGCAGGAAAGCTATCTGCATAACCATTTGTACTTACAGTGATCATGAGATAGATTCAGGTCAGCAAGATGCACCCATAGTCCATGACAAATTTCATGAATGTTTAGATTGTACTTAGAATTATTTAAGAAATACATGTAGATGATCAGTTAGAGACCTTTTAAATTTAATCAGTCCTTTCAAAGAATATCTTTCAGATCAAAATGATCCTTGACTGTGTCCACTAGACAATTCAACTAATGAATTGTTTATAATCAACAATAGTTTTGGAACCTACTTAGGTAGGACAAATACCATCATCCTGCAATGACATTTATTTTACCATTTTTTAATTTTTCAATTATATTTGTACTAATGTTTAGTAGTTGTATAAAGTTGGGGGGAGTGCTAGTCAATAAATCAATTTATAATGTATCTTGATCCATGTCACACCTTTCAGCAATCTCCCCAATTCCTTCCAGAACTAACTTACACAGATACTTAGTTCTTACAGCTATAATTTTTTTCTTTCCCTTTCTGTATTGAACTCTGTTTATTTTCTTTACTTTCTTTTTATCTTTACTCATGTATCCTATGTGAGTTTAAAAGTAGAAGAATTTTAAAATAAATGCTATTAGACATTTAGTAAGAAATCATTTGTAAAATTCCTATTAAATACAAATATCTAAATCCAAGATGTCCTTTATTAATTCTAGTGTCTCATCTTTCACCATCATATTGGATGTGTACTAAGGGAATAATTTGCATATTTAAAGAAATTTTACATCAATAAAATATATTTAAATATACTTGAATTTTTAAGGTATATTTTGCCGAAGATTATATATGGCCAATCATATTTTTTTTGGTCTTGTAAAATGACTCCATTAAAAATATGCTAGGTGACAGCTTGAGGCATTTTGCCTAAGAATGTACCTCAGGCATGTATTAATTGACCGATAAAATTCACACAATTGTGCCTTTCTGCTATATTCCTAAGCAATGTGAGCAATCTCTTTCCAGAATTTGCCATGGGCAATCTAATATTTTATCTCTAGTCTATCACTAACTTAATCTGTGGTAGGCTTTAGTATTCCTCTAGCGGAAGGTTTGCCTCAAATGTGGGAAGATTTTTGTTTTGTTTTGCTTTAAACTTTCCACAAGATTATAACACATTTCCAGAAGGAATCTTTCAAATTCCTATTGTTTTATCTACTTTTAAGCATCTATTACGCATGAGATTTTTGCTTTATTGGTTGCTACATCTCCAAAGGTGATAAGTGGTTTATTAGCTTCAACTGCTTCTGTTATCCATTGGCTTGTTGGGTTTGTTTATATCTACTTTATAAAAAGAAAGAATAAAATTAGACCCATAAGAATTTTCATCACAAAGTAACAATTTGATAAAATTTGCTCATTGAATTTAATATTACTATTAATTTTATTTTGCTTAATTTGAATTATATAACTTGTATAGTTGCATTGCAATTGAATTGTAGTGATGCTTTGTAATTGATATTTATTGCAAATGTCTACCTTATTTGGACATGAATCCTGTATAAGAGAAATAAATTTAGAACATTATTATTATGTTAAGATGACTATGTTTAGGCTCTGGAGTCAGAAAGTGCTTAAATTTTTGCCCTATTTTAAAAATACTTGTCATCTAGCACAAATCCTAATCTATGAAATTGAGAAAATTGTATCTGCTTTATAAAATTGGAGGACAAAATATTAATAACAGTTATAAGAATAATCCAAGTGTTGATACTATTAATCAATAGTACATATTTATTGTTTGTTAAGTCTGTGTTTTAACCATCTTATGCAAGATAAACTGAAAAATTATATAGATTGTTCCAACTTATAAAAATAGTTAAAGAAGCAGAGTAGGATGTTGAAATTCAAATTATATACCTACAAAGACACTTGAAAATTTATTTCAAATAACTGAATAAATTCTTGAAATGAAATTTGTTATGATTACGAATGATGATAATATTGATTGTGGTTTACTGATAAAGTATGAATAAAATTGACAGTTATCACATCCATTTTCAAATGGATCAACTATATAAGCAGAAATTTTCATGGGACTTTTTTTTTTCCTTTCTTTCAGTTTTTGGAAGACTCTGTGCTAAACTAAATGCATACCATTCTGTAGCTTAAAAAAAAACTTTTGTACTTGGAAAAAATTCTATTAAGTGAAGTAAGCCAGGCCCAAAGACACATAGGTCCCACGGTTTCCCTTATTTGTAGTAACTAGTATATGTCTGAGACACGCAGAAACGGTCAGGTAATTTGATGTTAGGCAAAATGAACCCCAAGATAAGGACTCAAATGGTTTTTTCTTTCTTGCGATTGTTTCTAACATATTTATAAGATGATTTCTTTGTTGCTTTGTATGTCCTTCCCCCATGGTATAAACCCTGTTTTCACTGTATTTGATGTTGGTATAATTTGTGGAGGGGAAGGTAAAAAACAAATTGTTTAAATAGGGATACAGGTGGACACTTGCAACTATGGGACTATAAGACTTTATGTCGAAAAATGAACTTTACAGCTTTGGCGTGGAGCGGGGAGCGGGGAGCGGGGCTGGGGGTGGGCGGGGTGGTCAGGGAGGGATGGGAAGGGGAAACACAGGAGGAGGCAACAATGCTTGATAAGAAATGCACTCATTACCTGTTCATGTAATTGTAAACCCTCTGTACAGTATTTTCACAATTAATAAAAAAAGAAAAAAATCTTTTGTACAACTACTTAAAAACAATTACAATAAAATGAAAAAAAAATCTTTAATTTTATTTTGTCTTAAGGGTGGTGTTTTTAAATGATTATTCTGACTGGCATTAAAATGTTTGACAATTTTCTATATGTTTCTTATCGTAGTAATTATTTATTAACCAATTCACGCTTTTTAATTTAGGCAGCTTTCCAAAGAGGTTACAATTATATGTCAGGTTATGAATATAAATGCTTTCTAAAATGCTTGCTTTTATTAATTATTTATTTTTATTGTTTAGTTAATATACAGAGGGGTTACAGTTACATAAAGCAGGTCATGGTAATAAGTGCAATTCTTTTTGGAACATGTCCTCCCCTTCTGTTGTTCTGTCTGGGTTTTTCCTTCCCATTTCCTCCTATAAGATACCCAATTTATTTTCCACATAGTGTCTAGTGAGTATCACTGTTGTATTTGTTCACCCTTTATGTTTCTTCACTTGCCCTTCCAGTTATAAATAAACTAACAAACAAGAGGTAAGGAAAGAAAACAAAAATAGCAACAATGGCAACTGAAAAATGTTTCTTGTTTCCTTTCCTTGGAGTTCATTACATAAAATATTATTTTACATGATCATTTGCACATAGGTCTTGAGCCTTTGTCAACCACTCCCATGCTATATCCTTCTTTACTTGTGTGTGAATGTCTACAGTACTATATAATTTATCATGTCCTAGTGTATGTGCATATCAATCTATCTATCTACCCATCTGTCAGTCTCTATATTTCTATTTTAAATAATTGTTTGTTTACTTGTAGATTTACAGGCACATACTAGTTACCACAAATGAGGGAAACCAGGAAGGCTATGTTTCTTTGACTCCAGCTTACATTGCTTAATGTACATATTTTTCCAAATCTTTCTATTTCCTTACAAACAATATAATATCATTCATTCTGATAGATGAGTAAATGTCCATTGTGAATATGTACCACGTTTTCTTGATCTATTCATCTACTGAAGGACATCTAGATTGCTTCTATATCTCTGATATGGTAAACAGTGCTCAATGAACATAGTTGTGTGGGTGGCTTTAGCGTGGCCGGTTTTATGGGCCATTGCATAAATGCCCAGGAGAGGAATTGCTGGGTCACGTCTTCATTATTTCTCCTCCATTTTCCCCTCTCATTCCTGCCCTCAAGTCATGTAGTTCAGGATTTATACCATATACATTAAATATGTTTATAACTGAATAGTAAAAAGTTAAATGGGTTGCTATATTAAAGAAAAAATATGCACTAGTTCTAAAAGGAAATTTTAAGTCTATGATGATTTAAACATAGTTTGAAACAATTTTTAAGCAACCACATTTTCACATCAAACCCTAATTTTTTTTTTAGAAGTACAGAGTACATCCACATTTGACAAAAATTTGGTTTCTGTAGCATTTGTTTCTGAGTGCTCTCAGAGCAAACAGTAGATAGGACAAATGAACATTTCTTACAAAACATTGTCATGTTTTTATGAATTCAATAACTACCAATGTTTGAAAGCCATAGTAATAGGCTTTGCCCAAAACATTCAGAAACTCTAAAATTGTCTCTCCCCCCCCCTCCCCATGGAAGATATTGTTTCTGTAACAATATCTTTTTCTCTTCATGTGAATCAAACTTTCCTCCTTTTCTAAATTTGGAGACTCCATACTTGAAGAACATATTCTGGGCAAAAAAATCAGTAAGGAAATGTGAGTTTTTACTATAGAATAGTATCCAGGGAGAGAGGTGGTAGTAGCCAAGATTACTTGTAGAGACAAAGAAGTATAGAAATAATACACGTGTGTTAAAATTTTATGTATGTATAAATGTATTTAGATTGTAACTGAAAATATGCAAATTGGTTGTATTGTTAATGACATCATTTTTAATAAAAAGAAAATTTAATTGAAAAGATAACTTTAAATTATCCTAAACACTGAAACACAAAATGACACAGAAATTCCAGAGTTGAGAGTTTTCAAAAGTATCACTAGCACCCTTCAAATGTGTAATGTGCATTAAATATAACTTGCATATCATTATTTTGCATATTTAGTAGATATATCATGTAAAATGCTTAAAGTTATTTATGATTTTCCAGACATAACATTTTCTTTTAGCAATGCCTTTGGCTTTAAAACATTGTTTCCAATTAATAAAAGGATGTGACATTTTGAAATGAGGAATGAATATAAGTTTTAAATAAATTGCATATGATTTACAATTTTAAATCTGGCATTTACATGGGGTTATACAATTCAAATACATTCTCTCGTTACATAGTTTAGGTTTGAAGCAAGAGCCATTGTTCATAATCCCATGCTTCAATAAAATGCCATTTCCATCCTAAATATTCAAACATCTTTTAATATATGATATGAAGCATATGTAGTTAATTAGTTAAGCAATAGTAGTACATTGTTTACTCCAACTGAAGGTGTACTTCATTTTGAGAATTCTGAAATTATCTTCTAAACACAGTACCATGTATTTCCTAGCAGCCACTAATGTGCATTTTCTGACATACATATTTCTTTATAAAATGGTTTTTTATCAACTATAATTAATAAATGGCCTTTATGAACTGCAAGTTTCCAACTGTGTTTGATTGTTTGTTAGAACTCTTTGTAACTCAAATACACTGTTCATATTCTGAATTTTCAGTATCATAAAATACTTATTTTCACATATTTCTATGTTGGTAAAAAGAAAAGATTATTAAAAGGCCTATGGCACAAAGGATCATATGACTTAAAAGGTAGTTCATGATTTATGACATTGTTACCACCCATCATTGAGTAAATGAGGCTTGAAACTGACTAATGTTTCTCTTCATTCTGTTTGTTGGAAACATTTATAACTTCCTCCAGGGATTTTTCATTACTGTATTGGAGAGCAGTGGGAAAACATATTTTATACTGTTATTTGTTTTTAATTACATTTGAAAAATAATACTTTTGACTTAGCATTACCAGGAATACTTTTTACTTCGTGAACTTATTTTGCCTATTTTAGATAGCATGTATATTGATACAGGTTTTGAAAAAAAAGGCATCAATCACAAAATCCATTTTAACCCAGCAACATTTTTTCAAAGGATCAGTTAACTATTTGTTATTTTTCTATGGATATTAGGTCATAAAAACCGAAGTGTGTACTCTCCATTTTTTCTTGGAAACAGTTCAAACCAGCTAAAAATGAAACCATGTTGGTGACCCTATAGTTTCAGTAATTATATAAAGTATTATATAAAATACATATTAAGAAAACTTTTTGTTAATTTTTCATAAAATGAAAACAACATATTGGAATACTGAGCCATTTTGCTATGAAGATAAGAATTGCTAAACATGTCAACCCTGCTTTTTGTTCAATTATTTTGCTCCAGAGCACAATTTCTTATTAACTTTTTTTTTTTTTTTTGGTTCCGGTCGTGGGCCTGAACTCTGGGCCTGGCCGCTGTCCCTTGGCTCTTCAGCTCAAGGCTAGCGCTCTACCACTTGAGCCACAGCGCCACTTCAGGCTTTTTTTCTGCTTATGTGTTGATGAGGAATCGAATCCAGGGCCTCATGCATGCAAGGCAAACTCACTACCACTGAGTCACCTTCCCAGCCCCGAAAGTCCTTGAGACTCTTTTTTTGCTGGTTGTGTCGCCTGAACTCTGGGCCTGGGCAGCTCTTCAGCGCAAAGTTAGCGGTCTACCACTTTATTAACTATTTTAAGATTACCTTTCTCCAAAGCTGATCCAGTTTCAGTCATCCTCAAGGATCAGTGAAGTAGGAATCCATTTACACTCATATCTGGGATAAATAATTTCTCCTTTGGAAAATTTACTGAAGACAAAAATTTAGTTCAAGGATTAAGGGTAAGTGGAGGTAAGGAAAACTGGTTCTAAACATAGCACCATCCTTATCTATTAGGTTGCCTTAGAAGAAGAACATGAAATATAATGCAAATGATAATCCACAGGAGTTATTTAAAGTTCAGCAAGTCACTGAGAATTCAAGGCAGTTTATTTTGGAGAATGTGTAAAAGAATAGTGGTGAAGCCTTCAAGTTACTGATGGATTTTACTTTGAATCACCTTTTGCTACTGAGTATATTGATCATGAGAAAGTTAATGCCTCCAAATCTTAGTTTAATTTCCAGTAATGATTATAATCATGCTCCTTATTCTTTTTTTTTCTTTTTTGCTCATTATCCATGAGAAAGTGAATCGTAGTCTGTAAAGCATTAGTACAGCTATAGATACAATAAAATTCACAAAACTAGATTTTTAAAGTATGCATAATATGGTATACTGTTTAAGAGCTTAGTGTAGGCTTTATAGTTGATTTTTTATTTAAATTCTACCTTGCATTCATTGCTTACTGTTTAGAAAGTATTTGGAAATTTCTTCAATTTTATTCTTATTTTTCTTCACATAGGAAAAATACACAGTAATAAAATCTGTTACAAGTATGTTTGGATGCAAGAATAAAAATATTATAGGATGTCTGCCTCATATTATGTCCTTGGCAAACAGTAGTTTGATTATTCTTGATTTTGCTATAAGCAATAGAAAAGTTTGTCATTTGAGGGGTTCTTGGAGTAGGAACAGTAACAGAAAAAGAGTTTGACGGGAATGAAATTCTCTTCAAAATAAACTTATATTGGCATTTTAAAATTCCCAAGGGGGAAAAAATGAACCAGCATTGATAAAAAAAAAAGGCTTTCAAAGAAGTAGATTTAAAAGGAGAAAAAGAAGGAATTGGAAAGTATAAGATCAGCACACGAAAGGTATACGACAACTTAATAAAGAAATTGAGAAATGAATAAGAGCATTATGTTTCAAGCATGGCAATCGCACATAAAAATTTTTAAAAATAAATGCAAATTAACTATTGAATCTCTAACACAAGGGCAGAATGGCAGGAATGCAAACTAAGTCAATCTAAGAAAAAACATGAAAAGAACGGTACGAATCAAATATATTAGTAATTGCTACCCATTAAATTGTGATGCACTTTTAACCACTCTACAAGGCATTGGAAAATGTGCATAATTAATCCCTCAACACATATTTCCCTACAGTTTCTTCAGAAACTTGCTTTCTACCTATATTCCCACATGAATGGATAAAAAGAAAGATATTTATTTCTGATTGTTTATTTTGTAGAGAAACAAGAAACAATGGAATATCCATTAGGACAAAAGTTTATATCCTGTGGCATATTTGGATGATAAAATAAATTAATACAAATTCATTTTGCCTGTGAATATATACCTAGACAGATCTAATAATGTTAAGTAGGCATACGCTTAATTTTCTTTATTCTCAAAAAATTTCCACAGCCTTAAATTTACATATCACTAATTTATTATAATATTATTCTTTTTAAAATTTTATTTTATTTTGTTGTAAATGTGCTATACAGAGGAGTTACAGTTATGTAAATATTCTTTAGGGCAGGAATCTGGTATAGAACCCATGAGTCTAACAATACAGTTTGGGGCTGCATTATTTCTGTGGCTTTTAGAGAAGGATTTTTCTTGTTTATCTTCATGTGGTGATACATACCAGAGAGGCATCTCTCTGGTCTTTGAAAATAACTTCTATACAGCAGAACCATCAACAAGTGTTCAATGGTCCTATTACTATCTTAAGACTAACACTACTGCCCTATGTAACTGTATATTTTGTCTTACAGAAGACAGAAAACACTGACAACATGCAATGGCTCACTAGATTACATTTTGTACCCTTGAAGGATTTAAAATTATCTACTTATCTCAAAGTTCTAAAATTTAATAACAACTACTTTTTCTGTATGACAACATGTCCATTGATTTCAGTGAATTGTGCATATGTCTTCGGAAACATTTCCTCTAGCCAGCTTAGTCCCACATCTGGTACATAATTATGCAAATCCATCCCAAATACAATTATAGTGTTCCTAAGGTCTCCAAAATTTCAACTTATTGTATCATCAAAGCCCAAAGCTACCAATGCAATTATTCTTTAAATTTTTATTGTAAAGGTAATATATAAAGGGTTTACAGTTATGTAAGTTAATTCATGAGTGCATTTCTTTTTGAACAGTGATCAATGCAATTATATCCAATCAGAATGATACCACAATTTTACTGTGTGTCTTTATGTGTATGTATACTAAATTAAGGTTTTAACTCAGAGTCTTGAACTTAACTAGGTAAGCCCTCTACCACTTAAGCCATTTCTCTAGCTCTTCAGCATATCAAAAGAATAAAAAGTTGCATGAGTAAGCACTCATCTATCCTCTAGCATGATCTGTCTCTGTCTCGGAAGCATGTTATATGTTCTTATATCTAATGGCAGGACAATCATTGGACAAAAATTAAGCACATCTTAATTGAAAATGAGAAAGTTTGGAGGTGGTGGGTCTGACACAAACAACATCCACCTAACAATTCCCAGTAACTTTCAAAGATGTAAAAATAATCCTGAACATGTTAGATCTTTGCCTTCAGGAGTGTCGTTCCCTTTTCATAGAAGGTAACAGATCTTCGGAATTAAGTTATTCTATCAGCCTTGTGTTGAACTTGTGATAATATAATATATTTTATTTATTTATTTTTGCTGCTCCTTTCATTCCAAATGAGGAATGTTTCTGTTTAAATAGAATTGTGAATAAACAGCCTTGTGAATTCTTGTGCATGATACAAAGATCTACTTCACTATATAAGATCCTATCCCTTTTGTCTCTCACAGATAATCAAGTAGAATATCATTTAGATAAGTGTTAAGAAACTCATTAAGTACTGCTCTATATTATTCCTGGGTGATAGAGATAAAATGAATTAAAATATAGCCAAGATAGATATTCAATGAATTCATAACAGAATATTGGAAAGGAAATAAAGAGGGGGGTATTTTAAAGCCTTTTAACACCCTATGAGATTTTAAAAGATGGACATGTATTCTGAATAATAAATTTAATTCTGTGATGATCTTAGCTAAGACCATAAAATATTAGCAGTTGCTAATACTGGATAGTAGATATCCATGAGTTTGTTGTATGAATCTCAGTTATTTCCTGCAATTAAAAAATATAGCTAAGTTTATAGAAAGACAATTCTTCAGGGAGTTGTTTTGACAAATGGATTTTAGTCAACACTGCTACAACATTCTAAGTTAGTCATTCAGCTAAACAGTGGGCTTTCTGGAGCAAGCCAAAGCTCCTAAAGATAGCATTTTGCAGAAACAGATGGGCAGATAGGTACTGCCCAAACATGTAGCATATGCTTCACTGCAGAGACCAGGAATTGCTTTCTGGTTGTCATTTTTGCATGATCTTAGTTACTGAAGTCGACAAGAGTTATTAATCTCCCAAGGGGCCATCATTTGTTCCATCAGAATTCGGAGAATGGTTCCAGTACTCCTCTCAGCTTTTAAAACTCCAAATATAATAACCCTCAAAACTACTGTCAGATAGGTTTAATTTTCACATTTAATTCATGAGATTTGCAATTAAAAATTTAATTTCTTGTTCAAAAAGCAAAACCAATTATATTAATGATTGTGTTAAGAATACACTTTTTCTTGTTTGTAAAAACATGTTGATATAGAGAAACCCCAAATATTGCTGATGCTATCACCATGGTACACATCTCTTCCTGACAGAGATGATTGTGGAACACATTTGAACCTTCTCCATGAATTTTCTTTTTACTTCTTTTTTTTTTTTTTTTTTTTTTTTGAGAAAAGAGAGGTGCTGATTTTCAGTTACGGCAAGAGCCCTCCCATTAATCTGAATCTGTGAGAAATTGGGAAAGGCCATTTCTCAGAAAGCAAAACAATGGGAGTTCATGTATTGAAAAGGAATAGCAATAATCAGATTTCTTTACCTTCTATTCTGCTAGTTTCCCAGTTTGAACAGGATTGGCCTTACAAATTAAAGGGAAGATGCATTGTATATTTATGTCATGTAATGTGAGAAATTTTATTCATTTCATTATATATGGAATCATGTTATATGTATAATGTGTTATTGATATGAAACTCAAGTAATGTGCATCTTATTAAAGAAGCATCATCTAATTCCTCGTAAAATAAAACTTTTAATGCTTTTTCACTTCATAAAAATTCTGAAAAGAAGCTAATAAATAGCAATACATTAATGTTTTACATAAAAATAGCACTGTACAATTTAATAGATTGCTTTCTTTAACATTTTGGTTTCTTAAATAGCTGGAACTCATGAAAAAGACAATGTTGACAGAATAAAAAGATGGAGCCAGGTGAGATATATAGAAACAAGAATGTCTACCATGGCAAGTTTCATACTAATAATTTATGACTTTGAATCTCTAGACAATTCATATTAGAAACCTTTTAAGATAAGTGAATTTCTCGTAATTATTGTGGTCTAAGTATTCTATATTTGCAACTTTGATTTTTTTATTAAATCAATAATTATTTGAAAGCATCTTAAGAAATTTTAAGTGGCTGAGGTTTCTGTTTATACTTTTGTTATTGGTTTCTAGTACTATTTTATTATTCTTAAATGAATAATTTTCCACTGTTAAAGTTATTTCATTGTCTGTTTTTTCATCCGTCTTGGTTTTTGGAAAATTTTTATTGCTAGTATCTAGAAGATGACTTGAACATTCTACACTATGTCTAAATTTTATTAACATAATCAAGCAAAAATAATATTCTTTGTGAAAACCAATTGACTAAACCTAGTTTCTTCTATACATCAACAACTAAAAGTACACCTGATAAAATAACAAGCCACTAAACAGTCTTAATTCCCATAAATTCTATCTATTTTAAAATTTATTTCTTAAAATTTACTTTAATAACACTTGAAAACACAAATAGTAAAGTCTATTGGGAATCACATTAGACAAACCAGTGAGTTTTAGAGATATGTTGTAGTATAATATTTAAGCTTCCTTGGATTTGATTTTCACTCAGAGTATATATGTGTGTGTGTGTAAACACACATATATGTAACCAAGGCTCTAACTTGATCTAAGAACTCCTTGACATGGAGCTTAGTTATTTCCTTTACTAAAAGCATTTCATGGATTGTTTGAGGGGACTAATTAGCATTTTCACATATTAAAAACAACATTCACTACTTTCTTGTGAATACAGACAACCTAGGGCTTCAGATATTTCTAATATATTCAAATAAGCTAGGTCTTCAAATACTTCTAATGTATGAAAATTATTCCAGCAATACATGGACAAATATCTTAATAATACTATTACTAATTATACTAATTATATACTTGTTAGGTTAATCTGTGGTACAAATCCCAAATTTCTGTTTTTATCATGACAAGGAAGACCTGGGTCTTTCTCACATTACAACTTCATGTTCAACTACTGATCTCCCAATTGTATTAAATGAATCTCACTGGGGGAAAAAAAAGTCTTACTGAGGACATACCACTTTCAAGCTTAAGGAAAACAAAGAATTTACTGGTAGAGCTGGCAGGAAGATTCCAATGCATTTCTTTTGGGAAACACATAAATGCAATTTTGTGGGAGATTTGCCATGGGATAGTTTATTGAATCACAAGGTAGATATGTATCTTTAATAGATAATGCCAAATAGCTTTCTAACATGACTAATATTTCACATCCTCTAGCACTGCATAAGATTCCAAATCCTCACCTACGTTTGGTATTATTCATCTTTTACATTTTAACTAGACTTGCAGAAGTATAATATCATATTTTGGATTGAATTAGCATTTCCCCAAAGAGTATTAATGTTGATTAACTTTTCATACGTTCATTGGCCTTTTGTGTGCATTCTTTTGTGAGATGTATATTCAAATATTTTGGATATTTATAAAGTCTATTAATTTTTCCTTATTCAAGAAACTTTTAGCACATTATTTTTCCTTTATTTGACATACATGTTAATGATATATTTTCTCAACTTAGGGAATTTACCTTTTCATCCTTTTAGTTACTTGTTTTAATGGATAATTTCCAATTTTAATGTAATCTCATTCATAATTTTCAACCATAGCAATTTAGAAATTTCATGTCCTTATCAAGAAATATTTATGTATTCCTATACCATAGAAATGCTTTTTGCCTATACCTTCAGTGGATCCATTACATTTATATCTATGATATAACAACATTTATTTTGTGTATACCATGAGCTAGGTATCTAGTCATTTTTCTATGTAACTGTCAAAGCTTTTCAGCACAAATCACTGAAAATATTATTTTTCTTATTGCAGTGCTAATTATTATCCAGTTCAGATTACCATGTGTGATCACCACTTGTTTGAGTGATCTAACTTTTTGTTTGTTTTATTGATTCTATTGATGTTGCTAATCATAAACAAACTTAATATAAATTCTTATCTGATATTTTAAATATTTCTATGCTATTTTCCTTTTTGTGTTGTAGAAAAGTACCAGAAACCTAGAAGCAAAAGTACCAGAAAGCTAGAAACAAAAGCAACCTATCTGTGAGAGTGACATCAGTAAAGTAACAAAACATAAAATGTCATGTCTTTTGATCTGCTACAGAAATAATTATTTAACAGTACCTGGTCTCAAATGTCTTAATGAATGTCCCAAACTTAGTTAAGACATTGTATTGCCCTAGAAAAGTTCAATGCTGAGACTAACAGCATTGGAATGGGTCAACACAGCAATTTCACTTTATCTAATTTACTTTCTCCCCAGAGCTGCCAACTCCTCAGTGTTGAAAGAGAATGTCATTCAATAAGCTTCTCCTCACAGGACAAAAGAGAACAAATATCTAATGTCCATGCCTATCCTAAGGATCAACTTTCATGTCAACTCTCAAAGAACTGACATAACTGGAAGAGTTTAGTCACCTGAAAGCTATTTGACACAGAAAAATGACAATGGATTTCTGTGGTCAACATGAAGTTGTATAACTTACAGAAGTTAGAAAAATGTGTGTATTTTAGAAACAGGGATGGGTAAGAGTTTATAGCCAACATTACCAGCACTACTAACGCTTTAAACTTATGGTTGAACATATAAAAATTAATCAATGTCATGCACCATATAAACAGAATAATTATTACATGATTATCTTAATAGATACAGAAAAGAGCTTTGGCAGTGTTCAATACACCTTCATGACTTGAAAAAGAAAAACTCAAGAATAATGTCATAGAACGAAATTATTTCAAAATAATAAAGGCCATGTCTGTAAATCTATCACTACTTAAATACTCTAGAAAACATGAAATTGTTTTGTGTAAGACAGTAATAAGGAAATGTTCTTTCTTAACACACACATACACACACACACACACACACACACACACACACACACAACTCTTACGCTCAAAATAGAAGTTTAAGTCCTACCAAGGCAATAGTCAACACAAATCAAAATGAAGGCTGGGAAGATGGCTCAGTGGGAGAGTTCTTGCCTTGTGTGTATGAAGCCCTTGGTTCGATTCTTCAGCACCACATAAGCAGCAAAAGCCGGAAGTAGTGCTGTGGCTCAAGTGGTAGAGCACTAGCCTTGAGCTGAAGAGCTGAGGGACAGCACCCAGGCCCAGAGTTCAGGCCTGAAGACCAACAAAGAAAAAAAGAAAAATAGAAAAGAAAAGAAAAATGAAACATCATCAAAGAGAAGAAGAAAAGAAATGACCTGAGTTTTACATTTTTATCTTTTTCGATACAGAATCTTGCCTTTGTTCATGGACTGCTATATCAGAATACCTTAGGTTAGACAAAGATGTTTTTTGTCTCATAATTATAGCAAATCCAATTTTGTCATCGACATCTTGGCGGGATTCTCCTGGCTTTATCACAATATGATGGAGCAGAAAAAAAAGCCATATATAGAAGATGTATGTGTAGACAAGAATGCATGGATGTTGAGTAGGAACATACTTGATTTTTCATAGCAACCTACTCTCACAGAAATTGAGCTACTGCTACAAACTGACTCCACTGTGAGGCCCAACACTAATCCACATGTGTGGGTAATGCTTCCAGGGTCTAATTATTCTTGAGTAGTTCCCAAACCTTAATCTTCCCTTCACTTCAATACATTCTCAGTATCAAGTTGGTAAGATATAAAGCTTTAGAGACGGACCTCATCAAAGCCATAGAAAACCACTACTGAATCCACAAAAAATAAGCCAAATAAACCTTCTATAACTAATAAACAAATACATTGAGTTTGCAGGATACCAATTAATCTTTAAACTTAGTGTTTCTCAACCCTAACAATAAACTAGCTCAAAATCATCAAAAATAAGAAAATGCTAGCCTGGCGCCAATGGCTCATGCCTGTAACCCTAGCTACTCAGGAGGCTGAGATCTGAGGATCGTGGTTCAAAGCCAGCCCCGGGAGGAAAGTCCGTGAGACTCTTATCTGCAATAAACCACTAGAAAATCTGAAGTGGCACTGTGGCTCAAGCGGTAGAGCACTCACCTTGAGCTGAAGAGCAAGGGACAGCGCCCAGCCCAGAGTTCAAGCCCCATGACAGAACAACAACAACAAAAAAAAATGCTTAAAATTAAAATGTAAGTATAAAAATGGCCTAAGTACTAAAATCTACAAAATATAGAAGAAATTTAAGAAGTTGCTAATAAATGAAAAGGTACTCTATATCTACATATTTCTACACTAGAAAATAGAGTTAAAACTCAGGTGGAACCACAGAGAACCCAAAATTAAATAATCTTAAAGGGAATAAATATGAATGCCTTTCATTTGCTATATATTACAAAGCTATACTGATTACAGCACTAATACTGGTATAATTATACACCCATAGACAGTAGAGCACAAAAGACAAGTTCATCCCACTGAAAATCTGTACAGATAAACAGCTAAAAGTCAACAGAAAAATTGCCAGAGTATGACCTTCCTGAAAGCTTTGGACTGTAAGGATCTTATAATTGAACTCTTCTATATATTAGAGAAGCAAAAGATGTTTTACAAATCCCAAATATGGAGACACATCTATCAACCAACGTTTTGTAGCATACATAAATATCAAAATGTAAAACTGCCAGTGGCAATATTTACCATAATGTTAAGAAGTGAACACATACTAGAATCTTATTTCACTATTTTATTTTACCACAAATAATTAGGGAAAATGATAAAACTCATATTGTAACAACTTACACTAAACCTATAATTGGGATGTAGTAATTCTGGAACAAAGTCTACAATTCTTTGTTTACATCAGAAAACTTACACGTCTCAATTTAAATTATTTCAAAATCAAGTGGTTACTCAGTGTTAAAATCTTTCTCTCTATATGTGTGGATACATCTATCTATATACATATTTACATAATTTAATTCATTTATCTGAAGATTTTCTAGGAATTTTTAAGTTCTACCTCAATGACTAAGATATTTGTTTTGACAATTTTGTAGCATTGAAGGATTACCTACCACTTTTTAAATCTGTAAGTTCCTTGAATTGGGGTCACTGATAACTCATAGAACATTGGAAAGCAGGCCTAAAATAGATGATTTCAGGAGGAAAAAATATGTTAAGGTGTTTTGAAACTGAAGCTGTAATCCCTATGCTACAAAGTGAAATGTCTTTCTCACCAAGCTGTGGAATAGTGTTCCTAGATTTGGATGAAATTCAGAATAAAAGAAAGGCTTTTCAGTAATGTTATAGAAAATTAGTTATTGCAAGGGCTCTAGGGGAAGGAGTAAATTCACCCTCCTATTTATGAACTCTAAGCTAATTTTTCATTTTATCAAGTCAGTCCTTTTTATAAAGATGCATGATGTTGTTGAGATCACAGTAATATAGTAGAGAAACTTAAACTTACTGGTTATTTTATTGAGTAATATGCTGACCTTGGCATGAAGGATGCACTTAAAAATAATTGCCCTTAGACACTGAAAAACATTAGAATAATGCAACAAAATAATAACATATAACACAATACCATACAAATTTTATATTTTTTCACATAAGCACTGCAATATCCAAAGCATATTTTCTCATTATACATAACCTGCAGTTATGAATATACAAATATTTCTAGTCCAACATCATCTCTAATTAAGGCAGCGATTGCTGTCAATTTAAATGTGTGCAAGCTTTTTTTGACAATTTTTACAAGAAAAATTAAAGAATTTATTTGAACCTTTCAGTTAATACTAGTCCTCTTTCTTTTTTAATGCTCCAGAGATTTAAAGTGCAATCAAGTCCTTTATTCAATTCAAGCTATTGGAGAGACCACAGAAGCTCAATTAAAACATCAGCTTTATATTAATCAGTTGTCTAGTAATTACCACACCTTGTCTATTATATCTTGTTCACTTCCCCAACTTTGTCTTAACAGCTTCAAGTATCTAGAAGTGCCCCTTCTGACAGAAAGAGATTTAACATATTTTGCAAGGAAGGGGTATGCTGAAGTGCAGCTGTTCCAAAGGAGAGGGTAACACTTTGAAGTAATGGCCCAGCTAATTAATGCTGAATTCCAGTAGAAATCCGATTCTTACTGAAGTACTTATGACATCCACATTAATACTAAATGAACCCATCAGAATTAATGTCTTTACAATAAATACCAAAGGAGTTGAGACTGATTAGACTATTATTATAAAGTGTTGCACAGAAAGACAAAAAAGACGAAGGCTTAAAAGAAAATCATAGTGATTTGTTTCTGAGATTGGAGCTGGTGAAATCCATATTTATTAAATATAATGAAGATATAGAAATACACAGAATATTTTATACACAATGCTGTTCATTTATGAGTGTAAAAATGAAGCTAGTATGAAATTTGGAGGTCTAAGTTCTGTGAAAATGTCATCAATTCCCCACTTCTGATATCAAACTTACATCTTGGATTTTATGCAGTAGATGTAACAGTACAGATACTTATCCTGTGTACACACCCTTAGGGTTAATCCTGTGTATGCATCCATAAGATTAATGGAACCCAAAGAATGCCTTAATATTTTAAAATAATTCTCTACAATAATTCTCTTCAGTCAACTGCACTTATTTAATTAATAATCCAAATAATAAAATAAGAAATTAGGTACAGAATGTCCTAACGCAGAAGTTCTCAAAGTGTCTCACAACTCTAAGATTTTATGTGTTTCTTCGAGACATGTCAGAAGTGTCATGAGCGCATGATAAAAGTCTCCAGAATGAGCTTTTCCATCCTCTCTTTCAACATTCACTGGAAGCAGGAGGGCTCCACTATTAGCATTTTCACTTTAAGTTTCTGAAAAATTCTTTAAAGGGAAAAAGAAAGTTTTGTCTTGTTTTGTTTGTGATACACTAAGACTCGAACTCAAGACCTCAAACTCTCTACCTTTGAGACATATATCCATTCCCAAAGGGTGGGGGGGGATTGTTTTTTGAAAGCAAACTTTTAAATAAAAGCATTTCTCCAATCCAAAGTCCTAAGCAGAATATTGTACCAATTCTATCACTCACAACGAGATTTGATTCTCAGAAGAAAAAAAGTATCATTAAATATTTTGAACTTACATTGACTTCTTGTCTAAGTCGCCTCAGATTCCAGAGTACCTGGAGTCTGATGCCCAGCTTCTACTGAACCGTTTTTGTTGTTATTGTTGTTGTTGTTTGTCGTGGGGCTTGAACTCTGGTCCTGGGCATTCACTATCCCTGAACTCTTCAGGACAAGGTTTGCTCTCTACCACTTTGAGCCACAACGCCACTTCCGATTCTTTTTTGTTTTTGTTTTGTTTGTTTTCTTTCTGGTGGTTAATTAGAGATAAGACTCTTACGGACTTTCCTGCCTGGGCTGGCTTTGAAATGCGATCCACAGATCTCAGCCTCTTGAATAGCTAGGAATACAGGCGTGAGACACTGGCATCAGCCTTCTACTGAACTTTTAAAATTACAATCCGAGAATCTGAGAACATTTTTACAAAGACTAAATACTATGATTGGCTTCTGTTCACACAGTGTGAACCTTAACTTTTTTATAATGGCGACTCTTACATTTTATCATAACTAAATATATGCAATAGGTTATGGCCATGCTAAACAGACTTTTTTGTGTTTTTTTATTTTTAAATAAGTTTTTTATTGTGAAAATACTGTACGGAGGAGTTACAATTACATGGGCAAGATAATGAGTAAATTTCTTATCAAGCATTGTTGCCTCCTCCTTTGTTTACCACCTACCATCCCTTCCTTCCCACCTCCACAACTACACTACCCACACACATCTAAATTGTAAAGTTCGTTTCAGATGTACAAGATTTTTTTATTTCTTCATTGATTGACTTCATGTTTAACCACCTTACTGAAAACATGTAAACTTGAAAACATGTAAACTTGAAAACATGTAAACTTGAAAACATGTTTGAATTTTTATGTAGACTACCATACCATCTTGCTCACAAATTAATGTTTTCCTTCCATTGCAATCTTCTTCTTCTTCTTCGTCGTCGTCTTCTTCTTTCTTCCTCTTCTTCTTCTTCTTCTTCTTCTTCTTCTTCTTCTTCTTCTTCTTCTTCTTCTTCTTCTTCTTCTTCTTCTTCTTCTTCTTCTTCTTCTTCTTCTTCTTTCTTCATAGTCATCGTCTTCTTCTTTCTTCTTCTTCTTCTTCTTCTTCTTCTTCTTCTTCTTCTTCTTCTTCTTCTTCTTCTTCTTCTTCTTCTTCTTCTTCTTCTTCTTCTTCTTCTTCTTCTTCTTCTTCTTCTCCTTCTCCTTCTTCTCCTTCTTCTCCTTCTTCTCCTTCTTCTTCTTCTTCTTCCTCCAAATGTGTTCAGACTATGTTTTTTTTTCAATAACTTTTACCATGACCCACTGGGATACACATAGAAATTGTCTCAGCAATAATTGAATGTAACTGGAAACATATTCCATTTGTCCCAACTAATATGGGTGATAGCTATTTCTACTCAGAGCATTCACCTATCTATCAACATGCTTCTATGGAATCAAATTCTCAAATTCTGTAGTGCTCACTGGTTTCCGTGGGAGCATCAAGGTAGAGGTTTAGACTGCTTTTCTTTCATTTTTTAAGTCATTGCTTCCCGTAAATAATCTAAGGCAAATATAAATATTAGGAAGAAATATAGGCAGTACTCTGACCTCTGTATCAAAGTTTTGGGAATCTGATGAATGTTATATACATACACTTCAAATTTTCAAGAATTAATCAGGTGATTTCTCACCAACAGAAGTTTGAGAATTGTTGCTTATATTTAAGACTACCTAGAATATTACAAGTATTTGATTAGGGAGTAAGTAGATGGTGATTAAATCAGCAGCAGCAACTTCTGCATTGGATTATGGAATATTCACTCTGTCAAATGCCTTACTTTACTTTCTGTGAAAGTTAATCTTGTATGACTAGCAGCATATACAAGATGTAAGATTGCTAAATAACATTTTATTCAATAACTACTAAGTAGCCCTGTCTTACAGCTGCCCTTTCATCAAATAGAGTTTATTAAGTTCTCAAACATAAAGAGAGATTCATTTGTGGCACTGATTATACCAATTTTTATAAGGGTTCAAATTTGTTCCAAATCTAAGTCAATAACATAATTTTTCTTTCTCATTAAAATATGTATTATTCCTTACTCCTAAGCCGTTCTTTTACTAAGTAGTTCAACCATTAAACCAGGCTCTACTTCATTTATGTGCTTAAACACATTTTTATTTGCCAATGAAATCTCATTGACTTTAACCAGCAGAATGTCTTATTACTGAGAAGTTGTACTTTCCTCCAATTTTCAGAGACCGGTGATTCTATTAGACTACATTGCTATCAAATCAGAACAAAATATTTTTTTTCTCCCTAGATAAAAACTTTTACCAAGAATCTTTTCTTTCATTTAAGTATTTTTTCTTAAAAACTTAGCTTTCTTTTCTTTTTTTTTTCTTTCTTTCTTTTTTTATTGTCAGTGATGGGGCTGGAACTCTGGCCTGGGCAATATCCCTGAGCTCTATATCTCAAGGCAAGTGCTCTACCACTACTTAGTAAAAGAACTGCTTAGGAGTAAGGAATAATACATATTTTAATGAGAAAGAAAAATTATGTAATTTTCTGATAGTATTATCATTTTCTATGAAACATTATGGACATTAGTTTTAACTTATACTATTTGATTAATAGCATTTGATAGTTAGACTGAAGTAGCATTTGGTAGTGCAGTAACTGACAGATTTTTGTCCATTTGTAAATACATGAAGTACACATAATTATTTCCTTACAATGAAACAATTGTCTAAAAATAAATATAGATGGCTATTCAAAGACAATAAAAGTACTCATAAAATAAAATCTTTTTTTTTTTTTGCCAGTCATGGGGCTTGTACTCTGGGCCTGGGCGCCGTCCCTGTGCTCGTCAACTCAAGGCTAGCACTCTACCATTTGAGCCCCAGAGCCACTTCTGGTTTTCTAGAGTTTATTGGAGATAAGAGTCTCATGGACTTTCCTGCCTGGGCTGGCTTTGAACTGTGATCCTCAGACTTCAGCTTCCTGAGTAGCTAGGATTACAGGCATTAGCCACCAGTATCTGGCTAAAATCAAGTCTTAATTTCAGTTTCTTTTCAGAAATCAAATTTCAAACAGGTTGTGATTTATTCTTTAAGATGTGTTAAACTCCTGTTTCAAAAGCTCTCTAAGTATCTCAAAAGCACTACCTTTTAGCAAGTCATGGTAGCTTTAAATAATCTAGATCCACCTCTCTCTGTTCTTTTCTAGCTCTTTTCTCTCTTTCCTCTCTTTTTCCTCTCTTTCCCAGTGCTCTCTCTTTCCCAGGCCTTTCCCAGCCATGTGGAGTGCCAACCTTGCCTGGTCCCAGCAAGTCTACTGAATAAACCTACCTGAATACCACGTGCGTGGTGCAGTTCTTACTCAGCTACCTCTTTTTAAAAACCTAACATAAATGGTGCCTTGGCATAGATAACATTGCTGACCTTCACATCCACATCCACACCGATTCTCTACTCTGGTGAGTGAAACTACTCTCTACGGTTCTCTGTGACTCAGTCTTTGTCCAGACTTGGCACCACACCAGAGAGCTCCTATGGCCTTTAGCTGAAAGGCCAGTCACCTCTGAAGCCAAGGACACTTGGTTTTGGGGGCTTGGCATCTCTCTCTAGAGGGCTCTGGGGGAAGTCGGGATGCCGCTTCTGCCTGGTCAGCTCTCCTTCACTCACCAGACTGACTCCCTACCCATTTAATGGGGTGCTGTAAATTATGCCTGAGCCTTGAAACCCCATTGAAATGCCTCCTGTGCTCCCTGGAAAGCCAGAGCACCTAATTTTATGCCACTCTCAGATGTACACAGTTTTTGCCACTGCAATGGTAAATGGTCAGAAGTCTGTTTACTTTCAGGCTCTCTTTGCTCTCTCTGCCATTCATGTCCAACTTTCCCTATCTCTCCCTTTCTCTTTTCTACATTTTGGCTTGTGCCCTGAAGAGTGCAATGCAGGGACCCCCCTCTAGGTTCCCTCTCAAAGGCTAGCCAATGTAGGCTTGATCTATTTGTTCAGGCTTTCTTTGCATTTTTTTCAGAAATTCGCCATCTTGGCCACATGGTGGGTTTGGCCCCATCTGACCTTTAACCTTCCACCAAGCTTACTACTCCATCCATCTATTCTAAGGTGCCTTGCTAACAAGTTGCTCTTTTCTAAACATTGTTGTCAAAAATTTTAGGTTTTGAGTTTTGCCTTTTTTGTGTTGTGTTGTATATTTTACTGACTACATGATTCTAAAATACTGGGCCTATCTGTACTAAAACTCCCATCACATCTAACAAGTTTTGTCATTGCAGAATATTTGTTGGCAATTCTTGATAAGGACCAGGTAAGCTATACTTATTCTATTTGATCTCCTTGTTGCTTTAATTGGAAATAATAAAGGGCTTTTGTGGCAAAGATTTCAGTTCAAAGCCAACCCGGGCTGAAAAATCCCTAAGACTCCATTTCCCAACTAACCTGCAAAAAGCCAGGCTGGAAGCACGGCTCAAGACTCTTATCTCTAACCAGCCAAACAATGGAAGTGCTATTATAACTCAACGTGGTAGAGCACTGGCCTTGAGCAGAAGTGCTCAGGGACAATGCCCAGGCCTTGAGTTCAATCTTCCTTGAGTATCAACTGGGACAAGCCATTCCAGCAACGAGCAACTAGACTCAGCCACTCTGGGGAACAAGGGAACATGGAGAGGAGTAAGAGGAGATGATGTCACATCAGCTACTTTGTGCCTGCCCTTTCAAAATTAACCAGAGCCAGGAGGTCAGTGGAAGTAAGAAGCCTGCCCATCTAGTGTCCATAGCTGTCTACTTATTAACTGGACAAAAATTTATATTCTTGCCTTTGTTACCTAACTTCTCTACCTAGTCACCAGATGTCAGAAGTAGCTAGGGACATTTCTACCAACATTTTCAGGCCCAAGTCCTTCCTCATGCCATTTATTTGCTCTCCAGTATTTTTTTCCAGCCTCTCAATGCCTCATGAGACTTCTCCAGACTTCATCTAAGGACTCAGACTCATGCCACCAAGGGACAGCTGCTGCTCACTGCCTTCTCTGGGAGGGGACCAAATTCCAGCCTTTTACCCCTATTGTCGATGCTCCTTGTCAGCAGGAAGTAGCCAGAGAGAATCCATGCCCTATTTCATGATTATTAAAAGGCTGGAATGTAAGGTCCCCTCCTGGATGGCTAGCAGACTACAACCTCCTCGCAGCAAAGTCTCCACCTAGTACCTACGTTACCTAGGCAACTGGGACACCTGGAAGAGGTCACATCTGCATCTGCTGAGGTCACATCTGAATTTGATGTGGCCACACCTTTCTCCACCCATACCCTAGATAAGGCCTAGCCCAGGCCCAGATGCTCTCTCTCTGCTCTTTTCTAGTAGCTCTTTTCTTTCTCTTTCCTCTCTTTTCAAGCTCTCTCTTTTTCCCAGGCCTTTCCCAGCCACATGGAGTGCCAACCTTGCCTGTTCCCAGCAGGTATACTGAATAAACCTACCCCTTACCTGAAAAAAAAAATCTTGATCCATTACTCCACTGTTCATAAATTTATTTTCTTAATTTTTCTTTCCAGTGACAAGCCATTGATTTTCATCAATTCCAGTTATGATTCTCACACTGTACCTTTGGATCTCATAATTATATTCATGAGAAATAAGTCAACACACCCTTCATAGAATTGTGGTGGCCATAACAAAATCCAGTGTTATATGGGAAGTAAGAATGCCCACTAAATAAGAAAATGCTTTGGTCATTTAAATATTTATGTTAATTGAAGAAATCAAAAGTTGTGTAAGTACTGGGAGATGGAGGATAGAACTTTATTAGGTGACTTAAAAGTAAATGATAGTAGAAGAAACACGAAAAGAAGGGGAAATAAAGTAAGGACTAAGGGAGGCGAAAGGAGGAAATACTATCAAATGGGAATAAAGTAACAGTAACACAAAAAATGGAATCTTTGGGCAGATCTACAGAACATTCTATAGTTATCAATACTGATTTTTAAACTTATAAGTCAGCTAAGCGGATAGATTTCAAGCTATGTTTGTGGCTTTCTTTTCCTTTTTTTATTAACCTTTGTTAAAAGAAACTAAGAAAATCTACTGTGGGATAAAAAATAACCAGTAAAATAAAGAGGTTGATCAGATATTCAGATACTGATATATAAATGATAATAAAAATATAAAAATTAAAATTAAATATCTAGTAATTAACCTAACCAAAGATGTAAAAGATCTAGTTAGTGAAAACTATAAAAATCTAAAGAAATAAATCAAGAGGACAGCAGGAAATGGAAAGACCTTCCATGTTCATGGATAGGTAGAATCAATATTGTGAAAATGGCCACATTGCCAAAAATGATCTACAAATTCAATGCAATCCCCATGAAAATCCCAATGATATTCTTTACTAAAATAAAGAAAACAATCCAAAAATCCATATTAAATAACAAAAGACCGGCTATATTATTGGCACAAAAATAGATCCAGAGATCAATGAAACAGATTAGAAGATCCAGAAATAAAACTATATGCTTAGAATCATCTAATATTTGGCAAAGGAGCCAAAGACATACAGTGGAAAAAACATAGCCTCTTCGACTATTGGGGTTGAGAAAACTGGGCAGCCACATACAGAAAACTAAAAGTGGATCCCTGCTTTTCATCATTCAACTCAAAATGGACTGAAGACTTTAACATCAGACCCAAAACTTGGAAACTACTGAAAGAGAGAGTAAGAGAGACATTAGAACTTACAGGCCCAGGCAGGAACTCACTTAATAGATTCCCAGGGGGCATAGCAATAGGAGACAGACTCAGCAAATGGGATTACATTGAAATAAAAAGTTTCTGCACAGCTAAAGACATAGATATCAAACTAGAAAGACAGCCAGCTAATTGGAAAAAAAATCTTAACCAGCAATACATTAGACAAAGGCCTACTATCCAAAATATAGGGAGCTCAAGAAACTTACCTCTCCACTAAATAGGTGAGGGTGCTAAGGCAAAACTTCTTAGAAGAAGAGGTAAAAATGGCAAAGAAACACATTAGGAAATGTTCATCATCTCTGGCTATAAAGGAAATGCAAATCAATACAACCCTGAGATACCACCTTACCCCAGTTAGACTGGCCAATGTTTTGAATTCAGACAACAAAAGCTGGTAGGTTTGTGGAGGAAAAGAAACCCTACTGCACTGCTGGTGGACATGTTAACTAGTACAACCACTCTGGAAAGCAATCTGGAGGCTCATCAAAAACCTAAACATGAACCTTAAGATATATACAAAAGAGGTTTTATATTTGTTGCTGTTGTTTTTAATGTACTATGTGATTTTTTTGGTTGTTTCTTTTGTGTGTTCTCCTCCCTATGGTATAATCTCTGTTGTCACTGTATTTGATTCCAGTGCCTTGCATCTTGTACATACAAGATCTTGTATATATCTTCTGATTTGGAGAGGGGAAGGGAAATAACAAAATGCTGAAACAAGGATACAGGTTGACTCATTATAACAATGAGACATATAAGACACTATGTTGAAAATGAAATTTACAACTTCTGGTTAGGGTGGGGAGAGGGGGGAAGGAGTTGGGAAAGTAGGAAGGGAAGGAATAATAGGGGATAAACAAAGGAGGGGGTAATGCTCGACAGGAAATGTACTCATTACCTTATTCACATCCATGTTCACTGGAGCAGTATTCACAATATCCCAGATGTGGAAACAACCCCAGTATGTATATAGCTATGTATATGCAATTTTACATAGCCATTAGAAAGGATAGAATAATGAAATTCTCAGGGAAATGGATGGAGCATGTTCTCCCTGGTATGTGGAGGTTTGATTTAAAATGTCATGGGATATGGCAAAGTATACAGGATTCCAGACACCCGTAGACAGTGAAACCAAAAGAAGATAGTCTTAGGAGAAAAGCACCAAGTTGTAATATCCAGGTACCTCTATATATGTATATAAAATAATATACATACTGAAACTCCAAAGATAAGGAAACAAAGGACCTAGTCTCAATTTGTCTTTTCTTTTTATAGATGACTCCATATTCTTTACCTCCTATACAGTGAATATACATGCACATCTGAGGGAAGGTGGGGGAGGCACAGAATCCGTGGAAAATGGATGAAAAGGTGAAGCAGTGGAGTCCAGTGGCTACACTGGACATTGATCAAACTGAACCCCATAACTCATGAGCAGAGATGGGAGGGAGGGAATGGGAGTGAGGGAACAGATAACAATAAGCAAAAGGAAAGAAATGTACTTATTGTCTAATTATGTAAAGGTAACCCTGCTGTATATCACCTCTAAAACAACAATAAAATAATAAAAAATGTAAAACTAAGAATAATAAATAAAAGCTGAGGATGCCAAACACAAGAAAACGAGGTTAAGTTCTGTTCTCTTGGTGGAAGCTTGTTGCTGCAAACACAAGTAGGGAACTAGTGAAGTACATAGAGTTCATTTTGTTTGGGGTGGCGAGTAGTCAAAGAAAACAATGTGAATGTCCACAGCCAGAGGTCCTCCACAACTGTCAGGGCCCATAATATACTTTCAATTTGACATCCATCATGTGTGATATATTACAGGCTTTGTTGTTACTGCTGTTAAATTTCAACAGTTTTGTGAAAACAAAATTTGTAACTGAATTTCAGATATTCCAAGGAGCCAAGTTTTGGTCCAAAACCATCTGGAAGAATATATAAAAGATGGCTATTCTACATACAGCATCAGAGTGGTTGAGGTGATAAAGGTTGAAAGTGACTCTAGGTAATTGAATGTAATAACCTACCTGGCACATGTTCAGCTTCTACAATATTGTCAATGAGGTTATAGATGCATGTATATGCTATTAAGAATAAGGTCTTCTTAAATATGTAAATTAAATGTCAATTTGTTATATGTTAAAATTTTCAAAATCTGAATTACATGATGAAAAGTAGCCAAAAATTTTAGACAAGCAAAAAATTGAATTAGAGGTTCATTCAAGATTGGGCATGAGCAGCTCACACCAATACTTCTAGATACTGAATTTGCAAACATTAGAGACAAAAGTTGGTCAGATCGCTTTATAATCCCATAGCCAGGCAAGGTAGCATGCTCCCATCATCCCCATTTACATGGGAGGCTGAAGGTCACGGTCTCTTACGTCAGCCTGACAGTAAAGTCCTAAAGGCTCCATCTCTATGGCTGGAAGCTGGAGGCAGTGGTGTACACCAGTCATTTGTTTTTGTTGTTATTGTTTGTTTTGTTTTGGACAAAAGGACAAGTATTTTATTTTTTGAAAATTTTTAAACATGATGTTGTTTTACTTAAAAAACTAATATATTTATGAACACAAAGTAATAGTAAAATATGGAAAGAGTCATGGTGAGTTATGTGCAAACAAATTATACCAGCCATTTTAACAATTACAGGAAGCTTAAAGTAGGCTGTTCAGGTATGTGTCCATAGTGGAAGCATGATGTGATCCTGAAAATGGCCAGCAAAATACAGAGCTAGAAGCATGGTTAGTAGTACCAAAAAGAAACAAATGGACGGTGCAAGACAAAAGTCTCAACAATAATTTATACAACTGTAACGACTCAGGAAATGAGACACACATTTATAGGAAGAAAACAAAAGATTCTACTAAAACTAATGTATTCTATCATATTCCAATTTTTCTACATAATAAAATTTGATAAAATTTAAAATGCTAGGCTCATAAGTGACATGATTATTTGTTATGCTAAAATATGAGATTCATAACAAAATAACAAGACCTGTACAGAAAAAATAATGATGTTGATTAAATAAACTAACTCTTTTCAAGGAGGAGGAAATGAAAGCAGGATGTCTTGAAGAAACAATATTGAGTTTTGCATAGATGAAGAAACAGCATCAAATCAAAGGGATTGCCTATGTTTATTGCTGGAATATTTTGGTAATAAGTTACTGGTATTTTCAGAGACAAGAATTATAAAGATTTTCAGCTTTTAGCTGTAGAAAATATGGGCATTAAAGGCAAACCTCTGAAGAAAGGTTTTAAGTGAACTACATTATCAATCATATTATTAATGTCCAACAGGCTACAGTAAGACTTATGAACTGAACAGCCAAGAATGCTTTGTTAACGTGTCTTTAATTGAAATAAGAGATACAGAGACATGGAAGACTACACATAGACTATCCATTTTAGATATTATATTAAATAGTTTAATAGCTAAATAGAATCTCTTTTAAGCTTAACCATTACTACCTGTTTGTGATTATGTCTTTCTGCATATCTAAGACCATACTAATTGTTTTTATTTTAAAATTTACTTCTCGTAACTATTGTTTTTGTTTATTTTGGTCAGTCATGGGGCTTGAACTCTGAGTTCTGTCCCTCAGCTCGTCAACCCAAGGCAAGTGCTCTACCACTTGAGCCACAGTGCCATTCCAGTTTTCTGGTGGTTAATTGGAGATAAGAGTCTCATGGACTTTTCTGTCCAGGATGGCTTTGAACCACGATCCTCAGATCTCAGCCTCCTGGAGTAGTTAGGATTACAGGTGTGAGTCACCCGTGCCTGCTAACTATTGTGTTTTTGAGGAAAGAAATTAGAATTGTATGTGCATGCGTGTGTGTATGTGTGTGTGAGTGTGTAAAAGTGTGAAAGAGAGATAAAGAGGCAGAGAGATAGAAACATAAAGAGACACAAAAAACCGATTGGAGAAAATTAGTTCAATTAGTTGAAGCAATACTTTAGAGATAGACTCACAAAAATTTTGAAACTAAAGATAATATGTTCATTGTACATGTTATTTTATTTCATAATCTGTTTCTTAGTCTACATCAAAGCATCATTTTTTCTGCTATTAAATAATATTCAGATATTAATTGATGAATGAATTATTAATAGTAAGCAAACCTCAGAGATATTTTAAAAGAACTAGGTAGACCTCAGAAGACTTAGCAATTGTGATTTTATGTCACTGTATGATTTGCTATTGTTATTTTTTAGATGAAACAACCTCTTCAGTTTAATTTAGAAAACTAGACATTGGTTTTGTACCCAGTCTTGGCAACAACATGATATATGATGCACTTAGACGCATCTTTCTTTAGTGTCTCCATTTTAAAATCTCTTCGTCTCCACTTTAAAACCTCATGGGTTGATTTAAAAATGATCATTATGAGCCTCGAGTATCTTGACAGAATAAGATAACAATTTCTAAACATTAAAGATATTGTAATATAGATATTTTTAAGAAAATGATTTTATCATGAAATTGCATGGTACTACATTATATTATTCCAGTACCTGTTTCTTCTGAAGCCAATTAAATTAGGACTACTAGGTTATACTAAACTATTTTGGAAAAGAAATAAAATTAAAAGAAAAGTCAATGTATTTATGACCCTTGGGGGAAAAAGCATTATGAACCAAATGGAAATTTTGAAATGGTTTAGGCTGATAGCAATTTAACTAACATTTCTTCACTGTCAGAAGCTTTAGCATTTTGAAATTTTACTGGAATATCTAAAATTCTTAATAGAAATTCCAGGAAGCACAGAAATTTCTCAGAACTATATGTAAATTTAAGAGTAAAAATTAATCAATTTTATAACAAAATATATCATGTACTAATATATAAGTACCAAAGTTGATTCTTGTTAATGAAATATTTAAATTGGATTATTTTAGGAGGGAATATTATAAATATTTGGCTCATTTTCATTATCTGTTTTTTATTTTTCTCTCTCATCACAAATCTATGAATATTTGACTGTGTTCACAGTCATTTTCTAATAATCTTAGAGGGTTCAAATATATATATGTATATACATGTGCACACACACACACGCACATATATATATATATATATTCCTCATAGATGGTAAGATATGCTCTCTCCTCTCTTTCTCCCACAAATATAAAACTGAAATTATAATACAGTAATTGACAATTCTAAACAATAGTATGTTTTGTTGGATATGGTTCTATGTTATATTGCAATACATGTTTTGAAAGTGTTTTCTGTTTTATTAATCACACTATTTTGCATTCTGAAAATCACTTTACAATCTGGATATTGCTTCTTATTGTAAACTGTAATGTGAGATATTTTTACCTAACTTAAACTTCCTCCAGTACATATTTCAAATTTTAGCTTAAAATATTCTAAGGAGGGTCAAAAATAATTGAGGCCATAATATTTTTAGAGAAATTTGTACAACAAAGAACAGAACAAAAAAAGTATACAACAATTACACTTGCTAGATTCTTTGATCAAAGATTTCAAAAGCTATTTCTGTATGATGCTTTATAACATTATGATCATTTTCCAAGACATCTGACCCACAGAAATAAATGAAATTCTTCCTACAGGCTACTTCTCCCTGAAATTCCAAATATAATTTCAAAATTATCTTCATAAAATCCAAGGTGGTTATTCATAGCTTCATTTTATTACTGTAGTAATAATGGTGAATAATTATAATCAAATGACACATAATAAAACAGCTGAAAGTAATTTCATGCCAATTTCAAATATCTGTCTATCTATCATCTACATACCTATCTAATCTATCTTCTACATACCTAGAAGAAAAATAGAAATTTTCTTCTATATAAAAAGATAATAGAGAACAATTTGTTAAAATATAAGAGTTTCACGAGCAGACAAGGTCAACGTTCTAAAAATGAAGGGGAAATAATTGTCACCATTTTGATGTATATTTACCACCTGAGAGGACCACGGGAGATTACCATTAATTTGAATATTTACTTAAACCATTTTACTTTTGTCGAAGAATAACAAATAATGAAGGGTTTCACAATTCTATGCTGAAGTCAGTATGAAGAAGGTAATGCATATCTTTTCCCAACTCCAGGTTTAGTAATGTCATCTCATTATCTTCAAAGAGGATCTGGTAAGAATATACTTGAAGGAAACAGGAGAATATTCCATATTAGTGAGTCCATTTTTAAGTTTCATCTTCAATGATAGTAGAGCATCACAATTTTTTACCTTTCCACGGCTTGTATTTCTATGGATTCTACATAATACACTGTGTAGTTAAAATGTGACAAAGTTGATTTGTGTTGAGCAGTGATCCAAAATAATTCCTGTGTCTTACTGACTTCTTACCTTAATATCTTACTTAAACTAGAGATAACATATGGAGCTGATGGCAATGGTGTAATTTCTCCATATTTTTTTTTCAGTGTTTATCTTACCAGCTGCAATTTCTTGGTATCATTTGTGGTTCATTTGTTTTCATATTTCATAAAGTTATCTAATGATAATGTATTCTAAGTTGTAAATTGTGTTTACTGAATGACTAACAATGAGGATCATTTTTGTGTTATTTTCACTAATATTTGCACAAATATCTTAGTGCAAGTCATATAAAAAAGAAACAAAGTGAGGAGCTTACCATTAACAAAAATTTATATGTCTCAGTTGTGTGAGCTGGGAAATCCAAGATCACAGCCAGAAGAGTCAGTGTCCTTTTTCTGGTTTATGGGATATCTATTGGCTACATTCAGACATGGTAGAAGGGGATGAGAGATCTCTTTCAAGTCTTTTCTACAAGAACATTAATTACATTCATAAATACCTTTTACTGGTGATAATCCTTACCTAATCCTACTCTTCTTAGTACCCAAACCTGAAAATTGTGATTTTAACCTATGAATTTTATGGGAACTTGCTCAGACCATAGAACCAACCCTCATCTTCAGTAAAATCCATGTTCACACACTAATTATTTTATTAAATGTTGGGGCTGGGAAGGTGGCTCAGTGGTAGAGTGCTTTCCTTGCATGCATGAGGCCCTGGTTCGATTCCTCAGCACCACATAAGCAGTAAAAGCCAGAAGTGGTGACGTGGCTCAAGTGTAGAGCATTATCCTTGAGCTGAAGAGCTGAGGGACAGCACCGAGGCTCAGAGTTCAGGCCCCATGACTGACCAAAAAAAAAAAAAAAAAAAGGTAATTTTGCTGTGTTGTTGTTGTCTTTACAACTAAGTATTCCAAAGTAAAGCCATACACATATACACATACACACACTGCATATATTCATATGAATATCTAGTTACACCATATGTGTTTTACTATTAATATAGACATAAATGTACTACAGTTGATCATATCCAAAAGATGGAAAAGCAATACATACATACATACATTTGTATATGATATATAGTTATATATGAATCTAATCAATCTGTATTCCTAGTTAAATTACCTACTTCAGTGAAAAAAATGACTCTGAAAAGGAATTATACTGATTAATAGAAGATTTTATTTCAAATAAGAGAAAATCAATATCATTACCAATGAGCAGTTATTTTACAGAATAGATTTTGCCCTTCAAGAGCTGTTATCATTTGCCTGAAATATTTTTCATGTTAAACTCAGTATGCCTTTTATTCTACTTCTCAAGCCTAACTTGCTGTTACTTAGTAATTTTTTTTTATTTCCAGTACTGAAGCTTAAATTCTAAATGTATTTTATGTCTAGATATTATAAATTATACATATTTGTATACAAAGGAAAATATGTGTATATGCATATATATGTATATTTAATTTCTTTTTTTTTTTTTTTTGCTATAGCTAGAAGTTCCATGAGCCAGAGGTTTCTTTTGACTATTCACATTTGCTTTCTTTGAACATCTGCAAATGTAGATTTTATAGTTTGGTGCTTTTCTTCTTCATTTGTAAACTTATATAAAAATAATTTTGTGGGTATATATAAGAAAATATGTATGTATCTATATAATTATATGTACACTATGTTTTATATATATATATATATATATATATATATATATAATTAGATCCTAGAGTGAACATTCATTAGAGATGTAGAAAGTACAAATTATAAAATTGGAAAAATATCAAATGGAGAAAATACTTGAATTACCATGAAATTCAGAAAGTATTAACTTATTTTATTACTGAATTTTCTGTTATTCTTTATAATACAGTTTCTATATGCTTCTGGCTGAATAAACACATAAAGAGAATGCACAATACTTAGAGTTTCATATTAATAAATTATTAACTAAATATTAACTTGCATAACTACTACCTGGCATCTATATTTCTACCACCTCAGAGTTTTCCTCCTGCCTGCTCACTATGGTCAATTAGCACAAACTTTAACTTCTATCAGCATATATTAATTTTGCTTGTTTCTGAACTTTTTGTAAGTATAGTCACAAAGTAAGTTCTACTGTACCTGTTATCTTTTACATATAGGTTTACTGATGATGTATGGATCATCCATTTGCTTTTTTATTTATGTAAAAGCACAATTTTATCATACAATCTCTTGAATATAATGTGTTTACCATGCTAAATTATTGCCAAATATGAAGAATCGTAATTTCAAATCACATCTGCTTGTCTCTAATCTGTTTATAAGATCAATAATCAAGTTTCCTAGCACCTTTGCATCAGGCCTGTTCCAATTACGTCCTCATTTCCATTCTCTGGGCCATTGTTCTAAAACAGAGTTGTATCTACTCACATCTAGAACACATTCATCTTCTTTCCTAATTGATTGCCTTCTTTGTAACACCATCCTCTGTAATATTAATCTTACAGGGTATTATAATCATCTTGTCATTGACAGTATCCAAAGCAATTACATATTTTCCATCAGTTAAGAAAGGAAATCAAACATTTTAAATTCAGAATTCAATAAGCTCCTCTTTTATTAGTATATTTAAAATATTTAAAGTTCTTGCTATGATTCTTACATGTTTTCCATAAACACTTGTTTTTAGTCATCCTTAAGAGAGGGTCCAACACAACATTATTCCAATAACTGTATGTGGAATTCTACTTCTTTTTTTTTTATTGTGAAAATACCGTACAGAGGGGTTACAATTACATGAGCAAGGTAATGAGTACATTTCTTATCAAGCATTGTTGCCTCCTGCTTTGTTTTCCCTTCCCATCCCTTCTCATCTCTGCTCCTTGCCCCCCGACCCCGACCCCCGACCCCACGCCAAAGTTGTAAAGTTTGTTTTTCGACATAACGTCTTGTACATCTCATTGTTGCAACGGGTCCACCTGTATCCCTATTTAAACAATCTGTTTTTCCCTCTTCTCCTCCCCAAATTATGCCAACATCAAATACAGTGAAAACAGGTGTGTATGTGTGTGCATGCTTGTACTGAGGCTTGAATTCTAGACTCCAAACTCTTGCTTAGATTTTATGAGTATAGCCTGCACCACTTGAACTTTACTTTTGGCATTTTGCTGAGTAATTAGAGACAAGAATATTTCATATTTGTCTACCTGGGCTGGCTTCCAACTGTGATACTCAAATCTTAACCTTCTGAGTAGCTAGGATTATAAGCATAAGCAATCAGTGTCCAGTTTACTATGTCTTAATTCTTCTTAGTTTACTCATGAGTATTTGCATTTAATCTTTAATGAGATGTTATTTCAAATTTATTAAGGTTTTTTTTAACTTCATAGAATATATTATAAACTCCTGGAAAGCAATACCTTCTCCTTTGTGTATTTAACTTTTACAGAGCACTTTAGGTAGTCTTGAAAAGTAAATGTAAAAATAACAATGGATAAAGCAGCAACAAAAGTTAAATTTCAGCTTTTTTTGTCATTCATGGGCGCTTGAACTCTGAACTCTGGGCCTGGGTGATCTCTACCACTTGAGCCACAGTGCCACTTCCAGTTTTTTGGTGGTTAATTGCAGTTAAGAATCTCACAAACTTTCCTACCAGGGCTGGCTTTGAGCCCCGATCTTCGAATGTCAGCCAGCGCCAGGCAAATTTCAGCTACTTTTTAAATCCACTATTATGAGCCCACAAGTGAGAAGTGCTACCAGGTCATGTCATAAATACAATTCCTTGTTGTCAGCCAAGAACTGATAAGTTGCAATGTTATAGATTAGTCATAGATCTTCTACTTGGGAAATTATTTTCTTACCATAGGGAGATCTACCCATTAAACTAAGTTCCTAAGACAGATTGACATAGTGTGTATGTTAAGATTTACATCTAAAAAGATAAAGATGCAACAAAATATCCTTCTTTTGAGAATCAAAGGTAATAACTGAAAGCTCAAAGCTAAAACCAAATGAGAGAATACTCTACACATCATGTTGACTTGATCACCTGTAAGTTTACTGAAGATCAGTGTAAGTCTTCTTAAATGGAATTCAGCTACCAAGGTAGAGCATTATAATGATGCATTTGATTTCCTTTAAAAATAAGAGCTTTTTAATCCTACTTATTCAGAATACAGATCTGAAGATCATGGTTTGACGCTAACCCAGGAAGAAAAGTTCATGAGACTTTTATCTATAATGAACTACCAAAATGCCTGAAGTGACATTGTGGTAGAGTGCCAGTCTTGAACAAAACAGCTAAATAACAACACCCAGACTCTGAGCTCAAACCGCTGCACCAACACACTCACACAAAAACAAAGTAAATGAAGACCTTTTTGACTTTAATGGCGTGTAAACAGCAAATTTCTATCTGGAAGTATAATATGAACACGAAGCATATATAAATTATAGCTTTCCTCTACGAATAGTTTGGTGAGGGTATATATCCTAGTTTCCATGAATTGATTTATCATGAAGACTTACTAATATCGTAGATGTTTTGAAAGTACAATGTGACTATTACAGAAGTAGGTTGATTTGTAGGTAGCAGAAAGAATATAATCCTGAATAAGAAAGCAAACATATAAGATCTTATCCAAAAATATGAAAACTGCTACTGAGGAAAAATCTCTTCAAACCTATTTCACATTACCTTCTTTGTCTATTCCTGTAAGATAACAGAATCCTTTATAATTGTTTTGATAGAGTTTTAGAAGATGCTGTGAGCATGAGCAGAGGGGAAAGAAGAGAAACTATCCATAAACATAGTAGAAACCCATTGATAACTACTTAATCTACTTTGTCAATATCCCAGTTTGGTTTTAGAATTTCCAACTTGGTATCTAAATAATCTATGACAAATTGAAAATGAGTTTACACTGTTTATTAATTATTCTATTCCTTTGCTTTGTCTTTCTGTTCCTCTGTTTATAACCTCTCATGTATTTATTTGCTGTTCATATTCTTCACGAAACATGCTGTTAAACCTAAGACCTTATAAACCAAATCCTTAGAGTTATGAATAAGGAAAGTGAGGTCATTTCAGAGTTGAATGGCTAATTTACAATCTGAACACTTTTGCATTTCTCCCATGCTAACGAAACTTTAAAAACTTATCAATAGATTTCTTTGTGGCTTTAACTAATGAAGTATTTTTTTTTCCTACCAGTGGTAGGTGTTGAATAATTTGAATGGGAATTTGAAGGTTCATAGCTTCCAAACCAGCAGGAGTTAAGGTCTAATTGCTTGGAAATACATTTTCATGGCTAATACCAGTAACAGAAAAAAAAAATGTCTGTATGTCAAGAGGCTCAGTACTAATCAGGTAACCACAACATGTGCCACCTCATTCCTAGGAACAATGTAACTGTTAACAGCTTGAAGCTATTAAAAATGTACCAATGGGAAACTTTCTTATTCTTTTTCTCTTTTTCTTTTTTTACTAATATACTTCTTCAGTCTACATAAAGGAATAGGGAAATTTCATATTTAACTACTTTCAGTGAAAAGGAAAGTACATTCTCCTAGTTTGAGCTTCAAAACACATTATATCCAATGGTGTTCATAAAGGTAACACTTTTAAAGTCACTCAATTGCTAATAGTCTCTCCCTGTGTCAACTTGGAGGCCTCCAGTTGGATTTGGTTACACTCCAGAGACGGATTTGATTTCTAGCTCTAGAAACCAGGTCAAGACTTTCAATAACAATTAGTAATTAGTAGTTTTATCTCAATTTACCCCAGTAGAAGGTCATTTCTCTGAAGCATTCAGTCTCATGAGAAGACAGAAATACAGGATACTGAATAGTTGAGTGTATGAAATCAACAAAAGATATAGAATATAAGATGCTCTTAAAAATCTGTGTGCATTCTTATATTTCAACTTCTTCAGATTTTATTTGTTATGAAAGTCATTCATGGCTTTTGACTTTAATTCTAGGCCAACATTTTTATTTTGTTTTTGTTTTTGTTTTAAAATGTCGATATTATTATAAAACTGACTAGAAAATAAAATTGTGATTGATAATTCAAATATTTCACTATGTCCCTCTCAAAAATGATGAAATAATACTTGGAAAACAAAAATAAGAATCTCCTTCAAATATAGTCACATTTTGTAGTATGTATATAACTAAATTTCCATCATTAGCATAAAAAATAAACCTGGTTCTCAAACTAATATAAGTAGAAATTCTTTTTCCTCATTTTCTAATTGTCTTTTGTTATCCAGACCACCTCCAATAAATTTGAACAAAATTAATCTTGATCATTGTTATTTTTATTGTTTAAACAAATACCTAATCAACTTTGTAACATATTCAAGATTCCTGGATTTAACAGTGACAGAGCAATTATGGATGCTCTTCCTGATGCAGCCATCAACCTAGAAACTTGGCTCTGGAGATCTTCCCTGTACTTAGATGTGTTTGTCCATTAAGTCTCTGAGATATGTTGACTTCATTTAGGTAGTATTCTTTGTAATAGTTTGTCATTCATGAAGCAGAGTTGTAGGAGCATCTGTGACTGTAACCTCATTTATTTTGGATTATGCTTTCTGGATTTCACTGTTCCACTAGAGCTTTGTTGGAAAATAGGGCTTGAGTTCCTATCACCAAGTCTGTAGACCTCTGCTCTGCAAACAAAAGGAGCTTATCTTAATGTTTATAGAATCTTTTTCTCCTTTTTTTCTTTAAATATTTCTCTTTTTCTTAGATTCTATATTTTTTTCACTTACTAACATTCTAAGACAACAAATTGCAGAACACTTCACAGGTTACTACTGCATTTAAATCACCTCAGACCTGTTCTGAGACAATGAAACACAGAACGACCTCTTACGGTAAGATAGAGAGGCAAGGGACAAAATACAGGCAGAAGGGTTAAGCAACAATAATTCTCCCAAATACTACCCACTCAAACTTAGAGAATCAAAATATGGACAATTTTTGAACCCAGCTTATATACAATGTTTTAATGATTATTTTTGAAAATATAATTCAGTTAGAAAAGACGTTATTGAAAAATTAGGAATCCATGGAACATTCCTCAATACAATAAAGGCTGTATATGAGAAACCTACAGCCAGCATTAAACTTAATGGTGAAAAACTAAAGCCATTTCCTCTTAACTCAGGAACAAGACAAGGATGTCCACTCTCTCCACTTCTCTTCAATCTAGGATTAGAATGCCTAGCTACAGCAATAAGACAAGATGCAGACATAAAGGAGATCCAAATAGGGAAAGAAGAAATAAAACTCTCCCTCTTTGCAGATGACATGATCTTGTATTTAAAGAATCCCATAGACTCCACTCCCAAATTACTCAAGCTGATTCAAAACTTTGGCAAAGTAGCAGGTTATAAAATTAACCCCCCAAAATCAATGGCTTTTCTGTATGCCAACAATGAGAAAAGTGTGGCTGAAATTAGGAAAGCAACTCCATTTGTAATAGCCCCACAAAAAATAAATGACCTAGGAATTAACTTAACCAAAGAAGTGAAGGACCTCTATGATGAAAACTTTAAAATCTTGAAAAAGGAAATCAAAACAGAACTTAGAAAATGGCAAAACCTCCCATGCTCCTGGATTGGAAAGATTAACATCGTGAAAATGGCAATACTTCCCAAGGCTATCTACAAATTCAAAGTGATACCTATCAAAATTCCAACCTCATTCTTCAAGGAAATAGAAGAGGCAATCCAAAAATTCATATGGAACAATAAAAGACCCCGAATAGCAAAAACGCTCCTCAATGGAACGAACACTGCTGGAGGAATATCAATACCAAATTTCAAACCATAGTAATCAAAACAGCTTGGTATTGGCACAAGAAGAGACCTCAGGACCAATGGAATAGAATTGAAAATCCAGAAATGAACCTACAGACCTATAGCCATCTAATCTTCGATAAGGGAGCTAAAACAATAGAATGGAAGAAAGGCAGCCTCGTCAGTAAATGGTGCTGGCAAAATTGGTTAACTACCTGTAGAAAACTAAAGCTAGATCCTTATATATCATCCTGCACCAGAATCAACTCCAAATGGATCAAAGACCTCGAAGTCAAAGCAGACACTCTGAAAAATTACAGGATGAAATAGGAGAAACCCTAGGTCTCGTTGGCTCAGGCCGAAATTTTCTGAATAGAGACCCAGAAACACAACAAATCAAAGAAAGGTTGGACAAATGGGATTGCATGAAGTTGCAGAGCTTCTGCATGACAAAGGACATAGCTAGCAAGATCAATAGAAAGCCCATGGATTGGGAGAAGATCTTTACTAGCCATACAACAGACAAGGGTCTCATATCTAAAATATACCTTGAACTCAAAAAATTAAATCCCCCAACAACAAATCCTCAAAGAAACAACTGCCCAATAAATAAGTGGGCTAAAGACTTAAAGAGAAACTTCTCTGAAGAAGAAAGAAGGATGGCCAATAGACACATGAAGAAATGCTCAACATCCCTAGCCATAAAAGAAATGCAAATCAAAACAACATTGAGATACCACCTCACCCCAGTTAGAATGGCAAAAATCAAGAACTCTAACAACAATAGATGCTGGAGGGGATGTAGACAGAAGGGAACCTTCCTTCATTGTTGGTGGGAATGTAAACTTGTTCAACCATTTTGGAAAGCAGTATGGAGGTTCCTCAAAAGACTTCACATAGAGCTCCCCTATGACCCAGCAATCACACTTTTGGGCATTTACCCAAATGTTTACAAACAAGACCACACTAAAGCTACCAGCACAACTATGTTTATTGCAGCATTATTTACCATAGCTAAGATATGGAACCAACCCAGATGCCCCTCAGTAGATGAATGGATCAAGAAAATGTGGTATATATACACAATGGAATTCTATGCCTCCATCAGAAACAATGACATTGCCCCATTTGTTAGGAAATGGAAAAACTTGGAAAAAATTATATTAAGTGAAGTAAGCCAGGCCCAAAGAAACATAGGTCCCATGGTTTCCCTCATTTGCAATATCTAGTATATGTAAGAGTCAAGGGGAAAAGGTCAGATAATGTTATGTTAAGAAAATGAATCCTTAGATATGTATTTTAATGTTTTTTTTCTTTCATGCATTTGTTTCTAACGCATTTATAAGATTATCTCTTTGTAGGTTTGTATGTCCCTCCCCCACAGTATAACCCCTGCTTTCACTATATTTGGTGTCAGTAAAGCTTGTAGAGGAGATGGGGAAAAACAAGTGGTTTAAAGATACAGGTGGACCTGTTGCAACAATGAGAAGTACAAGTTGTCATGTCGAAAACGAGCTTTACAATGTTGGTGCAGGGGTGGGGGGGGAATCGGGGAGGATTGGGTGGGGGGGGTGGGGGGGAAGCTGGGAAGGGATGTGAAGGGTAAACAAAGGAGGAGGCTGCAATGCTTGATAAGAAATGTACGCATTAACCTGCCCATGTAATTGTAACCCCTCTGTACATTGTGTTCACAAAAAATAAAAATTTAAAAATTTAAAAAAAAGAAAAGATGTTATTTCTAGTATCAGCTGTGTACCTGGAAATTTAAAGGCAAATATTAATCTTATACATTTAAAATGCAGTTATTATTAATGATTTAAGAAATATTTTACAACTGTAGTCTTCCATGAGAAATCCAGGAGTTATCAAAAGACAAAGAACACTAAAATTCTTGCCTGAGAGGTTATATGAAACTTTAGGACATTTAGAAATGATTGAATGAATCACTTTTGGGTGCAGGAAACAAAAGCTTTATTTAGTTAACCAGAAGAAATGAAGTTTTATTGCAAAAAATTCTTGAATTTTTATACCATGGCAGTTTATAATGGGGTATATGTTTTAAAGAGAAAGCTAAACATGTGATCGTACATTTGTCTTCTTTAACATTCATATTGTTTTACTTACATTCCATAGTCCTTAAGAATAAAATAATTTATTTTTAATTCAAGAATAAAATTTTAAGAATAATTTAAGAATAAAATTATTGGAACTGGATCCATGACTTAAACTGTTCAGCACTAGTCTTGAACAAAAGAGTTCAGAGACGAGACAGTACCAGGCCCCAAGTTCAATCCCCTTGAATGACGAGAAACAGAACAAAGCAAAAAAATAAATAAAAGAATAAACTCAATAAGAAATAAATAAAATTGGTAATAAAATATATTAGTCTGTTGACATCGAAATAGCATTAACAAAGCAACTTCATGACATTTTGAAGAAAACCAGCTGTAAAACTGAAATACAACCAACAACACAAAGACAATAAAAGGAAAAGTTAAATCATTTAATGTCATTTGCATTTTAAAAACTATAACAGATAACAAAAACCTCCTTTTTGGTGTAGAAGTATGATACAATTTGCAAATGCATGTGAATAAATTGAAATAAATTTAAGGTTAGTCTTAAGAAAATGCTTTATGGATGTGTGCTTAGCAGGATTACCCAGGATACCATTTCAATCCTTCCCCACCAACACATCTATGTTCTGATACAATTCACTTATTATGAATAAATCTAATTTGGGTATGGGAGTAATCAGCAAATTCTGCTACTCAAATAGAGTATTGATCTTTTCTAAGGAGATAATGATAGGAAAGAAAGGCATAGATAAAATGGAAAATATAGCACTGTTTTTATTTTATGTAAATTTCTAGATACAAACATATACAGCTGACAGTTGTCAAAGTGTCAAAAGTCTTTCACCAATGGTTTCTCTGAACTGCTCAATATGTTCATATTTTGTATTATAAAAATTCCAGTTGCTTACTAATCTATAGTTGCATGAGAGAATCTTTAAACAGAGACTCGTGATTTATGATTGCTCTGATAAAGTCGAGTAGTGAATTATGTTTTCAAGGCATAGCAATGATTCCTGAAATTCAATAGAAGCAAAATATATTGACAATTTTGTTACTATATAGGTTGGAATTTTTCTCAAGCAATTATTCCGTATCTCCTGCAGGTTTAGAAGTCATCAACCATCAAATTTTCTATTTTAATTAATTAGTCTCTATTCTGGGTCCATACAGCTATTGCTGGGGGACAGGTTGACTTGGCATGGTGAGCATATGAAGAGTTGATTACAATTGTACCAATGCTAGAGGATTTGAATGAGACGATTTTCCCCAGGCCAATCTTTGATATCTCTGGGAGACAGAACACAGTAGACTCCATTAGAGTAACTGAACCTAGGGGAAACTGAGTTTTAAGTTGTTGTAGATGAGAATCAAATCCCTAACAATCTATATATTGCATGACTTTTTCATGAACTTACCTTAACACTAAAATATGTGCAGCACATACAACAAACAAAATATAATTTTACTACAAAAGCGATCACTACATTTCTCTTTAGTCTTTTACATTTCTAATAAAACAGTAAAAGATCCCCACATTTACAAGTATTATGTATGCATAGATAGTTGGAAAAATACCTCTTATAATATCTTTGAAGGTAGGGAAGTCTGTTTATTTTTGGCAGAATGTTCATTGGTAATGTTGATCTAGCAAATGCCAATATTAAGTAGATAAAATTATGAATTATATTAATTTCTGTAATCTTGAAAGTAGAGATTATTTTAACATAAATAACAGGGATATACATTATTATCCAATTTTGAAAGATTTAGGAACAGAATGAATTAAAAGTTGAATAATTAGATAGATGTACAATGAAAGAGAAATCAGTAGGTTTGGAAAGAGATTATTGAAGAACCATGCTTCATTTTGGGGAAGCACAGAAATGTTGGCATAAATCTGGTAAAGATGGGCTGGGAAGGTGGCTCAGAGGTAGAGCGCTTGTCTTGCATGCGTGAGGCCCTTGGTTCAATTCCTCAGCACCACATAAGCAAAAAGAAAAAAGCTGGAGGTGGCGCTGTGGCTCAAGTGGTAGAGCGCTAGCATTGAGCTGAAGAGCTGAGGGACAGGACCCAGGTCCAGAGTTCAAGCCCCACCACCAGACCCCCCCCCAAAAATTTGGTGAAGATGTTAAAACACTTGAATTAATTAATGAACACTTAGCAAAAAATATTATCATTATAAGTCTTAAAATTTATAGAAGGAAATCAGAAATCAACATTAAGTGGTTATAGCAATTCACGACATTTAATCCTTTTCTTTTGTTGCTTTTTATTCTAGAAACATGATGCTTAACTTGTCAAAGCTGGTATATCCCTAAATCAATTATATTTGTACCAGGTCCAGGTATCTACTTTTTAATTGATATCATCTACAAGCATATTATGATAAACTACAAAAACAAATGTGATGAAGTTTGGGTACTTTTATCCAATACTTTCTTCCTTGTTTTACCTACTGTCTTCTGGGGATAGTTATAGTTATCTTCCACTATTCTCACCCTACTTTCCATAATATTGCAACCTCTCAAATATCAAGCTTATCTTTCACATAGGCATTTCCATATTTTTTACTTCCTTTGCCATTCTTCTTTATTATTTCCTCTCCATTCTAAATCAATTTTTCACATAACGTCTCAAGTAACACTATCTCCAGGTGCCGTCCCTGGTGCCTTCGTGAAATTTTCCCTCTGTGCTTCCAGTGTCCTTGCATCCATTCTTAGTCTTTTACAGTGTGTTCAATCTTTCACTAGAATTTTATTTCAAACTTGTCTTTTCCCTAGAAGGCTGGGGCCTAAATTTTATTCATTTTTCTATCAATGCCATCATTTTTTATTAATCTAATGCTTAATAAGTTCATTGAATTGAATATTATTAGCTAAGAATACATATATTCTAAAAATATTATTATTCTTAAAATATATCTACATCTATTATATATGTATTCTTATATATTATATAATATATAATATAAGCCAAACAATAATATATATATATATTAGAGATCCATTTTTAAAAAGTACTTAATAGGAGATTAAGAGAGAAGAATTTAACAGTTTCAGGCTTAAACTAAATGAAATTAAACAATACTGTGCCAGTTTACAACATAAATGGGGAATAGAAAACAATACCCCATCTAATATAAGACATTTTGATTCATAATTTAGCTTAGGATAAGGTTCTAAGACAGTGAGCCCAGGGGCAAATGTCTCTAAGGAGTACGTTGTTCAAGACAAGTGAAATGCATGTTGAGCAAGATGGAGAAACTGCTGTGAGCTCATTTGAGACAATATTATGAAACCTTGGTATTTTCATGAGATAAAAGCATTATCTAGAAACTTGCATTTTTTGCATTTTTTAAAGGAAGTAATACAAAAACCAGTTTAAGGTTTGAACACTTTTAATGCTAGCAATCTCTAACTTCTGTTCCAAAGCTTTTAAAAAGTGATTGGGATAAAAGGAACATATAAAGTCCAATGTAATCGTTATGAATGGTGGACAATTCAACATATGTGTACTGAGGTACAGGCTTGAAGAGAAAGAGGGATTTTTTTTTACAAATCTAAATATGGAATAACAGGTATAGTTTATGCTGTTGTATTAATTGAGATCTATTTTTGAAGGTTCATTTTAGAATTCTTATAGTGGATCAGATTTTAATAATTCCTGCTTCTTAACCTTGTCAATGCTTGGACATAGCAAAACATGTATAAGCATATTTTAATCTTCTGAATGTACCTTTGTACATCATATTCATATTGCAGAAGAAGGATCTGCAAAAGTTGAGGTTTCTAGCTAATATCATTCACCTCTAATCATTTGAATCTAAAATTAAGTATACAGGTGTTTAGCAGATTAACCTTAGCTCTTCACATGCCTCTTTATCTCTATTTATGTGAATATGATTAAATTTTGCCCAAGACTGGTAAAATTACACCCTAGTTACAAGGCACTGAAGTAGTCTAAAGAGTACTACAAGTAACTAACCAGAATCCTAATTGAAATTTCTGATATCATTAAGGCAGCCAACAGACAACAGTCTTCAGGGTTTATCACCTAGCCATTTGTATAGGTGAGAAAAAAATTGCCCAAAGCCTAGTCTAAAGCCATCTATTTTAGAATTTTGAATAGAACACATCTGAAAGATGTATGTTAAATGAATAAGTGGGGATTGATTCAGCAATCAGTCTTAATGTGTACAATAAAAGAAAAAGATGGGCCATTGATTAACATGAGGTTCCTGTTTGGATTTACAGAGTTGAATGGAAAGGATGATTATAAGGGAGTATAATAAGAGATAGTATTTTGTGTCACTAGAAATAGATCAAATCATATATAATATGCAGTTTGTTTGTACAGTTTGTTTATACACAGTAATAATCCTGGTCATAGATATGCCAGATGAATGAAAAATTATTGTTATCAATTTCTGGTATAATCCAGGACTTTTTCTGCCAAGATTGAAATTCATCTATCATATTTTTATTAATCACTGAACTTTCTTTACCTAAATGGTAAAGTTGAGCTGTTATTCTCCTGATAAAAGTTTGACAAGCTGAGAAAAACACACACTGAGTGTGGTTGATGGGCCAATATGCACCATGCTGTGTTGCACGAGTAACCTAAGAGTGAATTTTGACCATTTTGATTTGAGTTGTCAGAAAAATTACTCTTGGGCATCTTTCTTATCGCAGTGCATGTGAGCAAAATAATATTTTATTGTTGGTCCTAATTAATAATTCATTGAAATATACCAAATGAGTGCACTCAACATACAGATGTAAATCTTATTACAGCTCTCAGTACTAGTCACAGTGCTATTTTTGCAATATGAATTGCAGTTACATATTAGATCTTTCACTCTCAGAACATGTTGCAAACTATAATATTTTAAAAAAACATTGATGAATTACTTTCTGCCTATATATGAGAAAACAGATTTGTAAAATGTGAAATGAGCCATTCTAGCAAAGTAGAATTGGAGCTTCAAGTGTAAACACTTGAGTTAATGGCTGAGGTTTCTCAATCTCAGAAGCCCTGGTGCTCGGGGAGGGTGAAACAGAGGTTAAGGCAGCTCTTCAGCATCGTACTTAGAATATCCTTACGGGATTTAATTAGGCAGATTACCTGTTATGCATGGCATAGTGTGCTGAACACTTTTAAACTGGTATGTCCTCAAGGCAAATGGAAGGGAAAGTCAGAATGAATTACATTCTACACAAATAACTCAGAGTATTTTATTAGTAGGCTTCACAGAAATGAAATCTTCCTTGCCAATGCACCATTTAATGTTTAACTCAATTGAGTACGAAAGAGTTTGTTAAATGTTGAATGGCCATCTGATTTATGGATCCAATCTGACCACCTTTTGGTGGCTTTATTTATTTATTTTTCTAGTAACAGCAATGAGGCTTTGAAGTAAAACAAAAAAGATCTGCAGCTTTCAAAAGATGTCCCTTGTTCTAAATTAGTATACAATAGCACCAGAAAAATTATTTATAAGGAATACTAATCTACTTCTTGAATAAAAATTATATTTCATAATTATAGCTTCAAAAGTAAAATTGTTTAAAATATGTCCAAGAACAGTATTGTTTACTAATCATTTCAGGATGCAAATGTTAACTTGCCACATATATGTTAAGTTCTTGAATCTATTTAATCACTTTATTCTTCTAACCACCTACAGGGAAGGGTCATTATGTCACACAACCCGGAATGGTATTTTGTGTGAATTTGGAGCAAAGCTTTTAAAGGCCAGAAGTTTAGAAATATAAACCAGATGTGCTCATTTTAAAAAGTCTACTTAGTTTGGGGAGGGAGAAAGGTCAGTCTCTCAGATCTTTAAAAAAATCTTACTGTCAAATACATTCCATAGAAACTAAGCACTTTAATCTTCTGAGTGCTGTTGCACTGGCTTATTTAAAATGAAATATTTGTCTGATCTGTGGTGTACTTCAGTATTCTGTCACTTAGAATACAATAGGATGCGTGTAGGTTTTCTTACTCACTGAAAACCTCCTAAAATATATGAGGATATTTAAACATTTCATAAATAGAAATGATATAAAATTGTTGTTAAATTATAATATTTATTGTTCTAGTTCCTTTTTTCTTCTTTTATTTAATTATCTTTAGTTTTACAAAGGGTTTCACTTCATCATGTCAATTTATGAGTACATGTATCTTGATCAATATAACTCTAAACAATAAACCACTTACAACCTAGTAGAATGTTGTTTACCTTGTACCCTTGTGAGAACAGAATAAGTTAAATTTTGTTCTCTTTGAAATATCCATTTTTTTCTATGAAGATTTGTCTTCTTTGTAAAAGCATCCATAAGCTTCTTGAATGCTGAGTTCAATCTAATTAGTTTACACATTATTTCTGATCAAGAATTTTGCTTTATCAACAAATGTGGCCTAAGGGAATAATTGGCACAGCATTCAGTAATCAATCATGTCTATCACCATGAAAAGTCAATGGGGACCGAGTGCCAGTCGCTCATACCTGGTAATCCTAGCTACTCAGGAGGCTGAGATCTGAGGATGACAGTTTAAAGCCAGCCCAGGCAGGCAAGTCCATGTGACTTATCACCAATTAACCACCAGAAACCCAGAGGTGGTGCTGTGGCTCAAGTGGTAGAGAGCTTGCCTTGAGTTGAAAAGCTCAGGGAGAGTGCTTAGGACCAAAGTTCAAGACCCATGACTGATACACACACACACACACACACACTCTCACACACACACACACACACACACACACACACACAAGTCAATGGACCATTTTATAGATTACTTACTCAGAAATATTGTACCAAGTAAAGAATGGCATTGTCACATTTGGTGATACATGCTAATTGATTCTTATTAACTAACAAACAATATAATGGTGCTCTTTCACCACAGTTGAAACATAGATATCTGGATATAAGACAGAGTAGAAGTAGCCTCTTTCACTATCCTGTTTATGATTGGAAAACCCAGGCTAGGGATCTTAGTACACAAGGAAGTGATTCTCCCAACAAATGACATAATGATGTTTCTAATGGTCTGCCACCTGACCATTTTTATATATCTTGCTATATTTAATCAATATGCATCAATGGGTATTACTGTGTCAGCAAGCATGATTGATCCTCATTTAAAAGGGAAATAGGATAACTCTTACACATTAAGGACATAGGAATGATTTGGAACAGAATGCATCCTTTGATGTAGGCTGTGAGAAAGAATAGAAATTCTTTATAATTCAATATAAAGAAGACCCCTGGGAGCTCATATTCATCAGATATAAAACTTATACAAGTTACTTCTACAAGTAAAGAATCCTGTGTTGTCCTGGATACCAATTAAAGAATTATCATCACTGTATAAAAGACATCTTCATTACTAGCCATGTATCATTCTTTGTTGCATTATGAATATATATTAGTATTTTTCTTCTGTTCTTTCCTCACATAATTTTATATTCTATGTGGGGGGTAGATAACTTTATAGTTTATCCTTGGCTTATTTGCTATCAAGAAAAGATTGTAATTGAGTTACAAAAGAAATAGTCACACTGAAATGGAAAATATGTTTGATGGAGCGGACTTTCATTTATCTTCATAAATAGAGTGTATCATGTTATTAGGTTTGGTAATGTGACCACAAGTGTTTGTGTGTGTGTGTGTGTGTGTGTGTGTGTGTGTGTGTGTGCGTGAAAATTCTGTAGAGAGGGGTTACAATTACATGTGCAAGGTAATGAGTACATTTCTTATCAAGCATTGTAGCCTCCTCTTTTGTTTCCCCTTCCCATCCCTTCCCATCTCCCACTCCCACTCCCCGCTCCCCCACAACGCCAAAGTTGTACAGTCCACTTTTCGACATAAGATCTTATACATCCCATTGCTGCTAAGTGTTTCTATTTGTACATTTAGATTTTTGGATGAAAGAGGTTTGTGAATGGGTACCATTTCCAGGAGATTTGTAGATACTATGTACTGGCTCATATAAATTCCATTCCAAATGCTCTCTAGTGTATTATCATGTACAACAGAAGCTGGAAAATGAAAACTCCTAACATTGAGAGTTCTCTTGTAATTTAGTTTCTGCTAAATGCATTTTGTGAGTTTTAGATTTGGAAGTGAATTATATGGCAAGAGACACAACATGATACAACCATTCTGATGATAACTTTCAAAGCAGCAGCATCAAGGATCCTAATTAGATGACTTATTTCCCTACTAAGGCAAAGAGAGGGCTGCCTTATATTTTGAAGCTTCCAGATTCCATGGTATCTTACAATAACATGAATAGATTTCCTGTGGAAATTGTTCCTGTTTTGAGTCTGACCAAATTGCTCAATATTTATAATAGCTCTATTTTATCAATCTATGTTAATTAATTTTACTGTAACAACTACTAATCTGCAACTGCCTTTTGAACATTTATACCTTAATACAAAAGTAAAGAGTAAATGATCCTTTTGTCCAAGGAACTAATTTACATGAGAAAAAGTACTATGATGTAAGTCAGGCCATGATATATTTGAATTAAACTTTATAGGCCATAGGAATGATGCAAATAAAAACCTAATTTTATTTGTTACTGGATAAGGTTTCATAAACTTAGATCCAAAATAAACTGAGTGGAAATTCAATAAAAGAATTAGGTTCAGCTGTGCACTAGTGGCTCACACCTATAATCCTATCTTCCCAAGAGGCTAAGATCTGATGGTCACTATTGGAAGACATCTGGAACAGGAAAGTCTGAGGCTCTAATCTATAATTAAACTCCAAAAAGCTGGAAATGAAGCTGTGGCTCGAAGTGTTAGAGCACTATCCTCAAGGAGAAAAGCTCTAGAATAGTGTTCAGGACCTGAGTTCAAGCCCCACAGTTTTAAAAAAAATGAGAGATATAGGTTAGTGGAGGAAGGTTTTCTCTATATTTCAAGCTGAGGTGTTAGAATTCAGTATTTTGGCAAAGGGACTATTGTACTCATATGTATAAGTTGTTTTCTCCTAGTAGAAAACCAGAAGGTGAATTGTGCCCCTAAAAGTGCAGGTGAAAATTTGTCCCCTGCATTGTAGCTCGAACAATGATTAAAAGGGGTTTTGACCATTAAGTAGGATTAATGTAGCTCTGTCAGGACTACCTCAGTCACAATAACAGGTTGTTATAAAAACAAGCATGTCTATAAGATATTTCTTTGTTGCTTTGTATGTCCCTCCCCCACAGTATAACCCCTGTTTTCACTGTATTTGATGTTAGTATAATTTGTGGAGGGGAAGGGAAAAATCAAAATCATTGCAACAATGAGATGTACAAGAGGCAGGGGAAGCTGGGGATGGGGGTGGAGATGGGAAGAGATGGGAAGGGGAAACAAAGGAGGCGGCAACAATGCTTGATAAGAAATGTACTCATTACCTTGTCCATGTAATTGTAACCCCTCTGTATGGTATTTTCACAATAAAAACAAAAACAAAAACAAGCATGTCTATCTTGTGTTGCACCTTATCCATATTGACACACACCCAAACATACCCACACATCCCTTTGTATTCATTCTTTACAAGACAAAAGGAATTACTTCCAAGATGGTCTTTGGATTCTCAAATCTATCTTTTCTGATATATTAATTTTGTTTTGCTTAAGTTTGTTTTAAAGCTCATGAAGTCCCTAAAGCCTTGAGAGATGAAATAATACATGTAAATTAAGAAGAAAATACCTCTTGATTCTTATATGACAAGACATTATTTTAGAGGCCTTAATCTTGTCTTTGTTCCAAATGCCTACCAAACAGTCTAGAATCATCATTTTATTATCAATGCTTTTCAGTCCATGCTGAAAATAGAATAGTTTTTCACACACACACACACACACACACACACACACACACACACACACACACACACACACACACACACACACACACACACATATGTTGGGTCTTCGTCTGTCCCAAGAAAGACAGACAGGGTCCCAGGAAAGGTAAGTGCGGGAGACAATCAGACACAGCAGGGAGCCAAATACAGCAGGTAGAAAACTCATTTATTAACAGAGAGCAGCCCTTTTTAAAGCCAAAAAGGGCGGGTGGCATGGCAAGGGAGGAAGAGGAACCAATCACTGTCAAGGTCACTATCATGCACCTGAGCCTTCAGGGGCTGGTTAGGCACTGATCGGAAGGTCAATTGGGCTCTGCCCACTCTACTCTCTCCCAGCGCCATCTTTGCTGCCCATGTGCTCTACACACACACACACACACACACACACACACACACACACACACACACACACACACACACACACACACACACACGGGGACATATATGTTAGGAAAATTAAATCGGCAGCCGAGGAAAGAGAGCACAGCAGTTGGTATTCAGGCAGGGAAAAGGTTTATTTCGGACCTTCAGGCTGCCTCTGGTAAAGTTGGAAGCCCATGCAGCCAGGAAAAAGGTTGAACCACATCTTATCAAGGCCAGGGTGGGGAAGAAGGTGTGGCAACACCAGATGTGGACTTCATCTTAGGAAGCAGGGAGGTGACTCTCCAGGTGTACTAGTTACCTAGGTGATGCAGGTACTGGGCAGAAACTTAGTCAAGAGGAGGGAGGGGTCTGCTCTGCCTTCCCAGGGCAGAGCTTGCAATATATATTTGCCAGTACTAGGGTTTGAAGCAAAGTATTGTGTTCGCTTGCCTACCTGGTGCTTTACCACGGAGTCATGGCTACATCCTAGCATTTTACTAGTTGCTTTATAGCTTAGGCTGGCTTTGAGCCATGATCTTCTTGAACAGCTAAATTGCAGGTATGAAGCCCCTCAGAACACAATGCTAAAACCAATACTTTATATTTTTATTATCATCTTAAAATTTTCTTTTGAAACTGAGTATTGTATAGCCCAATATCCTAAGCTGACCTGAAACTTCCTATGTCACCCAGTCTATGCTCAAGCTCACCATCCTTCTCTCTCTTCTTTCTGAGTTCTGGGATTGCAGGGATGAACCACCATGTCTGACATTATAACACATTTTTAGCAAAAAATAAATGGAAGCCTATATTTGTCTTTGAAGGCAAATATCCAGCTAGGACCAATATCCTAAGAATATTCTAAGAATATCAATACAAATATACCCCCACACACATGCACAGCTTTATTTAAGAGTCCAAAGGCAATATGATGGAGAAATTACCCTTACTTGTGGAGGCATGAATTTTTGTTCTAGTCCAGTCTCAACTTTTAGGATGATACCTACCCACATCTGTTTATTAAATTTCTTTTGAATTAAATATTCATACCATGAAAAAAATCACCCTTCACGTTGACACATGATGTTACTTGTCATATAACTACAATTATATCTGTGTGGTAGATGATAGAATTGAAGCTGAAAGGGCTTGCTACAAAGCTTATGCAAACAAGCAAAAGGCAATTCAAACAACCTCAAACAGCCAACAAAAGCAAAGACAGAAATAAAGCTTAAGGACAGGCTGCAAACTGCAGGTGTAATTGATCTACAAAATATATCTGTAAAATCTGAAGAAATGTTTGTAATCTGAATCTGGAGGAACAGCTTTATTTTAAAGACAGGAACAAATTTTGTTATTTAGTGCTCGTTTGTGATAAAAAAAATTACATGAAAGAAAGAATAGAAATAATTGTACAAATAGGTGCTAGTTTATTATGAGTGATCGTTTTTCTGTTATCATATGTCATTTCTAGTTTTTTTCTAGGTTTAAAAATCTCTCAAGAAATTGATTTTAATATTATAGAAAAGCTATTTAAATCTAATGTCATAGTAACTTGTGAAATTATGTAAGAAAAATAACTGTTCACCTATTTCTGTGTACTGCAGATTTGTTATAACTCAAAAAGTTATGATTTGTATAATTTTATATTGTTATAATGCTACATGATCTGTAAATTACCTCCTAGTCAAACCTGTTCAAAAAAAGAGAAATCATTATGAATTTTCTTGAAATACATTGAACTGGTGTCAGAATATTTCAAGGAAATATTAAAGGTTAAATGAGAAAAAAACTACTGATTAAAAACCTTGACAAGTTTACTTTTTATCATTAAATTTGACAGTCTGTAGGGGCAGAAGCTATGAAGAGCTTGGGAGCTTCCTTAAATTTGTATGTAGTCTGATAAATGTCTTAATGCAGGGAATTTAAATGGCAATTCATGAAATGAACATGTGGAAACAACCAGGCATAGAACTAAGTAAACAAAATAGAGTGCTTAAATTTTCCCTAAGAATTAGCACATAGAAAAAGAAAGAGTACAAAAAGTAGCAGTGGAATGGAAGTCAGTAGGAATCAGCAAGAAGTAGAATGTGACTTGGTAGTACAATGGAACTCAACAGTACAAAACGCTACTTTGCCCCAACAAAGTCCACAAATCAAAGTCTAATTTTATTACCACTGTTAATTTGCTTTCTTAAAGTCTAAATAATTTGAAACTCATTTCTGACCATGATTATCTGTTAGATATAAATATTAAACTTCTCATCCATATCTTGGAATATTGCAGTCTGCATAATTAATTTTGTATATGCTAATATTAGAATATATTTTAAATGATGAACAACATAGTTATTTTAATAGACACACGTGCTGTAAGATTTTAATTGGCAATTGCACAATCATTCTTATATAACGAGAGAAGTAACAGTCTTATCATGCCATTAAACATTGACAAACTTGAAAAAAGAGAAAACTAGATTTCTGTGTGTGAAACTGAAATGCTTACCCTAAGCAAAATGGCATGTTCAGCTGACTCAGCAATACCTTTTCATCTCTCTATCAATTTACCCAAGAATACATCTTTTCTTAGACGTTTTAGTTGGGAGTTGCAAAAAGGTTACTGTAACACTAGTTATTTATAAATAATTAATTGAATAATAAGGAGGGCTGGGTTTGACCCTACAGCCATTGAATAAATAATAACAAAGAAAATTAGCAGGAATAGAATTTGATTTTAATAGTAAAATGAGAGCTATTTTTTAAGTTTGATCAATGGCTTTATGAAAATGCTCCTTCCTTTTATTTTTTTTGCTGCTACCTAATTTAATTATGATGCTGAAGAAATATAATACATAGAACACTTTGTGAACTAATCAGAATTTAATATTAACTTTGGTTTTTTAACTTTGCACTATCTGGCTTAGAATAAGCTTGCAGATTAAAAATCTGAATTCATCACCAATCACATCATCATGAATTTACCTCACAGATTAGGTTTGTCACTGCATGGAGTTTAGAAAATCTGTATTCCTAAAGTAGCAAGGGCAAAACATACAAAAGAAAAGTACAAATGAAACCTTTAAGTCTTCTGAGATAAAACACATAAGGTGCTTGGTCACTTATTTTGACTAAATTGGTATTTTGTAAATAGGATAAACTCAGAGGTGACTGCACACATGACAACTAATTTATTCTTAGAGTTGTATGATTTGCTTTTATATCCACATGATATCTACTCTTGTTTTTCTCCTAAAACTAATGTTCGAAGATTCGCTAAGCCAACATCTTAAATGTTACGCAATAGTTCTCAGCATTATGTGATTTTTGTGGGATGCTTGGATATCCTCCCTTTCTCCCCAGGTTCCCATAATTGCAATTTAGTCTGAATTCCCTCTCACTCCCTCAACCCCCTCCCTCCGCCCAGGGCGCCAGTGGCTCATAATCCTAGTTACTCAGGTGACTGAGATCTGAGAATCATGGTTCCAAGCCAACCCCAGGGAGGAAAGTCCAAGAGACTCTTATCTCCAATAAACAACTCAGAAAAAGCCGGAAGTAGTGCTGTGGCTCAAGTGGTAGAGCGCTAGTCTTGAGCATAAAAAGACTCAGGAACAGCACCCAAGCCCCAAGTTTAAGCCCCAAGATTGGCAAAAATCAAGCATATAAACAAACAAAAAGCAGCATTTTTTGAGGGTCCAAAAAACTTCACATATTCTTCTAATTATGATAGTTTTCCTATCATGAGGTATGGATCCTTGGAGATAATCAAAATAATAACATTAAACCAATTTTCACAACACCCAAACAAATAAAACCAAAATCCTGCTGAGAATATGTCTCTGAACAAGAAAAGGGTCTAACAATTTAAATGCATACAAATTCATGTAAAATGCATGATTCCATAAGAAACAAGAATTGATTTCCCCTTGCAATAGGTGAAATTAGAAATCATGCTGCCAATCATTTCTAAAGAACAACTGTAAGTTAATATGGTGGAAGTAACAACAGAGCTGAGTTGAATTTTCAAATTTAATGTACTGTAAAACATACTGTTTTGAGAAGCTGGGATGCAGCTGTGATATAAATGCATTAGCTTTTCTGGTGTTGGATAAACCAACTAAAAAAAAAGGGTGAGCTAATTTGGATCATTGTTTCTGGAGGTTTCAGGTTGTAGCCCATTGAGTCTGGGCCTTTGGGGAGGAAGGACATGGTAGCAAAAAGTGGCAAAAGGCGACAGCTCCACTCCTGGCAGCCAGAAAGCAGAGAAAAGGGGAGAAGAAATTGAAGTTCCAGAATCCCTAACTTCCTAATAGTGGGAAGTTGAAGATAGCTCCTTTAACATACGGGCCTTGTACAACATGTAAAACCCCACGTATAGCAATAATCATTCAGGGTAATCCCTCAGATACTTCAAGCATGGTACTGTATATGTGTTTATCTTTAGGATAATCTATAATTACTCAAAATACCTCTTTAGAATTAGACTGTCCTGAGCTGGGAAGGTGGCTCAATTGTAGAGTGCTTGCCTTACATGCATGAGGCCCTGGGTTGATTTCTCAGCACCATGTAAGCAGAAAAAGCCGGAAGTGGTGCTGTGGCTCAAGCGGTAGCTCATTCGCTTTGTGCTGAGGGACAGCACCCTGGCTCAGAGTTCAGGCCCACTACCGACCAAAACAAAAACAAACAACAACAAAAGAGAATTGAACTGTCTTTAGTATTTTGAGTGGATATTAATGCTTTCTCCGATCAAGGGAATATTTACAGACCTGAACATCAACACAAAATATGCAATTAAAAGTGTTTTTATTCCCTCAACTATAAGGAACATTATCCATCTCCATTTATATATCTAAATTGAGGATTGTTTGCTCACTGTAAAATATTAACACTTTCAAAGAAACACGTTTTTGTTTTTTGGGTTTTTTTGGGTGAGTCTGGTCATGGGGCCTGAATTCTGTGCCTGGGTGCTGTCCCTCAGCTCTTCAGCTCAAGGCTAGCACTCTACCACTTGAGCCATAGCGTCACTTCCTGCTTTTTTTCTCTTTGCTTATATGGTGCTGAGGAATTGAACCCAGGGCCTCATGCATGCAAGGAAAGCACTCTACCACTGAGCCACCTTCCCAGCCCAAAGTGTTCTTTTTTTTTTTTTTCTTTTTTGGGTTCGGTCATGAGGCCTGAACTCTGGGCCTAGGTGCTATTCCTTAGCTCTTCAACTCAAGGCTAGTGCTCTACCACTTGAGCCACAGAGCCACTTCTGGCTTTTTTCTTTTTGCTTATGTGGTGCTGAGGAATCGTTTATTTGAAAGATGATAAATCCTAAAGTCTTATTTGAATAACAACAGAAGAGGCTTTGGTAACTACCTTGATAACAACAGTAAGTTTACAGCTATGACTTTAAAACCTATTCTACTGACCACACCAGTCCTTTAATCTTGAAAATTTGTTTGCAAAGGACATAGATTACTTCCACCTAACATCAGATTGCTTCTGAAAGTTTTTCCTAATGTTAAACTGAAATGAACACACTCGATTTGCACACAGAAAATTTTCTGATGTTTTAAGGATAATGCTACTATTTTTTTAAAACTTTGTCATCGAATTTATTAATAATCTTATTGGAACCATAGCATTCAATTCAAGTCAACATTCACAGAAATTTAGGAGTGCATGCCAATTTTAGTGGACATGGTTTGAAGCACCATTGCATTTGCTTTACTTAATATTTCTCATTCTATGAAATTAACAAGTTTAAAAAAATTATTATTTTGAATTGATACGACTGCAAGGTGATAGATAAGGATCTAGTTTCAGTGTTCTACATACGGATATCCAGATTTTCAAGCACCATTTGTTGAAGAAGTTGTCTTTCTTCCAACCTATGTTTTTGGTTCCCTTATCAAGTAGCTATAGATCTGTAGGTTTATTTCTGGGTCTTCTATTCTGTTCCATTGGTCCTCAGGCCTGTTTTTGTGCTAGTACCAGCTTTTTTCATTATATAACTCTTCAGTAAAATTTGAGGTTAGTATTATTATACCTCCAGCCCTATATCTTTCTGCTAAGGATTGCTTTTGTGATTTAGAGCCATTTGTTGTTTTTTTGGATTTTTTTCTCTTACTCAGTGATTAATGATGTTCTAATTTCGATGAGTATTGCATTGAAACTCTTGAATGCTTTGGGCAGTATTAACATTTTTCACAATATTAATTCTGCAAATACAAGAGCACAGAAAGTCTTTCCACTTCCTGTGCCTCTTCCATTCCTTCTTCAAAATTATATAAATATATGTGTGTGTGTGTGTGTGTGTGTGTGTGTGTGTGTGTGTGTGTGTGTGTGTGTGTATTATGGTAGAAATCTTAGGTATTTGGTTTTCTTGAGACTATTGCAAATAGAGTGATTTTCCTGATTTCATCTCAATCTTCTCATTGTTGGCATATCAAATTCTACGGTTGTTCCCTTCCCCCCTACCCCCTTCCCTGTGGTTTGATCCTCTTACTTTGCCAAAGTTCTTAACCAGCAATATATCAAAGACCTCAATGTAAGACCTGAACCTGAAACCATGAAACTCTGACAGGCCAAAAACTTTCTGAATAAAATTTGCAGGCACAACAAATCAAAGAAAAAATTGATACATGGGATTTCATCAAACTAAAGAGTGTCTACATGACAAAGGACATAGTTAAGAAGGTCACACCTATAATCCTAGCTACTCAGGAGGCTGAGATCTGAGGATCACGGTTCAAAGCCAGTCAGGCAGAAAAGTCCAGGAGAGACTCTTACCTCCAATAAACCACTAATCAGAAGTGGCGCTGTGGCTCCAGTGGTAGACTGCTCCCTTTGAGCTGAAGAGCTGAAGGACAGTGCCCAAGCCCAGAGTTCAAGCCCCACAACAGACAAAAAAGAGAAAAAGCTGTCAATAAGATTCCACCTCAGCTCAGTTGGAATGGCTACAATCAAGAATAAAAACCATAACAGATGCTGCTGCAGATATGGAGGTGAAAAGGAATCCTAGTACAGTGTTGGTGGGAATGTAAACATGATCCACCACTTTTCAAAGCAGTATGGGGGTTCCTCAATCTCTAAACATAGAACTCCCCTGTGATTCAGCAATTCCACTTTTAGGCATTTATCCCAAAGATTATAAACTAGAATAAAATATAACCACCTGCTCAAACAGGTTCATTGCAGTGTTATGCATCATAACCAAAGTTTGGAATCATCCCACATGCCCCTCAATGGATAAATGGAATAAGAAAATGTGGCTTAAATATACAATGAAAATTTACTCATCCATTAGAAAGAAAGAAATGGAAGGACATGGAAATATGTTAAGTGAAGTAAGTCAGGCTCAGAGAGATAAATGATGCATGTTTTCTCTCATCTGTGGAATCTACAATTAATTTGTAAATATTTAAGTAATAATATGTGATATATAACTATACATATTGTATGATATATATTATATACAATAATATCTAATATTCTAGGGTGATATGCAAGTGTACACAACTAGAGTAACCAATACATGGTAGAGTTTGAGGAGAACTCAAAAGTTGTAATTCTTTAGAAAATCTAACTCACAGTTCAACCAAATAAACACCAGAATACAGGTACTCAAAAGGGAAGTGTAGCTGAATGAGGAGAGGAAGGGAAGGAAAATGCAGTCATAGAACTGAATGTATATCCTACAAAATTAGAAAATTGAGAAAAGGTCTAGGGTTGGGTGAAATGGGGGAGGAAGATGAAAGGAGTGGCAATGCATTGTATTCATGAACTGCTTTTTAAATGGCATCTCCTTTATATACTACTTAAAGGTAACAAAATATATTTTAAAAACTTTGAGATTAAAACAAATTTGAGTTTAAACATGGGATAAGAAAACATCCTAACATGACAACAAGTACAACTACAATTTGCACTTAACTAATTTTTTTTCTTTTGAAAAACTTTCTTGACATATAGGGATTTACACATTAAATAATGTATTTTGATCCTCTAGAATCCATTCATAAAATTGAAAAGGTGACGTGTTCTTCTAATGTACTACTGTGCTAAATTAATTTTTGTCAGCTCAATAAAAATATTTGTTATAGAATTCAAGCCTTATATACAATTTTAATATATCTATAGTAGTAAATTTATAAGGGCAAATTCCAAACAACTAAGTCATAGTCTTCTGTTTTTGCAACTTCTTTTTATTCCAGAGTTTTTCCTGAACATAAGTTAATCACAAGAATTTTCAAAATGTTTGTTTAATTTTTATTTAACGTTTTAAGTTGGACAAACATTTTGAAGTTTCTTAGGAGGAAGGAAAAGAAAAAAAAAACTTAATTATTTTCCTGGAAATATCAGATGCTTAGCATCATCTTATATGGTCATATGTACACAGCTTTTGACTGTTCTGCTTGTCTTAGACATATACTAGTTATAGCAAATAAGGGAAACCATGGGACCTATGCTTCTTTGGGATTGGCTTACTTCACATAATATAGACCAAGTCTTTCCATTTCCTAATAAATGGGCAATGTCATTCTTTATGATGGAAGCATATTATTCCATTGTATATATACCACATTTTCTTGATCCATTTATCTACTGAGGGGCATCTAGTTTGGTTCCATATCTTAGCAATGGTGAATAATGCTGCAATAAACATAGTTGTGCTAGTAGCTTTTGTATGGCCTTGTTTGTGATGGTTTGGATAAATGCCCAAAAGGGGATTGCTGGGTCATGGCTAAGTGAAATGAACCCCAAGATAGGGACACAAAGAGGTTTTATTGTTACTGTTGTTTTTACTGTACTTTAATGTACTTATAATTTTTTTGTTTCTTTTGTATGCTCTTCCTCCATGGTATCACCACTGTTTTCACTGTATTTGACTCCAGTATTTTTCTAATTTGGGGAAGGGAAGGAAAATAACAAAATGCTGAAATAATGAAACAGGTTGACCCATTGTAATAATGAAATGTACAAGAAACTATGTTAAAAACAAACTTACAACTTGGGGGCTTGGGAAGTTGGGGAGGTTGGGAGGGAAAGGATGGTAGAGGAAAACAAAGGAGGAGGTAACAATGCTCAATAGGATATGTACTCATTACCTTACTCATGTAAATGTAACTCCATTGTACAGTATCTTTACAATAAAAATGTATTTTAAAAATATCAGATGCACTGAGAAATAGAAATCACTTTGGCAATTTTCTTACATTAAATTTGTATTTTGAATATTCTTTCATTTCAAATTAAGTTAGTCACAAAATGGCTATTATCAAATGGTAAAATCTGGTTATGTCACAAAGTATATGTTATGGGGGAAATTTCAGAGTTGAGTTGAAAGAAGGCCTGTCAAATCATTCCTGACAATTAACATATGTTGTATTGATAATAACTTGAAAAAATATCAACTTCATTAAAACTCACCAGAAAATAACTGACTAGAATATCTTCAAATAATACCATTGGTAAACAACCAGTGGCTAAGAACTATTAAACAACTTCAGAGCTATAGTTACCCTAATGGATTAAGGTGCAGAAGATTCTCTGTATGCTTGAGATTGTACATTAGGATAGTATGTCAGTTAATGAAAATATAAACTCATACTACATCTCCAGATTCTTTGAATATAATATCCACTTAATTCAATGAGGTAGGATCTTTGGAAATAACTGTTTTCTGATTCATAGTGCATATGAATTGACAGCTAATACACAGCTTTACTTAAATGCTATTACAACAATGCTTACCCAGAAGTGAGTTTGTGCATTTTTCCCATGGTTTTCTGCTTTCACAAAATTATTATCCAATTCCATCCACTAGCTTTCAGATTAATTCAATGCAGTTGACTCACCAAAGCATAGCCAAGGGAGAGATGGATTAATATGTCAAGTAAAATTGACAATTGGATGTCAAGTAGCAGTTTGATACAATTCTATGGGGTTTCAGGACTTCCAGGCAAATTCTTTCAGCTAGAACTAATGTTGTTATGAGGTTTTGTAATCTTCTATTTGTAGATATCTGCTTGCTGAAAAAATGTTTGCTAATGGATGAATTACATTGATATTACCCCAATATGTTATGATATTTTTAATCCTAGTATCATGTAGTGAATAGATTTGTTCCTGTTCCAGTGTCAAGGACAGAGGGGACAAGCTGAAATATTTAAATGCACACACCAAGACCAAATCCCAAGCATGCAGGACTATGAATTTGATCATGGGAAATTCTGACTACAGCTTTCTAATAATTAGTGTGATTGAGAAAGAATTCAAAATATATAAAAGTATATTAGTAGTCTAGAAAAATGAACAGTAACCAAATATTCAAATTTAACATTTCAATTGAAATAATATGAAGCCCTATGGCTCCAGTTTTACAATTCATGAATTCAAAAATGAGATTAAGAAAACACACTACAAAAGAAAATTATGAGTCTTTTTTTAATTAGTGATCATTACAACACCAGAGAAATAGTCACCAATTTATCAGGAAATACTAAATTACCCAACATGTTAAAAGATGTTCCTGGCAAGGTGAGTAAATATGTATAAGATTTTTATTTTCAACTTCTATAAAATTTTTTATTGGAATGCATCCATTGTACTGGAATCTTTGATTGTACAAACTATTATTGGTAATCAGAAGTAAATCTAGAAAGCAAATTCCCCTCACATTTACAGAAGAGACTGACTATATTGCTGGCTTCCCACTCATTCAAGAGAGGCTAGGAGTCAACTCAGTGTGGAAAGTTAAGTCATCAGGTGTATGTTGTTGTTGTTTTTAATTAATTAATTAATTAATTAATTAAAGAAAGCTGTTAGGTTCAATGCCATGTGGTCAAAATTGTGTCTACAGAGAAAAATAATTATTTGCGGAGATATGGCTGAGGAAACTAGCACAAATGGGAAGGAAAGGTCTCGATACCTCTTCATGGTTTCATCCTCCACTGTGTCCATTGTATCATCAGATATTGAACATATTCCCAGAGAACACAGAGCAATATTTGGCTGTGATAAAAATGTCCCCTCCCTGCTGCTTTCCAGTTTGTCTTCTAAGATAAATATGAAGCATATAACTCTACAGAATATGCTGCAATTGGACTGGGAAGGTGGCTCAGTGGTAGAGTACTTGCCTTGCAAGCATGCATGAGGCCCTGGGTTTGAAAAAGCTGGAAGTGGCGCTGTGGCTCAAGTGGTAGAGGGCTAACCTTGAGCTGAAGAGCTAAGGGGTAGTGCCCAGGCCCAGAGTTCAGGCCCACAACCGACAAAAAAAAAAAAAAAGAATATGCTGTAATTATGATAAGGGAAAATTATTAATCAAGTTGAAGCATAGTACTCTTATTTTACAAAGTAAGCATCCTTTATTACAATTATTAATTTATCTGTATATTTTCTTACATTTCTCTATTTGTGTATGTATGTATGTATGAATGCATGCATTCATGTATGTATTTATTCATTCATTCTTCATTCTGCCTGTCTTGGGGATTGAGCTCAGGCCCTGAGCACTGTAGATTTTTGCTAAAAGTTAATGCTCAACCACTTGAGCTACAGTTCCACAACCAGTTTTTTGGAGAGCTAAGAGTCTTACAGATTGCTAGAGAAGTAAATATGTACAAATATATGCAATATAATGTTGACATGTCCAAAATAAAAACTGGTAATTAGAGTAAATTTTAGCTACTAAGGAGGCTAGAAAGCTGAGATCTGAGGATCCATGGTTTGAAGCCAGCTAGGGCAGGAAATTCTGTGAAACACTTTATTTCTAATAAACTACCTAAAAATAAAAATGCCAGAAATGAAGCTGTGGTGCAAGTCATAGAGCATTACCTTGTACAAACTGCTCAGGGACAGCACCCATGCCCTGAATTCAAGCCCTTGGATTGCACTGCAAAAATAGTGAGTATACCACAAGTTGAGAAAAATCAAGACACAGCCAGCTGCCAGTGGCCTGTAATCTTAGGTACTCAGGAGGTTGAGATCTGAGACTCACAATTCAAAGCCAGCCCAGGCAGGAATGTCCAGGAAACTCTTATCTCCAATTAATCACCAGAAACCCAGAAGTGGTGCTGTGGCTTAAGTGGTAGAGTGTTCGCCTTAAATTGAAGAGCTGAAGCACATTGCCCAGGCCCAGAGTTCAAGCCCCATGACTGACCAAAAAAAAAAAATCAAGAAACATTAGAAACATTCAACATACATACAGGAAAATAGAAGTAATTAACATTAGGGGGTGAGTGGTGTGAATAAATGAAATCAGTGAGAATAACGAAAGGTGTGATATTAATCATGATACATTATATAAATTGCTGTGTTGAATTGAAACCATGCTATACAATTATATAAATATAATACAAGAGTTTAAAAAGTTATATATATATATATATATACATATATATACACAAATGTATATATTTTTATCAGTCCTGGGGCTTAAATTCTGGGCCTGGGCGCTGTCCCTCAGCTCTTCAGCTCAAGGCTAGCGCTCTACCACTTGAGCCACAGTGCCACTTCCGGCTTTTTCTACTTATGTGGTGCTAAGGAATCAAACCCAGGGCCTCATGCATGTGAGGCAAGCATTCTACTGTTAAGCTACCTTCCCAGCCCCAGTTTTATGTATTTTATACTTGAAAATAATCTGAAATTTCCTGCATATATAAAAATGTTGAGAAGAAATGCTAATTATCTTAATATGAGCATTACCAATTGCATGTTTGTACTGAATTATCATATTGTACTCAATAAATATGTACAAAAATGTTGTGTTAATTACAAATAGAAAGTCCAGCTCTGAAAGACTATATACATCAATCTGTATAAGTGTTAATTATTGAATTAGGAAACTGAGGTAATTTAACTATTTTCTACTTTACATATTTTCTCTGTATATTATATATGACTTTAATATTTAAGTTTGTCTTCTAAAACTATATTACTTTTGAAATTTAAAAGCTATTTACCAAAAGTAATAAATGGAACACTTGGAATGACTTTAATATATGTGAATAATCTCTTGAAGAATATTACTTTAGCATAGTTATCCCTGTAGCTGCCTCTGCTCTATCCCACACTTAATAAATACAAGCTAAGAGAAAGTGTGAGGTTACAAATAAGAGTCCAACTTGAAAGTTAGCTGAGAAATCAAATGGGACAGAACAGAGGAAGAACAGAAAATCTGGGAAGAATGCTGAGAAAAGAACTTATAAAAGAGGAATTAAATTCCGAGTCAAGCTTAACATACAGAGAAGCTTAGAAAACACATTCCAGGCTGATTAAATAGTACTAAAAAGAGCATGGAGGTGTGAAACTTCATGTGGTGTGCAGAGAACATTGAACAATGCAGCTGCTGATGAATGAAGTAGTCGGGAGAGAGTGAAAGCCAAAACAGTCTGGATTCAGATCATGTGTATGGACAGGGTCCCTGGTGCTCCATATAGACCCTGAAAGTTCTTAAGAAAGGCAGACATCATCAGCCTTATATTTTTGAAGGTTATACTATTGGCATGGAGGAAGAAGAACTAAATCAGGAGAACATTCCTAGATTTTAAAACATTTTTATTTCAAGAGAAGGAGGCCTTTTTGGAGAAGTTGTTCTATAAAGGATGGAGGCAATATGTCCCAGACTTGGATTGAAATGTTGTTAAACATATGTTTTCTTCTTAATATCATAGAGCATATGCTTCAATCCTATATACAGCACATTCCTGCTCATCATCAAAAATTATTTATTAAGCACCCACCTGCATAAGAAATTTTAGTGGAGCTAACTAAATCCCTTGCAAATGTCAAATGTACATTTTAAATTTGAAGGCTACATGATACGCACAAGACATTGTGGCTTCTTTCAAATCCCCACCAACAGTTTCTTAATTTCAAAAAAAAAAAATACAAAAAATACATTGCATTTAACTCTTTAGTACATTCAAAGGATTTTTTTTCAAGTATTTACTAGATAATTTGGTTTTTGGTTCTTGTGATTAAAATATATTATTCAAATATTAAAGCATATTAGAATTTCAAATAAATTTAATTCAGCTCTCATTAACCACTATGTTACCTTAATAATTTTAAGAACTATTGTTTCTAACAACCATGGAAATTTGAGTAGTAACTTTGTAGCAGGCATCAAGCACAAGATGGAGAAAAGTACTTAAAATATTATCTCCAAATGAACCATCCTATTATTATCCCACCTCCTTTTCCTCCATTTTATTCGATACTTCTTACTTACCTGACCTAGTATTTATGATTAATGTATAATGTTATACATATGTTTAAAAACTATGCTGTTATAGTCCCAAAATACACCTGTGCCTACGAGGTTCCTGCAGGTTAATATCTTCTGCTATGGAAAATGGCCTCATTTGCATTGACTTTCAATGAGCTCCTGCAGGCAAACACCTGAAGCCAATCATCTGCAGATACCTGCCTGCAGGCATAGGTGTGCTACCAGAGAGCCTGTAGACTATATCCACAGAGTTTAGTCTTACATGCGTTGAACTTAAAATTTGACTCACTGAACCAATGGATTATGACTGAGCTCTTATGGAAACTTGTATGCATTCAGCATAGATGGCTTTCCACTATGGTTAGTAATAGATATAAGTGTAGTGATAGAAAGGGACCTTATTCTCTAAACAAAGTAATATGACACAGAATATGAAGGGATTTTAATTATGTAATCGAAGAGGTGAAAACAAATTTAAGACAGTTGAACTGCCTATTTAAATGTTGAGAATTTAGAGAAAAGAAATAGAATATTTGATTGACAGGACTACATCATGATTGTCTTCCATGTTTTACTAGATTGAAGTGTCACTTTTTATCATTTGTTTTTCACATAATATGTCAAAAAATTTTACCAGATCACAAAATTATTCAAGTATGTATGTTTATTCCACAATTATATCATGAGAGTTTATTCATGATAAGATTATTTCTCACTAATTAATTAAGTAAGAATCTACTAGGGAGATATGAGGAACAAAAATAGCACTGAATAATTTGGCTGAGACCTCTATTTTTTTTTGGTAGTTTAATGGAAGAACCAACTCCCATATGTCAGTTCCTTTCTTTGCTTTTTTCAGTATAATTCAGGGTTCAAGGATTGACTCCTTTAGCCTCTGCTCCCTGTTCTTTCTGTACAGATCATGTCAATCAGTTCCTTGGTGTCTTAAGGTCATCAGCACATTGATAACTCTCAGTCTCCAAAGTGTTTACACAATTTTCAACTTTCAACTGGTTATATCTACTGCTATGGCTAAAGTCAATTCAAAGTTTTCATATGTAAAGCATGCCTTTTTTTTTTGTCACCCTTGCGGCTTCGACTTAGGGCCTACATACAGTCCCTAAGCTGTTTGTGCTCAAGGCTAGTGTTCTACCACTTTGAATCTCAGCTCAACTTCCAGATTTCTAGTGGTTAATTGGAGATAAAAGTTTCACAAGTTTTCCTGCCTGGGATAGCTTTGAACTGTGATCCTCAGAGTTCAGATTCTTGAGTAAGCTGGAATTACATGTGTGAGCCACCAACAAGCATGACTTTTCTATAACAACCCCAGCAAATACATGCACACAAACACATGCACATGCATACACAGCATGCACACATACACTGTACCTGCTTGAGTTTTACTTAGTTGCTTTAAACAAGAATTTAAGTTTTCTTTTGTAATAATCTCTTCCTCACTTGTTATATTCAACATATCAACAAATATTATTTCATCTAATTTTCCAACTTATCTTGAGCTTGATTAATTTACATCCTGTCCACTATACTCACTGTAGTTCAAGTCTCTGTCATTTTCTTCACTTATCTACTTCAGTGAATTGCCAAAGGCTCTTCTGGATTCTGTTATTGATCCTCCAATCTTTCTCTTGTAGAAGCCAGGTGGGATCTCTCAAAATCCTACAACAGATTGTGCAATTCTTTTCTCATAATTTGCACTGACTTTCAGTCACATATTTAAACAAAGTTCCATAGCCTCACAGCATTCTTATTTGTCTGGCCTTCAGTCACTCTGTGTCTCTGTGTCTCTGTGTCTCTATCCCTCTCTGTCCTTATCTATCTGTATCTCTCTCCACTTGTCTATCTCTCTGTGTCTCTCGGTGTCTGTCTGTCTGTCTTTCTGTCTGTCTCTGTCTGTCTCTGTCTGTCTCTGTCTGTCTCTGTCTCTGTCTCTGTCTCTGTTTCTCTCTCTCTCTCTGTTTCTGTGTGTGTGTCTCTCTCCTTACCAATGCTCTATGGATTCCTCCAGCACTCTGTTTGGAAATATTCTGATTTGTCTTTCCTCAAAGATGTAATTCTGACAATCTACTAGAGACAAACCACTTACATTTTCTAGCCTACATAGTTTATTTTATTAATATAGCCTTGTCTTTAATCTTAGATACTTAATATTTTATTATTATTACTTCTTACGAATACATTAAGCCTCAAGAGGGTGATCTTGTTTCTGATTTTCACTGCTATTTCCTTGAGCCAAGGATGTTGCTACACCCAATAAAAGTGTATTCATGAAAGAAGAGATGGAATCTTACGTGGATCATAGTAGATGAATAAAATGCATTGTCTAAATGAACAACATCCTAGAAATTAACAGTAAGGAAGAGCAGAGAGCCAAAGATAGAACAAGGCTTTCAGAGATGGCTAATAGCTCTCCATGGCTAAGAGCTATCTAGTAGAATTACTAGAATCTTTTACAGATTGAGATAATTGTGCAAATTTATTTCAAATATGGACACATGGACTCTGAAGCAAATGAAAGGAAGCAAATTAATAGAATGTAAGGATGAGAGTGACTCTTCCTAATGTATCACATTTTATTCCCACAATCTTTAAAGAATATTTAAGAACAAGGAAAATTATCCTTTGTAACTGTAAGGTTAAGTATGCAATCCTCATGGACAAAAATTATCCTTAAATATCAACTGACAATATCATGATGCATATATATTACAGGTAACTACTAAGTGTAACAGGTAATCTTTTTGCAAAAAATAGAAACTTAGGAAGATATTCATATTTAAGAAATCATCACATTCTGTTCTCTTTATCTCTCTGACTACATGGAGCCTTACCTCAAACAAAGCTATCTTCATGTTTTGTTTTTCTATACAAGGTCAATCTATCCGCTGCTGTCAATTTGGGATGTATATATAGTAATAGTGCAGCATGCAAGCATTTCTCTGTCCATTCAGTTGTAGATTACATCACAGCAACTCTTCTATCTTCAATTACTTGAAGTTCCTCAGTCTTGGAATACTCAGTGGCATGATAAACAACTTGCAGAGTACAGAGTGCCCAATTGATCACAACATGGGCATCATTTCCTCTTGATTTTATATTGAGTTATAAGTAAATTTGACATTGCAATGTAGGAGCAGAAAACAATACCCATTTCAAGTATTATTGCTTGATCATTACTTGCATGTTTGTTCTTTTCCTATGCTTAGCAAGACATCATCAGTGGACTGATATGGCTATATAGAATCCGATGTACTAACTCAAAATTAAACAAATGTATAGTACTGCATTCTAAAGAAGAAACAATCCCAAAAGGGTCTGATGCAGTTTTGAGAATTGCAAACTCATTGATGTGAAGTAATTTATGTTTCTTACTATTACATTCCTATCATCTTAGCTATTTGAAGAAATTTGTAATAAGCATTTTAACTAAGTAGTTAATTTCTTCTGTATTGTTTAACAATCAGTTCATTGACAATAATGATTCTCTCAAAGTTAAACACTGACCGCACTCTTCAATATGACTGTGATGGGGAAATGTTTTACAGAGTGTGTTGGATTACATGGTACTCAAGGATATCACAGCTAGTGAGAACATGGATGGAGCTGATATAACTTAGGACATGAGGATTGTTTTGGTGTGTGTGTGTGTGTGTGTGTGTGTGTGTGTGTGTGTGTGTGTGTGTGTGTGTGTGTGTGTGTGTGTGTGTGTGTGTGTGTGTGTGTGTGTGTGTGTGTGTGTGTTGCATGCCAGTACTTCTGCTTGGACTCATCATCTCAGTACTGTTTCTTATCTTTGTCAAACAAGGTTGATGCTTTCCCACTTGAGCCGCAGCTCTCCTTCTAACTTCTTGATGGTTAATGGGAGATCAGAGTCTTATGGGCTTTCCTGCTCAGTCTGACTTCAAACTGTGATACTCACATCTCAGCATCCTGAGTAGCTAGATTATAGGTATAAATCACAGGCATTTGGAAAGATATTAATTTCAAAATTTATTTTTACTTACATAGCCAGATATGACTAGTGGATTTTGAGCAATACAGACCTGCAGTGTATAGAATAGTGTGTGTGTGTGTATGGGGGTAAACCCTTTAATTTATTTAAAGCACACACACACACAGACACACACACACACACACACACACACACACACAATGAAGTGCAAATTCTCTGTAACTGGCTCTGCTGATTATTGGCAAGATACTTGGAAAATTTTTATTTTCCCCAAAGGTTTTGCTTGAATATTCTGTTTGCAACAATATTCCTTGGTATCCACAAAAACCTATAGAAATGAAAATCATAAATTTTAGCTTAATACAAAATATAGTCATTAATAAAATCATGAAAATGTCAAAACTCCTAAGCTGTAAAACATTGAGCAAAACAACATATGCCTAATATCTTCCTTTTTATTGTGTGTGTGAAGTCTATAATTTTCCTTTATGACAAAAAACAGAAAAATTCTCACAGATACATGAATAGCAATGTATCTTATTTTCTTGCACTAATTCATTTCTTTGAAGAAGAAATGAGAGACAGATGCAATTGTTTTTCACCATTTTCTAATTTCCACTGCATGGTGCCTAAAGACAGTACATGTATTAAGTTGCTGGAAACATTCTCACACTCTATTGCAGCTGTACAAACTGGCTCCCACCCTCTTCCAATTGGCAAGTTCATTTTAAACAAAAGTTATGACCTGTTCCCCCTGAGCTCACTTTGCCCTTTGCTATAAAATCCCAACTTACCTCCCATTTTCACCCAGGGTCACAAAGAATTTTTATTGGGAATTTAAGTAAAGCTGAAAGTGTCCATGAACTAGTTAGAATGCTGCTTTGCCCAAAGTACTAATCAAGACATTCTGAGTTCACTCTGGAGGTCTTTATTGTGTTTTGTATCTGTCTGTGGCAAGAATTTATTTGGTGAATTGCACATTAAAGTTTAAAAATGTAGCACATGTTAGCTATGTGCACAGACTATATGGTAGAAAATTTATTGGCTTTGTGTTTTACCAGATAATGAATAGTCACATAATGCATCGGAACCATGTGATTGTCATTATCTTCCATTATAAATTAGTATTAACTAGGACTGAGGTTCTTTGATCAGTTCACTAGGGATAAAATGTCTACATTGATCTGTAAATCTGATTTTAATAATCTGTTAGACTTAAATCTTTTAATTTCTAAACATTTCACAAGTGCTCATACATTTTTCTTGTAGTGGAAACTACTATGGATCCATATTATTTGGAGCAGTAGAGCAAGCCCATCTTCTGAATTTCATTCTGGGTCTAAGTATGCATCATTTCCACTACTATCTCCTGAGAGTCATTCCTTAAACTTCCTTCCTAGTCTAGTCCAACATTTATTGGGCCTGAATATCCTTGGAGATAGCACCATCTCTTATTCACTATTTCATTTTAAAGACCCAATAGAATTTTCATTGGTTAAGATCAGTGCTTCCATGCATCAGTGAGTGAAGATTGGGCTAACTTCTGTAAGTCACAAAGACATCATATGCTCCTATCATCCCTTTAATTTGTTTCTTTTCTTAGGTTTTTGTTTTTATATCAGTCGTGGGGCTTGAACTCTGGGCCTGCACACGGTCCCTGAGCTGTCACTTTTGTTTTTGTTTTTTGTTTTTGTTTTCTCTGGTGGTTAATTGGAGATAAGAGTCTCACTGACTTTCTTGCCTGGGCTGGCTTTGAACAACAATCCTCAGATCTCAGCCTCCTGAGTAGTTAGGATTATAGGCGTGAGCCACCAGTGCTGGGCTTTTTTTTAAATATATGACAGGTGTCACTCATCTCACCATCTCTGCTAAACAATTTAAAGTCATCTTTGATTAGAAGGCTTTCTTCATTTTTCTGCAAAGTAGATCTTAAATGCCATGGATCTTTAACAGAATTGAGTCACATCTTATTTTTATCTTCTCATCTCATTTTCCACTGACACTAAGCTTTCATTAATGCTATGGATTGAATTGTCTCACTCAAAAATTTTCATGTTGAAATCTTGTCCCAATTTCAGCCAATAGGACTAGAAGAATGACTTTACCTAGAATCAACCAGGCTTATGGTCTAGCTTGGACTTAACATCAACTATAAGTGAATACGGTTTAAACTACCCATACTATGGTAGTCTAGCTTATGAACATCAACTTAAGAAATGAAATCATACTAGGCCTTTTCACTAATTAGGAGATTACGATAGGTTAGTACAAGACATAACTTGGATTATGTCACTGCTGTATGCAAATATAACTACTACATTTTAATTTCTACAGATAAAGTAATATTAGTGAGTTAATATGAGTTATTACATGCCAATCACAAATCACTCTATTTGTGTATGGAATTTTATATGGATGATCATAAGAAGTATGTAACATACTTGACACCTTTGATTTGAAGACTAATTGATTTGTTTAGTATTACAGAGATGAACTATAAAAGAATGAAGAGTCCAAACTCAAATGTTGCAATTTAAGGCTGCTATGTAATCTTCTTAACATGAAGGCCATTACAGTATTCCAGAAGAGATGTTTTTCCATGTGGATAATTAAAAGAAGGAATCAAGATGAATGAAAAAAAACAAATACAAATCTATTACAGATAGAGATAAATTGGATCTGAGTATATATCCTATACCAAGAAATATAGGATAGCCTACAGTAATATGAATGAGAATCTCAACTTCATAAGAACTTTAAGTTGATAATAACTTCATTTCTATCAAATGTGTCAGGTAATATCTTGTTATTTTAGGAAATTACAAAACGTTGCCTTTTTATTGTTTCTTTTGTATATTGTTCCCCTGTTTTCACTGTATTTGATTTTGGCACCTTGCAACTTGGATATACATTTATCTAATTTGGGGAGCGGAAGGGGAATAACAAAATGCTAAAACAAGAATACAGGATGACCCATTGCAACAATAAGACTCACAAGACACTTGGTTGGAAATGAACTTTATAACTTTGGTGGGGGAGAGAAGTGGAGGAGGTGGGGTTGGGAAGGGATAGTAGGAGGGAAACCAAGGAGGGGAAAACAATGCTCTACAAGAAATGTACTCATTACCTTACTGATGTAACTGTACCCTCTCTGTACAGTACCTTTACAAGAAAATAAAATTTAAAAAAAGACTCATCTCGAAAGTATGACCATATCATTGTAATATCTGCTACCAAAAATGTAACAATGTTTTCTAATTGCTTATCTTCACTTTATCTTTTTTTGTCAGTCGTGGGGCCTGAACTCTGGACCTGGGCGCTGTCCCTCAGCTCTTCAGCTCAAGGTTAGCCCTCTACCACTTGAGCCACAGCGCCACTTCTCTTCTTTTTATGTGGTGCTGAGGAGTTGAACTCTACCACTAAACTACCTTTCCAGCCCATGGCAGTATATAGGATTATAGACTTAACTTTTCTTGCAGATTGATTTTATTTTCATCCAATTATACTTTTAGTAGAGATTTGTTTCACATAACATTTGGACTTGTGAATCTAGACAACATATGGACAGTATTGACAATATGACTATTTGTGTCCAAGATATAGGCATTCTCCAGAGATATGAATACTGAGAAAAATTGTCTAAAGCTAGAAAGAATGGTCTCTATCTTCTATTTATGCCAGTAATTGGCACAAATCTTCAGAAGTGTCAGATTAATTCCATATTCTAATATTCCAAAAGCTTTACACAGGGAGGAACCTTAAAACAGTTTGAAAACAAGAAAAAACCTGACTTGGACTTGAAAATTTTGAAAGAATAAGAGAGGCTGGGCGCTGGTGGCTCACGCCTGTAATCCTAGCTGTTCAGGAGGCTGAGATCTGAGGATCACGGTTCAAAGCCAGCCCGGGCAGGAAAGTCTGTGAGACTCTTATCTCCAATAAAAGCCACTAGAAAACCAGAAGTGCTGCTGTGGCTCAAGCAGTAGAGTACTTGCCTTGAGCTGAAGAGCACGGAGATAGCGCCCAAGCCCAGTGTTCAAGCCCCATGACTGACCAAACAAGAAAAATGAAAAAAAAAAATAATAAGAGAGACTTGCTGGTCTACTTCAGAGAATATGTGTCTGTCATCCTATTAAGACCAGAATTATATGAATGTTGCATTTATAACTCAGTCCTAACATAGTATCTGTAATACCATATATCTTTTACAAAAATATTCAATCAACAAACGAACACAATTCATATTTCCACTCCCAACTGAAGATTAACAATAATTATAATAAACCTATTACAATATTCTAGAAATCCAATAAAATACTGATAAAGGAACTTTGGGTCTGGATATGATGGCTAATGCCTGTATTTATAGATACTTAAGAGGCAGAGATTAGAAAGATCATGCTTCAAAGCCAGTCAAGGCAAAAAGTTAGCAAGATGCTTCTCGATAAATAAGGTTGATATGGGTGTATATCTATAATCCCAGTTATATGGAAGATATAGGTAGGAGGATTATAGTCTGAGACTGAAGCAAGAAGGAAATTGAGCAAGACCCTCTCTGAACAATAACTTAAAGCTAAAAAGTTGTAAACTGTCACTCAAATGTTAAACATCTGAGTAACAAGGCAGGGCCCTGAGTCCAAGCCCCAATACCACAATAAAACAAAGCATTTAAGCTATAGTCTACTTTAACCATTCTCTTCTAGACAACAGTCTAAAAGAAGTTCTTGTGGCTTTCAGGCCTTGAGTCATCACATCCTCACATGTTCTCTCCCAAGTTCTTTTCTTTGTCCTTTCCTCTTACAAATACCAAATGTCTTTTCTAATTCTAATTCTGGGTTACTACATTAAATCTCATTGTTTACCTGATTATAATCTGTTACTACTGTGAAATTAAGTCGATACTATGTCTATACTCTACTTCCACATGATTTTTGGCAAAACACTGGTTCATTCTGCATTATTGTGTAATATTCAAGAAGTATGGGGACAAAGACTATTAGTCTCTTAAAGAGAATAATGTAAGACTCCCAATCTAAGAATTACTATGAATGACAAATCTTAGAATAGACATAATAAAATATCTTTCACTAAGTTCTTGGTTATAATTTTCAGATATTAAGAGCCCTACATATACTATTCTATATGTCACAAAGTACCCATATTAATTAGTATATTTATTTCTTTTGCTGCTCAACACATCACCAAAAATCTAGTGTTTCAAAGAAATTTTTTATGTCTGAATATCAGAACTCAGGTCAGCTCTCCTGGACTCTCTATATTTATGATCTTATACAGGTGAAAACAAATTGACATGCTAGACCAGTATTTAGAATTTTGAGGAAGGAATTCACATCTGAGTTCACTATGGCAATGAAAACTTCAGTTTCCGATAGTCATAGGGAAGTGGTTTCTTTTTCCTTGATGATTTTCACTTCAGGTCCACTCTCACATGTGGCTTCATCCATCTTCAAAACCTGTAAGACAAAACTAACTCTTACCATGCTTAGAAACTCTGATTTTCTCTTTTGCTACCAGTTGTAGAAACTTTTCTGTAGTAGATTTCATAATCAAATGAGATCTACCCTAAAAATTTCCCCTTCACTAAACAATTCAGAAGTAATTGAGTGCTATCTTCTATTCATAAGACCCATTCACATGAAATGAGAGATTATACAAGAAGGAGAATCATTAGGAAGCATCCTTAGAATTCAGTACGACATACATTCTTCTAATGAAGTATTTCAAGTGACGAAAAGACACAAGACACAGTCAGAACCTGAACACTTTTAAAATATTGAAACTGAGACAGTAGATTGGAGATGATCCTCACATCTTTTTAATTATGGTTATTAAGAAACATATTGACTAAACAGCAGATCGTGTTTCAATTAAAACATTAGAAAATGAAAACATAAAGAACACATAACATTTAATCAAGTAAATAAAGAATAAGGAATATTCGGTCCCCTCTTCTTTCAAATCCACATTCCAAAGCAGCTTTTTATATAGATAAGGGATAAAAATTTTATGACCCTCTCTTGCTACAAGTCAGCTCCTAGATTGATTCTGCTTATTCTATGGCCACCTAAATTTATTCTTATTATATTATTATTTTTCAATTACATTTCCTTTAGTAGGATATATATATTTAGATTACATTCTCACCAGAGGATCTAGCCTACTCTGCTCATTTATGAAACCTATATTGTCATCATGGACTCTGGGATATGTGTGTAAATAATGAAATTCTAGTTAGCTATCAGGAAGGCTTAAATTCTTTGACAGAATAGGGATGAAAAGGGCTCTTTAAAGAAAATTACTGCATTGTTTTCTCTCAAATAACTATATACTCTAAACTGAGAAATTATTTCCAGAAGGAAAATTATTAAATTAATGCTTTCAAGTTTTCACTTTAAGTTTTCTATGATAAACAACAGAATTTGCCTTTCTATAAACTATCAAAATGTGTTTCATATGTAGGTTTTGAACCTTCTACATGACTCAAGCAATAGCCCAACAAATGATTATGATAGAAGCTAATGCAAAATAGCTCTGGTTGCTATAAATTTGGGCAGACATGTTTAAAAGAGCAGTGTACAGTCTACTGTAATTGTACAGTTAAGAACAAACATGATCTTTGATGTTATAAAATAAGATAGGAATTTATGTTCCATTTATTCTGTTTCATGAACTGCTCTTCAAAGTACTTTCCACTGTATTGTTTCTTTACTTTGAAGTGCTTTGTGACTCACATAAAGTAATTATTACCATGGCAAGTATCCAGATTGCTAGATATTGGAAACTAAAACCTCCTATATGAGGAAAGCTGTCCCTAAACACCTTTATTATTCACGTTGGAATCAATGATATATTATTTAGCTACTGTAGCTTATAAAACCATCTGGTTTGCTGTGGTTTGAACAAAGAAACTCATTTTCCCCCTAGTTTCTCCCTTGCTACAACAGAGTTTTTGTTAAGATCATGTCAACACATCCTTTATAAATTCAATATAGAAATAGATAGAGCCCCAGCTAAAGATTCAGAAGGGGGTGCTTTGAATGGAGTGAGATTTACAGGTGGTTAGGAGGGAAGAAGGCCAGAGTAATAAAGTGTCAGCAAAGATCACTTATGATTTCTTTAGTTATGAGGAAATAGGACCCACTGGGGTCTTTGTTCAAATCTTAGGAGTGATATTTACAATGTTAGAGAGTTTTATTTGAAACTCAAAAGATGAATTACCCAAAAATGCAGTACAAACTGGTTTGGGTTGATATTATTTCTTTGGATTCATTATAACTCTGAGTTTACAAACCTATATATAATAAGATTGTTTTTCTGTAAGCAATGATGGTAGCACAATTCTGAATAAAGTGTAAGGAAAGTAAGCATCTGAATTGATATGACATGTTTTTGATCAGACATATTGTCCTTTGTTTAAAAAAAGACTTCTGGAAAAGATACAGTAATAAGTGTCTATATTGACAACCCTGGATAACAGGAAATATACCAATGTAGATACCTTATAACAAGATCTGAAAGGATGAATTTGACTGATGTTCAAATTTGGCTTTTCTTACAATTACTGAAATCTATTTTGAAGTAATATATACTTAGCTGATTTTCATCATAATCTTTGGACAGTTTGGTTTTACAGTTTGAATTTACATAAATATATCTTACCTCTATAGACACCTAAGTCTAAAAAGCAACTATTTGCTATAACCTTTTGTTTATTCTTCATAATTTTTTTATTTTTTGGGGGGGTCTGGTCGTGGGGCCTGAACTCTGGGCCTGGGCGCTGCCCCTCAGCTCTTCAGCTGAAGGCTAGCACTCTACCACTTGAGCCACAGTACCACTTCCGGCTTTTTTTTTCTTTTTGCTTATGTGGTACTGAGGAATCAAACCCAGGACCTCAGGCATGCAAGGCAAGCGCTCTACCACTGAGCCACCTTCCCAGCCCAATTCTTCATATTTTTAAACTACAAACCTTAAAATATATTGTTTTTATTTTTTTTCTTAATCAATCCTACTTAGTTAACTATACTGAATCAACTGCACTTGCCATAAATTCTTGATCCTGAATCATTCAATAGAACTTGTTTTAGCTTGCTTAAATAATGTATTTTTACAATATAACTCATAAGAAACATTAAACGCCAAAATATAGTAAACTTGGAGATAACAGCATTCTTTCTTAATATGTATATATTTATATGTGCATATATAATACTGACGTATTTAGACCCAAATGGAATATTAATTTTATTTTCTCAACAAAAATGTTATGACTATGATGAAATTTCATTAATTTATTACATGTATTATTCACCCAACATGTATCATTCAATCAACTTTTAATATAGTTTACTTAAATTTTACAACTCTGTAGGTTATAGCACATGTATATAGCATGTAATGATCAAATGATACTGTGTCCTTGAATATTAAAATATGTGTATTAATAATGGATAATTATGCATATTTACAGGTATACAATAGTGTAAATAACATTTCTATTTCTTTTTTTTAATTTAAATTTTATTTTATTTTATTTGAGAACATACTGTACAGAGGGGTTACAATTACATTGGCAGGATAATGCATACATTTCTTACCAAGCATTGCAGCCTCCTCCTTTGTTTACCCTTCACCTCCCTTCCCAGCCTCCCCCCTCCCCCCCATCCAATCATACCCCCCTCCCCCCCCACACCGACATTGTAAAGCTTGCTTTGACATGACATTTTGTAATTCTCCTTGTTGCAACAGGTCCACCTGAATCCTTAAACGACTTGTTTGTCCCCATCTCCTCCACATGTTATACTGACATCAAATAAAGTGAAAGCGGGGGTTACACTTCATTATTTTGTGTTTAGAACCTTGGCACTCCTCTCTTCTAGTCATTTATAAAATATATAAAATATATAACAAGTAAACTCCTACACCCCTCCCACACACACTATTCTGTTGAACAACAAAATGTGTTGTTTTTACTTCAGTGTGTGGGTCAACATAAGCCAAATTCCAGCTACCACTATTCACATCCTGACACTTCACAGCCTCTAGTAATTACTAACAATAAGTTCATCCAACATTTAAAGATTCATATTAGCAAGAAGATACATACTTTGCCTTTCTACAGCTGTCTTATTTCATGTAATATGACTTGCTTTAATTCTATACAGATGACTAAATGATCTTTAAAAATTTCACCATACTGGAAAAAAAAGAAAAAAATATCAGGTTAACATGGGATAACAAATAATGTCAGAACAATCTGTTTTAAATATTTTCTACTCCATGGATTGGACAAAATTTTTATTATTTGAATCTGAATCAATGTAGGATATCAGTATTATAAAACAAATTTATAATCTCTCTTGCTCATGAAGAACTGATATATCATTAGTGATGGCAGCTAGAAGAAATGCTTAAGAACTATTACTAATCCTGGTAGTTTGACTCAGCAGCATCTTATGCAGTAATTTTTTAGTAACCTACACTCCATATGTTGAGGAGCGAAGACTGCTTTTGCAATACAATATGAACAATGAAGTCAATGTTCATGTCACATCACAGGTGAACCAAATCCTAATTTCCCAGCAGAATTGTTTTTTACCACATTGAAAGGTCCACTGCAGCATTTGAAGCACAACTCTACCAAAATATGTGCTAAGATTTTCTGATAGAGAAATTAACAAAATTTTTGAGCTCTTGAGAACAAGTGCACAGTTTGGATTGCACTTGGGTCAGGCAGAGTAAAATGTTTATTCCTTCCTCTAACTTCCAAGGTGATTTTATTTCTGTATTTTCCAATATTTTCCATACACTTCTGTTTTAGAATAACGAAGTTCTGTCTCATGTCATATTAAAACTCTTGTCTTAATGCCCCAGCACTCTCTATGTTATATTTAATCAAGACAGACATATTGAATAAATATCAACTGGTGCTTTGTGTTCCATATTTACATACCATTTGTAGGTCAGCTTTAAAGAGAACAGATAGTCTAATCAGCAGTTTTCCTAAATATCTGCCCTAACTGATTATTAAATTAAGAAGCAATGTATTAATATTGTACTAAAGTATCCTCTCCCCCTCCCATTATCTCAAATTCTTTATATTCCTAAAGTAGATATTTTCTCCCCCAGACTTCAGTCATATTCCTTTCTCCCCTTATACCATCCTTTGGTCAGTTTGTTTGTGTATATACCTGTATGTTATGATGCATGTTTGTATTTTTTTATCTTACTTCCACGTATGAGATTAAACATGCACTGTTTGGTATATTTATGGGAAGAAGCCAAAGGTGTAACTACTGTGAACAATTAATATACATTAGACACATACACATGCAAATTTAAAATGACTTGGGCTCACTGTTCATAGAACTATGGACTTTGAGGATACTGTAAATGAGTGAAGCAAATCTTAGTGAAGATCAGGGAAGAGAGATATTTTATACATATCGGTAGAATATTTAGTACATTTTTGCAGGAAATTGTATAACATACAAAATATGTCTAAAGAGCTAACAATATTTCAAATCATGTGTAGTTTCTTCTAGTAGTTTAAAATAGAGGGAAAAGGAATCAAAGCTTGATGGCTTTAGAGATTCTTAGCCTCTCTACATAGCAAATAATGCTAAGATAACAGCTTCTGAGTGGACATTAAATTAAGGATTCTTGCCAGAAATTTGTGGTCTAAAGATGAAGCTGATAGTGTAACTATGGAACTTTTATTAAGACCTCAGAAAGATCAAAGGCTTTGTCTGGAAATTCCATCCCATGAAAGGGGCTTAGAGCGATGAAAACTGTGTCTCTCATATTCTCTGAATTAAGCAACTGCCATTAAGAAGCTTAAAGGCATTGACCCTCAGTCAAGGCAGAGAAGGGCTCCATTAAAGAGATTCACAGGTATAGCTTTTGCATAAATCTTAATAGAATAGGCTAACTGTCCAAGTTCTTTTTTCAGAGAATTATACCAGTTTACAAGCATGGAGTGAAAAAAGTCAAGGTCAGTACAAAAATACAAAAATTGAGACCTGGACGCCAGTGACTCATACCTGTAAACTTAGCTAATCAGGAAGCTGAGACCTGGGGATTGCAGTTCGAAGCCAGCCTGGGCCAGGAGAATCCATGACACCTTTATATCCAATTAACTATAGGACAGGGAGCTTGAAATTAAGTGGTGACTCAAATAGTAGACCTCAGGCCTTGAGGAAAAAATAGTTCATTGTCAGTGACAAGGCCCTGAGTTCAAGGACTGGGAAAGGAATACACAAACACACACACACACCACAGTAAATACATACATACATACATACATACATACATACATACATACATACATACATACATACATACATACATACATACATCAAGAAATAATTTGAGTCCTACAATTCTACTTGCAGAAATTGGGTAGAGAAAGTTACTCAGCTGATATACTAGCTTTCACATAAAATAAGCAATATCAGGGAGAGTAAACAGGAACTCAGAGAGAAAGAATTATTCTTAGACCTTGATAAGTTAATCACAGAACATCCACCATTTGATTATTGCTATGGACCAGTAACTTTATTATTTATTTTTTGTTGTGAAAATATTGTACAAAGGGTTATAGTTACATAAGCAAGGTAATGAGTGCATGAACTTTTTTCTGTCTCATTATGCCTGTCCCAACTCCGTGTTTTAAGTGTATTTATGAGGATAGTGACAGTCACAGATACTGTTTCTTCAGTTTCATAGTTCTTTTTCTTTTCTTTTTCTTTTCCTTCCTTCCTTCCTTGCTTGCTTATTTATTTATTTTTATTTTTTTATTTTTTCAGTCGTGGGGATTGAACTCTGGGCCTGGGCACTGTCCCTGAACTCTTAAGCTCAAGGCTAGCACACTGCCACTTGAGCCACAATGCCACTTCCGGTTTTCTGGTGGTTAATTGGAGAAAAGTGTCTCACCGACTTTGAGCGATCCTCAGATCTCAGCCTCCTGAGTAGCTAAGATTACAGGCATGAGCCACCAGTGTTCAACCAGTTTCATAGGATAATCATATTGGAATCTCTAGCTATGCTTAAGGATCATCATTCCACGTGTAGGTATGATGTAAATAATAAAATGCTGGCTTGACGTGTTTTTACAATGCTACTATTCTTCTAGAAGCTCCAGGTTGTGTAAAATTTTCCTGTGTGATAACTAGCATCACTGGAAAAGAATGATACCTAGTGCCTCTACTATGTTTGATCCCATGTTCTGGTACTCACATCCTTGCATAGTCCCATGTCCCCAGAGTGGATCCAATTCACTGACCTGTTTCTCAGGAATACAAGCAGCAGAAGTGATGAGCTATCACTTCTGAAGCTAGGTTATCAAAAGACTGTGGCTTCTATCTTACTCCTTTTTAGATCTCTTACTCATTTAACCTAATGAAAACCAGTGGTCACATTATTTAACAGTCCTAAGAAAATGCTCATGTGGAAACAAAGGAGGAGGCAACAATGCTTGAAAGAAATGTACTCATTACCTTGCCCATATAATTGTAACCCCTCTGTATGGTATTTTCACAATTTAAAAAAATGCTCATCTGACAAGAACTATTGTTTGGGGACTAGACTAAAAGTCAATTGGTACATGATTGAATTTTGATGCGGATCCTTTTCCAATTGAGCTTTGAGATGATTGTAAACTTGTGAAAGATTTTGAGCCAGAGGTATCCAATCTGTCACTATATTATGGAATTATTATTACACCACAATGCATAAATAATACAAATTACCTGAGAACATATATATGTAGCTGCCCAGGAATGCATTCTAGATAGAGCTTACAGCTAATGGATCTTTCAAGGCATTGTATGTGGATCAATAAAGAAGGCCTTTGTGATTTGCACATGTAAAAGTAGTGTGAAGGGAAGTTAGAAGATATATAAGGGAAAGGCCAATTTATTTAAACCTGGAAATGCCTAAACTTAATTTGAAGCTCTTCCAAGTTTGGTGGAATACCAATGATGAATGTTTTTAATTTTATTTTCTTGTAAAAATGCTGTACAGAGGGTTACAGTTACATTAGTAAGGTAATGAGTACATTTCTCGTCAGGGATTGTTACTGCTTCCTTTGTTTTTCTTCCACTATCCCTTCCCTCCCATACCACACCAACTACCACCCTCCAAAGTTGTAAGGTTCATTCCAACATAGTGTCTTGTGAGTATCATTGTTGCAATGGGTCATCCTGTGACCTTGTTTCAGCATTTTGTCATTCCCTATCCCCTCCCCAAATTAGATAAATATATATACAAGATGCAAGGTACCAAAATCAAATACAGTGACAATGATGAATTTTTAACAGGAGGATATTCTTTAAAATGTTGTCCTTGCTGCTTTAGAAGATAGATTACATATGGAAGGGAAAAAAAAGGGATGGCTGCATACCTCTAAGATGAATGACAGAAAATGACAGTGGAGGGTTGGCAATGAGGAGGATAGATTTGAAATTGATTTTGGAGATGATGCCAAGGACTTACAGATAGAATGTTTGAACAGAAATGTATACAAAAGATTGTTGATTACTCTTGTCTGATGCAGGGCTTCTTTTATCTTACATACTCAACAAAATTGCAAATGTGCTTTGGTTAAAGACTTTCTATTATACTTCTTGCAATCTCATACAATTCTTAATACAGAGTGCTTTATTGAATGTGCAATAATATTTGCTTATGGATCTAATAAATCTCATTTATTCTGATGGTCTTGGGTTTTTGCCAATACTTTACCTAAGCTCTTATGAGTTGATATTTCTGCCAAAAAAAGAAAAGCAGTAGTTAAAATCAGAATTACTGAATACTTTCTGTAATTGAAGGGACTCAGAACAAATTAGGAATATGAGGGCAGTATATCTATTGGCTCCCTTTGTGAGAATTAGTCTAAAATTATTTTTTTCTTAAAACTCCCAAGCTGCCCAAATTTACCATTCATTTGTATGTGTTGAAAAACTCTACATCATTAGGTCTGTAGCTCACAAAAACTCCATGTGCTATACATGAGCCTAGATAAAAATAAAATTAATAAAGTTGCCTAAAGGAAGATTTACTTTGGTATACAGGGTTGTTCCCTTCAACTGGCTTCTCTTCAACTATTTTCAGTCGAACACAGAATTTATCTTACATATCCTTCAGAAAATTTCGCGTAACTCCAAATGTGACATTTGTCCATAATGTTAATGAATATGAGGGTTTCAACATGGATAAGAGTGGAAAACATTTGCTACTGTGCTATTTGAGCATTTAATCATGATCTTGCAGACTCCCATCCAATTTACATATACCACCATTTCTGGTGTGCACTTGAGTGTTTTCAGATGTCTCCTTTGGGTTTGGAGTTATGTCTTCCAAATAGTCACCACTCAGATGCTTTCCATCAAAACTTAAATTACATTCTAGACAGATGATTCATGATTCAAATCCTAAGATTTTGCAACCTTGGCAAAATGAAATGTAAATTTCCTATATTCCTTTTCTTCTTTAAAGTAGTTCTTCTGAGATTCTGATGTTTGTTTCTTACACAGTGGAATGAGAATCTTTCCTAGCATCAGAGCACACTGTAACATCAAACTTTTGTAAAAACAAACAAAAAAATAAGCCTTATACTGACTAGAGAAAACTTAAATCTCTTGATATTACACTTTATTAATGAACTTTATTTCCAATTAGTTCTGCAAATACACAATGGCCTTCTTTGAAAGAATTCCATCATTTTGTTTAAAATAATATTTAGTGTATTTGCAGCAATTCAATAATGCTATCTGTAAGAGTCTACCAACAAATGGAATGGAATTTTTCAATTAATTATTTTCTCTAATTACAATAGTTTTGAAAATCTGAGCACCATCAAAAAATAATGTTAATATCAATGGCTATAAAAGTTAAATTAACATTATGGTTATATACCTATGTATTATTTGGCTCAAAGGTAAATCTAGGTTACTTATTAGTATGATGTCATCAATTAGTGGAGCATTCCTTGAAGTTGAATCTAGAATTAGGTAAGTTTTGGATTCACTATAAGGCAATTTTCCAAAGCATTAATTTATTCATTTAATATGCATTTTGGAATATTTAAGAATTTGTGCAATAAAATGAGGCATACAAATAATGGATAAACTTAGAGGCTTATAATTTGTTAATTCTTTTAGGGGGGAGGTGGGGCAGTACCAAAGCTTGAAGTCTGAGCCTTGTGCTCTCACTTGAAGAGCCACACCTCCAATTTGACCTTTTACTGGTTAATTCAAGATAGAGTTTAGTGGATTTTTTCCTTGCTTTGAACCTCAATCCTCCAGGTCTCAACCTTCTAAGTAGCTAGAGTGACAGGAATGGGCCACTACCACCTGGCTTTCAGTACCTTAATTCTAATCTTTGCAATGGAAACTGTATCACTAGGATTGTATTTCATTGTGTGTAATAAGCCTAGCACATTTTGATACATATTCTCTTTTAAGCTACAACAACCTCTTTTATTTCATGATATTTTATTCTGTTTTCTATTTTAAGGATAATATCATATTAAATGAATTCTTTTTTCTCATGCTATCATCTTTCACAAGTAAGCAAGAAACACAACAAATGTTACCTGTGCCACTGTTTTCATTCATTTATTTCTCAACTCAGCCTCAATGCAGATTCTCTTCCAAAATGAAACATTTGAAAACTTAAAGCACATCTGCTTATTTTTAAAAAAAAATAGTGCATATTTTATAAGTCAAATACATTGATTCATGGTAAATATTCATCTCCAGTTACATGACCTTCCTTTGAATATTTAAAATTCAAGAAAAGTATTATTTTTCAAAAGTAATTTCTTATATCCTTTTAGATCTAGTAAATGCAATCAAATAATTAAGAGATAATGTCATGCATTTTCTTCTGAGTTGATTTCCTATTAGTATTGATTAAAATATTATAACATGCATGTACTGAAATGTGGTTCAACAGTAAATCCTTAACTGCTGTGTCTTTGGGAGATATCATTAATGTGCTTTGGGGACTAAATTCCACAGTAAATATTCTCTCAAAGGTTGTATTTGAGAACATCAGCACATGTAAGTGCCACTGTAACCAATCCTGTAAAAAGTTATTCTGTAAAGATTTTTTTTTTGACTAGGTGCCAAAGGCTCATGCTGGTAAGTCATGATACTTACGCTACCTCAGGAGACTGAGGTCTGAGGATCCTGCTTTGAAGTTGCTTGGGCAGAAGAGTTCATGAGACTTTTAATCACATTCCGTGCCCCAAATCCAGAAGTAAAGCTTTGTCCCAAGTAATAGAGTGCTAGTCTTGAGCAAACAAGCTAAGGGACAGAGCCCAGTGCATGAGTTCAAGCCTCAGTGCCAGCACAAAGAAAAAAGAAAGAAAGAAAGAAAAAGAAGAAGGAATAAATTTGTTATGTCTTTTTTTGAGCAAACTAACAACATTATTAATTTGAGCATAGAAATGCTTTTATACTTTGTCAGGCTAATATGGAAAATGAAAAAATAGAGTGCTAAGAAACTAATAAAAATTTCTTGCATGTATTGCACATGTATTAAAACCAACTAACTTTAAACAAATTATTTTAAACCATATTATATTTGGGATTGATCATTATAATTTCATATATTTTGTAATGTAGGATGAAGGACTGCACCAAATATCAAAGATATTAGAATAAGAAAATTTCTAAAATATTTAGGGAACTAACATTGGCAATCTAAGGTTTGATAACTTATTTGTACTTTGATGAGTCTTTTATCATATTTCTTCCTGTGCTTTACAAGCAAACTCTGTTCCAAATATTTCTAGTTAGTTGCTAGAAGAATGATGATATTTTTATCATGAACATTTGTCTTTGTCTAGTTTTAAGAAGAATGTTTTCCAGAAATTAAAATTTTCCAGAAATTAAAATTTTCACACAATCAAGAAAAAGAAGCATAAAGAAAGCATGTATGATGATAAATAAAAATTATGAAGAATAGCAATAATTGGATCAAGGGTGAATAAAATATTTCCATTTGAGCTGACATCCATAAAATGCTGCATTGTATTTGGCTCATTCCATGTTAAATGTGGCCCTGGTTTGTAACTAGTGCTCTAAAATTATAACTAATGTTATATATTAATAACTATTAAATAATTTTCCTTAATGTTACTCAGAAGGCACAAAGGGAGAAAATGACAAAGGAAATAAAAAGAAAATTTTTTAAAACAGATTTCTATCTGATAATTCTTCCACAGACTTCAAAGCTCCTATCAAGCTTGTTGTAATAGACAAAGGGTACCTAGTGCCAGATGGTATAATGAAGATTAAATAGGATTTAACTCCTTTCCTTCTTGCCCAGAACTAAGTTACTAAGTTTGACATCTATATTTTTTCTCCAAATATTTCTTTATTGAGATTAGATGACTACATAAGTTTCACAATTCTTTGGTATAGTTATACTTCACTAAAGTCACAAATTCATTCTCCTTGAACTAATGCATAAGACATGATTCCTCTCTGGTGTCTCTATTTCTTCCATCTTCTCTGACTTATTTGGCAAATCATATATTATATTTGTCCTTTCCTAATGAGATTTTCTTCATAAAATTTCTTATAGTTTTCCCCAAATATTACACTATTGTTGCCATTGAAGTTATTTTAAAGTGTTGACATCTTATCACATGAGAAAAGAAGACTTATTCATGGCAAACTTCTATCCATGTGAGACCATAGTTCCAATATGCTGAGAAGGAAATTATACATTTTCTATCTGAGTATATATCACACATTAGTAATTTACTAAGGTGATATAGTTTGCATCAGATGGAGAGTAATAGATTTCTTGGTAATAAAATCATAATCCTGGAATTGTAACTATAGAACTACCAACTGGCTTCTCAAAACAAAAAATCATCACTTGTAATTAGGAAGGCCATGATCTGATACTAAAGCTTGGCATCATTACCCTCTAACCTTACCTTAAAATTTTTAATTGGATAGGAATAGATACTTCCTTTATTTTACATAAGTTTCAATTATCCCATTTTAAAATGAGGCTATCCCATTCCGTAGATATTTGAGAATGGAAATGAAGTTATCACTAATGCTTTGTGAATTCTTAATTCTTTGGTAACTCAAAATGTTTACACCAAGAGTTGACTAGAATAATATCCACCTTCAAGAAGTAAGTTTTATAGAAGTCATAATAGAACATTCCAGAACTTTTTAAAGTTTATTTCAGCCCCCAAGCTCTATTACAACTATAACAGAAGGTCTACATATTTTATAAGGTCTGTTAAAAAGAAAACAGATTTTAGATTTTCTTGAAATAGATAAAATAGATAAAAACAATAGACAGGTTCCAATATTATCAACTTAAAACTGGCATTTATTTTTTAGATGTGTATAATTTTTAAATATTGAAATAAAAATGTGAAAGATTCTAATCTAAATTGAACTGAGAAATAAGATGATAGCAAACTATCATCATTGAAAGGAAAAACTGCAAATATTTCCATCTGTTGGTTATCTTCTGTGATTATACTCTTTTCTATCATATCTGATATAGAGTTCAGAAATTTAGATGTCAACTGAAAGTGAGCTCTACTAATAAATGGCTATTCTCTGACTGTTTACGTTCCATAGGAAATTTGTTTTGTTTAAAGAAAATGTCTTTTTATTCCTTTCAATGTGATTTAACTGAATTAAGTTAAAGGGACTTAAAGAAGACACAGAAATACTTTCTATTTACACACCTTTATTTTTATAAGTTGAGGTCTTTAAAATCTATATCTTCAATAAGTTAAAGGTATAGCTTTTTTTGTTAACAATATATCTTGCTTATTTAGATGGTATATTGTTGTAGACTGGGTAAGTTAACTGTGGTTTTTGTGGTGGTTGTTTAATTTTTAATTTAATTTTTTTTTTGCCAATCCTAGGGCTTGAACTGAGGTCCTAGGTGTTGTCCCTGATCTTTTTTGCTCAAGGCTAGTGCCCTATCACTTGAACCACAGCTCCAAATGCAGCTTTTTGTGCTTAATTAGAGATAAGTCTCATGTAGTTTCCTGCCCTGACTGGCTTTGAACTAGAACCTCCCGAATAGTTAGAATTACTTGGCTCTTAACTGTGATTTTGAAGTTAAAGTCCACACATTATGGGTCAATTGAGAGGTTGGTAGCTTCTGGTGGGGCAGACAGCTGACTTTGATTGTACACTCAAAAGGTTTTTTATATGTATACAGATGATGGCAGAGAAAGACAGCTCTTTGAAAACTCTTTTCATGGAAACAAGACACTAGTTTTTCTAATCAAGAACCTAAACTTTCCACCTCATTTAAACTTAATTATGACTTTAGAAACTTCATCCTCAAACATAGGCACACTTAGAGGAGGTCAGGCTTCTATATGCACATTTAGAGGGAATATATACACCACAACAGAGAGAAGTTCAAGACCAAATTTTCCTTTTAATTTTCTTATTTGCTTATTTTCATTTGGACTTTTATTCACAGAGCAAATCAATTAAATTCTAATGTTGGCATTTTATTAGGTTCTAGGGACAAAAAAATCAGGGAGTAAGTCATAGGTCCTTAATGAATCCATCTTAGTGATGAGTTAATATGAAGGGGAAAGCTATGAAAATGGTCTCCTTTATGAGACCACTATTCAGGACACTGGTAAATTCTATGGGGCTCAAAACTAAATAACCTACTGTGACATTGATAAAGTGAAGGCAAATTTATATCTCTAGCCAAGAGTGTAAAATAAAGATTCTTACCATAAATGAAGAATATATATACATATATACATATATATATATATATATCCATATCTATCTATCCATCTTCCTATTTTTCTATATCTATGATTTGTCAACCAACACAGTAGTGATCCTTGAGAAATTGAGGGGAGGGAGAAATCAAAGACTTATTTAAATTCCCAGCTTACTTCTTCAATAGACTTCCCATGATGGATGGATGATTAACTCAGAACTTGGTAGGGATCCTTGGGTTCTGCAGATAGAGCAAAGAATCTAAAAATGACAAGAATGATAGAGATCATAAGACAGAGTACTAAAGCTTAAGGAGTTTCAGAGATGAAGAATGGTTGGGAATGGCAGAAAGTCTCCTTCATACACTCAAAAAAAAAATGATTGATCATCTTACATGGATGAAGAAATAATTGAAATTTGGAGACAACCTAAAATGACTAAATCTAAAATGACTAAACAAAAACTACTAAAAATGTTTCTATTATTCACAGTAAGATAAAGACTAGTTTCTATTTCCACCAAGTAAAAATATTGTTGAATCTCATAAATCAAGGACACTGCATAGAATCACGAGAATTATGTACATTGGATTTTCAGTCATAGATGTAGTCCTTGATATTTCAGGTCAAATAGAGCATACCTAAGTTCAGCACCAGAGGCGATTGAACAGTTTCTATTAATTTAACAGAATCCGCAAGTACCCCAAATGGTGCAAATCAGTATGTCAAGGAACCGATGAGCATTTACAAGCATGCAAAGTAGAGAAATAATATCCTTTTTTTTAATTGTGAAAATACCGTACAGAGGGATAACAATTACATGGGCAAGGTAATGAGTACATTTCTTATCAAGCATTGTAGCCTCCTCCTTTGTTTCCCCTTTCCATCCCTTCCCATCTCCCCCTGCGCCCTCCCCGCTTCTCCCCCATCCGCTCCCCGCCTCCTGGCCAAAGTTGTAAAGTTCGTTGTACATCTCATTGTTGCAATGGGTCCACCTGTATCCTTATTTAAACAATTTGCTTTTTCCCTTCCCCTCCACAAATTATACCAACATCAAATACAGTGAAAGCAGGGGTTTTATACCGTGGGGGAGGGACATATAAAGCAACAAAGAAATCAATTCATAAATATGTGAGAAACAATCACAAGAAAGAAAAAAAACATTTGAATCCTTATCTTGGGGTTCATTTGCCTAACATCAACTTATCTGACCGTTTCTGCTTGTCTCAGACATATGCTAATATTCTTTTGATAAGGACAATATAATCAGATCTGACTCAAAAAAGGCACAGTAGTTAAAGTCAAGAAACAAAGAAATTAACAGAGTTACATGTTTTGTTCCAAAATACATGTTAAAAAATTGAGAATAAAAATAACTTTAAAAGACTCAAACATTCATGGATAAGTATAATGTTGTGGGGAAAATAATGTGAAAAAATAATAGATTAAACATCAGAAGTTAAGAGACTAATTGGATATGTAATACAAAATGATACTCAGAAACCAAAAACAAAACAAGTTTAAAAAAAAGATAAGAAAGTAAGATGAGTTGTGCATAATTTCAAATAGTCAAAGCTTTCAAAAGGAAGTGTTGAAAAACATTTCTAAAAAAGTATTCCTACTGATCCAAAAGGTTAATGAATTTCAACATATACACATTATACAACTCTTCCAGAAAATAACATTAGGATGTATCATAATCTAATTGGTTAAACTCAATGATACAAGGAAAAATATATGGAAGCGATGAGGAAAAGATGTATTAGCCAGTGAATAAATATAAGGATAATAAAATTCTTGTTGAGATAAATGAGAAACTATAAGAGAAATATCTTTAAATTTGAAAAGATGTCAACAGTGATTTTCATATTAAGCAAAACTGTCTTCAAAAATACAGTGAAATAATGAGTTTTTGACATGTAAAAGTTGAAAGAGTAATTGTGAAAGCAGGAGGGAAGGGATATTGGGGGAAAACAAAGGAGGAGGCAACAATGCTTGATAAGAAATGTACTCATTACCTTGCTCATGTAACTGGAACCCCTCTGTATGGTATTTTCACAATAAAAAACTTATTTTTAAAAAAAGGTGAAAGAATTTATTACCTCACGAGAAGATACTTAACGTCATCCATCTAAGGTCTAACCAAATGAAAAACAAAATTCAAATGCACAGCAATCATTATCACAGCTAAAATTAAAGACTGATCATAAGTGTTTGTGAACATTAGGTAGAGCTGTAACTTGCACAAAGCTTTGAAAATGTAAATGAGTACAATTGTTTTGCAAAACTGTTCAGCAGTTTCTTAAAACAGGTAAATATACATGCATAATCTGATTTTTCCATCTTTAGGTAAGTTTCCAAGGGAAACAAAAATATATGCACATACAAAAATAATTTATAACATTTTTTTAGATTTCAGAAATGTGTAAACAACTTAAGATCCAACAAGAGGTTTTGATTCCTATACAGTATGGTGTTTTTATTCAGTAATGTTCAGCAATACAATGAACAGATGATATATAATTGGTAGTGGATAAGCAGGATGCAAAGTCTGTAATCTTAGCTACTCAGGATGCTGAGATCTGAGGACTGTGGATTGAAACCAATCTGGACAGAAAAGTATATGAAATTAGGTTATCTCCAATTATCCACCAAAATACTGGGAGTGGAATAATGGCTCAAGGGATAGAGTGCCAGCCTTGAACAAAATAAAGCAAAACAGTTAAAGACAACATCCAGGCATATATGTACATATGTGTGTGTGTGTGTATATATATATATATATATATATATATATATATATATATATATATATACAAGTACATTTCACATTTCTATACATGTGTATTGTATACATGCATATATGTATAAAAATTTTAGGATTTTCCTATATAGTCATTTTACTTCTTCCTCAATAGGATCTGAATCTTATCAATGTCCATTACCACTACTTTTTTCCAAGTCATCACGACTGTGGTGTAAAGCATGCAAATTTTGACTTCAGCTATTTTATCCTGCTTAAATTTTACCTTTACAGAGTTAACAATTTTCATTTTCTCCAAATCTTCCCAAAGCAATTTGAAAGAACATATGATTTATTTATCACAATCTTAATATAACCATTTTCCTACCAGATAGTCATGTTGAATCAATGAATAAATTAAATCCACAAATAATGTCACTTGCCTATATTCCCAGCCAATGGGAAACAGACTTGTAAGGATCAAGGCCATTCCAGGAAAAGTTACTGTGAGAACCTAACTGAAAAAAAAAAAATATATATATATATATAATGTAATATATATATATGGAAAAACAAACTGTGTGACTTAAGAGGGATACCCTTGGCTAGGAATTACAATTCAATCCCTTGAATTCAATTAGTGGTACTGTGAAAATATAAAATTAAATTTAATACAAAAAGTCTGTAATGGAAAATGATAAAATGGTATGGTGTGATGATATATGTTAGTGTTTCCTTATTCTTCATGACAGCATACTTTTTAGTAAACAAGTTTGTTCTTTTGGGTTTAAATAAATGCAAAATCTAGAAAAATGTCCTAGACTTCTAGTGTGAGACATTAAATTATTGGTTGTAGTATATGGAATTTTATTTCTTTTTTTATTGTGAAAATACTGTACAGAGGGGTTACAATCACATGGGCAAGATAATGAGTACATTTCTTATCAAGCATTATTGCCTCCTCCTTTGCTTCCCCTTCCCATCCCTTCACACCTCGCCCCCCCAACCCCCCCACCCCGTTTCTCCCCTGTCCGCCGTGCCGAAGTTGTAAAGTTCGTTTTTAACATCTTGTACATCTCATTGTTGCAATGGGTCCACCTGTATCCTTATTTAAACTATTTGTTTTTTCCCTTCCCCTCCACAAATTATACCAACATCAAATACAGTAAAAGCAAGGGTTATACCGTGGGGGAGGGACATACAAAGCAACAAAGAAATCATCTTATAAATATATTAGAGACAATCGCATGAAAGAAAAAAAATTTGAATCCTTATCTTGGGGTTCATTTCACCTAACATCAACTTATCTGACCTTTTCTGCTTGTCTCAGACATATACTAGTTATTGCAAATAAGGGAAACCATGGGACCTAATGTTGAAGTTTTTCAAACACCCAGGGAAATTTAAAATCTACATTCAAATTGAAAGGTTCATATTGATAATATTATTTGTTATTCATATCTAAGACTTCATCCATTCAATCTCTAGAGTTTTTGTATCTTCTCCATGAAACAGGGATTATAAATGGTAGACTGGGGAGAATATAAATTAATTGGATTATGTAGACTCTGCAATACTCTCAGATGGAGATCTGATACATGTCTGCTCTTAAAAAACAAAACCCCAAAAAACAAAAAAGCAAAACTTTACCTTTAAGCAGTTGTATAAAATAGTTGTCGTATAACAAAGTAGTTTATGAGTACAATTCATCTTAACATCACCCCTTTCAACATTTCCCCCATCCATATCACTTCTTCCCTCACTTTTTAAAATTTTGTAGGATATGCCATTCTCCCCATTTTTTCCTTTTTATTTTTCCCCTTGATCTTACCCTACCTTATTAAAGTACCCATTTCCTGGTGTTTATTTTGTTGGGCTGTGAGTTGTTAGCCTTGCTAAGGAATTACATAGTTTGAGTTCTCTCCTGAATCTACTAAATTTCAGTTAATACTTTGTGTATGCTTGTACACCACCTGATATTTTTACCTATAAGTTTACAAGCAAATTCTAGCTTCCACATATTATGGGAAACATGCAAACATTGTGTCTCTGGGCTTACTTACTTCACTTAATATGTATATATTTTCCAAGTCTTCCCTTTTCTTTATAAATAGTACAATATAATTCTTTCTAATGGATGAGTAAAATTTCACTGTGTGTATGTGTGTATTTATTTATATATATATATATATGTATATAAGCAACGTATGTAATATATACAATGAACACTTTTGTGCTGATAGCTTAAATGTATCTGGGTTTGTAATCTTTTGGATAAATGCTCAGGAGTGGAATTGTTGGATCATAGGACAGTTTTATGTGTAGATTTTTGAAGAACCTCCACACTGCTTTCCATATTGGTGAAACAAGTTTACATTTCCACCAACAGTGTGTTGGAGTTCCTTTTGGGCCAAATCCTTTCCAGTATCTATTCTTGTTTGTTTTCTTGATTATGGCCATTCACACTAGGGTGAATTGGAATCTCAGTGTTGTTTTGATTTGCATTTCCTATATAAGCAAATATGTTTATGTACCAATTGGCCACTTTTCTTTTTCCCAGAAGTCTCTCATTTACTAATTGGGTTGTTGGTTCTTAGAGGGTCTAATTTTTTAAGCTGTCTGTATATTCTGGATATTAGGGCATTGGTCATGTATGGTACATATAAGACCTTTCTGAGTAAAGATCTAGAATTACAGGCTATCAAGGAAGTATTTGATAAATAAGATTGCATCGAACTATAAAGTTACTGCATGGCAAGAGACATAGCCAGCAAACTAAAAAGCCATGTATATTCTTTTGGTAAGAATGGACTCTAGGCTTCTGGCTAAGACAGTAGATGGAGGAGTTTCCTCTGATTTAGGTTTATAGTGATGAGCTGATCCTGAAGAGAAGAAAAACAAAGCAAGTGGCTATGTAAATTTTCTTAGCGAAATCTTATTTATAATTGACTTTACATTTTGGAAATTTCAGGTACTGAATTTCAATGTGAAACAGTTTCAATGTGAAGCTATCCCTGGATAGTAAGACTCAATGTTAAATAGAAAATGGGTGGAAAAATAAAAGGGTTTGTAAAAAGATGGCAGTTCAATCTTAAAATTGTGTTTCAATGTCTCATGGAAGAAGTACACTATCGGAAATTCAATGATTTTGAACATTTATTTACTTAGCTCAGACAGAAAGATCTAAACTGTTTAAACAACCAAATTAAGATTTACTATAAAAATAAAGCAGTTTAGTTTAAATATGCTACAATTATCCCAATAGTTGAATAAAATTTAGGCATACAGTACAGAAAAGAGAAGGATAAGAGAAATAGAAAATATAGAAATAGTTGGACACTACTTGAACACAGCATAGTAACTCCAAGGAATATATGAAAATAGAAAAGAAATTAAGAAACCTAGGAGGTTTCTTCTTATTTATATTGTCATATTTATGTCCAACAAATGAGAGGTAGACTGAATAGCTAGAGTAACAGTAATATACAGTTACATGATGTGACAGAGGATCCACAAAATATAGGAAAAATAAACTCTGAAATTTCTTCAACATAATAATAATGGCTATATCTTGGAGCGATTGACCAAAAAAATGTACAATGATAACTTGTCTACAAGTTCACAATTTGAGTCACTTCATTCATGTGACAAAGTGAACATATATATATATATATATATATATAAAGAAGTTGTACAAAGGAGTTGTAATTACACAGAGCAGTTTATGAATACAGTATCTCTTGATCAATGCAATCCATTTATTTTAACATTCTTACCCACCCCTCCTACTCTACTCTTCCCCTCACTTTTCTTAATCTTTAGATAATGTAGTGAATTTTTTGCCATGTAACAAAGCAGTTTATGTATACAAAGTATCTCAATCTGTGTCAGCTCTTCAACATCTTCACTCTGCTTCTACCAATCCTTCCCTTATTTTTCTCAGTTCTACTCACTTCCCCCTTCACTCTTCTACCACTCTACTCTTGAAGCACCTGCCTCCCCCCACCCCTACAAGGACTAATTTCTTAGTACTCATCCTGTAAGACTTTGAGTTAGTCTTTCTAAAGAATAAAACTATATTACACTGTTGGTGGGGATGTAAGCTTGTTCAACCACTCTGGAAAGCAGTATGGAATGTCTTCAAAAAACTAAACTACCCAATGACCCAGCAATTCCACTTCTGGACAATTATCCAATAGAGTACAAACAAGGATATACTATCATTATTTACCATAGCCAAGATATGGAATCAGCCCACATGCCCCTGGATGGATGAATGGATAAAGAAAATGTCACACACACACATATGTATATACACACAAAAGAACACACACACACAATGAAATTCTACTCATCCATCAGAAAGAATGACATCAAACCATTGGTAAGAAAATGGAAAGACTGGGGCTGGGAAGATGGCTCAGTGGTACAGCGCTTGCCTTGCATGCCTGAGGCCCTAGGTCGATTCCTCAGCACAACATAAGCAAAAAGAAAAAAGCCAGAAGTGGCACTGTGGCTCAAATGGTAGAACGCTAGCCTTGAGCTGAAGAGCTGAGGGACAGCGCCCAGACCCAGAGTTCAGACCCCACGACTGGACTCAAAAAATATATAAAATAAAATAAAATAAAAAAGAAAATGGAAAGACTTGGAGATTATTTAAGGGAATTAAACCAGAACCAGAGAAGAACAGATTGCATGATTTTCCTCATTATTGTGATTTAAAAAGTGCCTATAAATCTAGAAGTAAGCACACTGAGTGGCAATCCAGAGGTTATAAATGAATTAACTGAAACAGAATCTGTGGAGAATGCAAATTGTATAATTCTCCAGAGACTCTTAATTTGGAAGAATGGCTGAAAAGTAAATGCTATCCCTTCTGAATAATTTCAAGTAGATGGCAGAATGGTACTTTCTACCTTTTCAAAATGTTATTTTAAACACTATACATATTGTAATGTCTGAATATAATTCAACATAATTTTCAATCTTGAGAGTCTATTATTGTGATATTAATCAGTTGTTGGGTATTTATAAACACAATATTGCAGCCTATGTCTCTTATTCTAGTAACAAATTTTATCCAAAAAGAAAACAAAAAAAAGGTATGCTTTGGGTTTCATACAAATAGTGTCCTCTTATTAATTCTACTCTGGAAAGAAAATACAATCCAAGAAAGAAATCCTTGTGTTCCCAAATAATATTTTTTCATTGTTTTTATTTAATTTGAGAACTATGAATATGGACAGACTATCTAATTTCAGACATTCTATATTCAACTTCCAGTCTGACACAACTTATTTGATAAAGAAAATTGTCAGCAAAGGTATGCTTGGTTCCCAAAATGACTGTTAGCAGTCATTTTGCATTTTAAAAGCAATTCCTAATCTGGGGATATTGAGTCTCTAGAATATCAATCATAACCTATCCACCATTTTTGCTTGTTCATATGAGTTTTATACAATGTTTCTGACCCTCTTTTCTCCTCATTCAGTTGCTTGTTGTTTCTTTATTTTTCAGAGTTTGAGAACTATTTCCTGAATAAAGGTTGAAGCATAATCACATTTTATATAACCGAAACTGGAGCACAGAGTAGTTTTTTACATTTGTATTTCTATGCAAAATGAAAAATGATGCCATGGTTCTCATAACTTAATTTGAACTGATACACAATGCATTTTTAAACAAAGATTTTGGAAATAACACAAATGAAGACATAATATAATGTCACAGTGTGATGAATGTCTTCTAATGCAATTACATTTGACTTTAAAAATTTGACAAAGTGAATTTTTGCCCATAATTTAGATAGAAGTATTAAACATTAAGTCTGATGATCCCAGACACTATTTGTGGAGAAATGTTTTCCCAGATCTTCATAAACCACTTATTAAGATAAATGGTTTTGTCATGATTTATCTTTATAAAAATATATGATAGTCTTGATGTAACACTAACCAAATCCAGCTAAATTTGCCTAGTGTTCTTAGAAATAATGTATCCAGGTTTTAGATCTAAAAAGTAAAAGAAGATTCTTAACATGATTTAATATAAAGAATTTTCAATGACAATCTGTAATAAAATTATTCTTTTAAATATTTTTGTTGATGAATTGTGATTTAATTAAGTAGTTTTGATGAACTAGCTGTGGCATGATCAATTTAGCATTTTAATAAAGAAAAGCAGAGCACTTTGGAATGACACCCACAGAATTATAGATTCAATGGCACACGTATCATAGAGCAGGTTGTTTGGTATTTTTGGAATTTAACCCAGAGCTTTGCAAAGAAGAGCTGAGGATTTCCTTTTATTTTTCCAATCTTCTACCATTAGAAATCGTTTACCTTCCATAACACAACCTTTCACTTTCTGCTTTGAATTGTCTTTAGCTCTCAGTTTTTCAGGACAGAATGAAATTATAGAATGATTGGAATACGGAGTTTTTTTTAAAAAAATCAAATGTTCTTGTGTTGTTAGTATAATCCACTTGGTTCAGTGTGACATTAAAATTATTTGAATATATCTAATTATTTGAATATATCTGTACAATACAAGTACCATCAAGAAAGTGAATGTCATGCGGTCCTTCTCATTGTTTGAGTACAGGCATCAGAATCTACAGAGCACTGAAGGAGTTCACGTGATAGTGTCTGAGCATCTTTTGCTTTCTTTTTCTTTTATCTCTCTTTCTTTATTTTGTGGTTCTAAGCCTTGAACCTAGGATTTTGTGCATCCTAAGCAAGCCCAGTATCTCTGAGCTATATTGACAGCCTCAGAGTAATCTTTAAAGAAATAAAGAATAATGTTATGTGGAAAAAAAGTTTGTAACAGTCAAACTGATTCCATTGTGTAGATTTTGAAAAGGAAGAAATTGTAGGCCTATTATAAGCAACTTATTTTATTTATTTATACACACAGTGGATGCATGATATACAATTGTGTTCATATAAGTCTAAATATCTTCAAGATAATAAAATTTTGAAAATCAGAAATTACTTTGAAGTTGTACACTCTAGAATAGTGTACTATAATACAAAGAGAAAAGGTCTAATGAGAGGGATTTAGGACATGTTTAAATTTCTACTTATCAAGTTATTTTTTTTCTTTCCATAAGACTATCCATGGGATGATAAATTTTAAATGATACATTTGATGAAGAAGAATAAAAGGTATAAAAAAGTAATAACAGCTTTCTTTGCACAGAAATAAAGCATAGTTTTCCAGTATTATGATTTCCAAAAATTCAGTGGAGATGTATAGAAATTATTAAAAGAAATGTGTTCATCTTCTTTTGGTAACTCATATCCAAATTACTTATCTCATTTCTCAAAGTTTTATCTAATTTGACACAAAATATTTTTCTTACAGTGGAAATATCTATTATCCTCTTTTGTTTTCTTGTTTTAAATTTGGCAAGTTTACTGGCAAAAGGGTGTGCCACAAGCCAAAATTAGGCAAGCAAACACATGGAACAAAATAGCTGTTACCTTTTATTCCTAACATTGAATATAAAGCCTACAAGACTTGCTCAACAGTATTTTCTCAACATTTCCTGTTGAATCCTTTGTCCATTCTCCATTAAGAGCTCACCAATAAAACATCTTGCTTTGGTTCAAATGCTTGGTATTAGTCAATACCAAAAGACTGTGAAACCTGAGCCAACCAGTCCAGATAAAAGGGCAGATTCACTACACAAGTAGCAATAGGAATTCTTAGGACAAAAGATAGGGAAAAGAAAGGGAGGGAAGAGAAGGGAGAAAGAAAGAGACAGAAGAGGATGAGAAAAGGAAGCTGAAGATCAACAACCAACATCAAAACCCAAAAGGAATCAAATGAACTAGTGTCAATCATATACATGTTATGCTTCTTTTTATTGTTTTCTTAATTGTATACTGACCCTCCTCCCCTCAAGCTGTAAGGCTTGAGCATGCCTACATATGGTGAAATTTTCAGTGTAAGAAGATACTTAAACTGCAGAAATTATATTGTTGGATGTTAATTTTTAAAAACACTTTGTATTTGCATGTGTTATGTCTGCAGGTACTATTTTGCTTACAATTTTGTTTGTAGGTAGTTGTCAAAATTAAAGACAATGAATGACTCATTATTCACTGAAATTAAATAAAATAAATGGTAAACTGATTTTTTCCCAAAAATATGTTTCAACACATTTCTCAAAAGAGTGTATATACTTTTGAGCAGATTGTATGGACATTTCTTCAAAGTATGACAGTTTAAGATGAAAGTCAATTTACTAGATTAGTTTAAAGAGATGCCAGGACAACTGAGCCCAGGAAGGAAGTACTTAAAAATACTTAAGGCATATGCATATAATCCATGAGTTCATAGATGATTATGCAGTGATACAGAAGGACATTTACTTTTTTCATGGACAACACATTGCCAGTTTTAGGGCTGATAATGAAAAATCAGGTGAAAGGTAATCATCTAATTTCTGTTTATAGCAATAGTTCCCCTAATTTTCCCTTCCAGTATGTTCAATTTAGGATGTCTACATTTATAACTGTTACTAACTACCTTCTGCATGCTAGTTTTTAAGACATACTGTTAGAAAGTATGCTTTATATTGGATTTTTAGTTGCTGCTAAATTCTATTATTTGATGATATTTTCTTATGAAACCATTTGTTAACCTGAAAAATAATTTTCCTCAACTGTTATTTTTTACTCTTAACTTTTCAGAAGTAAATTGAATACAAATTAAGGGAATCCATTGCACCTGCTTTCAAGTATGTATGGAGTAGATTGCTAAAGCTACATTCTTATCTTCAAATGAAAACAAATCAGATCATGACTTTAACGGAAACAGAGATAGCTTAGCCAGTAAGTGTCTCTAAAATGATTATAAAGACTCCTTTAAGTTCTAAATTGCTCAATTTTAAACTGCCCTCAGCATTTTAGTGCAAGGAGTAGACCTTGCAACACAATATTGTTGAAGGCTCAGGTACCTACAAATAGATACAACTGAGAAACATGTTTTGAATATACATTGAAATGTGTAGATTACTCTTTCTTAGGGAACCTGTCTCATTCCTTCCCTCTGGCTGAACTTTCACAGATCAATATAAGCAAAGACTGATTTGCATCATAGTCTTTGTGTTAGAAATTTAGAGATAAAACGCAGAACTCATAGATTTACTTTCAACATTTTATATTGTAGAGCTGCCTTTGACTCTAACAGCATTATCCCAAATATCATATATCCCTTCATATACCAGACTGTCACCAGCATGGCTTCGAATATCTCTTACTTTCAACTGAATTGTTTCAATTTCTCTTCTGTCCTCTCATTGACAATATTATTTAACAAATATTGCTGAGAATTCACTAAATGGCAAATATGTTCATAACTTAGAATACAAATAAGAAAAAAACCACATAGTTATCTCAATAGATGCAGAAAAAGCATTCAACAAGATCCAACACCTCTTTATGATGAAGGTTTTGGAAAAATTAGGAATCCATGGAACCTCAATACAATAAAGGCTGTATATGACAAACCTACAGCGAGCATTATACTTAATGGTGAAAAACTAAAACCATTCCCTCTTAACTCAGGAACAAGACAAGAATGTCCACTCTCTCCACTTCTCTTCAATCTAGGATTAGAATGCCTAGCAACAGCAATAAGACAAGATGCAGACAAAAAAGGAGATCCAAATAGGGAAAGAAGAAATAAAACTCTCCCTCTTTGCAGATGACATGATCTTGTATTTAAAGAATCCCATAGATTCCACTCCCAAATTACTCAAGCTTATTCAAAATTTTGGCCAAGTAGCAGGGTATAAAATTAACCCCCCAAAATCAAAGGCTTTTCTGTATGCCAACAATGAGAAAAGTGTGGCTGAAATTAGGAAAGCAACTCCACTTGTAATAGCCCCACACAAAAAAAATACCTAGGAATTAACTTAACCAAAGAAGTGAAGGACCTCTATGATGAAAACTTTAAAATCTTGAAAAAGGAAATCAAAACACAACTTAGAAAATGGCAAAACCTCCCATGCTCCTGGATTGGAAAGATTAACATCGTGAAAATGACAATACTTCCCAAGGCTATCTACAAATTCAATGCAATACCTATCAAAATTCCAACCTCATTCTTCAAGGAAATAGAAGAGGCAATCCAAAAATTCATATGGAACAATGAAAGTCCCCGAATAGCAAAAATGCTCCTCAATGGAAAGAACACTGCTGGAGGAATATCAATACCAAATTTCAAACTCTACTATAAAGCCATAGTAATCAAAACAACTTGGTACTGGCACAAGAAGAGACCTCAGGACCAATGGAATAGAATTGAAAACCCAGAAATGAACCTACAGACCTATAGCCATCTAATCTTCGATAAGGGAGCTAAAAAAATAAGCCTCTTCAGTAAATGGTGCTGGCAAAATTGGTTAACTACTTGTAGAAAACTAAAGCTAGATCCTTATATATCACCCTGCACCAGAATCAACTCCAAATGGATCAAAGACCTCAGAGTCAAAGCAGACACTCTGAAAACATTACAGGATGGAATGAGAGAAACTCTAGGTCTCCTTGGCTCAGGCCGAAATTTTCTGAATAGAGACCCGGAAGCACAACAAATCAAAGAAAGGTTGGACAAATGGGATTGCATGAAGTTGCAAAGCTTCTGCATTGCAAAGGACATAGCTAGCAAGATCAATAGAAAGCCCATGGATTGGGAGAAGATCTTCACTAGCCATACAACAGACAAGGGTCTCATATCTAAAAGATATTTGGAACTCAAAAAATTAAATCCCCCAACAACAAATCCTCAAAGAAACAACTGCCCAATAAATAAGTGGGCTAAAGACTTAAAGAGAAACTTCTCTGAAGAAGAAAGAAGGATGGCCAATAGACACATGAAGAAATGTTCAACATCCCTAGCCATAAAAGAAATGCAAATCAAAACAACATTGAGATACCACCTCACCCCAGTTAGAATGGCAAAAATCAAGATCTCTAATAACAACAGATGCTGGAGGGGATGTGGACAGAAGGGAACCTTACTTCATTGATGGTGGGAGTGTAAACTTGTTCAACCACTTTGGAAAGCAGTATGGAGGTTCCTCAAAAGACTCCACATACAGCTCGCCTATGACCTAGCAATCCCACTTTTGGGCATTTACCCAAATGATCACAAACAAGACCATACTAAAACTACCAGGACAACTATGTGTATTGCAGCATTATTTACCATAGCTAAGATATGGAACCAACCCAGATGCCCCTCAGTAGATGAATGGATCAAGAAAATGTGGTATATATGCACAATGGAATTCTATGCCTCCATCAAAAAGAATGACATTGCCCCATTTGTTAGGAAATGGAAAGGCTTGGAAAAAATTATATTAAGTGAAGTAAGCCAAAGAAACATAGGTCCCATGGTTTCCGTTATTTACAATATCTAGTACATGTATGAGTCAAGCAGAAAAGGTCAGATAATGTGATGTTAGGAAAATGAACCCTTAGATATGTATTTAAATGTTTTTTTTCTTTCATGCATTTGTTTCTAAAGCATTTATAAGATTATTTCTTTGTTGCTTTGTATGTCCCTCCCCCACAGTATAACCCTTGCTTTCACTGTATTTGATGTCAGTATAATTTGTGGAGGAGTTGGGGAAAAACAAGTCGTTTAAGGATACAGGTGGACCTGTTGCAACAATGAGAAGTGCAAGTTGTCATGTCGAAAATGAGCTTTACAACTTTGGTGGGGGGCCGAGAAGATTGTGGAGGCGGGCGGGGAGGAGGCTGGGAAGGGATGTGAAGGGTAAACAAAGGAGGAGGCTGCAATGTTTGATAATAAATATACTCATTATCTTGCCCATGTAATTATAACCCCTCTGTACAGTATGTTCACAAAAAATTAATTAATTAATTTTTTAAAAAATGAGAAAAAATGGCTCAACAGTTTTATGGAAAAAGGATCAGCAAAGCCTAGTAGTCCCCATGTAATAGATGTAGGGCAATAACATAGATATATACAAAACATAATAATAAAATTAAAAAATTTTAAAGAGTGACAAGAGTAACTTAGAGGTCAGAAGGAATTCCTAGAAAATGAGTCACTTGAACCTATTCTTAATGGCAAATATTATCCAAGTCTAAAAAGAAGGACATTTTACAAGATGTAACATGACCAGCCTTCCAGAGACACAGGGTTCTTTGTTATTTGGTGCCTAATTCTTAATTATCACAGAATTACATTCATTTTTACAATCCTGCCTTTATTTCTTCCTCTTTTTCTTTGAATGTTATGTCTTGACAATAAAGTACGAAGAAGCATGCCATTGAGTCTATTCTGTTGTTCATTGCCTATAAAATGAACAACAAAATGGGCAAATTCATTTCAACAAAATTCAATTGGATTCAGCTATGCTAAAAATAGAAGGAATCTTCCTGTGCCTGTTGCTTCAGAGCAGTCTGCTGCATCCAAAATACTGATGGGCCTCTCTCTGCTCCCAATGAAATCAATTGCTATAAGACTTTTAGTTATATGTAGTATCATGAGATAATGTAAAGGCAAACTTACTTTCTTAACTTTCCCATATTACTAGAGTCTGAGTGGTTCAATCAACCAAAAATTTATTTTCTCACACTTATTTAGACTCGAAAGCCACGACCAAGATGGGTGTGTCATCATAAACAGGTTCACGCAAGATTATTTCTTCCTAGCTTGCAAAGAACCTGTCTTATTGGTATGTGCTAGCAAGGTTTTTCTTAGTTTGTGCACATTCGATAAAATGGAAGAAAGAGAAGGTACAATCTCTTTTCTTTTGATCTTTCTTTATATAAAGCTATCAATTTTATTAAAGCATACCTTTTCAGATTCACATTACCCTTATTACCTATAAAGCTTACATATTATCTTTAGAGTTAAAGTTTCAATATATAAATTTCAGGAGGGTAAAATTCAATTGTTTGTGCCTCTTAATAGAGTTAGTTGTTGGGTAGAGATTCCATTCTACCTCTATCCATTGATTTCTAAACTATAAAGAAAAAGATACTGTATTTTGTCCTTACGTTTATAATACATGATGTAGCAGGACAAGATGAAATTTGGAGTGTTGCCTTTTAACTGGCATGTTAACTTAGCATCTAAATGCTCTTGACAGGGCATGATGTAGAATTCATAAATGGTGTGTGCATGAGCCAATCCTAACTTAACTATTCAAGTGAATTTACATAGGGAAATGATATGGGCATACCATGGCAATGGTACTTCTAGAAGTCAAACAGATTCATTTAATAATTTCTTGCAGTTGCTATTTGTTGAGGACATTCTCATGGAGAAATATTCACATTTTTCCCGTTCAAAAAAGTCCATTCACACTTCTGAGTTCCATACTTCATTGTCATTATTCTTCCAGGCTTTTATTTTGTAGCCAAATTGAATTAATCTCTTCATATTATTTCACTTTTTAGACGGAAAATATATTCATATATTCTTAAACTGAAGAAGTCCAGATCAAGGTATCAGCAGATTTGATATCTATTAAGGACTTTATATGTGGTTGAGAAATATTATTTTCCCCTAAATTTTCACAAAGTAGAAGACGTGAGGTGGTTCTCTGTTACTTTTTATAAGTATACACATTTCATAAATGAGGATTTCACATGCATGACTGAATCATCCTCTTTCTAGTGCTATAAAAAAATACCTACACTTGAGTAATTTATAAGGAATAAAAATTATTCCCCCACAGTTCTTCAAGGTAAGATGTCCCAGATCAAGGAGATGGCATCTGATATTAGATGAGTACTTTCTTGTTTTCTCATTGGAAGACCAAGGAGGCAAGTTATCCAAGCACAACATAAAGCCTCTTGAATTAGGGTTTTAATCCCAGTAACGATGCAGGACCCCTCAATCCTAAGTCATCTTTTCATTACCATCCTCTCTTAATAGCATAATATTGGAAATACTTGAGAATTTAAAAGGGAAGGGGAAGGGAAAAAACAAAATGCTTAAATAGGGATACAGGTCGACCTATTGTAACAATGAGAAGTACAAGACACTATGTTGAAAAATGCATTTTACAATTTAGGTGGGGAGCGGGGGCAGGGGGTGTAGTTATGAGGATGTGGGAGGGTAGGGAGGGTAGGAGAAAAACAAAGGAGGTAACAATGTTTGATAGGAAATGTACTCATTATCTTGCTCATGTAACTGTAACTCCTCTGTACAGTATTTTTTGTTTTTGTTTTTGTTTTTATTTTTTTGGTTGGTTGTGGGGCTTGTCTCTGCGCTCTTCAGCTCAAGGTGAGCACTCTAATGATTGAGCCACGCTCGCCACTTCCGGTTTTCTAGTAGTTTATTGGAGATAAGAGTCTCACGGAATTGCCTGCGGAGGCTGGCTTTGAACCGCGAGCCTCAGATCTCAGCCCCCTGAGTAGCTAGGATTACAGGCGTGAGCCACTGGTTCCTGGATTGTATAGTATTTTCCACAATAAAAACCGTATTTACAAAAGGGGACACATTCAAACATGATTGTACATAAAGCAAGTAGACACAGAAATGAACTTTTAGCGCTAACTTCATATGACTCAGCATACCCTCATCAATGTTATCTTCTTCAATTTGGTTTGGACATTCCAATATTCTGCCTCTTCTCTGCAGGGAAAATTATTCTTTATGATTTTTATTTATTTTTTATTAAGTTTTAGGCTTACACCCACATAACACTGAAAAACTTGATAGGAACATTGCTTATTTTTTTGTTGGTTGGTTGGTTGGTTGTAGGGCTTGAATTTAGGGTCTGGGCACTGTTCCTGAGCTTTCTGGCTAAAGGTTAGGGCTACACTTTGAGCTACAGCTCCAGTTCTGGTTTTCTTGTGGTTAATTGAAGATAAGAGTGTTATGGACCTTCCTGCCTGAGCTTGCTTTGAAACATGATCCTCAGGTGTCAGCCTCTTGAGTAGCTGGGATCACAGGCAGGAGCCACCAGTACCCAGTCTAATAGGAAAATGTTTTAATGAAAGGGTAAGCTAGCTGGCTATGAGGTTATATTTGTCAGACCTACTTGAAAAGCATGCTGTATGATACTGTAATCCACTCCTTGAATTCTATGAATTAGATAGCATATACTTTAATGGGAGGTTTAAGTCAAAAATATTATGATGCCATTGTCAAGTATTCGGCTATTAGGGCTTAATAGAAATGCGAAGTCTATTTTTCCTATGAAAAATGTTCCTGCTATAATAGGATCCACAGTCAGAGTTTTCTAAAAGATCCTCTTAATATTTCCATATCTTCTAATCATTTTTCATATTACTGGTTTGCTGAGTATGAGGCCCAAATGCAGGTCTCCTTGTCCTACAGTATTGAAATGACAGAGAACATTTGTGTGTGTGTGTGTGTGTGTGTGTGTGTGTGTGTGTGTGTGTGTGTGTGTGCAATTTAAACTCTCCTTTATAGGTTATATAAAAGGGTTATATAGAAAAAGGTTTATAATTTCCAACCTAAGTATGATGTGTGCTACCGCCAGCATCCAGAGCTACCCCAAGCTTATGTCACTTTCTCTGTGGCTACTACCTCTCAGTTCATTAAACATTTTTCATGCACATTTTTATCATGCCTTAGAGAACTAACTTCCAAGAAAAGTCACTGCTTTCGCAAGTTTTTTGATTTTTTGAGTTCTCCTGGTCTGAAAAACCTTTGTATCTTATTAAGACAATTAAACTTCTTGTTCTACATTCTTCCAACTATATTTGTTGAGTATAATACCATCAATGCATCAGAAAACTATGGTGAACTTTATGATGGTAAAAATTAAGTAAGGTCCTGCTGTTTTCTTAAGATATAAAGCAAGAACTTTGGAAAATAATGTTCCTGGGTAATATAATGGAAGTATACTGCTCTACTTGCTATGTATAAAAAATGGCTTCTGATTGTATTTGTTGATAGAACTTAAAGGAGAAAAAAAATCTATTGAAAGTTTATATTAGGGCCCGTAGCCAAAGACATTTGTTTCAATCAGATACAATAAATGTAATGTAGCTATTTTGGTCATTATTCCTCAAAAAAAAAATCTAGTCATGTTACAAGAAAAATCTATCCTGTCAACCATGACAGGTAAATGCAGGTTCAATAAGAATTATGACTCTTGCTTTCTTCAACTCTCTAATGAATGACGATAATTCCTGAAATTTCCCTAGGAATTATAGGACACATTTCATAAACTATGAGGAGATGGACTTTTCCAGTTGATTCTTACAAGCTATGACAATATTTCTAACATAATAATACATATTCTACCTGTCAGATAAAGTGTGTGATTATTTTGTTATTTATCAAGTGTGGCTATTTCCACTGTTCATTCTGGGAGAGGGGAAATGATCACGTTGAGTTTGAATTAGGGCAAGAATCCTTTGTCTTCTGATTTTAAGATGCTCCAATCTTCCAGTTCAAGTCTCTGGGTATTATTATATGCCTAGAGACAGTATCTGCAAAATGCAAAAGTTGCATTTTCCCTTTCTCCTGTACACAAATATCCTGTAACTTTCTGCAGGTTTCTCTGAGGAAGATATGAAGGAAGACTTCAGTCATGGCTATAGTGAAGAATATTTCCTCAAAATAGTAGGTTATATCTATGAACTCTAACAGATTATACCTGGAACTTGAGTAAAAGGCCCTAAGTCTCTTCTAATATTTTGAATTGAGTATTTTGCCCGCTCCCATATCTTTTTTATTTATGTATTCCAAACAGCATAGAAGCTACGACCTCAGCTACTTCATTCCTACACACACCATTATCAATCAACTGAATAAAAAATGTTTTTCATTGAAAATAATAATAGAATTTTGATATCACCAATTTGGAGTTAAACGATAAGTGATAAAATATGTTAGGGTTAGTTGACCTATTTTAACTCTACTGGCATGCGTGTAGAGATTTCTAAAATAAATACAAAAGGCAAATCTGTTTACTATAAAAATGTTTTTCATTGAGACCTATCTTTGAAGCATCACATCAATTTTGTCTAACTTTAAGGTAACAGCTAAGTATCTTTCCTATTCTAGGATTTCAGGATTCTAGCTCCCATGGAATCTTGGGAAGTCAATCCATGATAACATCTCTGCTCATCACCTCTGACATAAAAATAACAATGACTGGCATTTCTGGGAATGTCTAGAGAAATATGAAATGTAGAGAAACATCTAAACATTTCTCTAAAGCTGAAAGCCAGGGACTGGTTAACGTTCAGGCACTGTTCATGATCAGTTTGCCCATAAATGCCATTATTTAAAGTTTACTTCCTAAGGGTCTGCCTTAAATTTGGCTTAGAAGTATAGTATTAATGTCACTTCCAGTGTTTAAACCAACACCAATCTTGAATGCTGATTGAGTTCACTCTTTTAATAAATTGGATATAATACTAAAAACAATGCTATTGGCCTAATCACATTAGAATTCCTTTCAGTCATTCTCGCAAATTCTTTTGATAGTATTTGACAAGATCCTACAACTCTGTAAACAGATAGTCTATCTCCTTCTAAATTAATATCTATACTTTCTATTTTGACTACTCTGGCAGTTTCTCTTTCTGTAGGACTCTTGAACACAAGTGTGGGGGTGAGTCCTGTTGATAATTAGAATTCCACTTAGAGGTAACTACTAGAGATTATGTAGAAAGGAGATACTTCCACTATCAAAGTTTTGTTTGAAAATTTATCAGCTTTATCAGTTCTTCTCTTCTGTGCCCATTACATGCCTCTGTCTCTAGCTCTTTCCCAACTAGGGCTTGTTCTGAGATTGAAGATCTGATAAAATTTCACATTTAATTAGTTCTAGGGTTGTACTGTGGTTATAATCAGACACTGGGCTCAATCCTAGGTCTCAAGGAGATAAGAAACAACGTTAAAATTGCATTTTTAAAATTTCCATCTGAACACTACAACTGGCATCTAAGACAATCAGCATTTCATTTTGTCTTTCTCTGCTCTCCAAGATTGTCAAAGAAACTATCCAAAACTTTGCAACACCTACTGTTACCATGGCGACTAAATTTCATGGACACTTGGTCACAAATCCTTGTCTTCCATCAGTACGTATTGCACATCTTTGCAGCTAATTGGTTTCTAGAACCAAGATACCAAAACTTGATCATTTCATTCCTATCCTGCCAATAAGGTTATACGTATTTCTTTAAAACACAAAAAAAAGCAAAGAATTATATAATCTTAATTTTAAGATTTCTTCCTTAGGGCTACTCCTGGTACCAATTACATTTAGTCAGGAAACAGATGGCACGCCTAATGGAGGTAATTTAGCAAATCTTAAATTGGACAACATTTTTGGTTTAAGTAAACCAACAAGGGACCAGGAAGTACCCTAGGGTATAAAGCAGTGGTGAGGGGTTACAGTCTTTAAACTTGAATTGGCAAGAAAAAGAAATAATTACTAGACTTCGGAAAGCACTATAGCTGTAGAAAATAGCTACTCACTAGAAATAAATTTCTGACAAACTGTACACAGCAAAAAAAAAAAAAAAAAAGCAGAAGCACTAACTGATCTCAATGATTTGCCTTCCCACTGATCTACTGGTGCCTTCCTTTGGTAGGAACCATGTAAATGATGAACATTGTCAATACCTTTCCACCGTGATGTATATCTTGTGAGTCTTTCTCTCTGCATATGTTCCACAGATTTTCTTACACGTATCTTCATTTTCCTAACAAAATCAAAGCTTTTGTAAAAGAATATTTATAGTTTTGACTATTTTATTTATTTTTATTGTCAAGGTGATGGACTGAGGGGTTGCAGTTACATAAGTAAGGTTAAAAAGTACATTTCTTGTCAAACTTATTACCTCCTCCCTGACCATCCATCCTCCCCTCCAAGTTGCACAGATCATTTCCAACATATTATCTTAGGAGTATTGCTGTTGAGTTGTTTCCTCCCTTGTCTTTGTCGCACCATGTTGTTCAACTCCCTTTCCCTAATTCAGATAAGCATCTATGCAATCCCCAGGGTACCAAAATCAAATACAGCGGCAACAGGGGATAAACCATAGGGCGAAGAACACACAAAAGAAAATTCATGTACTACATTAAAAACAACAATAGAGAAAAACCTCTGGTGTCCATATCTTGAAGCTTATTTCGCTGAGCATCATCTTATATAGTCATATGTATGTAGCTATTGAGCTTTTCTGTTCATCTGTTAAGATTATCCTAGATGTATCCTACTTACATTTAGTAGACTGTGAGCCTACAAGTCATATTTCTGTTTCCTCTAGCTTTAGATTATTTTTTGTGTTTTTCTACAATTTATACTTCTGTGCTTTCACATGTAGTTTAAATGTTTCTATGCTCAGAAAAAAATCTCTCCAACTTGTCTCAATAGTTTCCCCCACACCATCAATATTTCTTCTTATTGTATTATTGATATCAACTTATTCATGGTGTCAACTTTACCATCATAAATTTTATAATTCACTTCTGTCACTTTGGTAATTATTGACATACATTTTTTATCCTTTAGATAGAAAACTCGTGCAAGATTTTGATACTATTTCAAAAAACTCTGCTACAATTTTCCTTTAGTTTCACTTGAGACTGACTTTGATATCGAAGGCTTTTTCATAAGGTCATTAATGGCTCAAGTTGTCAAATGCAAGGACAGTTTCAATCATCTTGCCCTATCAGTATTAGTTGATATAGTTGGTTGCTTGTTTTAACTTGTGTATAGGGATACTACATACTGTTGGTTTATCTTTTTTATATTATTGTCAAGGTGATATACAGAGAGGTTTCAGGTACATAAGTAAAGTAATGAATACATTTCTTGTCAACTTTGTTACCCCTGCCCTCAATTTTCTCCTACTTTCCCCTGTCTCCAACCCTCCCCAAGTTATACAGATCATTTACAACATATTGTCTTGTGTATATCATTGTTGCACTGATCCCCCCTTTATCCTTTTTCTTTGTCTCACCATTCTGTTGTTCCCCTTTCCCTTTCCTAACTCCAATAAACATATATACAATACCAGGGCACCAAAGTCAAATACAGTAAAGTGACAACAGAGGATATACCATAGGGAGAAAAACATATAAAAGAAACAAAAAAATCACATAGTACCTTAAAAACAACAACAAAAAAGAAAAACTTGTTTCTTTGTGCTCAATGGTTCTTTAGTATTCTGCAGAATTATATTTTAAGTGTTTTATTAAATGGCTTCTCTTTTCACTGAGTGTAAAGACAAAGTCCTTACAAATGCTCAAACTGTCTTATGTCAATCAACATCTGATTTCAAATATTCTACTGCATCCTCAGTTTCCTCATTCATTGGTCTATAGCCAACCATTCTCTTATCATTCCAAGAAATTACCAAACGTACTTCTTCCTTTAAGGATTTGCTTTCATTGTCTGATCTCAATGGAATGCTTTATTCTTTTTGTTGAGACAAAAATGATTTAATATTAGTTATATATCAGAGTTACAATCTCTTCTAACCTTGTTCTTTTCTTTTTTAGCTTAAATTTTAATTTTATTGTCAAGGTGATGTACATAGGGATAAGTAAAGTAGTGAATACATTTCTTGTCGAGTTTGTTACCCCCCTCCCTCATTTTTCTTCCATTTTTCCACCCCCTAACCTTCCCCCAAGTTGTACAGATCATTTCCAACATATTGTCTTGTGAGTATCACTGTTGCATTGGTTCTCTCTTTGTCCATTCTTGGATTCTTGTTTTGCATTTCCTCAATTAATGTCACTGCTCAAATCTTTTCATTACAGAGATATTTATCTTTTTTGGATTATGTTTGCTATCCATTCTATAATATTGTTCTCACTCTTTCTCCACTGAGAGTGTACATTAAAAAAGATATAATATATATTTATAATATATTCAAACAATATAATAAATAATATGATATAACTATAGTATTCATGTAATCTTTATATAAAGTATTATTCATATTTACATGTCTGACATATTTATTATTGATACAGATTATAAGGAAGAAATCAATATATTTATATTTTATGTAAGTACAAACAGGTTATAAGTATATCTGTACAAAGGGGTTATAGCTCATCATTGGTTTTTAGTTATATTACCCATTTCATTATTCCCCCTATCTCTCTCCCAACCCATCCCCTCAATTTTCATGGTCTCATTTTCACATACATACTTTGAATATTCAGTCTGCATTCTTCCTTTCTTCTCATCCATTGTCTATTGTCTATTGTCTATTATATTTTGACATGTCACTAGGGACAGAATTCTCAGAGAATGTGGTTATTAAATGGAGGTTTGGTTTGTTGTATTTCAACACTTCCTCTGACACCTGCAAATAATATTTGCTCTAACCATGATTCCAGGGATGTTCTTGAGCAAGGTTATATTTAATAGTTTTACTATTCAGGATGTAATCTCATTTCCAGATGAGAGTTATTACTAAATTATATAAGCTTACATGATATACATGATAAAAATATCTAAAACTCTATATCCAGAGTTTCCTCATTATCATCTGGTCTTTAAGGAAAGAATGTTTGTAGAAACACATATTAATTACTTAAGATCTAATGTAACTACTTTATGTGAGATCTGTCATACCACCTGCTAGTATAGCAGATGACATTTCTAAAAAAACAATTTGAAGTACTCTTCAGAAATGAAATTCTATGTGCTGTTCTTAATGCTTGGTCCATAGTCCATATTTGTGGTTTTCACTACTTGTTACATCTCATTCTGTGTTTAGAGACAGCTCTTATAGATTAGAAAGAGTAACTGTCTAAAATTTTGTTTAATAGGTTCTGCGGCTTGAACTCAGGGCCTGGGCTCAAGTTTTTTGAGTGGTTAATTAGAGATAAGCGTCTCACAGGAACTTTTCTGCCCTGGCTGGGTTTGAACTGTGATCTTCAGATCTCAGCCTCCTGAGTAGCAAGGATTACAGGTGTGAGTTACCCACCTGGTTATTTTCTAAGAATTTTGTGCAAAATTTGTAGTACTGTTGGCAGTTTGAAATCTGTGGTGAACATAAGAATATTTTAACAATAGGAACTGGCCAAAGGTGTGAATTAGAGATTTTGCCCCTGCACTCCAGCAGTTTACTAAACTATTATTGCCTGAATCTTTTGTGACAATGCTTAGATAAAAATCTTGAGATTATACTATTATCTCTATGTTACTGAGTAAGCTCCAGGTGAATGGGAACATGCTGTGTTTCTTTTTATTTCTATTCTCGTCGACATTTTAATATATACTGTTAAAGTAATAAAAGTATAGTTGAATTAGAAATATAATCCATGAATTATACCACAACCAGAAAATGTTTTGAATATATATATATTTTTCATCTAATTATAATATAACATGAATAAATACTTCAAATTATTAATAGATACCTTAAACTTTGAAAGACAGACTCAGTGAAGCAAGACTGTGAATAAAGGTAGGCATTAACTTGCCTAACAGATTATTTAAACTATGGTCTGTCTTTGCCATGGATCATACTTTTTCACTTAATTTTAGGTGCAATTTAAAGAATGCCTTAATTATAAGGAAGTTAATAGGGCCAAATGCAAACTCTCTAACACCACAATTCTGAGAATATATTATGTTCTAGGCAGAACTTTTATGTTTGATTGCTCTCATCTCATTTCTTTTATTGCTTTTCATCCTTTCTTTCTGTGTGTGTGTATGTATGTGTGTGTGTGTGTGTGTGTGTGTGTGTGTGTGTGTGTGTCTGTGTGCACATTCACTCATGGATGTGCACATACATGTGTGTGTAATGGGTGGCATAGGAAATTGGATTCATGATTTCATACCTGCTACCAACTATTTCAGTGAGCTGTATATCCATCCTCTATGTTTCTGTAAACACTTTTATTCTGTAGGCAAAAACAAATCATTATTATAATATTTGAACACATTTTTAGTAGCTTTTTTGTGTCACTTTCCATTTAAATTTGATCTAATGGACCTATTGGATAATTAAGCTTATTTGGATTAAGTATGAATGTGGAGAAATGTCTTAGCAGTTGAGTGCCTGCCTATTATACATTATACCCAGAATCCAAACTCCAATACTACGAAAATTAATTAAAATATTAATTAAAAAATTGCAGAAAGATGACACTAAATTATTGTAAACCTGAAATTACAAATGAAATGAATATGAATACCACTGTCATTTCTATTTTACTTATTCTATCACTAGTTGGATTATAATAAGTCAAAAGAAAGAAAAGAAATAAACAGTACAGGTGTTAAACAAACATTGGCTGAAGGCAAAAATTCAAAAGAATAAATACTTTAACAAAGGGTTATGCAAAGCCAAGTCACCAACAAACTGCATTCATGGATGTTAGCAGCATAGATAAAACTGAAATAAAAATGTGCTATTTACACTATCAGCAAACTTATCAAAGGTTTAAACAATTCCAATTAAAGGTGTGCAATAACCCTAAACTGAAACCTAGAGAAGAGAATGAGAAAAATATAGACAAGATTAATGTGTAAGCCTTAGTCAATTCTTCCTAAATTAATCTACACTTTACTACAATTCCAATTATAATAGCAGCAGAGGTGATCGTTTCTTGGGGTGTGTGAATGTCTGTGTGGAAATGGTCAAACAGATTATACAATCTATTTAGAAATGAAAGGTGATAAAAAAAAATTACCAGGGAAAGCTGGAAGCAAAGAAATTCAGCTGGAAAACTTGTTCCACATATCCAATTTTAACAAAAGCTGTAGGAATTGAGGACAAGTTGGCCAGACAAATAGGCCAGGTAGTCACTGGAATAAAATAATCCACCCAGAAGCCTTCACTTCATTTAGGATAAATGTGGCCTTGGCGCTTTGAGAACTTGATTCTCTTTATCAATACATGCTTCTGAGTACAGTCTATGGGAAAAATATATATCTGGATTTCAGCTTATTATCTTTCAAAAGTTTGAGGATCAATAGCAGATCAAAACTCAAAAGGTATATAAATATAATAAAAAATGTGAGGCAAATAGACAATGATTTCTCAAATGGAACACAGCAGTGTTTATGATAAAAGAACAAATGTGGCAAGACCTGGTGCCATCCCAGGTAATATCAGTGAGATATCAACTCAACAAACAGATATACTGATTCATATCTTAAATCCCAGATTTGTGGGAAATTAAGGTAGGAGGATTATAGCCTAAGATCAGCCCAGGCAAAAAGCACAAGAGATTATCTGAAAAATAACTAAATCCAATGTACTGTGAGCATGATATAAATGGTAGAATACTTGTCTAACAAGCTCATAGCTGTAAGTTCAGTCCATAGTATTTCCATAAAAAAAAGTAATAAATTAGAGAATTGTAAACTTAAAAAAATGTTTATAGAAGGCACTTTTAATGAGATAGTTCATAGACTAAAAATATGCACCATATATATTTGGGAAAATTCTAGTGTCCAGAACATATCAAGTGTTTCAATTTACAAAAAAAAGGATATCATGAGTATTGATATTTAAAATCAACTTCTTCATGATATATCATATATAAAATGACAATGAGATATCATAAAACATACCTCAGAACTCAAAATGTAACACACACCTGTAATCATAACGTTAGGGAGGCAGGGGCAGAAGGATCTCAAGTCCAAAGCCACAGGTGAGACACTGCCTCAAAAACAAATACGTAACTAATAACAAATATATAAATAGCAGATTGATTAAAGTAAAACGATAGAAGATGTAAAGTGCTAGCGAGGGCATGGTGTTCCCACAGCACTCCTGAAGCAATGATAAGTATATAAATTAGTAAAATGATTTCTAACCCTGCATAGCAGAAGCTACCAAAGCTGAAATTATGACTATCTCATTACTTAGCAATTCTACTTCTAGGTTTATCTCTAATCCACTGTGCACCTACTTGTTAAAAAAAAGATTTGAATTAGAACATCATAACAACCCTTTTTCTCTCCAACAAATGGGAATTGCTCCAAAGTATGATATTCAGCCAGTGGAATACCAATAGAAACATTGTAACTATAAAACAAAAAGTAGAAAATACTAACAAACAAATAGAAAGAAAAAAATATACAGGAGGATTTCATCAATATAAACTACAAACCTTGTAAAAATACATCCATGGTGCTAGAAGGTGGGGGAATGGTAGCCTTTACAAGAATAGATAACATGGAAAGTAATGTCTGTGGAGTCAGATGAAGTCAAAATGTTTCTCTGATTATTTTTTCTCTTCGAATTCTGTTTGTCATGATGAGCACATGTCTGCTATGTGATGTATTAAACATGTTTATTGTACTTCAATGAAAATTTGTTTAACATAGGGAAGGTGAGTTTTCATTCATTCAGCACCATGTCCCTCATTTTTGTTGAGTATCACCTCTCTTTATTCTGCCATTACATATTTTCTCCTTGAATAATTAAGTTTTGATTTTATTATTAAACAAAATTCCAATCCAAGCTCTGCACTATTACACATATTATTATATTATCAGGTGTTATATAACATGAGTGAGTGATGATAGCTATTTAATTTAAGATATTTCCATTTCTGGAATAAAAACCAGAAGTTTAAGATTTAAGTACTTTTTATTAGAACTATCCATGGCAGAAAAGCAAACTCAATGTATGTGTCCCAAATCAATTCTGTCACCAGGTTTTTTTCAGCATAATCAAACATATAATCTTCATTTTTAATGATAGAATGCATTAATTTGTCCAATTTTGGAGACTTTAAAATTTCCTCTTGAGTATTTAAAATAAAACAACAATCTTAGACAATATGATGTGTGCTTCTCTATAGAAATTTATGTTGAACATTTTGTAATAACCAAACAGATCCTTTTTGGAAGAAGAGGTGGGAAAAAACACAATATTCAAGATATAGAAGCCTTCTTAATATAACAGCATATGTTGTACTACAGATAAAGATAGTAGAAAATTATTATTATTTTTTTAATTGTTGGTCATGAGAATTGAACTCAGGGCCTGGGCACTGTCCTTGAGCTATTTCATTCAAGGATAGCACTCTACCACTTTGGACCATAATGCCCCTTCCACTCTTCTAGTGATTAATTGGAGATAAAAATCTCACAGACTTTCCTGCCCAGCCTGCTTCAAACTATGCTCCTCAGATTTCAGCCTCCTGAGTAGCTAGAATTACCGGCATGAGCCACCAGAGCCTGGCTGAGATTAGGACTATAATAGTGATTTTTATTTTAAACTTTCAGCAGTTCATATTTTGATGTTTTACAAATATTTAAAGTCTGTTTCACTATTATAGTTGTATTTTAATAATTATATTTGTAAGGAAATTATTGTTATAGAATGTAAATTGGGAACTTTTTAGGTAAGGGAACAGGGGATCACTAGGCTATCACTCTTTTATGGTAGCAGTATATTGTTATTTTCTTACAGCATAAGCCCATCAATAATTTTATATATTTTATGCATTTTATATGAAGATACTCAGATTCTTTCTACATGTGCATATATATGCTCCATATAAAATAAGACAGCAGCTGGGCACTGATAGCTCATGTCTAAAATTATAGCTATTTAGGAGGCTGAGGTCTGGGGGATTAAGTTTTAAAGCCAGCCAGGGTAGAAAAGTCTAGAGAATATAACACCAATTAACCAGCAAAATACTGGACTGGTTGTGTGTCTCCAGTGTTAAAGTTCTAGCCATGAGTGTAAAAGTTTAGAAAGAGTGTGAGGTTCTGAGTTCAAACCTATGTACCAACACAAAAATAATACGTACACACACATTATGTTTGTTGTATGTGTAGTGTGTGTATGTGTTTCTAACTTTTATTACTTGTAATTACCAACCTTTTTAAAATTCCTTTATTGTCTTTGACTTGTGTATAGGAAGCTAGGAAAGAAAACGTACTGATTCCACTTATAGCACTAACATTAAAATATAATAATTCATTAAATCTATCAAATATCTGAGGCTACATGACAATTAATAGCCCCAAACGTGACAAGAGCTATCCCCATTAAGACTGCTTAAGGTCTTTACTTCTAGCAGATTGCCAAACACCATATAAGCTACTTATAAGAACTCAGATAAAGCTTGCATTAAAGGGCTAAACCCCAGAAGTGATCGATTATACTGGGACACTGGAGGCTCAGGAGGAATTCACACTCACATGAAAGACTTTTCACAGGCATCAGTATGTGTTCACAAAAAAAAAAAGAAAAGAAAAGACTGCTATAGCAAGGATCCGTAGAATCTCTTAAGTGAGACTTGTGAAAAAAAGCAATAGCCATTGTGGAGAAGAGCAAATAACCATAATAATCCTTCTCCATTTGTAGCCTCCATGGAGCAAAGCCCGAAGGCTTCTAGAGGGGAAGGTAACAAAAACCATTACCTTTAGGTCATAAATGAAAACTCATTCCCACTAAAGAGATGATTAGCAAAAATGTCCTCTATTTGGGGGAGGAAGGTAAAGGCAAACCCACATACGCATACTCTTCACTCAGACCACAGGAGTTCCTCTACAGCTGACTGAGAGGCAGGGTTATTGAGAAATAGAGACTGGTTCTCACAGAGCCTTTGCCTGAGACTGACCTTAGGGCAAACAGCTGAGAGTTCTTCCTCCCCACTCACTATCACCCAGAGCAAATACCACCTAACAGGCAAAAAGAACAGGCTAATTTGGGGAAAATGGCAAGGAACATGAGTTCTTCTCTGAAGTATAGGCATAGTAAAAAGACCCATAGTAGAGGTTAACTAATAGTTGTGGGAAACTCCTGGTACATTGCTTCCCAATCTAAGCACAAGGTAACCCAAGAGGCATTTTTAGCCTGTGGTACCCTGAGGGCGTCTACAGCCACATAGAACAAAATCTATGTCAGTTTCTGACTAGCCTCAGACAATTTCTGATGCTAATGACTTTGACAAAGGAGGTTATGAGAATTTCCAGACATAAATATTATTTGCTTCAGTATCTGTTAGATGCTGAGATCCTACTACATGAGTTGTCTGGATTTCATCCAAAAATTATGGCATACAATGAAACAAGGAAAGCAATACACATTTTCTAATAAAACACAGTTAATAGAATCAGAGACAAACATCACAAAGCTGTTAGAATTTTCAGATATTGAACTTAAAGTAAATTTAATATGAAGAGTAAGCATTATCACATAGTCTACTATAAGAAAGGAAATAAAACAAGGAATAGAGGTGAAAGATAACTTGAGGTGAAGAATGTCTGGTGCTTAGAAAATACATACCAAAGAACTTGAAGACACATCAGTCAAACTATTCAAAGACACAAATAATAATAATAATAATAATAATAATAATAATAATAATAACTTACATAAAAAAGTAAGTAAAGCTATATGCTAATTAGTGTTTCATACCTATAATGATAGCTATTCAGGAGGCTGAGAACTAAGGATAGAGGTTCACAAGGTTCAAATTAACCAATAAAAGGCAGAAGTGGAGGTTTAGCTCAAGTAATAGAACATAAGCCTTGAATGGAAAAGCCAAGTGACTTGAGACCCTCAGATCAAGCCCTAGGACTGGCACAGATGTAATCAATAAGAAGAAAAAGCAACAATAATACTATTAAGAATCCAGGGGAAAAAAAGCAGAGCCACATCTTTGGAACACGATTCCAATACACAGACAGTTGGATCCATGCAAGAAAGGGGAAGAAAAAATACTCTAATATTTTATGACATACCACAAGTTGTTAAAATAAATAGAGATTACATAGTTCTTGCATAGCAAATAAAACAAAACAAAATAAAACCGAAACACAACAAAACATGTTTCATTCAAACAAGTGGAGTGAGATAAAAGAAAATCTTAATGGCACCAAAGAGCATGACATTACATAAATAACACAAAGATAACATTTCATCCAAACTTCTGTTAGAAATGATGTGAGTGAAAAATACAGCGGAGGAATAGCCAATAATTCCAACACATACAATGGAAATGAGGAGCTTTTCCAGAGGCAGTGACTTCAAGCTGTAATCTCAACTATTGTAGAGGCTAACTATGACAGGACCAGGACAAATAATTCCCAAGACCACATTGCAACCAATAAAGAGTGGAGTATTATGGCACATGCCTGTCATCATAGCTGTGTTGGTAATTTAAGTAGGCTGATTTGGGTCCAGTTGATCAGTGGGACCACATAAATATTAAAGCATATTAGAAAATTAAAACAAAAATTTGAGAACTGGTTCAAATGCTAGAGAATTTATTAACTAATGAAAGGCTCTGATTTCAGACACCAGTACCACAAACAAAAATAGAAAAAGAAAAAAGAATTACCCCACCAGAAAAAGTGCTATTTATGCGAAAAAGACTGAGTATACTGGGAAAAGAAAATATCCCCAAAGCAATAAACATAATTTACAAAATGTCCACAACTGACATTAGACTTAATGCTGAGATCAGAAACAAAACAAAGATGTTTTATTTTAAAACCTTGTGTTATGCCATAAAACTTGAGTATTTCTTCTGCTAAACTTGCATATTTGTACACTTAAGAAGTTACTTTCTAATGTCGAAATGTTACTTTTTAACACATGCAAAACAAAAGGTATATTTCTTCAACAAGACATTCCTTGACATACCTCTACCTAAAATACTATCTTTCAAAAAATAGCTCAAAACAAGTGTTTATTTGTATTTCTATGATTATTAGAACAGTTTCTAAGTAAAAAAAACTTATTTTTTCTGAATAAAATGGTAAATGAAGTCACTATACCTAAAATAAGGTAATTTTTAATACACTATAAAATTATTGAGAATAAGTCTTGGAGCTAGAACATCTGACCTGTATCCACATATAATTATAATCGTGTTTGTGTTAATGTGTTTCACAAGCATAGTAATAAACAATCATTCTTAACTTGCTACATACACCTACTGTCCTAGTGACACTATGACAATTAAGCTTACACTAAAATCCCATGTAAAATTGCAATAAATATGTTGAAAATGTGGGAAGGTATGCATATTTATTTGAACATAATTTGGAGCCATTGTATCAAGATAGGTGTTATAGAAACAAATGCAATGAAGAAAAGTTATGTTTTAACTACAGTAAAAATTTTAGAAGCTAACCAAAGCTGTGAAAAAAATAAGAGAAAAACAAAACACAAAACTATTTAACAAACAGATACATAACTAAGAACTTTTCAGGCATGAGTATTTTCAAACCTCTCAAAAAGATACAGAAAATACAGGAGCTTTTAAATATTAGCTTTCCTTACTAAAAGCCACTGGGAGCTAACATATTTATATTAAGATTACATACATTTCCTTTTCAGGTTCTCCACCTAATTCATCAGTAAATAGTGTACTACACACTAGCTCACTTTTATCATGAACATTCAAAGCTCTTTGATTGTCACAAATTCAACTGATAATTGGTCTTCCGTCTTAATTGATTTGAAATATGTGTCACTTAAAAATTAAAGGACAGTGCACTCAACTTTCAAATAACAAGAAAGTATGATTTTTAAGGTTGAGTTGATGGTGGTTTGACTAGATAAATGAGCTATTAAGGCCCTTTGTACAACCAATTAGTTGCTAAGCATTTTAGGGACATCTGTTGATACTGAAGTTGGTCAATTTTAGATGCAACTTTGCTATTGGGAAATTCAATCATGATTTATTCAGAAAAATAAGGGAGGTTAATACTTGAATGTCTACCATCTTTATGGAACACAGCTCCTGATTTTTGCTGGACAGCCTGTGTCTCACAAAAACAAAATGGTAAAACAAGGAATGGAACATGCATAATCTTTGATTCAAAGTGTACCTTTCAATCTGAAAATTTTAATTAAAATGTAAAATTAATTTTGCAACAATTCTCAATAATTGTAAAGGCTCACATACAACACATTTTATAGTATACAAATAAAAGTGAAATATAAAATGTTCATTGTTCCAGACTTCAATGCATGGCATAAAATGATACATCTTATGTATTTTCTATGTAATATTAAATTGTATCTGAATTCCAATTCTAACACGTTGGAGAATGTCTTCCCTTTAGCATTTTGAAGTGTCCATTCTTTAGTGGAACCAAAGCCAAAGCTTTGGTGAATGCAATACAATATGACACTCTCTTTTCCATTGTCATTGGTTCTCCACATTTTTTGCGTTTCATGAATATTTATTTCCCAGTGACATGCTTGCTTGTCACACTACCAAGGCTCTTTTTCCAGAAGACTTGCTATCTCCCTGACAAGTTGCCAGCAAGGAAAATTCTGGGGTCAGCAGACCTGAGTGACTTTTCTCACTGCTTATTAATGGGGAGACCTTTGAGTAACTGACTTAATCATTCTGAGTTTCTATTTATTTGGATTCAATTTAGGTAACAAAGAATTACAGACTGAGTTATTGTGGCACCGAATAAAATAATATGCAAATATCAAGCCCATTTTAATGAATTTTAACTATTTAGTACATATATATTTACTGACAAAGAACATTTCCTTAACTAAGGCTCCTGTGAGTCCTCTTTTAGATCATCTGATCATGGGCTGTAATGACCATTCTTGTTTGGCCTGCACTGTTCTCTTTAGAAGAATATGCTAGGTCAGGAAATAGAGAATCTTACAGCCTTGATATCTGAGCTTATCCTTTGATACCAAATTCCTTATTACTCACTCTTCATATCTGATTACTCTGACCTCCTTTCAACAAGTACCCACCACTGACCTGGCTTAGTAATTTTGATGTATCACTGACACTTCCCAGACCTTCATCTTGGCTACAAACTTCCTTTGCCCTTATTGTACCTAGATTGTTTTTCCTTGGTTATACTTAAAATACTTATACCTAAATAAAGCTCATTTTTACTGCTTTAACCATTAACTGCCTTTTGTTTTCCTCAACGTTATTAAGGTTAGCTCTTTCTACAAGCTACTAGCATCAGTCATAGTCTAACAAAATAACTTAGAAGGGATAAAGTACATCACAAAACTTTATTTTATGTTCTGTGATGCATTTCATCACGAGTATTTATAAAGTGCTTTTATATACCAGTGAGGAATTGTAAGGAAATAAATGATATAACAGCAGCATCTCTGCTCTCAATGAATTTACAAAAATTTAAAAGAAAAAAATCACACCTATACTGATAAAGTAGTGTGCATTGGTTTACATTTAGGTGTCATAAGCTGATAAAAATTATTGTCAGGAATTTCAGACATAAAGTTCCAAATATTGACGGAATGTCACATTAGATCTCATACATAGAAGCAATAATAGAAACATAGTAAGAAATATTTTCTTAATTTCAGTATTTATTTTATTTTAAAGTTGATGTGCAGAGGGGTTACAGTTACATAAGTAAGGAAATGAGTACATTTCTTGTTGAACAGTCTTGCTGTTCTCAAATTTGTAAATTTAGAACATATCCATAGAATAGAAGGGCAAAAAAGGAGTGATCAAATACAGTGACCACAGGGGATATACCATAGAGGGAAGAACATACAAAAGAAACAAAAAAAATCACATACTGTGCTTAAAAAAACAACAAAGAAAAACCACTTGTGTGTGTATTGTGGGATTCATTTTGCTTAGCATAATATCATGTGGTCATATATACTTACTTTTTGAGCTCTTCTGTTCACCTGATAAGATTATTCTAGACATATACTGATTATTGAAAATAAAGGAAACCATGGAACCTCTATTTCTTTGTGTCTGGCTTAGTGTAATTTTATTGATTTTGATACCCTGAATCTTATATACACATTTATCTAATTTGGGCAGGAGAAGTGGAATAACAAAATGCTGAAACAAGGACACAGGATGACCCATTGCAACAATGATACTTACAAGACACTATGTTGGACATGAACTTTACAACTTTGGGGCAGGAATAGGGATATTAGGAGAAAACCAAAGGAGAGGGTAACAATGCTCGACAAGAAATGTGCTCATTACCTTTCTCATGTAACTGTAACACCTCTGTATAGAATCTTTTTTTGGGGGTGGGTCTGGTTGTGGGGCCTGAACTCTGGGCCTGGGCACTGCCCTCAGCTCTTCAGCTCAAGGCTAGTGCTCTACCACTTGAGCCACAGCACCACTTCTGGCTTTTTTTTCTTTTTTTCTATTTGCTTATGTGGTGCTGAGGAACCGAAGCCAGGGCCTCATGCCTTGCAAGGCAAGCGCTCTACCACTGAGCCACCTTCCCAGCCCCCTAGAATCTTTATATTATTTTTTTAAAGAAATGATCAAAGTTTGTGATGAAGAATCATCAGAGAATATAAAACAGAAAGTATAAGAGATAAATATACATTTAAACTAAGCCTCAACTGCATCATTTCACTCACTGATAGCAAATGCAAAATAACTTTGAAATTCTTAGTTCAAAGAGAAGAAATCCCCTTTTCCTCAGTTTTAGTAGGTATTTGTCTTGTACAGAAATACCAATTGAGTCCCTACTTGTGTCAGACAAATGATAACTCACTAATGGTAAGGAGTTAATAACAGAGAGGTTCCCAGGCTTTCAAAAGTGATGCTCCATAGAAGGAGTTCTGGGGTTCCTCCTTTCTCAGAATTACAAATATCTTCATTCTTCTAAGGAACATTCCCACTGGCATCAACAGCAGTCTTCATGACTGCATGGAGAAGAGAGTTGGGATTTGACAACTCTTCTGTCTCAACATTCACCACATGAGAAGCATGCTTCAAATATGACATAATTCAGTCTTGATTGAGGCCATGCCAAAATACCTGCTTATTTTCTGAAAGGAGTCTTAAATGCATAGAGACAATGCTTTTAAAGTTTTCCCAAATTTAGCAAATTCAAGAGCCATTCAACTGGCTCCTTGGAGAAGCTATTATGGAAATTAAAATGCCCTTTTAAAAGTCAGATAAGTCCCTACTAGAGCTCTGTTCCATTCCTTATGCCAATTTGCTTCTCTATGTAAAAAAAAAATTAAAAATGCTTATGGATAATGTTCATTGCACTGGGAATATCCAAAGCAATGAATGGCTTTTAGAGTTGATTAAATACTAAAGTGAAGCTTTTTGATAACCATGAGAACTGACAATTGTAAGTGTACTCCAGTGTCATGAATATTACTGCTAATACATGATAAGATTTTTTAAAAGGACATAATAAAGTGTAATAAAGAATAGATCACTTCCTTGCCTTTTGAGGTTTGAAAAAAGAGCTATCTTCTTTTCCTTTGGTCTTTACACAGAGGCAAAAGGGAAGTCCTTTCAAAGTGAGTGACTTGGTCAGGGGGTTATATATAATGAGATTAAAACCTGAAAGGCATGGGCTGAGCAACAGACCTCGATGAGGTTAAAGATATTTTAATATCAAAAAAGAGCCTTGTGAACAATGCAATGTAACATCTGTGAACTGACACTGACAGAAATGTTTTGTCGAATAGTAAGAGTGGGTGCCTCTGTGTGCATTGCTTAGCTGGGGAGATGGAGAACAGCATTAAAAGATACAGTAACTGATAGAGTGCCATAGTGAAGTGAACTGCTGTTATTTAGTCACATTTTCAAATTACAGTGCAGATATGGTTCTTTATAAAATTCATGTGTTTTATTTTTTTAATGTTTTTATTATGATAATAAGTGAAGTAAGCCAGGCCCAAAGAAACATAGGTCCCATGGTCTCCCTTATTTGCAATAACTAGTATATGTCTGGGACAAGCAGAAAAGATCAGATAAGATGATGTTAAACGAAATGAACCCCAAGATAGGGACACAAGTGGTTTTTTTCTTTCTTGCTATTGATTCTAACATATTTATAAGGTACCATGTGATTTTTTTGTTCTTTGTATGTCCCTCCCCCACGGTATAACCTCTGTTTTCAATGTATTTGATGTCGGTATAATTTGGGGAGGGGAAGGGAAAAAACAAAATGTTTAAATAGTGATATAGGTGGACCTGTTGTAACAATAAGATGTACAAAACACTATGTTGAAAAGCAAACTTTACAATTTAGCCGGGGGGAGGGGGGAATGGGGGGTGGGGAGAGTGTAGAGGTGGGAGGGAAGGGATGGTAGGGGAAAACAAAGGAGGAGGCAACAATTCTTGATAAGAAATGTACTCATTACCTTGCTCATGTAACTGTAACCTCTCTGTACAGTATTATCACAAAACAAAAACTTATAATAATAACAAAAAATACTCTCCCCTCCCCCCTTCCTTCCCCGATTAAATTGTAAAGTTCATTTTCAGCATAGCATCTTGTACATCTTCTTGTTGCAATGGGTCAACCTGTATCCCTAAACAATTTGTTTTTTCCCTTCCCCTCCCCAAATTATACCAACATCAAATACAATGAAAACAGAGGTTATTCCTTGGGGGAGGGACATACAAAAAAAATCACATGGTACCTTATAAATACCTTAGAATCAATAGCAAGAAAGAAAAAAAAACACTTGTGTCCCTATCTTGGGGTTCATTTCACTTAACTTCATGTTATCTGGTCATATGTACATAGCTTTTGATCTTTTCTACTTATCCCAGACATATACTAGTTATTGCAAATAAGGAAAACCATGGGACCTATGTTTCATTGGGCCTGGCTTACTTCACTTAATGTAAGTTTTTCCAAGTATTTCCCTATAGCCATCTAATCTTCAATAAGGGAGCTAAAAAAAATAGAATGGAAGAAAGACAGCATCTTCAGTAAATGGTGCTGGCAAAATTGGTTAATCACTTGTAGAAAATTAAAGCTAGATCCTTATATATCACCCTGCACAGGAATCAACTTCAAATGGATCAAAGACCTCAGAGTCAAAGCAGAGACTGAAAACATTACAGGACGGAATAGGAGAAACCCTAGGTCTCCTTGGCACAGGCCAAAATTGTCTTACGAGAGACCCAGAAACACAACAAATCAAAGAAAGGTTGGACAAATGGGATTGCATGAAGCCACAGTGCTTCTGCATGGCAAAGGACATAGCTAGCAAGATCAATAAAAACTCATGTGTTTTGAATGTTACTTCTATTTATTAAGGCAAATGTATATTGAAAGGATCTTTGCTTCATACTAGTCATGTATTCTTTTCTGAAAAAAAAAGCTGTTACATGATCTGGAATAAATTGTATGTATTTTACTTTCCTTATCTGGATGATTTAAATAGCTTTCATCATTTATATTGATTAAGGCAATATAAATATTGATAATCTTATCTGTACTTTTCAAAACTGCCCTAGCATGATATTGACATTTTAATGGCATTATTTCCTTAAAACCTATTCAAAATGCAACAATGTTTACTGGAAATGCCACACCAAAGACTCAAATCAGTATCTTTCAGGATTTAAAAAAAGGAAAGGGGTAGATGAATGAAGGGGCAAGGAGGGACAATGAGGTCAGGTTTTCATTGCATATACCACAAAAAGAAAAGTAAGGGAAGGCATGGGTCAAAGAGGGGTGAGAATGTTGAAGGGGTGAAACTGATCAAGATGCATTGCATTCATAAACTATGTGTTATGTGGCACCTCCTTTGTACAACAACATACAGATAATTAAAAAATAAAAATACAATAAAACGCGAAAAAAACTTCAAAAAACTTAAAGTCCAGGATTTATATATTACACATACTTTACATAAATAAAATAATTTAACCAGTATTGTTGGGTCAATATTTGTCATCTTAGCTATTCAGGAAGACTGAAATCTGAGGATCAAGATTTAAAATCAGCTCAAGTAGGAGAGTGTGTGAAAATCTTTATCTCCAATAAACTATCCAAAAGCCATAATAGCTAGCATGGGAGGTATAGTACAAGTGGTAGAATGCTAATGTTGAATGAAAACTAAGAGATAGCATCTAGACCCTAAATAAATAAATATTCATATAAAATAAAAAATAACAAATAAATAAAGTTTTATTGAAGAAGAAGGAATTTATCTCCAAAAATACTTCAGTTTTTAACAGTCTGGCATCTATTCATCCTTTTTAATATAATTTTTTTCTAGTAGCAATTACTTCCCTGATGTTTTTTTGTTTATATCAGGGAAAGAAATCTGATGACCAGAACACCCTGATCTCTATTCCAGAGAAGCTTAATTAAGATCACCATCTCAACATTTTAGAAGTAATAGAAGTAGAATAGGGCATGTAAGTACTCCTCTAACAATTCAAAGTAGCTCAGTGACGGCTGCATCAGTTAGAGGAGAATCCTAACTTCAAGGTAATTTCTGAGTCTCTTCTCAGCAAAACTTCCTTGATTTCTATTCATCTTGATTGCCAGGTGGCTGTCAGGGAAAGATATATAACCCTTTTGCTAAGAGATCTTACAAAAGCAATCTCAAATCAAGATGAATATAAATACAGGATTATAACAACCATGATAATGCCATTGTATAAGTCTGTTTTATTTTCTCTATGTTAATAAAATGGACAGCAAGTACTCTTCTGAACAATAGTAATATTGAAAATACAAATCAGCATTTACCAAAGGCTCACTTAAATGTTAGAATCTCCTAAGCATCCTTGGAGGCCAATAACATCTTTAAGCCTATTTTGGAAATGGAGAGGCTGTCATAGGAAATTTACTCTTGAATTCAGTTTTTAGAAAGGAAAGTCACTGCCTAGGACTGATGTTTTCAAAGAACTAGAACCCATTACAGAATGGAGAAGAGCACAATAAGAGGCCAGGAGCTGGTGGATCTATGCCTGTAATCTTAGCTACATTGGAAAATTGTGCTGCAAGGCCAATCCATGTAGAAATGTTCAAAATCACAAATGAAAAGCAGGGCATGACTTAAATGATACAGGAAAGGCCTAGCAAGTGTAGGGCCCTGAATTCAACTCCTAATACCACACACACACACACACACACACACACAATTGCAATAATGAATGTATTACACTAGAAATAATAAATGACTATGAACAAGAAACTACAGTTTCTAATTCATCAGCGAATCATCAAATTCCTTTACCTGTGATTTAAGCTCTAATTTCTTTTTTCTTTTTAATTTTTTGTCAGTCATGGAGCTTGAACTCAGGGCCTGGGTTCTATCCCTTAGATATTTTGCTCAATACTAGTGCTCTCCCACTTGAGTGTCTGCACCACTTCTGGTTTTCTGAGTGGTTTATGGGGAGATAAGAGTCTCACAGAGTTTCCTGCCCAAGCTGGCTTTGAACCGCAATTCTCAGATATCAGCCTCCTGAGTAGCTAGGATTACAGGAGTGAGCCACCAGTGACCGACTTGAGCTCTAATCTCAAGACATAGACATAGGTATTTTATACAAAACCCGACTAAGAAAAATTTTTATAGTTCAATATCCTATCCACCAAGTCTTCTCTTTCTTCCTAAATTCTCCCCAGTTTCACTAAGCTCAGCAATCATTTACCTGGAGACTTCAAACGACTAATAATTCCAGGCTCTAGGGGCTCATTTCATAATCCTAGCTACTAAAGAGGCTGATATCTGAGGACTGCAGTCAAAGCCAGACTGGGGAAGCAAGTCCATAAACCTCTTATCAAAAAGGGCAATTGTGGCTCAAGTGGAAGAAAGCTAGTCTTGAGCAAAATAATTAAGGGATAGTATCCAGGTCCTGAGTTCAAGTCCCCATTCCAACACACAACATACAACACACACACAAATTTAGTACTATATGTACCTCTTTTTCTGCATCTAAAAAGAGTGAGAACAAGTACTGTGACTTTTTCACCTGATAGACATCTCCATTATCACCCTAAAGAACTCTGCCTGAACCGCTCAAAAACCTTTGACCTGAATTATTCTACTCCTGTTTCCTTCCTATCTGACTTATTTTCCTACATGTTACTGTGATCTTGTGATTCTGGTTATGTCAAGCCCTATTAAAAATCCCTTACTGCCTTCTTACTGCAACTAGAAAAAAGGAGGTGACACCCAGTTAAGGAAGACCTTCGTGATCTGACCTCCATGACCTTTCCAGTGTCATCTTCTACCACTTTTGCCATTGTTCTTCTTTCTTGCTGCTTTGGCTATCTTTCAGCTCCTGGAATATTACTAGTCCCTTCTCCCTTTTAGAGCCTTTTCTCTTTTATCTATGAAGAACTGAAATGTTTTTGAAACTCACAGATCAGTTTCCAAATCATACCCTCAAAGACAAATGCTGTACACCTTTTAGAAAAGCAGCTGCTTACTTGAAATCACTACCTATCCCTACCTAATACGTTGACTGTTTTTAAAAATCTTTTCAATCTGAATTATATTTAAAGATGTAAGTTTATTATAACAATACTTGGCTTATCCTGTTTATCTGTTTTCCAGTACCTAGAACATTTCTTGACATATGCTGGGTACTCAGAGGACATCTGTCAGCTCAATGAATAAATGAATGAGAAGAGAATAAAAAATCTAATATTTACTAAGTGCCAGCAATATTCAGATAAGAAGCTTAATAACTCCAGGTAATAATGTACAAGATGATGTTTATACTCATTTTCTCTGTGATTTTCTGAGATACCCAGGGACTCTTGATTAATATTCAATTATCAATTAATATTGATAATATTACCCAAAGCCAGAAAACTATGTATAGGAAACTCAAAATGATAAGTCTTTTTCCAGAAACAAACTGTACAGAGTAAGATAAGGCATGCATTCAGCAGTTAAGTGCCAATTATCTATTCTCATCAACAAATTTGAGGTACTGTTCACACAAAACCATTTATCAGGAAATGTCATGGTACATACCTGTAAACACAAACCTCAAGAGGCTGAATGGTACTTATGACAAGTTGGAGGCTATTTGGGGCTCTACAGACTCTGTCTCAAATGAATAACCAGAAATACTTTCTCAAAGGAGCATGCAGCTTAAAGAGGGAATAAGGAAAAAAATACGCTAGCCCAGAATAGAGTTAGGTTCCATTTTTCCTCACAGATAATTTAACATGCTGGTAGTTACTAGGAGTAAAAGAGGTTTACTCCTGATACTCCTGGCCTGAAGTGATATGTCTAGGAATTCTACCATTTGCCCAACCATTGCCTAGATGTGTGTTGAAGGTATTCAGCAGGTATATATTCCTTGCTGCTGATTCACAGGAATGTTTGGGCTTTGACACACTACTGGCACTTTCTTTGTCTATTGTTTTAGCTATCCTGACAGAACTTTTTTTTTAACTTTGGCACTCATTGTTTTTTTACTATATATTACTGTAAAGATACTGTACAGAGGGGTTACAGTTACATGAGTAAGGTAGTTAGTTCATTGTGCATTGTTACCCTCTTGTTTTCCCCCTACCATCCCATTGATTCTTTTACCATTATGTCTTTTGGATTTTTTAATAATTGTTTTGGAATGTTTGATTTTCTTATGACTAACTTTGTCTTAAAAATTCTTAGGTAGCTACCTTTGCCTTCTTCTAAAAAATGTTTACATTTGTTTTTCATGTCTTATTTTAACTGCATACATCATTTGTTCACTATTCTTCCTAAATCTTTCACCATTTTTATCTCAGATGTGTACCCTTATTTTTATTTCTTTTACTGTCAGTATTAATCATTAATCTTGTATTACTAGTCATTTTTTAAAAAAATTAGTATTCCCCATTTAAATGTATGTTGTCCTATCTTTATGCATTTGTATTTTAAGTGGATTTCTTTTAATTACTCTTAAATATAATTAAACATGAACGAAAGTTAATTATACATATATCATTAAATTAAAGAGACCCACTTCTATAGGTAAAGTCAGTCTCTAATCCTTAACTTATCTGACCTCCACTAGCTCCTCTTGGTGCATGTAAAACTGAATTTCTGGTTATAAAGTCAAATATATAAATGACAGGTTGATTCTAATAATAATTCACTAGAATTTTGCAAAGTAAGTCCATCACCAATCTTAACACTAATGCCTTGGAATGATATCCCAATTCTAATTTAGTTCATTTTCCTGAAAATGGACTGAAAAAAGAGGATGAAAACCCTATTAAAGAAATTTCCTGAGCTTTATCTATCACCTTCTACTAGAATGGCTAGTATACACACCCTGAGTCTTCTTTGTTTACAGATTTGCAGCAATGAGAATGTATTCTTATTGAGATAGAAATACATTTGAGGGTAAATTATTATGCAGTATGTTGGGGCAGTAAATTTTAGATGTAACATATCTAAGGTAAATTCCTAAATGCCCAGATAAATATTTTGCCAAGTTTAGAGTCATAAGGTTATCATGAAAGATACTAATCTGTTTTTTTACCTTACCTGTACATATTTTCAATAATAGAGAGTAATCTAGCCTTCTATGAATAATTTTAAAATATATTTGATACCCTTTCATAATCTAGTTAGATTATTAATTCAATACTGTGGATAGGAAGGTGTTAAGGAAAGTCAATAGTATCATATCAGTTGATAGTTATACAGATCCCAACACTCATTAAAGCCATTCCATAGACATTTTTCTACTTTGAAACCACTATATTATGGAGAGAAAGTAGCTATATTTAGCAGTTAACCCTATGTCATTTGGGGTGGTAATTTAGAGATATCATTGGTAAATTATATTTCTCTAACAAAAATTATTGTCAACGTGTGTGTGTGTGTGTGTGTGTGTGTGTGTGTGTGTGTGTGTGTGTGTGTGTGTGTGTGTGTGTGTGTGTGTGTGTGTGTGTGTGTGTGTGTGTGTGTGTGTGTGTGTGGTGGGGCTTGAACTCTGGGCCTGGGTGCTGTCCCTCACTCTTCAGCTCAAGGCTCGCACTCTACCACTTGAGCTAGAATGCCACTTCCAGTTTTCTGGTGGTTTATTGGAGATAAGAGTTTCACAGACTTTCCTGCCCAGGCTGGCTTTGAACTGCGATCCTCAGATCTCAGCCTCCCGAGTAGCTAGGATTATAGGTATGAGCCACAGGTACCCGGCTATTGTCAACTTTTGATGTCTCTTTCTACAGTAACTGAAATAATTCTAAATATAAAAGAGCACTTCATTAAAAGAATGAACACATACTACACTTTTCTAGGACATTTCTATTTATGAATACTGGATCAGAATACTAATAACAGTTCTGAAGTATTGTAGCATTATTAGTAAATTTTATAGCCAACTTATTAATAAGAAAAAATAACAAAGATTTCCCATTAGAAAAAGTTTTACTAATAATCCTCATTACAATAAGCTTAAATTTTTAGACATAAGTCACCAAGGTTTAATGCAAATGTGTCATCTTATCATGAATTCTTATGCTAGACTTGATAACTGAAGAAATCTGGTTACTAAACCTCTGCCTTAGTCTTTTTAAGGGTAGTGTCTGATCTGATATTCATGTCTGTTTTTTTCTTATAATGTAATAAGCTTATTTCCTAAATCTTTGTTTGTATAGCAGAAACTCAAGGTATATTTCAGTTCTATTTATACTTTATTTATAGTTGAAAGCATCAGCATAAAGTAGAGTGGGTTGAACTCAGTATACAAAATAAAATGCTTGTGCTTACACATTTATCAAGGCCTTTCCAGTCAAACAAGTCAATGAAAAGCCTTATAAAAGAGATTTACTAAAGACAGAAGAAAACCACAACTTAATACCTAAGTTTCTGATTTTGCTTCATTAGAATTCATACTGTTTGTTTATCATGCATGTAAAATTATAGGTTTTAATAAATTATGGAGTACAGTAAGTTTTGACTTATGAGCACCTAAGTCTTAAAAATCACTTTACTTATTTACTAACTAGGTGACTTTGTAAATCTTTGGTAATTTCTTGTTTTATTTTTAGTTTGTAAAATGGTGAAGGTTATCTTCACTTTGCTAGACTATTGCAGGTACTTACTGAGTAAATTTTATAGACTAGTAAACATAATACTTGACACAAGTCATTGTTCACAATGGCACTACTTATATTTATATTTTACTCAGTGAATAAACCTTTTCTCTAGCTTCTGAGATTAAAATTTGTAGACTTCTTTGAGGATTTGATGCTTTTTTCCTCATCAAATTTCCTGTCTCCATGGTGTCTCTCTGATGATTATATATAAGTCGGGGGGGGGGGAATTGTTTATTTATATTTGTTTTTACCTTCAAAAATTCTTATTCTGACCTGTTTCATGCTTTTAGAAGCCTATGTGAACATGAGAAATGTAACAAAGACCTCAAGGTACCAAGGATACTGACAAAATGTACACCATCTATTGGTGTGTGTGCTCCTGTTCCTACTTCCGCTGGAGGGAACTTTATCTGCAGACAGAATAGTCTGTGGTAGAGTATCTGAGGGGACCTGAGTGCTGAGCTCACTTATATCAGCTAAAGCACTGAATCTGGAATCTGGAAAAAAAAATCACAGCATACTGCTGCACAAGGGATAGTTAGTAAGAGAAAAGCTGTGCCAGCTCCTTGTCCAGGAACAGGGCCACTAGAGTATGTTTTGACAAATCAATTGGAGGCCACTTGTAAAACAGTTCTCTCAATTCAAAGTAAAAGCAAATGACCAACTTGTTAAAAAGGTGTAAGACAGACAGACATGTTTTCAGTTCTTCCTCCTGGTCCAACAGGAAAGGTGCTGTATTAACACTCACGCTGTCTTCCCCCAACAAGATCATGCCCCCGCCAAAGATCTTTGAAGTACTTTTATTTAAAACGAATACAAGAGTATTCCTACATTTTAAAAGCAGTAAGAAATCTAAGAATCCTACCAGCCTCCAGATAATATTTTATCTTCGTAAACATTATTTTGAGGTGAAATAATTGTAGTCTAAACATATCTAGCCAGGTTTTACAGAAATATTCATCTAATTTACTGTGTAACTCAATCTTTCCCTAACATTTGGCTGTTTATTCTGGAGCTCTAGCAATGAGGAGATTTTATGAAAATTTGATAATAATTTGACTGTGCTGAAAAAAATACATGTTTTAAAAATCATTTAAAAATCTAACAGTGTGCCATGAATAGAACATAATTATAAAGTCTTATTTTTTTTAATTGACATACAGGATGTTTTTAAATCACAGAAGGAAAAGAAAATAAGTCAATTTTTCAAGCTTTAAGTGTTCTTGCAGGTGAAATGAAATCTTTGTTAGATGCCATTTTTTTCTTAGACAAAGCTGAGACTCATGAACAGATCTAAAAATCCTTAAGAAGCCCAGCTTACTCTTATACGGTTATTAAATACTTAAATTTTTTTCATAAATCTTGAGGACATCAGTTGTCAGGATGTCTGTGCTAGGCTTTGGGTTTTCAGTTTTTGTTCACTTTAATAGCTTTGAAAGGAAGATATGAACTATAAGAATTGTTAAAGCAACAAAAATGTCTCTCTGTGTTTTCTTTTGAGAGGAAAGGTAATTTGTTAAGAAACCTCCTTGACAGGATGATGGAACATACTTCTTTTGTTTTTTTTCCCCACCGCGAAGAGCCATGAGAATCAAAGGAAAGCTAGGCTTACTGTAGCACATTGACTGACAATTAGATTTTAAAACCTCAGGAAATAGGATCTCATAATGGTATGTAATGGGATTCTGAAATAAAGTCGCCTGTGCTCAGGTATCATCAGGTAGTGAAATTAAACGAAAAGCACAGAAACTCAATTATTGCTAGGACTGGCTCGTTAAGTTAGTTGCTGCCACAATGAGATTTTCTAACTCAGATGGAGTATTACATATTTTCAGTCTCTTGTACCATTAGAGATTATTATGCTTGATACAATTAATAAATATAAGTCAAACTGGCATTCTTTACAAATGAATGTCTTCGGAGGCATATATATATATATATATATATATATATACACATACATGGAATATATATATATGTATATGTATATATATATATATATGTATATATTCCCCAAAGCAGCATAATTTTATTAAGATATCAAGACAACAGAAACAGAATTTGAATGTGATGACTTAATAATTTCACTGCATTCACTGCATTATTAGAACTTCATTTTAAAGTATTTCTATAATGTTCCATTTTCATGAATCACAGCAACTTGCACTGAATTTAGATATTAATGAAAGAGTAAACTAAAATTTATATATTCACGAATAATAAAAATAAATATAAATAACAAACTCCACACTTATTTTACTCATACTATAACAGAAAAAGAATAATGCTTAATATTGCTGTTTTATTTTAAAAATTCTTGTACATTTTTTCATTAATAAGTTTTTTTATTGTGAAAATACTGTACAGAGGAGTTACAATTACATGCCTCCTCTTTTGTATCCCCTTACCATCCCTGCCCTCCCATTTCCCTCCACCCCCAACATTTTTTCTAGATGTTCTACATTCTTTAGTATTGACAATGATCCAAATACTAAATAAATAAATAAATAAATATGTATATATTATTTTGTCCAAGTGCTAGTGATCATACTTATAATTCAATCTACTCAGGAGGATGAGATCTAAGGCTCATGATTTATAGCCAGCCCTGGCAGGAAACTCTGAGAAACTCTTATTTCCAGTTAACCATTAATAAACAAAATGTAAAGCCAGAAGCAGAGCTGTGGCTCAAGTTGTAGAGCACCATGCTAGAATGAAAAGTTAAGGGACAACACCCAGATTCTGAGTTCTATCTCCGGTCCCTGCACTCACACATACACTCACCCCCCCCACATACATAAACACACACATGCACGAGCATGCACACACACACACACACACACACACACACACACACACACACACACACAGATCACACATGTGAATACATTATTTGGAAAAAGTATTAGCTACTAGGGATTTAAAACAAAATTAGCCGTTCACTATTTAAATCACTTTTCAAATGTATTTGAAGTAAAATTAATTTTATTGTGATAACCTTAATAATGCAAAGATAGTAATTTATTTGGAACTAGCAAAATACTATACCCAAACAAGCAAAATGCTGGTTCCTGTTATAAAGAAAGAAGACAAGACTGATCACTACGCATATAGAATAATCACATTGAGGTCATCAAAGTACATAGCATCCCTTGTATCTCCCTATGATTGGTTCTTCAGTAGTAAGTTCCCTTGGATGCAAAAAGAGGTATTTTGGGCAAAACCCCTCCAAAGACATTCTCATACTTTTCCACAGAAGTAAATGGAAGAAAGTGAAGAAATTGAATTAAGAAAAAACAAACTCGGTGGATTTAGGAGAATCAAGTTGCACCCCTGACACATGCCCTAACTTTAAAATATAGATCACTCCCACTTAATTTTAAGTTATTAATTTCTTATTGAAGAGATAAAAAGTTAATGAGCTTCTACTGAATTTTGTGAAGCAGATAATAAAAAGATAGGTTTTCCACATATAAAGATGGAAAAAAAATCAAAAAAAATAATTGAAACAATGTGTTATAATTAAATAAATTCACAGATACCGGTTATCAAAAGATATTAACAGGTTATACCATAAAATGAAGGATACTAGTATCTATTTTTCACCATTTTATTAATATCCTTAAGCAGTTGTACAAAGGAGTTGCCATTCAACAAAGAAGTTTATGAAGAGTGCATCTTTACAAGTATCACAACTTTTATCCTTCTCCCTATCCTTCCTAATTCCCCCCTTCCCTCAATTTTCTTTATTTTGTACAATATGCATTGAATTTTATTACTGAATACTCCTCCTCTTCTCTTCATTGAACTACTCTTTTCCCCTTGATCCCACTACCTCCTCTTTCCAGTACCCGTTTCTTAGTGTTTATTTTGTTGGACAGAATTAGTTTTTTAAGGAATTACATCATTTGGGGGTCTCTCCCTTTCATCTACCATATTTCAGTTAATACAGCTATGTGCTGTACACTTGGATACCACCCCCAAAATGTTTACTTTTATATTTATAAATCAATTCTGTGTTCCACATGTGAGAGAAAACATGCAACTTTTGTCTCACTGGGTGTGACTTATTTTATTTAACGTGACTTTTTCCAGGAACTTCTATTTCTTTGCAAATGATACAATATCATTCTTTCTAATGCATGAGTAAAATTCCATTACACAAATGAGAAAAAATATGAAGGATTTAAATTTTATAAACATTGAAGTGTTTATTTCTAGCTGAATAAACACATTAAACAGTACTAAAATTAAACTGATATTTTCTTCCTAACATCATCATATTGATAACAAGAAACAGCATTATCCTATGAGTATATATTGAAGAGAAATTTGCAATCAGGATTAAAAGGCAGAAATAAAGCTCATAAACAACTGTAGCACGAGACTATAGCACTTTCATTCAGTCTGGAAGATGAAAGTACAAAGGCAAAGATATGATGGTTATGTTCAAAGGCTTTACAGCCTGCATGCCTTACTTGAGCCATGACTTTGTAATCTGTTATCTGAGGGGTCATTTTTAATCTTCTTCATTTATACAACAAGGTTCATAAAACATGTGTTTTATACTCTCGTTTGATACATAAAATCAAAGTATTTAAAGGGTTTAGCACAATGCCTGGCACATAGCATATGCTAAAACTGAAGAGGAGATGTTGGTATTAGATGACAGAAACATATACATGAAAGATGTGTGGGTGTTACTGGATATTGGGAGACCCAGTGCCTCTTTTGAGATAGGTAGCTGAGATACTTAGATCCATCCACAAACCCCTCCCAGACAGAATGCTGGAGTAAGGGTATGACCTTGCCCAAAGTCACCTTTCTTTCCTCTGACAGGGCATTAGCAGACTTGGCACCATTCTAATTCACATGATAGATTCAGATTGTCTCAATTCTGGATACCAGTTATTCTTTCCAAATGTAAGGATGATTGTGGAAGGTTTTTAGCAATATAATAATTATATGTGCAACATCAAAGGAGTCTCTATGCTTCTACTTTGAGAATTCTCATAAATTTTCATATATTGCTTCTGGAGTAACAACGGTGTTCATATAAGTTTCTTTTGAATGGAACTAGGGTTTGAATTCAAGGACTAGCATTTGAACCGCACTACAACCTCTCTTTTTTTTTTTTTAATTTTTGCCTTTCTGCAACTTCTGATGTCTTCTACTTTTGGGTCAATTCAAAACTGAAAATCTTCTGGATCTCCAGCATTGCTGAGATTCAAATGAATGTCTCAAAGCCAAGGTTGTTTGTTTTGTGCCTGTCCTAGGCTTTGATTGCTGTCCCTGAGCTATTTGCTCAAGGCTACTGCTCTAGCTCTATTACTTGAGCCACAACTCCACTTCCAGAATTTTTGTTGTCTTTTTTCTTGGTAGTGCTTAATTGAAATAAGAGTCTCACCAACTTTCTTACATGAAATGGCTTCAAACAACAATCCTCAGAGCTCATCTTCCTGAATAGCTAGGGTTACAGGCATAAGCCACTGGTGCCTGACTGCCCAGTTTATTATTTAAGATGATGATACTTTTTCATGGACTGACCTCAGACCATGATTCTTCAAATGGATGCTACCTGAGTAGCTGAGATGGTATGTGTACACTTCCCCATTCAACTTAAATCACTTGTTTTTGTAGTTCTCGATCCAGCATTTACTTATCACCTTGCTCCAATATAGTACAAAGGGAACAAAATTGGTTTTATTGTCTTTGATTTTAGATCAAATCTGAGTTAATCAAGGAACAGAAACATAATACTGAAAAAATAATGAGATGGTTATAGGGAGTTCAGAACCCCTGACTCACCTTGAGTGGTAGAATCTGACCTCTTACCCTAATCTGCAAGTTATGAAGTTAACCTCCTACATTTTCATGGATGTTGGCCAATGTTAAAAGATTTTTTTTTTATCCCAGGTAAGAGATATTGCACTACTTACAGCAATAACAGTAACAAGGCTATCAGTCTTTTGACATTGGTTCCCAGAACTCCGGTTCTCAAGATAAATTAATAAAAGGGGTGAATGTAGTTTTCATTACTGGAGATAGTTAAGAATAGGGAACTCCAAATCTTTTACCATAGGCGATAAAAACATCAGCTTCCATTTTCTCCATAGAAAGGAATTATGTTTGATATCTAGGCTTTATACAAATTCCTCAGAAAACATCATCTGGATACAGAGAAATTGGTATCTCTGCTTAAGAGATGTAGAAGAACAGGAAATCTCATGAAGAATCACCTCCCAAATCAGAAGTTTTCCAAGGAAATATTACTCTTACACATTAGGGGAAGAGCTTAACTATATACTTTTGAGTAGTATAGAGTAGTATATTTTGTTCTTTCTGTTGTTGTTGTTGTTTTGTTTTTATTATTTTCTTTAAGTAGTTGTACAAAGGAGTTCCCATTCTACAAAACAGTATATGAATACAAAGTGTCTGACAACATTGTCACCCACCTCTCCTAACCCATCCCTTCTCTCACTTTTTTTCTTTAATTGAGTTTAGGTGATTACATAAATTTCACATATTTCACAGTATTGTGGAATAGTGATACTTAGTTAGAGTCACAAACACATTTTAACTTTCACAATGCAAATTGTCATGGTTGTTGTGAAGGCAATACTATTGTTTGAACTCAGAGCCTTGTGCTTACAAGGCAGATACTCTATTTTAGCTATGCTTTTAAGTCCTTTTTGCTTTAGTTCCCTTTTTGAGTAGGGTCTCATTAGGTCCTGGACCATAATTCTACACTTGTGCTACTGAGATGACAAGGATTTTCCACCTGGCCCAGTCATTACTGGTTGAAATGGGATCTTAGAAAGGTTTTTCCTAACAGACCTCAGACTGCAATCCTCCAGATCTCAATTATCTGAGCATCTAGGATTACAGGAATGTGCTGCTATATCTGCCTTGAGATGAACTTTTAGAAAAATATTCAGATATTCTTTCAGGGAAAGAATGTATCCAGGGCAATTTTGTCCTCAAAACAAAATGTGAACATCTTGAAATTTTAAACAAGCCAACTTTTTCTTTTAATCTCTCATTTATCTTCTGACCCCTCTAAATTATAAGGGATTGCTGTGCATGAATATTTTGGCATACACATCATGATCTGATTTCTATTTTGTTATCCTTTATTGATATCAATCAAGATGTATTATATTCATAAACTGCCTTGTTAAATGGTAACTCCTTTGTACAACATTTAAAGACAGTAATGATGCAAAAGTTGCTTTTAAAGTTATTGTACTATAGCTAGACAGAACTAACAGGGAGAAGGTCATGTTTTTGAAATCAAGAGGAAAAAATTAATAAATTCTCATTTAATCTTCACAATGAAAAGACAACCAAAAATGAATAAGATCAATGAGGTCATTAAAGCTAAAAAAGTTAATTAAAACCAAATTATTTTCAAAAACATGCAGAGTGAAAGGCAAGTAGCAAAAAGAAAACTAGATTCTCTAATACTAGGCATCGGGATAAAATTAATGATGTTGTAACTTGCTTAGCATTAGATTCTTTCATCACGTTTCAGTAGAAAAAAATGAAGAAGATAAATGCAAACAATTAAGAGATAATTAAGAAAAGGGAAAACTATGCCCTGGACTTTTCCTTATAAAACAGATACAGGAAAAATTGAAAAGCATTTATTTAACATCAGTGGTAAAGAAGCAAAGCTTAGCTAAGGATCATGAAGAAGGGAAGAGCATCTGTGATTTGGAGATATAAGAGTGCTTTGGAAACACTCAGAAGGAATGAATGATTGACAGGTCAAATGGTGAGGAAAAAAACAAATCGGAAGAAGTGCTTGATGGAAAAGAAGTAACCTAAAGAAGACCATTCAATTTAGAGTTTGAAATAGATATAATTAAAAATAAGTAGTTACTTTAATAAAATAATGAGCCAAGATAAGAGTAGGTAGAAGTTAATATCTCAAATTAAGATTCTGAAATGTATAATGATTAGGTTGATCTAACAACAAATAATTTAATGGGAGAAATGAATAAGATATTATTAAAAATATTATATCCAGTAGTAAACCTATGGAAACATAAAAAAGAATTTGTGTCCCTAAGGAACTATACTATACAGGCAAAAAAATTCTATACCCAAAAGGCTAAAAAGTAAAGGCCCATATACTTGTGATCCCAAACAGTAGTGTGGTGTGAAGAAGGTTCATCCCCCAAGAAGTAACATTTTGACAGAGAAAGTAAGAATCCCAAAACTTTCTTGTCAGCTCAACAAACTTGACTGGGCATGTGCTAGAGAAACTTTGGAGCTGCTTGTCTTGCCTGAGGAAGGCCATTTGTTACGTATCAGTCACTTGCAAGTTGCTATTAGTGATACTTTTTCACCACTACAGAGAAGGCAATGTCCACATAGGACACATGCTTCTCAATCATACCAACAATTACAACTCACAAACATTCATTATTTAAGGCATATCCTGCTGCATAACAAAATCAATGACAAATTCATCAAATTATTTGTTTCTATGTAGAATAACTTTTTACAATTGGAAGAAGGGAAAACATACTTTGTTAAATACAGGATTATAATTGAGGACAATAAAACGATATGGCTGGAATCTTTAATAATGTTTTTGACAGTATAAACAATGCATTCTCATAGTGGTAAATGGTAAATAATATTTAAAATTTGAAAACATAAGCCTATAGCCAACAGATAAACATTAATACTTTTTGTTTTGTTTCTTAGCTAGTCAACATTTTTCTTTTTTATTATTTAGTTATTTTTTTATTGTCAAGGTGATATACAGAGGGGTTACAGTTACATAAGTAAGGTAATAAGTACATTTTTGTCCAACTTGTTACCCTCTCCCTCATTTTTCTCCTACTTTCCCTCCTCCCCACCCCCACCCAAATTGTACAGATCATTTCCAACATATTGTCTTGTGAATTATAACTGGGCATTGGTTTCCCCTTGCCCTTTGTCTCACCATTTTGCTGTTCCCCTTCCCTTCTTTAATTCAGATAAACGTATATACAATACCCAGTGCACCAAAATCAAATACAGTGACAACAGGGGATATACCATTGGTGAAGAACACACAAAAGAAACAAGAAATCACAAAGAACATTAAAAACAACAACAAAGAAAAACCTCTATGTAAATGGATCAAGAAAATGTGGAATATATATATATATATATATATATATATATATATATATAAATTTGTTACTTCCATTAGCAAGAATGACACCACCCATTAGTAAGGAAATGGAAAGACTTGGAGAAAATCATATTAAGTGAAGTAAGCCAGACACAGAGAAACGTAGGTCCCATGTTTTCCCTTATTTGCAATAATTAGTATACATCTAGGATAATCTCAGCAGATGAGCAGAACTGTTCAATAGCTACGTACATATGACCATATAAGATGATGCTAAGTGAAACATTAATAGTTTCATGTATCATATTTCAGTATTTAAAATACACACAGTACCTAGGTGCCAGTGGTGCACGCCTATAATCCTAGCTCTTCAGGATGGTGAGATCAGGGGATCGTAGTTCAAAGCCAGCCCAGGCAGGAAAGTCTATGAGACTTTTATCTTCAATAAACCACAAAAAAAAATTTTAAAGGCTGGAAGCAGAGCTGTAGCTCAAGTGGTAGAGCACCCTCCATAAGCAATAAAAGCAGCTCCAGCCCCAAGTCCAAGTCCTGGGAACAGCACAAAAAAGAACTGAATCAACCAAACAAACAAACAAAAAAAAAAACCCATATGTGTGTATATGTGTATGAACATATGTACATATTACCACATTGCAATTCATTTTTTGTAAATGTACTTTAACTGCTTAGTATCAGGTTGTGATTTTAAGCATTTCTCCATCAGTAGTTATTTGGAATATTTCTTATATTTTGTTACAATGATATCTGAAATCCCAAATAACATCTTTGAACATTAATAAATCCCTGCTTGTTTCCATAAAATAGATTCTCAGAAAAGGTTTCCTTGAGGCCAAGAGAATGTTGATAAGCCCTTTCATCTTGCTGCCAGTGCTGAACAGAAGTCAAGTTTGAATTTTTTCTCCCCCAATGCTCATCCTGCTCCCATCTACCTAGCATGGATTATTATCATTTAAAAAAAAATGAGGTTCAAGAGTCTGAATCTGTAGCAGGGTTCCTGCGTCTCAGGCCAGGAATATCTACCACAGACAGTTGTCTGTCCCAGGGAGACACAACATGTACCAGCAGGACTCAAGCATTTTGGTCTCCCTTAGAAGGTTACACTTGAAATTTCCCCCACATACTCCAGCTTTTCAATAGCATTTGTATTTTCAGTTGACTTTGTCTCTAAAGGAGGAAGGTTGTTATCCAATTGCACACTGCATTGAATCCCCAAACTCAGTATCTAATAAGTATACAGTGCTGCTATCTCTTCTACTGATAATTAAAGGGTCATGTACACTGAAAACCACAGGTTTTTCTCTTCAACTCAGAGCCTTGGGCTTTTATTTGCTGTTTATGACCAAGTTGAGATTTTGTAAGAATCGATCACTTGCTATTATTTCCAGCTGGCAAAATTAATATATCCTTTGCTCTGTATGTCTTAATAAAGGTAGGATCAAGTATAGTATAGTAGGAAATTTAATTAATAACCGTTTGTATTTACTCTTCTGGGAATTTACCATTAACATCTTTTTTCTGCTTATATTCTGGAGAAAAAAATTCTCACTTGATACATAATTAGTTACCCTGTTCTATCATTTTGCTTTATTATTGACCTCAGATATTTTTCTTTAATCTCCTTGATTTTTCCATCTTCTTTCTCAAATTGCTGTCTTGTTTCAAAGCTTGTAAGCTTTCTGCCTATTGTTCCAAGAATATGTTAATTACTAATAATGTTCTTTTTAAGCCTTATTTAATAAGTTTTTTTATTGTGAAAATACTGTACAGAGGGGTTACAGTTACATGAGCATGGTAATGAGTACATTTCTTATCAAGCATTCTTGCCTCCTCCTTTGTTTTTTCCCTACCATCCCTTCCCTCCCACCTTCACAACTACAACTACCTCAGGAAGCTGAGATCTGAGGATTACAGTTTAAAACCAGCATGGTTGTACCAATGCAAGAGATCCTTAACTTCAGTTCATTAACAACATACTAAAGGTAGAGGTATACCTCCAGTGTGAGAGTGCCATCATTGACCCAAACAGCTAAGCAAAAGCCAAAGCTCTGAGTTCAAGCCCCAATACCAGTATAATAACAAAACAACACAAAACAATATAATTATTTTTCTCTATCTTTCTAACACAAGGCTGTAAAAATTAAAAAGAAAAATTCACTCTTCCCTACAAATGTCCCTCCATTTATATTACAACATTATGGGTTTCTTTATCCATTTTTCCATGGTCCAGGGCCCATCTCCATATCTGAACTATGTTTTTCTTTCTTTTAAATACAGGATCACTTATAACATTATAGTGAAAATGCATAGTATTCTTCAAGTAAAACACATCACCATTGGTGACTGAAGGAGAAAAAAGAAACAGCTGGATTCTGATTTTCGAAAATTGTTAATGGTTAAACTGCTGCACTGACTTCAAGGCACCAAACAATGTACTTCATCATTTCGTGAGCCACTTAAATCATTGAATATAGCTTTCTCCTCCAGCTCAGGAATCACTCACATATTTAGCACCAGCTGCTGGAACAATATTGTATTGACAGACATTACACAAATTCCACATTCATAGAACCAGGTTTGTGTCCCAGAAAATGCTGCTTTTGTCATTTCTGATGAAAAGATAGCATTACAATTACAGACCAGTTCCTAAAATACATGTTGTAGAATTAGAGTGTAACATGTTAATTACAGGCACATGTATTTGATACAAAAATAAGTTCAAATGTTTATAATGTTTTATTACTTTATTGTTCATTGAAGTTTGACCCTGGATAATTTATTAAACTGAGAAACCAACTAGCCTTGGGCTTGTTATTATATTAATAATATCTAGAATCATTACTCCAATGTACAAGAAAAATTGGTTTAATTTCTAAAGAGAAATTAAGTGTTATGATACTATGATCATACTCAAAACTAGTGTGAAGGAAGTGTAAAATGAGGCAGGAATATTAATGTTTTTGTAGATGACAGTTGAAAATTTTAAGAATATGTGTTAAAGGGATATTATTTTTTTTTGTTGGTCATGGGGCTTGAACTCGGGGCCTGGGCGCTGTCCCTCAGCTCTTCAGCTCAAGGCGAGCGTTGTACCGCTTGAGCCACAGGGCCACTTCCAAAGGGATATTATTTATGATAAACTATCTACCTAAAAATATTTGCAGACTATCACATAAATATTTTAAAAGGATGATTGACACCCTCATCTGATGTGCTTTATGTTGTGCTTACATTCTACTATTCTGTACATTACAATATTTGAAATTATTTTTCCAAACAATATTGATTGATAGTTACTCCAGTAGGTTTCTTCCCCTCAACCATTCCTTATTTCTGCTTACTTCCTTGATGCAAGAGTAGCTTTTCTCATTTCAAACTTATCATCTCCTTTCCTTGAAAGCTTCCACAACACATTCCTTCACTTACATATTCTAGTCGAATTCCTTGGCACTCACATGTTTCAAAAGTTGTTACTCTTTTCTGGTCGGTGCTTAAACTACCCCCTCCTATTTTCATAGACTCAGTAGAGACATGTTACTCTTACCGTCTCCAGTGCATTAAAACTTAGATGCCCATAATGTTTGTGCATGTTCTAATTGTCTCTTCCATAAATTTTCTTTCCTAACTTAATCATTATAAGATGAATTCTACCTATAATGCATAGTGACATCCTTAAAAGCAAAGCTTCCTTTGCTTTCTTCGCCCACTTAAGAGTGAAACTAATAACTTATACCCCCTTTCTCCGAACTACTATGGAATGGTCTCTCTATATTTACAAACTCAGTGATCAATCATACATACCATCATTTAATGGTGAGAGCAATGTAGAAATTATGTCTTCCAAGGCCTTTGAACTATTCAAAGTAATTTGGTTTATTCTATAATCATTGCCTCCCATTTCAGTCTGTTTCATATAGCTGTGTGAGGATATAGAGACCAGGCAATATTAAAGAGCAAAAATTCCATTTCTCATGATTCCAAAGGCTGGAAAATTCAAAATCAAGTCACTGACAGGACTGGTTTTCTGGAGACAGCTGCCCTTTGGTTCCAAAAAATGGCACCTTGGTGGTGCCTCCACTATGGGGACAGATAATTTGACCTCACATGGCAGGAGATGGAAAGATAGGAGTGATAAGCTTCTTTCATTGAGGTACCCCTACATGCATCCATGCAGAGCGAGCGAGCGAGTGAGAGAGAGAGAGAGAGAGAGAGAGAGAGAGAGAGAGAGAGAGAGAGAGAGAGAGAGAGAGAGAGAGAGATATGAGATAAAGAGAGAGTGAGAACAACTAATCCTTTCCTGAAGCAGGAACCCCATATTCTAAACACCTCAAGGCTCTACCTTCAATTGAATGTTGGCGAGAACACAATCCAACCATATCACTACTGTCTTTAGACATATATTCACAGACACACCCAGAGATATTTTACCATCAATATGGATAATCCCTAGCCCAGACAAATTGATACATAAAATGGACCATTACCAAAACTTACTAAACTGCCAGACTTTGCCTTGAATCTGAATGGTCTGGAGTATTAGAGATTTTCAGTAACAGGCATATAATTTTTATATCACTACACAATCTTGTTTCTGAGTGATCTTTCTGTACTTCTGCCACTCTTGAATATACTATTTCTCCCTCTCCTACACTAGCAGTCCCTTCACCTTGGCTAGCAGCAGTTTGTTCACAATTGGTGGTTGACTATGGCTGATGTTACTTGATGCAAACAGAGAAGATCTGATGGGCAAACTGCTTCACCTCAGACAGGGAAGTGTCTGGGGAAGGGCTACTGAACTTTCTCACTTGTCTAGCTCTTACTCTGGTCTTTATAATGATTTCACAGAAAAGAGCTTATGAATAATGAGGGCAAACTTTCCTCAAGTCTGAGGTTCTGGCGTACTCTAAACTTCTTTTTACTAGTCTACACTAAGCCTGTAAGAATTTGTTAACATTTTAAGTCATTTTTATTACCCATAGTTACTGTGGTCACTTCCTCACATATTCTACTAAAGGTGAAAATGATTTCCCGAATCTCTTCAGAAGAGATTGAAGTTCTGATTGCCTGAATATCTTTTGAACTCTAAAATTATGATGCTCTTGATAAAAGGTAAGATTTTTATAGAAGACCTAGCATCTGTGTAGCTAGTTGAAATAATTTACCACTGGCGATTTTATATCTTAAGTAGAAGGAGAAGTCTATAACTCATACAGGATATTAGCCTTCATTATTTTTACTCCAAATTATATTACAAAAATCTTTGTAGGCAGTATAGTCAGGTTTATTATATTCTTTTTAATATCTGCATAGTAGTTCATAAATCACATAAGTTAGCGAAGGTTTATATACTAGTAAATTGAAATAATAAAAAGTTAATTACAAAAACTTATTTAATATAAAAATTCTAGTAATAAGTAACTTTAAGATACTAGAAAAACTGCAAAGTAAGGTTGGATTTTCTTAAAAAGTTGGTATAGTGTCAGGTGCTGGTGGCCAATATTATAATCCTAGCTCTCAGGAATCTGGGATCCAGAGGATTACACTTTGAAGATAGCATAGAAGGAAAAGCTTACAAGACTCCATTTTCCAATTAACCAGCACAAAGCTAGGCTGAGCTAGGCTGAAGTTGTGGCTCAAGTGGTAAGAGTTTCAGCCAAGCAAGCAAACCCAGGAAATGTCAGGTCCTGAATTCAAACACTGGTACTGACAAAAAGTGCAGTTATTAAAGGAAATATAATTATGTTAAAATTGCACAATCAAATAACTCAGGGTAAAATATCTGTACTAGCTAGGTTAGGTCGGAGGAACAGATGACGACAGTCCTGTCTGTCATTTAAGCAGAGAATCTCAAAAGGAAACATTGAGAGACAATATCAACTGTAATGATTATCTATTTTATGCTGGATGCTTCTGTAAAGATATAGAAGCATTTTTTAATGTTATTCCTGTCCTTAGAAGTGTAGAGCTTGTATGGAATGATACACTTTGGGAATTGGATTGAGCAAGGGCCTTACTGACACACAGCATTTCAGTTCAGTTTTAAAGAATAAGCAGACATTTTATAATGGGGAGAAGGAGCAATTACAAACTGAAAAAAGTAGTTCACATGAAAGTATACAAATAAAAAAACAAAAAAATATACCGGAATTGACAAAAGCATCTTACAGAAGGAACCTCTTTACATTTATAATATTTTTGTTTGTTTGGTTTTCCCACTAGTATAAGACCTAGAATGCCACAATTTTCTATGTTAGTGTATAAACAACCAACCAGGCTAAAAAGGTTACAAGCCATATTTTTTAACATATTTATATAGACCTTATAAAATAACCAAGACACATAAAAACAGAAACATTTCACTTATATTTTGCATTTTTAGTCACTATCTAAGACTTTTATTAATAAGTCAAACAGCAAGTGATTTTTACATAGCTATGCTGATGAAAATCACACTACTGATGAGGAGGTTGATGTGGTTGACCTGAGCAAATTTAATCTTTTATTTGAACCATAGCCAAGAGTTCTAGGGTAATGTACCTTCTTGAAAGCCTAAACGTTCAGTGTAAAACAAAACAAAAAACAGACACTTGCACTTCAATGGAAAAAGCACCTACTTTACACATCTATGATACCTTGGCCTGGAAGTGTCTCCTCACTTCTGCTAGCTACAAACATGGCTTCTATTTCATATATGTGTTCTGGGCAAGGTAATATCATTGTGTGTCCAGAAAATGAAATTTTGGTAAATATAGTGTATTATTCTTCTATATCCACAGATTCTAATGATGTCCTTATAAATAGTTATTTGAATAAACAATACAAAAGAGCAACTATATAAGTAGATAACGCAAGTTTACCCATAGGAGAAATTATTAGCATATCAATGTTTCTTCTAATACCTTTGTAAGTTTATGCTTATGTCTTTAACAAATATATTATGGGTAAAGGAAGGGGATAACTCTTTTAACTTAATATTTCAATATGATTTTCCACTTTTATGATATATAATTCAATAAATGATATAATATCATTTTAATCTTCATATTTTACAGCATATAAATCCCAAAATTTACTTGTTATCATTGAGAATTTGTCTCCTGCTGTTTAACAATGAATATCTCTACATATAGAAGTATTTATCTGAATTTCTATTTTATTTTATTTTTTTGTCGGTCATGGGGCCTGAACTCTGGGCCTGGGTGCTGTCCCTCAGCTCTTCAGCTCAACGCTAGCACTCTGCCATTTGAGCCAAGCACCACTTCCAGTCTTTTCTATTTGTGTGGTGCTGAGGAATGGAACCCAGGGCCTCATGTATGCAAGGCAAGCACTCTACCACTGAGCCACCTTCACAGTCCCTGAATTTTCAATTTTGTTCTTGAGACCAGTAAAGAAAATTGGATAAACTGTAAAGTAGACATGAAATTTATGGCAGTATAAAACTGTTTCAGTATTACCTTCCTTTAAAAAAAAATGTAAACTCTACCAGTAATTTAGAAAAAAATGCAGCCTCCAACAGTCCAGTTAGCTCTGATGTAGAAACTTGATACTCAAATCTAAAAAAGGCTCAATCTCTACCATAGAGTATTTAAAACTGAAGGAAGAAGAAAATGAAAATATGAACCCCCTTGCCTGCATAATGAACATAAATTTGATTTTCTTAATATAGATGTTCTCCTATGATCTGATTGCTATTCAACAGACTTCCTGAGTGATTGGATATGTGAACCATCACTTCCCACATTACAATACAGTTCTAAAAATTCCTGTGATTTACAGTTAAAACCAAAGTTATATGTCATTACTATATCCTGACTCACCCGTTCTATAAATATGTACATAACTTGTTGGATATGGAGAGGGAAAATAATAATTCTAACTTCTCTACAAAGTACCCCGCATCACAACTTACTCCTGTTTGAATCACTTGGTTATAGTAAACAACTTGCCTTGCAACGCTTCCTTTGTAAATATTGCTAGACTTGTCAGTAGGTACTATTTCACTCAATATAGACATTTAAAGATCAGCCTATGTTTTCAAGTCATCACAGTGTTTGCATGTTTTCCTGAAGGAGGTATAGTTTTCCTGCCCTTGATGATGATTGCAAGCTAGTCAATGATTAATAATGTATGTGCATCTGTTTTAGTGAGTACAGAGTAAAGAATAGGTTTAGGCATGTACTAAATAGATTCAGCTGTGGTACACAAACTCCTTCCTTGAGTTTCAAGTTAAACCTTCAGAAAGATGGAGTTTATCAGATAACTGTTAACGATTCTTGAAATACAAGTCTCATTAGGAGAAATACACAGCCATACAAATTATTGCCTTGACTGTCTTTTTTTTTCTTTCAAAAAAATAATAATACCATACCCTGAAGTCATCATTATTTGGTTCTTCTATATACTGCTGATGATTAACATATGAAACCACACAAATTGGCTCCAAGGATCTACTGAGAAATATTTATTTTCCTCTACAGTTTTCTAGAGTCCAGGCATTAATCAGCAACTGTTTTGGAAAGTGTTTTATAGCTTAATATCTTCAGCTTGTACTTGATTTCTTTGTCAAGCTTGTGCTTCCTAACTGGCAGGCGTACACGGCCTGTGTTGCTATGTGTTTAGAGGGCAAAGTGGAGGAAAATCCCAGTGTGATGCTGCCAGGGCATGCTCACAAATGGTTCAAGTCGGCCAAAAGGAAAGGTTGTAAATCATGATCCGAAGGAGATTGATGATGTTTGTAGAATATATTCTCTCAGGGTGCCAAAGAGGTGTTTGTTCCTGAGGCTTAAGAATTATTTTTTTGTGGAAGACTTTTATCATTAAGGTTGATGATGTGCCTGAAACCAAAAGAAAGGGAGAGAGACAGACAAAGAGACAGAGACAAAGCTAGAGAGAGAAGGAAGGAGGAGAGAGGGAAAGAGGGAGAGAGAGACATAGACACAGACAGAGAGGCATCCAACAGCACAGTGATTTGTATTCTTGGCATGACAAAAACTTCCATCATCTATCTCACTGACAGTTATGATTTGTAAAAGTTTTCTTCAGGGTGTTTATTACAAACCTGGAATTTATTGTTTTGCGATTTGCATCTTTATTTTCAAGGTGTTTGCAATCTGAAACATTAAGGCACTTTATTATAAACTTCAAGCCTGGGACCGTCTTTACATGTAATAAGAGACCATTATACATAACATCTTGGTTAGTACATGAATTTTTTCTTTTGCATGAAGCTGGATTTTCTTTTTATGAAGTGTTCAATGATGATGGCCTCATTGTAACACATTGACTAAAACTGGCATCCCTCAAACACAGTTCTAAAATTGAGTGTTTCATTTTGCAAGGTGCATCATATATGTACATACACTGTACCAGGGAATAAAGAAGAAAGCATTTGGAAAAGCACATGGAATTTCTAGCTAGATTTACAAGTGTAAATGGTCTTGTAAAAGTCACTTATTAAAAGAAAAAAGAGGTGAAAATGTTTTATATTAGGAAAAATCCTTCAGAATTTTGTTAATTTTTGTTTTCTTACTGATGTGTTCAAATAATTCTCCTTAAGCAGTATTTTGAAGCATAAAATTGAACTTTAAAGCTAACCTGTTCTACTTCAAATCATTTTAAATGTTCATTTCAATTCTAACTAATATATTGAAACAGAATTTGAGTGTTTCATCCAGCTCTTAATTAATAGATTGACATGTGTCCCACAAAAGTAAGTAAAGTATAAAATGTCAGATAAGTTGATATTAGGCGAAATGAACCCCAAGATCAGGACTCAAATATTTTTTTTTCTTTCTTGCTATTGTTTCTAACATATTTATAAGATATTTCTTTGTTGCTTTGTATGTCCCTCCCACACAGTATAACCCCTGTTTTCACTGTATTTGATGTTGGTATAATTTGTGGAGAGGAAGGGAAAAAAATTGTTTAAATAGGGATACAGGTGGGCCTATCGCAACAATGAGATGTACAAGATGTTATGTCGAAAAACAAACTTTACAACTTTGGCGGGGGGTGTGAGGGGGGAGGAAGATGGGACAGGATGGTAAAGGGAAATAAAGGAGGAGGCAACAATGCTTGATAAGAAATGTACATATTTCCTTGTTCATGTAATTGTAACCCCTCTGTACAGTATTTTCACAAAAGAAGTCCTCATTTACAATGTTTAATGTAGACAGGATTTTATCAAATGATGGTAAAGTTTAATAATATTGATTTAGTTGACACTTTGAGATAAAATAAGATCATTTATGAAAAAGAAAAATGACACATTACTTGGGGATCCTCAAATAGGTGTTTATTATTTTAAGTTTTATTCCATATTATTCAATGGAAGTTCACCTCCCTCTACTCTGTGTTAGAAGATTCAAGGATCATGGAAGTTCTTTATTCAAACACAAAATGTGGAAACTTGACAACATAAGAACTTGATAATTTTCTTCCCTGTTATTCATGGATTTCCTAAATATTAAATGCTGATGGGGGTGGTGGGTCCTGTTTGAACTCAGGGCTGTGCACTGCCCTGAGCTTCTTTTGCTCAAGGCTATCATTGTACCACTTGAGCCACAGTATTACTTCTAGCTTATTCAGAGTTTATTGGAGATTAGAGTCTCGGAGATTTTTCTGCCCTGGCTGGCTTTGAGCTGCAATCCTCAAATCTCAGCCTCCTGAGTAGCAATAATTACAGGTGTGAGCCACCAGGCTCCAGCTTAAATGTTGAGTTTATATAAATTTGTCTCATAAGAAACTTAACCAAAAGGTGTAAGACCTCTGTCATTGAGAAAAAGATGACTCTGATGTAAAAAAAACTCCAGCTCCTTCTTTCAGCTCTCTGTGAATATTCGAGTATAACAATGTCTGTTGATGCCTCAGATTTCCTGAGAAAGGATTCACCTTGATGAATATCTAGAGGTCATTGTCTATAAAGGTTACTCATTATCTCCATTTGTACATGCAATGTATATACATGGTATTTTTGTGTGCATATGTGTGTTTATGTATGTATTTCACAGCCAACGTTGATACTGATAAATGATTTAATCCAACAAAAATTTAAAGACCAATGCATAATAGCCACCTCTTAGGCATCAACAGCTAACTGATATCTAGATGAACTAGTATAAATTATTTAGTACCAAGTGGAATATTCATAATAATATACTTATAAATGCAAATCTCCTAGCAGAATCAAAAGATGGGTGGTGTGAGTTTATGCAAGTCACAATAATATTTAAAAGGAAATTGGACGCTTCTTCAGGATTAAATTTTAAGAACACTTTCACATTGCAATTTTGATTTCTGCTTTTATTACAAACACTACTTTTAATTACAATAGTGCATTCTTTAAAATAAATCATGTGGGATAAATGCATTTTACAAAGCTTGTTTCTTCCAAAATACCACTTACTTAAGTTATATTTGGGTATTCACAACCACTCACCTAAGAAATGTTGATTTTCAATTTGTTCTGAAACTATTATCAATCAGTGAGAATTAAGTTTAGGTAAAAATATGCTGGTATTTCTCCAACAAAAGTTATATATCTTAAGAATTGATTCATCTGGGCTGGGAAGTTGGCTCAGAGGCAGAGCGCTTGCCTTGCATGCCTGAAGCCCTGGATTTGATTCCTCAGCACCACATAAGCAAAAAGAAAAAAGCCAGAAGTGGCACTGTGGCTCAAGTGGTAGAGCACTAGCCTTGAGCTGAAGAGCTGAGGGACAGCGCCCAGGCCCAGATTTCAAGCCCCACGACTGGACCCCTCCCCCCCCCAAAAAAAAGAATTGATTCATCTAAATTTGTGTGGGATGCTACTTGCTTTAAAAAATAGAAACATGTTTTTTGGGGATTGGGTATATGGATGGAAAAAAGAAGAGTGAGCAAATGCAGACACTATATTGATTGTACATAGGTTAAAAACTGAGCTATGTAACTTGAGGTTAGAGACTGAAAGGGGAAAATAGAGGAGAATGAAGGAGTGGCATTAGCTGAGAAGTATTATACTCACAGTCTGACTTATAGAATTGTAACTCCTTTTTACAGCTACTTAATAATGACAATGAGGAAATTTAAAAATAAACTCAACTGCAATTCCCAGTTAATGTGTAAATGTGTACAAAGACTGAATAAGATAACATTGCCAATAATACTGTGGAGCTAACCACGCATTAGAGGGTCATGGTTGGTTCTGCAAGAAGTTAGCTTAGTCAATCTCTAGAGCAAGGTTATGATATTGTCCTACTGAACATGAACAACCTTGCAGATTGATTACATCAGTAGAGGCTGCTCTACAACCATACTAATGGAAGACAGAAACAAATATACTCAGTATCCACTGCTGAACACAAATTATATCAGATTATTATGTAAATCCCAAACACACACACATATACACACACAGAGAAACACAAAAATTACCAAGTCACCCTTTAATAGGTCAAATAATGGTCTCTATTCTTCCAGTTAACTAAAGAGCTGATCTTCTTACTTCAAACCACTTAGAGAAACAACTAAGATAGTTCTAAAATTGTCTCTGTTCTCTGACAGTGCTGAATCTTACACATTCTTTGGAATTCCTAAAATTATTTGAAAACATAAACCCTTCTAATACCTTATTGAGATTTTCATGAGATATGGCTCCCAATGAAATATGGATTATATCTATTGCAATGTAAAACTAAGCTAGGTGTTTATAGTCTTTGCACAGGAGATGACATTGACAAACTACTCATACCATTTAAAGCATGTATTTTATGATTAAAAATTAGAAAACACCTATGTGTATATGAGGATTTTTAACTTCTATCTCCTGCATGGAGAACAAGAAATGTTTCTCTTAACACTATTTTTCCTTCTTTTTAACCTGGTTATACTCAAATAAATCCTTGATAAAGCTCTCAAAAATGCGTATGAATAAGTTTAGAAACAAATACATTCTTGGGAAATTATTCTATGCCTTACAAAATTTCCCAGGAAATGTAATCCATATAATTTCCCTTTCCAGTACAAAACTGGGACACAAATAAATGATGTTTCAATTTGCATAACATTATTTTTTCATTCAGATTCAAATTTTATTAACATTAATTCATCACCTTTTATCTGCCAAGCAGTGCTCTAGGTACTTTCATGTAAATGTTCTGTCTGCCCCATAAAGCAGCCTAAAAAGTGGATATTTTTATCCCTTTAATTCCCATAATAACCTAGTGAAGTCTGAGATTTTAGTTTCATTTTGTCTGTAAGGCGACATTAAGTGACTTGGCTAAGAACAACTGTGGTGACAATCAGAATCAAGTGGGATTCACAACCACAATAAAAGTAGATAATAAAGTTATAATTATCAATTCATTTCAAGATATTTGTTGTACAGGTACACAGGTAATAGAAGTAACTAAGATCCATACATGAAAATTATTCTTAAAGAAAAATAATAAATTAGAAACGATGATAGAGTTGTGAAGGAGACGATTTCCATTTTAAAGTAGGTGTTTAGGGAAATATTCCTGAAGTCCTAACAGATGTGAGGCAAGGGCTATGAAATGTGAGAATGAGATATTTGAAGAACTGTTCAGAAGGTACTGCCATAGGGCAGCCATTGGGAAGAATTTCAAACTGAAACAGGTCTTATATGTCCAAGATCAGCAAAGAAAACAGCAAGACTGGAGAAACAAGAGCACCACGAAAGTACAGCAAAGTGAGATGGTGAGGGAGCTTTGAACACAAGTGGAACCCTAATCACAAGGCCTGTTGAGAGAAGCTCCCAAAAGGGTTTAACTGAACAATAGCAAGATCACACTTACACCAAACAAGCTCTCTGGCGGTCACTTTGAGAATTTTCCTGAGGAAGTAAAATTCAAAGCAGAGTAGCCAAGGTATATAAATAGTCCAAGTAAGAGTTTCTGGAGAGGGGGCTGGGAAGGTGGCTCAGTGGTAGAGTGCTTGCCTTGCATGCATGAGGCCCTGGGTTCAATTCCTCAGCACCACATAAGTAGAAAAACTCGGAAGTGGTGCTGTGGCTCAAGTGGTGGAGTGCTCTCCTTGAGCAGATGTCCTGCATCTTGAATATATATTTTTCTAATCTGGGGAGAGGAAGAGAAATAACAAAATGCTGAAATAATGATACAGGATGACCCCTTGTAACAACAAGATGTACAAGACACTATGTTGAAAACGAACTTTCAACTTTGGGGGGTGCAGGTTGGGCACAAGGGAGAGTAGAAGGAAGGTGGGGAGTTGGGGAGGAACGGGGTGTTAGGGGAAAAACAAAGGAGAGGGTAACAATGCTCAATAGGAAATGGACTCATTACCTTGCCCATGTAACTGTTACCCCTCTCTACAGTATCTATCTATCTGTCTATCTGTCTATCTATCTATCTATCTATCTATCTATCTATCTATCTATCTATCTATCTATGAAAGTGATTGTCTCTTGTGAAGTAGAGGATAGGTAATAAAGAACAATTTGTATAGGCTTATTGTCCTATGATAGTCTGACTATGGTGCTCAGCCTTCTTTTGGGTTTTTTTTTATAAGCCACAGTTTTCTTTTTTAATTACTTCCTTAAAAATATGTCCATTACTTCCTTTAAAATATGTCCGCAGTACTTTTCAAAAGTATCGTGATTTTCCAAATGATTGCTCATGAGTTTTAAAAGAAAGAGATTGAAAAATGATCTCATTTATTTGTGAAGAGCACTGAAATTTTACCTTTGAGAAAAATAAGCTAATGTCAATTCTGTGTTCTTTCTTCAATTAACTGTCAATTTAATTAATTATATTCCTTAGCAAACAGACATTTTAATAAAATAAGTATGCTTTTGCAGAAGTCAGAATATTTTACAGTTTCTCTACTGTGCTCTATAAAGAATTTTTGGTAGATTTCTTTTTTTCCCCAATTTTGTATAAATTGAAGGTCTTCTTTAGGTACATTCTCAAACCTACATATATACATACTTATAAAAAAGTTAGTGGGTAATTTTTGACTTTTTGTGCCTTTTCAAAGAGATAATTATTATTACCAATCAGTTTCCTAGGAAGAAACATTCTCTCTGTCAATTCATCTTCTCCATCTGCTTTCACATACTGTGAAATTATAATCATCCATAATTTGTGATAGATTCTTGCCAAACGTTGCTAAAACAATTTGGAAAGTGCCAGACAAGGATTTTTTGCCAACTTACACACATTGCAGATGCTTTTGTTCTTTATACTTTTCCTCCAGAAAAGTTGAATGTGAAAGTTATTTTCTGGTAGACTTTTTTATTTTAATTCTAAAGCAACTGTGAAAATGAATTCATTTTTATCTATCTAGAATCAAAGACATCTTTCCCTTTAAGAGAGGTAATGCAATTGGTAAAGCATTGATTTCACAATCCCCAAATAAGAAAATCCAAAATTTAATGAGGAATAATTGAACTGATAACTACTTAACAAAGGCTCAGTCTTCAAATCATGGTGGAGTAGTTGCTATCTATCTATCAGGCACTCTGATTAACTAGAGTATATGGCAAGAAACATCAACTCTTCAAATTCTTAGAATGAAGAAAAGAGAGAAATTTCACCAAGCTTTTAGTTTCAGATTCTGGCATTTCTAACATATTTATAAGGTGATTTTTTGTTGCTTTGTATGTCCCTCCTTCACAGTATAACTCCTATTTTCACTGTATTTGATGTTGGTATAATTTGAAGAGGGGAAGAGAAAAAAACAAATTGTTTAAATAGGAATACAGGTGGACCCATTACAACAATAAGATGTACAAAATGCTATTTCGAAAAACGAACTTTACAACTTTGGCAGGGGGAGTGTAGTCATGGAGATGGGAGGGCAGGGATGGTAGGAGAAAAATCAAAGGAGGAGGCAACAATGCTTGATAAGAAATGTACTCATTAGCTTGCTCATGTAACTGTAACCCCTCTGTGGGGTATTTTCACAATAAAAAAACTTATTAAAAAATAAAAAGTAAAAATAAAAAAAAATATGCAGACTTACCAATAAGCCAGTCCACCACCTGGCTCTTAAGCTGATTACCAATAAACCAAGTTAATGCCACCTCTCACCACTTAACATGATTCACCATCCATTCCATTTTGAAACATTTCCTTCTTTAGATATATTATCTCACCCTCATGATTTGTCTCTTCTCCAGCCCCTTCTTCACAGTTTTCTTTATTATTCATCCTCTTCTTTAGATTACAAAAATTTGCCTGCCTGGGGTTCTCATTCTCTTCTTTGACTATCTACCCCTTTTCTCTAAATGATCTCACATACTCCCAGAACTTTATACATGTTCCGCATAAAGACCTCTTGTTTTCTCTCTGTAGCCTTCTTCTCTTCCTTTATCTCTCAATGAATGTGTCTATATACATTCAAAACAGAACACAGCTCAAGCAAAAGCATTTCTCTTATCTTGCCCAAATAATCTACTTCTCCTTTGATCAAGCCTTCTGCTCCAGCATTTAGACCAACTAGATCTGCAGGAGAAAAATAAAACATGCCAAATATGCTGGACCCCTCTCTCTTTAACTCATCCCAATCTCACCCCTTAGAAACAACACTCTAAATGTACATCGTAACTCTGGCCACCTCTGAATGACTCAGACCAGCAGTTGATCAGTTTTCATTCTAATATTTTAATGGAACCAGGTCACTTGTAATAGGCTCCCACTAAAATAAATAAATGAATAAATAAAATCCAAACTCTTACCAAGGCCCTTGTCTTGTATCCACACAATGGCCACTCTCCCAATTCTTCCTCCTTACCTACTCATCACACTGCCTTTTTGAGCTTTGTTAAGTGGTAATAATGTTTGAATTTAGGGCTTTACACTTGCTAAGCAGATACTTTACCATTTAAGCTATGCTCCCAGATTTTGCTGTCATTATTTTCAAGAAAGGGAAACAGATTTTTGTCCAGTCATGTCACTATAATCCTCTTACTTAAACCTTCTAGATAGCTAGGATTATATGCGTACATTACTATGTTGGAACCTGATTTCTTGAACATAGCTCTGTGACCAGTCTCAGAGCATTGTTTCCATGCCTTTTCTCAGAATACTCTTTATAAAATTCTTTAAGAAACAGTAGAACAAAGGGACACTTCTTGTCACCTAATTAAATCCTCAAAACACATGAAGTCTTTCCATTTCCTAACAAATGGGGGGAAAATATGATAAGTGAAGGAAGCCAGGCTCAAAGAAATATAGGTCCCGTTGTTTCCCATATTTGCAATTAACCAGTATATGTGTGAGACAAGCAGAAAAGGTCAGATAAGTTGATGTTAGGCTAAATGAACCCCAAGGTAAGGACTCAAGTGGTTTCTCTTTCTTGTTATTGTTTCTAACATATTTATAAGGTGATTGTTTTGTTGCTTTGTATGTCCCTCCCCCACGGTATGACCCCCGTTTTCACTGTATTTGATGTTGGTATAATTTGGGGAGGGGAAGGGAAAAAAACAATTTCTTTTTTTGTCAGCCATGGGCCTGAACTCTGGGCCTGGGTGCTATCCCTCAGCTCTTAAGCTCAAGGCTAGCACTCTACCACTTGAGCCACAGTGCCACTTCTGGCTTTTTCTGCTTATGTGGTGCTGAGGAATTGAACCCAGGGCCTCATTCATGCAAGGCAAGCACTCTACCACTGAGCCATCTTCTCAACCCCAAACAAATTATTTAAATAGGGACCAAATGCAACAATGAGATGTACAAAATGCTATGTTGAAAAACGAACCTTACAACTTTGGGGGGGGGGAGTCATGGAGATAGACAGGGATGGAAGGGGAAAAACAAAAGAAGAGGCAACAATGCTTGATAAGAAATGTATTTATTATCTTGCTTATGTAATTGTAACCCCTCTGTATGATATTTTCACAATAAAAAAATAAAAAATAAAAATAAAACACATATAATCCTCCAGTGTGTGAAACCATTTCATTTTCTTCCTATTGCTCATTAACATATGGCATTATTTGTGGGAGTAACAATTTGATCTTTAACAACCCAGAACCCAGAACTTGGATTAAAATTTATATGACAATATAAAAATGTCTATTGACCATCTTACAATGTTAGAACAAGCAGGACATAAATTAAATGCCCTACATATAATAGCTGATAAACAAATGTTGCTTCCTACATCGTACATGAATTTCTTTTTCCATTTTCATAAGCCCACCTTCAGATTCTACCCATATTTATCAAAATTTTATACTGTAGATATACCTAATTATGCTTTAAATAAGACAATTGAACATTTTTGACTCCTGTTTTTCATGCCGCTAGTTTTATAATCTACTAAAATGGAATGAGTTGAGACACATGATACACACACACACACACACACACACACACACACACACACACATTTTGAAAATTGTGATTGCGCCCATACTGCAGGAATAATTAGTTTTAATGTAAAAAAAAAACTCCTAACTGATTCTAGTCCTTTTCATTATTTACATAAATATTGACTAAGAATAGATTCAAATAAAATTTATACTTTGATTAAGAGGCATTAATGAGTCTCAATTAAAAGTAAATTTTGTTTTTGCTTTCTTTAACTTGAGAAGCAGAAGTAGCAGCAACTCTTTTCATTGCAAAATTTCTAAAATCATTTTGGTCATTAATTACATATGAAATTAGGCTTTGACCTAAAATGAGCTGGATTTAAATCTGTATGGCAGCATATAAAAATTAGAAATGACATGAGTAATCACTACCTAATATTTCAAATTCATTAAGTCATTCAGGAAACAGAGGCCAAAGGTCTTTAGCATACATTGATTTTATAACCTTTCTTTCTACTTTCTGATAAACACACTCACCAACATTTTGTCCTATTTATACAACAAAATTTCATAATTCTGCTTTATATCATGCATATTTACTAAATATAAGTAAATTAAATCCTAATTTAGCAACAATCATTATACTCAGATTCAGATATTAGGTGTCTTTTAACTGTAACTTCCTATCTGTGAGAAAATATTTCTTTTTTTTTTTTTTGTCGGTCGTGGGGCTTGAACTCTGGGCCTGGGCGCTGTCCCTCAGCTCTTCAGCTCAAGGCAAGCGCTCTACTACTTGAGCTACACCGCCACTTCCGGTTTTTTGGTGGTTTATTGGAGATAGGAGTCTCACGGTCTCTCCTGCCCGGGCTGGCTTTGAACTGTGATCCTCAGATCTCAGCCTCCTGAGTAGCTAGGATTACAGGCGTGAGCCACCAGCGCCCGGCTAGAGAAAATATTTCTATAAGAGGGTATCATGAAGAACTTTTTGCCAAAATTATGTATTATCAGTAAACTTTATAGATAAAATTGGCAACATATTTTAGGAAGACACTATAAAATTAATTGTAGCAAATGTATAATTCTAATATATATGTATAACTGTGGTAGAATATTTGAGCAATAAAAGTATAGTACTCAATGACTTTATAATCTCAATAGAAAATAATATTTCACTTGTATTTTCTGTGGACATGTATTAAGAGCTTTATACATATTAAATCACTAAATCTTCATCATTTCATAGAATAGGAATTACTATTATTTTAGTCCCTTTTATTTAGGTATGGTAACTAAAGCTCAGAATGCTTAAATAACTTTCACTTGGTCCCACAGTTTATAGTTTGTACAAATTTGCTTTGCTTTTATGATATTGATCATGATATTTTATTGATTCCAGATTTAGTGTCAGTTCTCATGAAAATATGAAGCTTATCATACTCACTGTCATTCTAGCTATAGAGACAAAAAAGAAATAGCATGCATTGAAGAATTAGAATGTAAAGAAAACCCACTCTACCTGGATAACAAACCATCCAACTGGAATTTGATGCTAGAAGTGGATGAAAAGATAGGCACAAACCTATAAAACATTTGCTATTGCTTTGTGTCAGATATAGTTGGAACTGTACTCATGTATTCATTTCTTTCATCTTTAGTTAAAAACATTGTTAATTATATAATTGCAGTGCTAAATGTCATGCAAAAATGATATTTAAAACCAATGTTCTATACAGTATCATCCAAAACCTGGGGGGAAAAAAGTAGAGAAATAAGTTTATTGAGAATTGAACTATTACTTCTTCTAAAACTGAGGTATCTTTTGAGAAAAGGAGCAACAGAATAACTGCAGACAGAAACCAGTAGTAGAAAAGAAGTAGTTGTTTTGTTGTTGTTTTTTCCTCAAGGATCCAGGAGAAGAAAATGATTTCAATACGAGAAAGGTAGATTTCTAAAGAAGGTATAATAGGCAAAAGCAGAAAGGGAAATTTTGCAATCTGGTAGCGATTATGGTAACATAATGCCAAATGGGAAAGAGGAATGATTAGAGATGCATAGAGAATCAAAAACTAGAGTGAAGGTGTACATGATGTTTATAGGGACAGTTCTTTTTAATTTTTAGAAAAGTAGAGAAATACTCCTAACAGCATCAAGAAGCAAACAGAGTTGGTAGAAGATGTTTAATGATCAAAGGAAAGGATCAAAAAATGTATAACTTCCTATGTGAGAAACTAAGAAAATGGTCAGGAGTAGAGTTCATATTCACTTAAGAAAAGAATGGGTGGTTAGACTTCCATGTCAACTTTTCTGTATGACAGTATTCACAGATACTTGTACAAACACCTTTCTGGGTCCTTCTGTGTGGATGTTTTGTCATGAGATTTTACTTAAGTTATTATTATATTGACTAAGCAGATTGCTTAATTCATCATCCCAGTGTGCCTCCTCTACCTCACCTCATCATTTGAGGACAGAAAAAAAAAGAAAATCTCTGACCTCTTCACAAATCATAGAGACTTCTCTATTGACTGTCTCCAAACATAATTTTTTGCTTGTCTTCAACTTGAACCCAAACTTCAGTATTTCTGGAGTCTCAAGATACCAGTCTTCCACATCTATGATAATGTAGGCCAATTTCAACATTGCATTAGACATTATTTATCTCTCTATTAACTATAGATGTTGTGACTAGTACAACCAGAATATAGTGCACAGATATTTAAATTTACTTGTTAGGAGTTGAAATTATAGGGTTTCAAATTCAGGTGATCATCAAAACCTGGCAGGAATGCTGATTCCGATTCTATAAATTGCTTTTACCTTGCCTCATTTCCAAACTTGCAGAAAAGCCGTCCAAAAGATACTCACACTAATAAGGGGTACATGGCCTTTATTGAATCACTTTGTCTCTCACTGAAGTGATGTTTGGAACAACTGACAAGAAGTGAGGCATAGCAAAGATGTTGGCACCCAGCATTCCATTTGAGGACCTCTAGGGAAATTCACACTGTAAAACAATGCACATCATACGTTATTTCTTTTCCATTTCTATTGCTCTGTGAACTTACCCAAAGGTCTCAGAGCAATAAGGCAGAAAATTGCTTTCTGTGGAGTTATTCCAAGGACAGATAGATAGATAGATAGATAGATAGATAGATAGATAGATAGATAGATAGATAGATAGATAGATAGAGATGCTTGTGTGTGTGTGTGTGTGTGTGTGTGTGTGTGTGTGTGTTCTTTTCCTTCTTTTACATGTCAAGGCAAATGGAACACCAATGCAATGTCATCATTGTCCTGACTGTAACAGTAGCTGAATTCTTTAGCCTTCTTTAGACTCCAAATATTGACTACTAAGAATGTCATTAGATATGAACTAATATAGTTCTTATTTTTTGGGGGTGGGGTCCAGTCCTGGGGCCTGAACTCTGGGCCTAGCTGCTGTCCCTCCGCTCTTCAGCTCAAGGCTAGCACTCTACCACCTGAGCCACAGCACCACTTCTGGCTTTTTTTTTTTCTGCTTATGTGGTACTGAGGAATCAAACCCAGGGCCTCAAGCATGCAAGGCAAGCTCTCTACCACTGAGCCACCTTCCCAGTCCTATAGTTCTTTTTAAAAAGTATTTTCCTCTTATTTCATTTAGAATTATTTTTCTTGGATACAGATGATCCTAAGATGTTATGATTCTAAATCATAAGTAGCAAATAAACACACATTTATTTGTTGTTTATTGACATTTTCTTTGACTTCATCAGTAATGACATATCAGTGTTGTTTTATGAGGAAATTTTTAAGGTGTTTTTGTTTTTGTTTTTGTTTTTTTTGGTCAGTCATGGGGCCTGAACTCTGGGCCTGGGCACTGTCCCTCAGCTCTTCAGTTCACACCTAGTGTTTACCAGTTGAGACATAATACCACTTCCATTTTTTTTCTGCTTAAGTGGTGCTGAGGAATTGAACCCAGGGCCTCATGCATGCAAGACAAGATCTCTACCACTGAGCCACCTTCCCAGCCCTAGGTTTCATTTTAATATGTATTAAGAACAGAGATTGACTAAAGACATTTACTATACTGTTATGAGGGTTTATTTAGGGAGGTATGTGAATGGAAGGAGACATTTAAGGATTTCTGTTTATGTTGCAATTTAACAAAACTTTATGAGAGCCTGTGAATGTGTTTTTGGTAGAGTTGTTCTTTTTTTTGTTCCAGTATTGGGGTGTGTGATTAGGGCTTACTCTGTTCCTTAGCTTGTCAATAAAGGCTAACTAGCACTTTACCATTTGAATCAGAACTTCATTTCTGTTTTGTTGTTGTTGGTGGTGGTGGTGGTGGTGGTTAATTGGAGATAAGAGTCTAGTAGACTTTCTTCCCTTTTCTGACTTTGAATTGTGATCTTCAGATCTTAGTTGTCTGAATAACTAGAATTACAGGCATGAGCCTTGAGCACCAGGATGTTCATTTTTGTTTAATCTTAATGATGCATGCATAATACGTCTAATAATTAAGCACTGTGTTTTCATTTCCCACATTATCAAGTCATATGCAATTATTTGGTGTCAAGAACTCCAGATAATTTACATGAAAATATCCTAGAGATGTAGTGTTATCTGGGACTGGAAATTATCATAATGTATACTTATTTATGTTTTGTGTTTTTATATATATTACAATGTAAGACTTATCATTTAATAATTTACTAAATTTGTATTATAAAAGAGAATGTAAGTATTGGGACCACATAAGAATATCTAAACAGCAGATCTGAGATGGAGTATATATCTCTCGAAATGATATGATTTAATAGATAATCTTCACCTAAGTGTAAAAAATAAGAATATTCAACCTCAATTGATAATATTTCAATAGTGGAGTTAGCTTTTCAAAAGTTGAATCATGTCTCTTGTTTCCTTGTTAGTTTGTTTATATTTGGGAAGGTAAGAGAGGATACATAAAAGGTAGAACAAAAGTGAATGAATACAACTGTGATACTCAATAGACACTATGTGAAAAATGAACTGGATGTCTTGTGGGTAGAGATGGGAGGGAAAGAATAGGAGGGAGCAACTGAAGTGGAGACATGGTTCAAAAAGAATTACACTCATTATTCATTACCTGATCATGTAACTATAACCTCTCTGTATAACAACTCTATAATAACAATTTTTAAATTTTGAATTTTAAAAAGTTGAATCACATGCTAACATGAAAAGCTCTTTTTTTCCCATGCACTGCTAATTATTGCCAAAAGTTGTAACTTCATACTAACCATAAATAATGCAAAGGTGATGCTGAAATTTTGGCAAACTGGGAAATTCACAGCTGAATTATTCTGCTAAAAGTGACATCTCTACTAGTGTATTCTGCCTTATTATCTCATTCCAAGATGAATGGAGGGGAGGAGAAGTGTTAAGCTGATTCATATTGTTGCCAGAGTTAAACTATTCTCTAATCAATTGTATTCTTGTTTGGTAAACTAAAACCGAGATATTTCTAACACTCTCAGATTTGTTTTAAATGCAAGACTTTTGCATAAAAATAGAATAAATCTATTATTTGAAAGTTGCTCTATTACATTGTCAGATAATTCCCCAGAATAAATTATATTGCCATATAAAATAATTAAAATCAAAACAGAGGCATATAACCTATGTGTTAAGTATACTTTTAATGTGAGATAAAACATGTGTGCCTTTGAAAAATTTTTTCAACATACACACTTTCTAGGACTAAAACCTAATTTTTTTCTCAACAATAAGAATACCAGAGGGATGCCTTGTTTCATTTGGAACACTTTGAAGGGTAAGTTCTCACCACAAATGTTGAGATTGTGGTGAAATGTTAACATCATCTTCGTTAGGGCAGATCATTTTCTGATTCCTTGGAATCTGGTTCATGAATTCTTTAGACACCACAGAACTGTTATGAAAGTCCCAGACAAAAAGGACACTGTCAATCCATAATTAAGACAAATGAATTTTGTGAATAAGTGGGTTTAGACCTCTGTGGGAAACTGCACTTGGTATGAAACCAAATATATTTTGTTTTGGAAACTGATCTTGATAATATAAGACTCTGCTAGAGACTGTTGCACAAGTCATCCTTCCTCTTGACTTCTAGAAAGCTGACAATTGCCCCACACACTTGCACATCTATTCCTAATTACTTGAATTCCATTCTCAAAGGACAGTCTAAGTAGTCTTTTGAAAAACTTGAATCTAGTCATCTTCTCCCACTTAAAACTTTACACTTGTTTTTCATTGTTTTGTGATTTTGTATATGGACTATCATGTATACCAAAGGGACTAAGGCACCTGTTGGTTTCCCTTCTCACTCTTATCCTCTTCAACAGCTTTTTTACCTTCTTGATTTTTCTCCCCCAGGTTAGCTGTGCCCTATTTCTGTCTTTCTTTAAACTCTTGCACAACGAATTGCTTTGCTCCTTTGAATCCCAGTCTCTCCAAACTCCTGTCATCATTCTTGTCTGAGCTTAAAAGTGGTATTTTGTGTTAAGTCTTTCTTAATTGTCCACACAACTTAGATATCCTTTTATACAGTCAGATCCCCTCTCCTTCATTTCACTGACTGGTCACTGCTGTCACAAGAGATAAACATCTTTAATATCCATCTTCCCACATCTTGAAATCTATGCTCACTCTAAAGGCAGTGACATATCTGCCATCTACTCTAATATTCTAAAATAGTTTTAGATATGTTATAGACTTTCAATAGTGTTACATTTCTTGTAGTTTCTTTCTTTTTCTTTGTTTCTTTCCTTTCTTCTTTCATTCTTTCTTTTTTCCTTCCTCCCTTCTTTCATTCTCCTCCTTTCCCTCCTTCCTCTTCCTTCTTTCCTTCATTTGCTTTTCTTGTTTCCTTTCCTTCCTTCCTTCCTTTCATCTTTCCTTCATTCCCTTCCTCTTTCCCTCTCTCCCTCCCTCTCTCTTTCTCTCTCTCATTCTTTCTTTCTCACTTTCTTTCTTCCTTCCTTCTTTCCTTGCTTTCCTGCTTTCTTTTTCCCTCCCTCCCTCCCTCCCTTCCTTCCTTCCTTCCTGCCTTCCTTCCTTCCTTCCTTTGTGGGGGAGATGGCTTGAACTTAGGTTCTGGGCACCATCCCTTAGCCTTTTTCACTCAAGGCTGTTGATCTGACACATGAACCACACCTCTACTTCTGGCTTTTTGCTTGTTCATTGGACATAATACTCTCATATACTTTCCAACCTGGGCTGACTTTGAACCTATACCTAATGATCTGAAGCTGTTGCTTATTTGGAATTATAGAACCCACCATTAAGTAAATTTTTCTTAATGAAGAAAAAATTAAACAGGTCTTTTTTGGTGTTTAAATCCTTCTATACAGTTAATATTAAACATTTTCATTGTAAAGATACTGTATAGAGGGGTTACAGTTACATGCCTTTTCTCCCTACTTCCCCAACTCCCCCAGAACCCCCACAAAGTTGTAAAGTTCCTTTTTAACATAGTGTCTTATACATCTCCTTGTTACAATGTGTCATCCTGTATCCTTATTTCGCCATTTTGTTATTTCCCTTCCCCTCCCCAAATTAGAAAAATGTGTATACAGGATGCCGGACACAGGAATCAAATACAGTGACAAAAAGGGGTTGTGCCATGGGGGAAGAACATACAAAGAAACAAAAAAAAAATCACATACTACATTATAAGTACATTAAAAAGAACAAGAATAAAATCTCTTGTGTCCCTATCTTGGGGTTCATTTAGCTTAGCATCAGTTTATATGGTCTTATGTACATAGCTTTTGACTTCTTTTTGTCCTAGACATATACTAGTTATTGCAGATAAGGAAAACCATGGGACCTAGGTTTCTTTGAGTCTGGGTTACTTCACTTAATATATTTTTTTCAAAGTCTTTCTATTTCCTAACAAATGGGGTGATGTCATTCTTCCTGATGGGAGCATAGAATTCAAATATATATATATATATATATATATATATATATATATATATATATATATATATCACATTTTCTTGATCCATTCATCTACTGAGGGGTATCTGGGTTGGTTCCATGTCTTAGCTATGGTAAATAATGCTGCAATAAACATAGTTATGCTGGTAGCTTTATTATGGCCTTGTTTGTGATTGTTTGGGTAAATGCCTAAAACTGGGATTTCTAGGTCATAGGGGAGCTTTATGTGTAGACTTTTTTTTCTTTCTTTCTTTTTTTGGTCCAGTCGTGGGGCGTGAACTATAGGCCTGGGCGCTGTTCCTCAGTGGTTCAGTTCAGGGATAGCACTCTACCACTTGGGCCGCAGAACCACTTCTGCCTTTTTATTTTCCTTCTTATGTGATGCTGAGGAAATGGACCGAGGGCCTCATTCATGCTAGGCAAGCGCTCTACACACTGAGCCACCTTCCCAGACCTCTATGTGTAGTCTTTTGAGGAACCGCCATACAGGTTTGCAAAGTGGTTGAACAAATTTACATTGCCACTAACAGCGCAGCCACATCCCCTCAAGCATGTTGTTATTAGACTTCTCGATTAGAACCATTCTAACAGGGTTGAGGTGGAATCTCAATGTTGTTTTGATTTGCATTTCTTTTATGGATAGAGAAGTTGAGCATTTCTTCATGTGTCTATTGGCCATCCTCCTTTCCTCTTCAGAGAAGTCTCTCTTTAAGTTTTTAGCCCACTTATTAATTGGGTGGTGGTTTCTTTGAGGATTTGTTGTTGAGAGATTTAATTTTTTGACTTCTCAGTTTATCTTAGATATACTTATACTAGATAGACCCTTGTCTTGGCTAGTGAAGATCTTCTCTCAATACTTGGGCTTTGTATTCATCTTGTTTGCTACATACTTTGCCGTGCAGAAGCTCTGTAGTTTCATGCAATCCTATTTGTCCAACCTTTCTCTGATTTGTTGTTTAAACAGGTCTTAATTAGTGAATTTTGCTTATAGATCTTGTGACTACTGAAAGACATTATACATTATTTATATGTTTCAATCTATAGGAACTGGAGCTATAACTTTTGACTTCTTCCTTTTATGACTTGTTCCTTGACTTTTCCTACTGGTTGTAATGATTGAAGCACCATCTTTCTTTGACAGACAATTTTTCCCCAGGAATCCAAATGGTCATTTTGATCAAGTTGGATTTTTTGGTAATGAAGACTGTGAGATCTTTTCTAAATTCCTTTGGTTATGAAATACTTAGAATACATTAGAGGATGCTATGGAAGCATAAGTTGGAAGTTCCAAGAGTGTATTTAGAATCCAGATGGCTCTTCCAAATTATATCTTGTTCAGCAAGAATTACAAGTGGTTCATCAAATGGGTGAACTGCTGTTGAGTATATCGGGTGTTATGAATAAGATTGTTCAGAAAAGGCGCTAGAGGAAATATATATATATATATATATATATGTGTGTGTGTGTGTGTGTGTACATATATATATATATATATATATATATATATATATATATATCCCTAAAGATGTCTACTTACAATCACCTCAGATTGTTTAGAATGTTCATTTTGGAGGTCTCCAAACAAAAATAACAAAATTTAAAGAGGCCTACCTTGTCCTTTGTGTTTTCAACATTTACACTAATGAGCTATATTCTAAACTGGTCTTTTACACAGTTTGCAATATCATTTAAACTGTTCCTAGAAAATAAAAAGCATCTTTAACTTATTAAAGTAATATTTTTAGACTTAGTATTTTGTACAGGGTGGTATATTAACCTCATAAGTAAAGCATCTCATACAGCTAAAATATCTGAGTTAATGACAATATTCCATAAACTTATTTTCATACAAAAAAGTTAGTGACTTTTTTTCTTTATATATATATCTGTGCATCGAATGTGTTAGTGGGAGATCCACATATATGGTTCCCTATATGGTTCCCTTACACATTATTTCCATTTTCGGGAATTGTTCATTGATGAATCATTTATTCTACTACAAAATGCAACAGAACGGAAGTGGCACTGTAGCTCAAGTGGTAGAGCGCTCGCCTTGAGCTGAAGAGCTGAGGGACAGCGACCAGGCCCAGTAGTTCAAGCCCCAAGACCAAAAAAAAAAAAAAAAAAAAAAAGCAACAGAAGCAAAACAAAAACAAACCTCTTATTTTCTTTTCAGGAACAGAGAACTTCATTTTGATCTATTGTTTTGCAATTTTGTAAAAATTGATTTTTAACTTCTTAAGTAGGAAAATAATGGCTACCCTTTTGTTCACTAAATGGCAAATTCCCGATTATAAGCCAAACTATAAATAAGCAAACAAATGAAGAAAAGAAGCTATAGACAAAATGATCTTATTTCTACCAACTGCCATATATTTGGGGGGGGAAAGAACTCAACTCATGACAAATCTAGCAGTTCAACTTTATCCTCCCCTGGCAATTCTTTTTTATTATTCATTATGAAGCTGAAAGAGCTGTAAGAAATGCATGCCTCTGATTAGCCCTTAAAGACAAATATGTCTGTCTAATAAATATGAGGACCAGCTTCAAATCAATGAACGAGGAGCCAGGATTCCTACAATTAATTCATGAAACTTTGACATTTTTTTCTATGGATCTGGGAAGAACCACTTAAGCTCTTTGCAAATGTGAATATCAACACAGTATATGCCTTACTGAATCTTGTACAGTTTAATTTTTTTCAAAAGCACTCTAAGAGACTTTGATGAGAAGTACTATATTAAAGCCAATTATTACTGTTATTCATTTAGCTGCTTGTAAAACATTGTGGACAAAGGAAAATACGAGCTCATTTCATGCTAGATAAGGTTGGAAATCATTAATGCAGTCAGAACTCTCCAAGTAAATAATGTCAAGTCCACAACTGACAGAGGCATGACATAAATTGATTCGTTTACATATACCTAAATATGTGGAATAGTATAGGAAATTTGACATACTAAGTAAAGAATAAAAATTATATTTTGTCTTCTTAATGCTTCTATCTTATAAGCAATCCATACTCTAAAACATTTTTATGTTATGGCTTTTAAACTCAGGAGAGGATACAGGTTTATAAATCTGATATTTTACTGCAGTTTCAACATCAATCCCATATTAATCCAACAGAGACTTTTAAAAAGTCATGTTTATTTTTAAAAATGTTTAGCCATTTACAGAAGTCAACTTTTGTTTAGCCAAGCTGTGTTCCTTGCCATGCCATTTCTGATTAATTTTTCCAAACACAATTTTTGAGTTTCACTTCCTCTCTTTTACCACTAACTTAACTGAGGACATTTTTATACTTCGTAAATGAAGTCCTTATGTAAAATCAAACTTAACTTTCCAAAGTCTTATTGAGAACATGTAGCCTCACTTTCAAATACTACAAGCCATCAACAGTGTGTTGGCATTATTTTTCCTCATGTAAAAGAAACCAGAAACCTCTTGCCATAGCCAAACATACTCATTGATCAGAGAGTTTTCTTAAATTGACTTGTCATTGGAGAAAACCTCATTTTCTTTCTTCCTTCCTTCCTCTCTCTTCAATGAAGAGGTCACTGATGGGCAAAAGAATATATTGCAAAAAGGAGTTTAGAATTTCTCCTTGGCCTTTTCAAAAAATGACATCTAAAGCAAGTTCACAAAACCTCATGTTTCATAAAGATCCAGGGCCTCAAAATAGAAAAACAAAACAGAAAATTATTGTGAATAATTCCTATCCTTTTTTTTTCAAAGAAACATTCTTTTCCAGTGTGAAAAAATTATAAGAATTTATGATTTATGGGTAATTGTAAGCTATAATACTACTATTCAGTAGTTTTATTTTTTTCCAGAGTGTTTTTGTCCTCATCAACAGGGCTCAGGTCAAGTGTTATGGATATAGTTTGATTATATTCGCCAATATTACTTAGCCTAGAATGATCTTTAGTTGCTTAGAAATCGCAAATAAATATATATATATATATATATACACATACATATTCCATATATACATACATATATTCCATATATATGAAAAAATAAACAAAAATCTGACCTCTAATAAATAATAACAAAGACACAAAAACATGGCCTTTTAGCAGTAGGGATAATTTATTTCTATGCAGAGTTATTCTTTTTTTAATTAATAAGTTTTTATTGTGAAAATACAGTACAGAGGGGTTGCAATTATATGAGCAAGGTAATCAGTACATTTCTTATCAAGCATTGTTGCCTCCTCCTTTGTTTCCCCTTACCATTCCTTCCCTTCTACTCCAGCCCCACATCCCCCCTCTGTCCCCTCCCACTCTCCCCACTCCCCATGCCAAAGTTGTAAAGTTTGTTTTTTGACATAACATCTTGTACATCTCATTGTTGCAATGGGTCCACCTGTATCCCTATTTAAACAATGTCTTTTTTTTCCCTTCCCCTCCCCAAATTATACCAACATCAAGTACAGTGAAAACAGGGGTTATACCATGGGGGAGGGCATGCAAAGCAACAAAACAATCACCTTATAAATATGTTAGAAACAATAGCAAGAAAGAAAAAAACCACTTGAGTCCTTATCTTGAGGTTCACTTCACCTAACATCAACTTATCTGAACTTTTCTGCTTGTCTCAGACATATACTAGTTATTGCAAATAAGGGAAAGCATGGGATCTATGCTTCTTCACTTAATATAATTTTTTCCAAGTGTTTCTATTTCCTAACAAATGAAGCAATGTCATTCTTTCTGATGGAGGCATAGAATTCCATTGTGTATATATACCACATTTTCTTGAACCATTCATTTACTGAGGGGCATCTGGGTTGGTTCCATATCTTGGCTATGGTAAATAATGCTGCAAAAACATAGGTGTGCTGGTAGCTTTAGTATGGTCTTGTTTGTGATTATTCAGGTAAATGGCCAAAAGTAGGATTGCTGTGTCCTAGGGGAGATCTATGTGGAGTCTTTTGTGGAACCTCCATCCTACTTTCCAAATTGGCTGAACAAGTTTACACTCCACCAACAATGCATTAGGGTTCCCTTCTGTCCACATCCCCTCCAGCAGCTGTTGTCATTAGAGTTCTTGATTATAGTCATTCTAACTGGGGTGAGGTGGTATCTCAGTATTGTTTTGATTTGCATTTCTTTTATGGCTAGGGAGGTTGAGCATTTCTTCATGTGTCTATTGGCCATCCTGCTTTCCTCTTCAGAGAAGTTTCTCTGTAAGTCTTTAGCCCACTTATTTATTGGGCAATTGTTTCTTTGAGGATTTGTTGTTGGGGGATTTAATTTTTGGTGTTCCAGTATATTTTAGATATGAGACCCTTGTCCGTTGTATGGCTAGTGAAGATCTTCTCCTAATCCCTGGGCTTTCTATTGATCTTGCGAGCTATGTCCTTTGCCATGCAGAAGCTCTGCAATTTCATACAATCCTATTTGTCCTGAATACAATAAAGGCTGTATATGACAAGCCTACAGCCAGCATTAAACTTAATGGTGAAAAACTATAGCCATTTCCTCTAAACTCAGTAACAAAACAAGAATGTCCACTCTCTCCACTTCTCTTCAATTTAGTATTAGAATGCCTAGCTACAGCAATAAAAAAAGATGCAAACATAAAAGGGATCCAAATAGGGAAAGATAAAGTAAAACTCTCCCTCTTTGCAGATGACATGATCTTGTATTTAAAGAATCCCACTGACTCAACTCCCAAATAACTCAAGTTGATTCGAAACTTTGTAAAAGTTGGAAAATTAACATTAAAAATCAATGGCTTTTCTGTATGCCAACAATGAGAAGAGCACAGCTGAAATCAGGAAAGCAACTTCATTCGTAATAGCCCCATAAAAAATAAAATACCTAAGAATTAACTTAACCAAAGAAGTGAAGGACCTCTATGATGAAAACTTTAAAAACCTGAAAAAGGAAATCAAAACAGAACTTAGAAAGTGGAAAAACCTCCCATGCTCCTGGATTGAAAGGATCAACATCATGAAAATGGCAATACTTCCCAAGGCTATCTACAAATTCAATGCAACACCTATCAATATTCCAACCTCATTCTTCAAGGAAATAGAAGACGCAATCCAAAAATTCATATGAACAATAAAAGACCCCGAATAGAAAAACGATCCTCAGCAGAAAGAACAGTGCTGGAGGAATATCAATATCAAATTTCAAACTCTACTACTAAGCCATAGTAATCAAAACAGCATGGTACTGGCACAAGAACAGACCTCAGGACCAGTGGAATAGAATGGAAGACCCAGAAATGAACCCACAGACCTATAGCCACCTAATGTTCGGTAAGGGAGCTGAAAAAATAGAATGGAAGAAAGACAGCCTCTTCAGTAAATGGTGCTGGCAAAATTGGTTAATCACTTGTAGAAAACTCAAGCTAGATCCTTATGTATTACCCTGCACCAGAATCAACTCCAAAGGATCAAAGACCTCAGAGTCCAATCCAGCACCCAGTAAACATTACAGGACGGAATAGGAGAAACCCTAGGTCTCTTTGACACAGGTTGAAATTTTCTTAAGAGTCTCAGAAACACAACAAAGCAGTTATTCTGATGTCTTTCTTTTAATTTTTATTTTGTTAGGTGCAATTAGTTTTCTAAAGAACAAAATGAAGTCAGCTTTTACATTGAGTATGTAATGCAGGTAAATGTAATGCAGATGTAAAGAACTTATTTAAGATTTAAGGACTCATTCTATCAAATGAGCCCAAAAAGAAATAAGAAATAATACAAACAATATACTACAATATCTCTTAGTCACTTCATTCTATTCAGGTTTGGTATGTGTCTTCTTCCATATAGGCCAATACTTGAACTCTTTGGTTCAGTGATGTATTTCTAACATGTACAACAATGCCTGAAACATTGACATACTTCACTAGTGTTGGCTGGCTGAATAAGTCAATGGTTCCTGATGATCTTCAATTTTTTCAACCATAAAGTGCCTCAACTCAATTAGAATTTCTTAATTGCTTTAATAAAAAATTAATGCACAATGCTTTTTAGGTCTTTCCATTGAACTGGATTATTCATATTAAGGTTTGCCTATTATACTATGAATTACTATTTCAAAGTCATAAAACAAGTATTTCCATACAATGTAACTTTTTCTCCTATTCCAATCTTTTTTTCATTAACCTGGTCTTATCAGAAAAATTGTTTGATATGCAGATTTTCACATTGTCTTTGTATTTTTATATTTATATCAAATCTCACTCATGTAGATTTTTTTGGTATTTCTATTTAATACAAAGAGAAGCTTCTGAAATCCCATTCTTACCTGAAGACAATCTGGGGTGATTATTAGAGGTTTTTCTATATCTATTCTCTTCTAAAATATAAAAAGTCTCTATGGATCTCATAGCTCATCTATTTATTCAATGACAGCTTACAGTTAGGAAGAAATTAAAATACTATAGCAAAGGGAGTTAATTTAAAATAATTTTTAAAAACTACCAAAAAATCCACATGCTATAGTTTTATTAATCGGAGACCATAATTTGGGAGACTATTGAAGATTTAATAGAAACTTCAAATTTTACTCATTTGTCTCACCAGCACTGTATTTGAAAATTGATCCCTGATAACTTACAAAGACAGAAGAGAAAGATATCTGCCACTTCCTTCCCAATCAGAAATGAGTATTGTAGAATAAATAAAAAGCATATCATTGAGTATTGCCCTTTGATAAAGGAAAAGGGGAAATGTTCAATTCCCACACTATAACAGGTGAGTGAGGAACATTTTCAGTGCCTTCTTTTTGTTGTCTGTAAATTGGGAAACTGATGTCAATATAATCATACAACATATATGAGTCCTTGAGTTTGTTCACCTAGTAACTTTTTTACAAAGCTTAATCGAAATTTACCAGAAGACACCAAATATTTGTTTGTCGGGTCTTCGTCCATCCCACGGGGTCCCAGGAAAGTGGGGCCGCTGGCCCGTTCCCCAGGCTCCCTCAGCTCGGGAGACAATCAGATGCAGCAGGGACTCAAGTCAAGCAGGAAAACTCGTTTATTAACACAGAGAAAGCGTTTTTAAAGCAAAAAAGAGTGAGTGGCATGGCAGGGGAGGAAGAGGAACCAATCACTGTCAAGGTCACACCCTATCATGCGCCTAAGCGTCCATGGGTTGGTTAAGCACTGAACATAAAGCAAATCGGGCTCTGCCCATTCAACTCCCTCTCAGAGCCATCTTTGCTGCTCATGTGCTCTGCATTTGTTGACTTTGATTTGTTACATTCTTGTTTGGTTTTGTAAAAAACCTTTTTTTTTTTTTTTGTCGGTCGTGGGGCTTGAACTCTGGGCCTGGGCGCTGTCCTTCAGCTCTTCAGCTCAAGGCGAGCGCTCTACCACTTGAGCCACAGAGCCACTTCCGGTTTTCTGGTGGTTTATTGGAGATAGGAGTCTCATGGTCTTTCTTGCCCGGGCTGGCTTTGAACCGCGATCCTCAGATCTCAGCCTCCTGAGTAGCTAGGATTACAGGCGTGAGCCACCAGCGCCCGGCTAAAAAACCTTTTTTAAAAATCATTTTCAATTAAATAATGGATTAGAATTTTTATTTAAATTAGAATAATTGTAGCCACCAATTGAAGCTATGAGATCATAGCTTCAAATACTAAAATCTGTCACTCTCTGTAGGATTAACCTTAGGCTTCCTGAGACTCCGAAGAGTCTATTTTCTTTTCCATAAGTTAAAGATATGATGTCTTTTACTGAATGACAAAGATTAAACACAAGAGCATTAGAAAGTATTCATCTTGTGGTTGGAGGCGTGGCTCAATTAGCATAGTGCTGGTCTCCCACCTAAAACAACAACAACAACAACAAAAACCACAGAAGTATTTATCTAAGTAAACTGATTGTGGGATACTGCCTGTAATACGGGGTATTTTGGAGGTAGAGACAGAAGAATCAGGAGTTTAAAGGTAGCTCAAGCAAAACTGTTTTCAAAATTGACGTAAAAATAGCAGCCTGATAGCATAGCTCAACTGGCTAAAGTTTTTTACCTAGCAAGTACAAGATCTTAGGTTCAATCCTCAGTAATGCCAACAAAAAAATGTATTTCTCTAGGTAATAAAATGTACTATGTCTGCAACAAATTCATTGTTTAAACCAATTTATACCTTTTTGGCCTTTTCCCCAATAGCACAAGAAAACTATATGATATTTTTTAATTTAAAAAAATGTGTACCACTTCTAGCATTTCAATTTTTGTATGGTTTTTTATTGTATAAATGCTATACAGAGGGGTTATAGTTACATGAGCAAGGTAATGTGTATATTTCCTATTGAATATTGTTGCCTCCTCCTTTTCAATTTATGCCTTGGGTACTATCCTTGATCATTTTTGCTCAAGGCAGTGCACTTCAGGCACAGCTCCTCTTCTGGCTTCTTGGGGGTTAATGGGACAATCTAGGGTGGCTTTGAACTCTGATCCTCAGATCTCAGTCTCCTACATAGCTAGGATTACAGGTATAAGCCACTGGGCCTAGCTAATAAGAGATTCAAATGATGGAGTAGCTCAATTTTATCGATGATGGATACATGCTAAAACTCCCACTTGTCTGAAACCACAAGGACCATAGCATGTGTGAGAGCACACACATACACACACACATATGTCAATACTGACATATATATGTATTATTATACATAAAAGTTCATTATAAATTAGATAAGGAAAAAAATTAAAATGAGTGAACAATGAAGTCTGTCATTCTTAAAATATCCTTTTTGGGGGAGTATGGTGATGGGATGTACCAAGTTTGAACTCATGGCCTTAAACTTCAACCTATTTTTGTGTTTGTGCTGGATATTTTTAAGACAGAATCTTGCTTCCATCCTGGACATATATCTGGCCTATGATCATCATACATTTTTTGCTTCTCACATTAATCAAGAAAAGAGACTCATTCCAACATACCCCAATTTTTATATTAAGTTAATTTATTGCCGTTTGTGCCCAAACTGGACTAGAAGTGTGATCTTCCCCATGTAAGTTTCCTAATTATCTAAAATTATCAATGTAAGCCACTGACACACAGCACTCTTCTGTTTTATTGTATAATACTTAGCCTTCTTATGGAGAGGTGAAATGATACCATAGCTAAATGACACATTGAAGTGAAGTGAATGATGTAGGTTTTAAGACATAATGTCAAGTTACTACATAAGGTTTACTGGCACACAAGCATTCTGATACTTACTTAGTGTTTCTTAGCACTGAGATAATGGCTAAATAGTAATGGGACAGTACCACAGAGAGCATGAACACATTAGACAAAAGATGATTGTTTCACAGTCTATGCCTTATGCAGCAATTTGAACACAGATTTAATCATACTAACCAGAACTATAAAAAACATTAAATTTGTACCATTCCAGTTTTATATGAATATTTTCACTCCTCACACTAAACCACCTGTTTATTTAAAGATCAGCTTGAAAACTCTTAGTCTTCCATTGCATCTTGACTCTATCAAGAATGAATATGCAAAAATTGTGTTCTAAAAGAACCATATTTGGGGTATCATTTTAATCCTGAAAAATAATTCATTATCATTGGTGTTCTATCTATAACAATGATTTTATGAAAATACTTTCTGGATTAATTAATGTCAAACTTTCGTTTTAATCTATATCAATTTAATTATGTGAATATATGTCTGAGTATTTTCAAAGACCAAATCTGACAACTTAATGACTATATATATATGTATATTTATAATGACTATATATATATTTAGAATCAAATAGTTCTATGTAAACTCAGATAAGAATCCAAATTTTTCCATAGTTGTACTTCTCATATAAAATCAAAGAATTTTGAATGGTGTTAAAAGGAGAAAAAAAATACAATTCAATTTGACTTTTATCTGTAATGTTCCTATGGTCTTGCTTTTGGCAAGAGAAAATAATTTTTACTGAAATGCAAGATGGCCTGGTAACATAATTTGTTCTCTGTATAAGCTCATTAATGGTGGATTCTGCCAAGAATGCAATCATTGTTTTCCTCTGTGTCATCAGCCTTCTGAGGCCCATTAAATATTACATTTGAAGTTCTAAGGCTAGACATTGACTCCCATGATATTTGAGCTAGCTTGTAATTTCTTATTTAAGCATTTCATACTCAAAACAATTGCAAACAAATATTTGTTGTATGCCTAATGGGTGTAATAGAGCCTAAAATTATCTGTAATCAAATATCAGTTAAATGGATAGAAAATGAGAATTACTCTTGCAATCAGTATTTAACGACAACAAACCAATCACCTCTTTTGATTTGAAATAAACAGCTTTAAAATGATAAATTTCTCTAAAGAATCTGTGGTGTCATTATTAGATATATGAATCATTCTTGATCATTTCTTTTGATACTCATCAAGAAATTATTTATTCATAAAATCAAGAATTGGCAAATAACTACATGTTAGGTTTAAGGAACATAACAAACCATGTCTAAAGTATTTCTAATTCATAAAACCTAAAGCAGCATTGGCTAAGAACATCATTGCTTGATTTTCTTCTTGTGCTTACATAAATTTAATTCATATGTGTTTGACTCATTTACAGTTAAATTGGTCAAATACCACCTATAAAATTAGTTATTCTTTTCTTAGGTAATGTCTTTCTTTTGATGAGTTCAAAGCACTCTATAAATGTTAATGGACATTTTCACAATGCCCCTCTGATGTAGATGGCAAAGAGTTCTGTGAATTTCACTGATATCATTTTTCAAGGGACCAGGAAAAAATTAACACATGAAAGTTCTGAGTCTCAGTAGTGGTAAACCATAAGAGGAATGTGCAATATAATGAGGTAATTGGATTTAACTCTGGATCTTTGTTTATAATCAAAATAATTTCCAGAAAATAATGCAATGTTGATTATATGGGAGTGAGGAATCTATTTTCTACTATATTTCCTCTTTGCTTCACTGTTTTTAGGACCAACCACTAATCTTTCTCCCCTCTTAACTTTGCACAGATTAGGAAATAGCTGATTATAGCTAACCTTCAAAAGTTTCTCTGACAGGGTTCTCTGTCATTTAGAAAAAAGCTAAATATATGTTCAGATAAAAAATATTGTCTATAACTGAATATCCACATTCTGGAAATTAAGAAAAATCGCAAGACCTTTTGTATTTTCAAGTCTCTCTGTTCACTAGGAAATGTTTGTAGCAGCTATGAATGGCACTGTATTTAGTAGACAGAAAATTAAATTTCCCAGGTCTCACCAATTAAATTTTCAGCAAATGGGATAATGAATATTTGGAGGCCATCCAATCATTTCCATACTCTGCTGTGATTTTTTTTTACTTAGTCTCCAATTATCCCCTTTCTTATCAGAATATCAAAATTATCCCAGCAAGGTGATTATTTTTATACTCTGCTGTTTATGATTTTTATTTGCTACAAAAATGTGTGATCAGATGTTTTTTCTTCTCTGATTCCTTTTATTCTCAATCTCTTTTCTGAGGTCTATAACATCTACATTATTATATGCAAAATGAGAAAGAACTAATACATATACAAGCAAAAATGATCAAGCCATTAAAATAACTCAGAATGTTCTATAATATATGTTATTATATCACTATGTTTTAAGTATATGAAGAAAGTGAAGCTTGTTATATTAAATAATTTAACGATATCACAAATCTTAAAAATGTTATATTTGGAAGCAGATTCAAAATAATCTCACATTTAGAATGCATGGCATTAGGAAAATGGTGCAGGATGTCTGAGACAGGCTGAAATGCTGTATTCTCGCGGCATATTTATACCATGTGCTATCTTTCTCTGCCATATTTCTTTTCTAATAAGAAAAATTTTAAAAATTAATGCATGTCACTGAAATATAGTTTGTCATTGTTGAAATTTCTTTAAGAATGATAAATGTATACACATTAAAACTACCTTTAATTTTCAGATCATTAGGCGGTATAAGGAAATAATTTTTCTCAAGTTTAAGCAAATTTCAGAACAAGAATAGAAAACTAACGTTAACAGAGAAAGACTGAAAATTTTCCATCTAGTAGAAATTTTACTTTAAAATATTGTTTTCTGTTCTTGAAGAAGTAATTGGGCACACATAAAAATAACATCAAGGTTATTAGAAGCTATTGTTGTGATGAAATAAGATAAAACTGAATTTTGCTAAGTGGAATCAACAAGGTCTTTAAACGCAATTATATTTAAGGTATAATAGGAGCACTGAGCTGTTTTATGAGGCAATATTCTGGTTCCTGCATAGATAAACTATAAGGCTGAAGGCTGGTTAGAGTTTTGCAGTAAGAGAACTGGATTATGGCCTCATAAAAATCATTTCACACTTTTCTCGTGAATATTCTTTGATTTTTTTGAGAACCCACTTTTAAATAAGTATCACTACACAAGCAAGTTGTTCTACAACAACTATGACAAACTATGGAAACTATGAAAAAGGAAACTGACAAAGAATTAAAAAGGATAGAGGCAATAATGAAGACTCACAATTAGTCCTAAGTTTTGCATAATGCAATGGAATAGATATCCTCTGTCTTTTCAGTTTTTTAAACTAAAAAATATTTTTAATCTTCTTTATTTGGTCAGCGGTCTCTACAAATGCTTCACAAAGTAATCTTCTCTGTTGTTTCCAAATATCATCTTCAGAGAAAGAGAGAATCTGACATTTAAAAAGCTTTGTATAAAACACGATACTTCCAGTTAAATTTGTTGCCCTTGTAGAAACAATGCTAGTTATTTATCTTTATTATATTTAGTTCATCATTTAGTGATCATCTTCAATTAATGTTTAAAAAGTATTTAATGCATAGAAATATGGCTTAGACTTAAGAAGAAACAAATAGACATCATTTGACATACCATAATGTGTTTTACAATATTCCATTGTCAAAAAGATCTGATAAGATAAAATATATACATATATGTGTGTGTGTGTGTGTGTGTGTGTGTGTGTGCATACACACATATATTATTAAACCAGTTCTTTGATCAATAAGACTTTTTTACATGGAGTTTGTATTTGACACTTTTAAATTAAAATATTTTAAATATTCCTATATTTTGTTAATATTAATCTGTATTTCTCTTTTTATTTTCTCATTTTCTTCAATACAAGAAAATTTAATTGGAAAGCATATGAGTACATAGTTAAGATTTATTGAAATCACATTATGTGAAGAAATTACTTGTGTGGATGCACACACATATATGGATATTTAAACTGCAAAGCAACCCTTGAAGAGGGAGTAAACATTCATATTTTAAATGATGGAAATGTGGTACCAAGAACTTATTTCCACTTCAGAACTAGTGGCATTTAAGACAAGTAAGTTGCCTCCAGAGCCTATCCCTTGAAGTTCCAATACAAACACATTCAATGTACATATGAACCAGGAAGTTTAGTCTCAAAAATTGTGTTTTCAGTTATTTGAGATTTTCAGAGTAAGTGAAAGTAACGTGTGTGTGGTGTAGAAAGGCTGAACTGAAAATTTCTAGAATAAGTAGCAACATCAAATGTAATATGCAGTTGTGAGGATGGTGTAAATAGAAATTTGAAATAAAAACAGAATGAATCTGCCTTGACTGAACTGACTGAACTGACTTGCATGAACTGTTTATATACTGTATCTCTACATTAAATGTTCTGCTACTGCTCTCTCTCTCTCTCTCTCTCTCTCTCTCTCTCTCTCTCTCTCTCTATCTATCTATATATATATATACCTACACATTCATATATGTGGATAGCATATCTATTTTATCTATCCACATACGATGATACAATATATGTATATATAATTTAATAATATAATATATAATATAACATATAATAACATAATATACAATTATGGATACATAATATAAGGTTAAACAGCATAGTGACCATGACTGCATGTCAGACAATGATCTGGAGTATAAAATAAGCATCATCTCTGAAAAATTAGATCAAAATATCCAAAGAGAAGGATGATAGAAAATTTAAGACAGGTGGAATGCATCCTCAAAATTCTTAAGAGTATGTTTAAGGGGAATTAGAGGAGGAATGTTCTACAAGAAATGTTGAAGTTATATGAAAGGTATTTCTAACATTAAAGGCTGAAATTGTCATTATTGATAAAAAAAAATCAAAGGTATGCTTCAGGGCTAGGAAAGTGGCTCAATGGTAGAGTGCTTGCCTTGCATGCATGAGACCCTGGGTTCGATTCCTCATTACCACATAAGCATAAAAAGCTGGAAGTAGAGCTATGGCTCCAGTGGTAGAGCGCTAGCCTTGAGCTGAAGAACCGAGGGACAGCTCCCAGGCCCAGAGTTCAGGCCTCAGGACTGACCAAAAAAAAAAAAAATATATCATTCAAAGATACCTTATGAAGTGCACAATGCCAAACTTTCTGGAGTTCATTGTGAGGAAAATCCCAACTATATATAAGATCATATGGCTAGAAATAAATGAATAGTTTTGTAGCATATATGCTACTGTTAATATTAGATTCTAGAAAACAATTGTACCTCTAAAATTTGGGGAAAATAATTTTTAAAAAGAAGTTTCTATTTTGTTGTTGTAGCTAATTGTCAATTTCTGTATTTCAAGAAAATGTAGGATTATTATGTGAAACACACAAAAAGCAGCAAAATAGAAACCAAAGTTAATAAAAATAAAAGGCATATTACTATAAACCCCAAATGAAATTCTATCTATAAAAGTAAAGCTGAATATAAAAAATAAATAAATATGGAAAGAACGTAGATTTATATAAGTAAACCAGAGATAATGTGAAGAATACTCAGAGAACTCTCAAAGAAGATAATCACAAAATGTATAAAAATAAATATTTCCATAAGCCAATTAATTTTAAGGCAATTGACACAACAAAATATACTAAAATAATAATTGTAAAGAAAAGAGAATATTGACCTAGTCACACTTGAGAACAAAAACAAAGCAACAATATCAAAAGCAGACTAAATGTAATTTAATGTAAGGAACATTAGATAGGACAAAATCAGATACTTAGTATTTCTAAAAAACCCAATCCTACAGAAACCAAAAAAGTAAGAGATTTTATCTGTTAATAACAATTCTAATGGCTTCCAGCAACAAATATTTTCTTTTTCCTCCCAAGTTTGTAGGTTAGCCAGGATTGCAAGTTAATTTTATATATATCTCTTATTCTGCAACCAGTTATCCAAATATTGGCTCTATTACCAAAGATAAAACTTCCCAACACATTTTAAATTATTATTATCACTTATCCTAATATTTCATTGATAAAAATATTCCAAACTTAAAGTGAAATCAAAATGACACATTAAATAACATGAATTTACTACATATCAAGCCAGGTATCGTATTAAGAACTGGAAAAAAAAAAAAAAAAAAAGCCGGGCGCCTGTGGCTCATACCTGTAATCTTAGCTACTCAGGATACTGAGATCTGAGGATCACGGTTCAAAGCCAGCCTGGGCAGGAAGGTCCATGAGACTCTTAACTCCAATAAAAATCACTAGAAAACTGGAAGTGGTGCTGTGGCACAAGTGGTAGAGCGCTAGCCCTGAGCTGAAGAGCTGAGGAATAGCGCCCAAGCCCAGAGTTCAAGCCCCACTACCGACCAAAAGAAAAAATCAAAACTACCCTGCTACAATCTACCTTCTTACAATTCACTTAACTCTCACAAAATAGTATCTCCTGGTGCTTGAGATAGCACGATTCAATCATGACAATTGATTCAAAAATCACAAACCTCAAGATCTTAAATCAGACATAACTTTCTTTCTCTTCATTTGGAGAGTTATGGACAAAATAGACAAGTAAAATGTTCGTCTTATAGTTAACATGACATGATAGAAAAGGGGCAGGTTAACAACAACAACAACAAATTAATTACAAAAGAAAACTGGAACTGGGCTGGGAAGGTGGCTCAGTAGTAGAGCGCTTGCTTGCCTTGAGCTGAAGAGCTGAGGGACAGTGCCCAGGCCCAGAGTTCAGGCCCCACGACTGGACCCAAAAAAGAAAAAAAGAAAACTGGAACTGGGCAATAGTGACTCACATCTATAACCCTAACAATTCAGGAGACTGAGATTGAAAGATGAGATTAAAATCCAACCTGGATAGAATAGAAAGACCTTGAGACTCTGCCTCCAATTAACGAGCAAAAAACTGAACTGTAGACATGGTTCCAGTGGCAGAGTATCAGTTGTGAGCAAGAGGCCAAGACAGCATCAGGTATTGATTTCAATTCCCCATAAGGGGGGAACATTTTAAAAATGAAGATCAGGATGTGCTTAATAGCAACCATGGAAACAATTCAGGTATCCTACTGGAGAAATATAGCTTCTCCCACAAAGGTATAAACTTACATCTGCTTTCTAGTGGAAGTCCCCATTCTGGTGTTCTCTTTTCAATATCCTTTATGAACATTAACCTTCTGTAGCTACATTTGAATAGAACAAAGGATAACATATCCTCCATGACAACGGAAGAGGATTTTTTTTTAAGTCTTCTTTGTCTAGCCCAAGTTGGAGGCCAGTTGTCATTTTCAAATTTCTCTAGTCAGTCTCATTTTAATCCAAAATGTTAATAGAGTTCTGTCAAAATTTTATTTTAGTTTATGGAGAAAAAAATTGACTTCAGTCAACTTCATATGTCAAAATCATATCCAGCTCTTTTTGAGACACTTTTTCCAATGAAGCTCAAAAGAGCCAGCTCAATCAATATTCTATCATGAAATCTTTTCCAGCACTGCAAATTCATAAGATTCATTTTCTGTCTTTGAGGTTATCAGAAGTCATGGTTTTTACTGGACCCATCACCATTTCGTAACAAATCTCGTTGTCTGTCAAAATTTATTTTCCCTCTATCTCTTACTCAAAGCCCAAACCAGGTAGGTTTTAGTTTTCATTACATTAACAAGCTAATTATAAAATTAAACTCTGGCTCAGTCACATTCAAGTGCAGAAATTCCACATGATAGAAATTTTCCAAATTCCATGGCTTTTCAATTGATGCCTTTTGTGTTTCTTTATAGTGAGTTTCTTTATTCAGAGAGAGATGATGCACACAATCTCAAGCCAGCACTCTGAGTACTTTTCATCTGCTGATTGTGCCCATCCTCTAACCACCCGGAGCTAAAGCAAGAAATGTGGGCAGGGATTTAGATAATACATAGTTGACCTCGATTAACTGCAAAGCCCATGGTAAAGACAGAGTGAAATATTAGAATTTAAAAATAAATTTTAGCTGAGTGCCAGTGGCTCATGCCTGTTATATTAGCTACTTAGGAAGCTGAGATCTGAGGATTGAGGTTCCAAGCTAGCCTATGCAGGAAAGTCTATGACACTCTTATTCTCATTTAACCACCAAAAAGCTGGAAATAGAGCTGTGACACAATGGTAGAACCATAGCCTTGAGCTAAAAAATTCAGGGACAGTGCCTAGGCCTGGAGTTCAAGCCCCATGCCCAGCACAAAATTATGAGTAAATAAATAAATAAATATCTACTCAATGTAAGAAAATAAATAGAAAAACACTAAGGGTTTCTAAACTATAATGAATGTGGTTTATGTCTTTCAGCTAACAGAGTAAATGGGTTTTATTATAAATACAGGTTAAAAATAAATTCAAGCATATTTCAGGGGGACAATCCTCAGTAATTTCAAAAACCTGTAAATCAATCACAGAGGCAACATTTTTGGAACAACATGAATATAATCATTTTTGACAAAGAGAAAAATCAAGTAAATAGACAACTGAATACATTTGGAAACCAAAAAAAAAAAATTAACAACCTAAATAAATCTTAGATTAAAGAGAAAAATGGAAGTGGAAATTACACTCTATTTAGAAATGACCAACAATGAGAGAACATATCAAAACCCGTCATTGCAGCCAAAATATTTCTCAGAGGAAACTGTGTAATCAAAAATTCATTGTTTAGAAAGCAAGAAAGAGTAAAAAAATCAAGTAAGCTTTAAAGGAGCTATAATAAGAATAGGGAAATTAACCTAAACCAAATAGAAGGGATGAATTAATTAAAACAAAGGGTAAATCTAAATGAAACATGGAAGAGATGGAATTGATCATAAATTTAAATCTGTTATATATGTCTTATTTTAAATAAAAATATAAGAAGATATATATTTACCAAAATATCCTCAATATTGTCAAATGTTATAGAACATTCTGTTAACTTTAAGAACATAGAGAAGAAAAGCAGAGATTTTCAACTCATTCTTCAGACATAAAAACAAAACTTATAATGAATTTAAAAATATTATACACAAAGAAGTGCAGAACAAGCGGAACAACAGGTCATGTAATTATGATATGCAATTTTTAAATATTCAAAAACTTAGCACATCCATATTACAAGTAAAGAATAAAACATCATAGCCAAATATAATTTATCTCAAAATATATAAAATGGTACAACATTACCTATAATTTAAATAAGTAGCATGTATGATCCCTTAAGTACTAAAAATAAATGATAAATTGAAAAATTATTTTAAAAACCTACACTGGATTTTTTAACAGAAACATAGCACATACACAAATGTACACACACATATGCACACATGAACACAAGAAGTAATGAAAGAAACTTATTTAATTTAAAAACATTCTAATAAGCTGATGAACACAAAAGGTATTTTTCCTGTTACATATACCATTCAAATAAGCTATAAAGCATAATAATGCTTAAAACAAAAATAAAACTAGAAAATGCCAGGCATCAGTGACTAATGCCTGTAATCCTAGCTACTCAGGAGGCTGAGATCTGAGGATCGCAGTTCAAAGCCAACCCGGGCAGGAAAGTCCGTGAGACTCTTATCTCAAATAAAACACTAGAAAACCTGAAGTTGAGCTGTGGCTTAAGCGGTAGAGTGCTCGCCTTGAGCTGAATTGCTGAGGAACAGCACCCTAGCCCAGAGTTCAAGCCCAGAGATGGACCCAAAAAATCGACGTACAGATGGTTGTGTCAAAAAACGAACTTTACAACTTTTTGGGGTGCGGGGGGGAGAAGGGAGGAAAAGAGATGGGGGGGCACAGAGATGGAAAGGGATGGGAAGGGGAAACAAAGGAGGAAGCAACAATGGTTGATAAGAAATGTACTCATTATCTTGCCCATGTAATTGTAACCCCTCTGTACAGTATTTTCACAATAATAATAATAATAAAAGAAAAAATAGATAAATAAATAAAAATAAAACTAGAAAATATCTACTATTTAGCCTAATACAATTGTACAAGGAAAGTGAAGAAACAATAAATCTAGATTAAAATGAAAACCACTTGGGCTGGGAAGGTGGCTCAGTGGTAGAGTGCTTGCCTTGCATGTATTAGGCCCTGGGTTTGATTCCTCAGCATCACATAAGCAGAAAAAGCTGGAAGTAGTTCTGTGGCTTAAGTGGTAGGGCACTACCCTTGAGCAGAAGAGCTAAAGGACAGCACCCAGACCCAGAGTTCAGGCCCCACGACTGGCAAATAAATAAATAAATAAATAAACTTTACACAGCTAAACTCTCCTTCCACAGCAAAGAAAAATTGAAACAATATATCTCCACTAAACTAGCCCAAGAAAAGATACGTAAAATGTCCTACACATAGAAAATGTGAAAAAGCATGATAAGGGCCAAGAAACAGCTCTCAAAGAGAAAATTCCAGAATTATAGGAAGAACCCAGTAGGCACAACCCCTAAGAAGGTGGATAACATGGCAGGAACTACCAAACACCACTCAGTCCTAACTTCCAATATTAATGGACTTAACTGTCCAATTAAGTGACACAGACTATCTAGTTGGATCAAAAAACAAGATCCTTCTATCTACTGCCTTCAAGAGAAACACCTTGCCCACAGAAACAAACATTCTGAAAGTGAAAGGCTGGAATACAATCTACCAAGTAAATGGCCCCCATAAACACGTGGGAGTTGCAATCCTAATATCAGATGAAATAGACTTCAAATTAAAATTAGCAAGAAGAGAAAAAGAAGGTTATTACATATAAATTAAGAGATCTCTCCCTCAAGAGGATATGACAATTCTAAATATCTATTCTCCAAATAACAGAGCACCCAAATTTATCAAGGAAACATTACTTTCCCTACAATTTCACATATATCCAAAGACATTAATTGCTGTATACTTTAACACACCACTATCACCTCTGGATAGATCAACCTGACAAAAACTCAGAAATCTCGATTCTAAACAACTGCCTAGACCAACTAGTCTTAACTGACATCTACTGGACATTTCACCCAGCAGCATCAGAATACACATTCTTCTCAGAAGCTCATGGAACATTCTCCAAAAGAGACCACATTTTAGGTTACAAAGCAAACGTCCAAATTCAGAAGCATTGAAATTATGTCCTGCATTCTCTCAGAACCCAAGGGGATATAATTAGAATTTTACACCAAAAGCCACCAAAGAAAATACTGTGACACACAGTCTGAACAACACACTGTTGAACCACCAGTGGGTCATGGAAGAGATTAGGAAGGAAATTCAAATGTTAATGATATTTAACCAAAAATGAACACACAAATAACTAGCTCCTTTAGGACACAGCAAAGGCAGTTCTCAGTGGCAAGTTTATAGATCTGAATTCATATATCAACAAATTGGAGAGATGTGAAACCAACAATTTAATGAGGCACCTGAAGCTCCTTGAAAAAGAATAATATGCCAAAACCCCATCCAGTAGATGGAAAGAAAAAAATAAAATTAAATCAGAATTAAATGAATTAGAATCCAAAACAACAACAACAAAAAACATAGAAAGAGGGGCTGGGAAGGTGGCTCAGTGGTAGAGCACTTGCCTTGCATGCTCAAGGTCCTGGGTTCTATTCCTCAGCACCACATAAGAAAAAGCCAGAAGTGGCGCTGTGGCGCAAGTGGTAGAGTGCTAGCCTTGAGCTGAAGAGCTGAGGGACAGCGCCCAGGCCCCGAGTTCAGGCCCCATGACAGGACCCCAAAAACAAACAAACAAAAAAAAAAACATAGAAAGAATCAACAAAACAGAGTTGGTTCTTCAAAAAAATAAACAAAATTGACAGGTCCTTAGCAAATCTTATTAGAAAAAGAAGAGAACACACCCAAATAAACAGACTTAGAGATGAAAATGGAAACATCACCACAGTAACAATCAAGATTCAGGAAGTTTGTAAGGGAATACTTCTCAAAACTTTATGCTAATAAGTTTGAGAATCTGGAAGAAATGGATGAATTTCTAGCAAATATTAACATGTCCAAACTGAAACAAGATGATTTAAACCAATTTAACAAAGTCCTGTTACTAGAGCCAATCCAAAACTCTGGCAAAGTAGCAGGGTATAAAATTAAACCTCAAAAATCAATGTCGTTGATTCTGTATGCCAATAATGAGAACAGCATGGCAGAAATCAGGAAAGCAACTCCTTTAATAATAACCCCCCAAAATAAAATGCCTAGGAGTTAACTTAATTCCTAGGACATCTAGGATGAAAACTTTAAGAACCTGAAAAAAAGTGATTAAAACAGATCTAAGAAAGTGGAAAAACATCACATGCTCATGGATTAGGAAGATTAACATCATGAAAATGGCAATACTGTTATAGGCTATCTACAAATTCAGTGCAATACCCATCAATATCTCCACCTCATTCTTCAATGAAATAGAAGAAGCAATCCAAAAATTCATGTGGAACAATAAAAAAATGAATAGCAAACATAATCCTCATCAGAAAGAACAGTGCTGTAGGAATATCAATATCAAATTTCAAACTCTACTACAAAGCCATAGTAATCAAAACAGCTTGGCACTGGCACAAGAACAGACCTGAGGACCAATGAAATAGAATGGAAGACCCAAAAATGAACCCACAGACCTATAGCTACATAATCTTCAATATTTGAGATGAAAAAAAATAGAATGGAAGAAAGAAGGCCTATTCAGTAAATGGTGCTGGCAAAACTGGCCGAAAGACCATGAAGAAATGTTCATCCTCTCTAGCCATAAAAGAAATGCAAATCAAAACAACAATGAGATTCTGCCTCACCCCAGTTAGAAGGGCTATAATAAAAAAATCTAATAACTACAGATGCTGGAGGGGATGTGGACAGAAGGGAACCTTACTTCATTGTTGGTGGGAATGTAAACTTGTTCAACCACTTTGGAAAGCAGTATGGAGGTTCCTCAAAAGACTCCACATACAGCTCGCCTATGACCTAGCAATCCCACTTTTGGGCATTTAACCAAATGATCACAAACAAAGCCATACTAAGGCTACCAGCACGACTATGTTTATTGCAGCATTATTTATCATAGCTAAGATTATGGAACCAACCCAGATGCCCCTCAGTAGATGAATGGATCAAGAAAATGTGATATATATAATGGAATTACATGCCTCCATCAGAAAGAATGGCATTGGCCCCTTTGTCAGGAAATGGAAAGACTTGTAAAAAATTATATTAAGTGAAGTAAGCCAGGCCCAAAGAAACATAGGTCCCATAGTTTTCCTTATTTGCAGTAACTATTACATGTGTAGGACAAGCAGAAAAGACCAAAAGCTATGTAAATATGACCATATAAGATGATGTTAAGAGAAACGAACCCCAAGATAGGAACACAAATATCTTTTTTTCTTTCTTCCTATTGTTTCTAACGTATTTATAATGTACCATGTGATTGTTTTGTTCCTTTGTATGTTCCTTCCACTGTATTTGATGCCAGTGCTCGGCATCTTGTGTATACACTTCTCTAAATCGGGAAGGGGAAGGAAAAAAACAAAATGCTTAACTGGGGATACAGGTTGACATATTGTAACAATGAGATGTACAACACACTATATTGAAAACAAACTTTACAACTTGGGGGTAGGGGTAGTTGTGGAGGAGGAAGAGAAGGAAAGGTAGGGGAAAAACAAAGGAGGAGGCAACAATGCTCGAATGGAAATGTATTCATTACCTTGCTCATGTATTTTTAACTTCCCTGTACAGTATTTTTACAATTAAAAAACATATAAAACAAATCGGTTAAACATCACTAGAAAACTAAAGCTAGATCCTTATGTATTACCCAGCACCAGACTCAACTCCAAATGGATCAAAGACCATGAAGTCAAAGCAAACACCCTGAGAACATTACAGGAAGTCATAGGAGAAACTTTAGGGCTCCTTGGCACAGGCTGAAATTTTCTTAATGAAGACCCAGAAACACAACAATTCATTGAAATTTGGACAAATGGGATTGCATGAAACTGCAGAGCTTCTGCATGACAAAGGACATAGCTAGCAAGATCAATAGGAAGCCCACAGATTGGGAGAAGATCTTCACTATCCATAAAACAGACAAGAGTCTAATAACAACAGATGCTGGAGGGTATGTGGCTAAAAGGGAACACTAATGCATTGTTGGTGGGAGTTTAAATTTGTTCCACCACTTTGGAAAGCAGTATGGAGTTTCCTCAAAAGATTAAACATAGGGCTGGGAAGGTGGCTCAGTGGTAGAGCACTTGCCTTGCATGCATGAGGCCCTGGGTTCGATTCTTCAGCACCACATAAGCAAAAAGAAAAAAGCTGGAAGTGGTGCTGTGCTTAGTGGTAGAGAGCTAGCCTTGAGCGGAAGAGCTGAGATAGTGCCCAGGCCCCACAACCGGACCAAAAAAAAAAAAAAAGATTAAACATAGAGCTGCCCTAAGACCCAGCAATTCCACTTCTGGGCATTTACCCCAATGATCACAAACAAGATTTTGCTAAAGCTACCAGCAGTATATTTATTGCAGTATTATTCACCATAACTAAGACAACAACCCAGATGGAAACAACCCAGATGCTTCTCAGGAGATGAATGGATCAAGAAAATGTGATATATACAATGGAAGTCTATGCTTCAATCAGAAAGATGACATCACCCCATTTGGAAAATTATATTAAATGAAATAAGCCACAATCAAAGACATATGTCCCATGGTTTCTCTTATGTGCAATAACTAGTATATGTCTAGGATACTCTTACCAAACAAGCATAAAAGGTCAAAAGCTATGTACATATGACCATATAAGATGATGCTAAGCAAAATGAACCCCAAGATAGGAACACAGGAGGTTTTATTTTTGTCACTGTGTTGTTAATGCACTATGTGATTTTTGTTGTTGTTGTTATTGTTGTTTTTTCTTTGGTATGTTTTTTCCCATGGTATAACCCCTGTTTTCACTGTATTTGATTCTGGTGCCCTTCATCTTGTATATATATTTTTCTAATTTGGGGAGGGAAAGGGAAATAACAAAATGCTTAAGCCAGGCACTGGTGGCTCACGCCTGTGGTCCTAGCTACTCAGGAGGCTGAGATATGAGGATTGTAGTTCATAACCAGCCCATACAGGAAAGTCCTTGAGACTCTTATCTCCAACTAACCACTAGACAACCAAAGTTGGTGCTGTGGTTCAAGAGGCAGAGCACTGGCCTTGAGCTAAAGAGCTAAAGAGTGCAGGGACAGCACCCAAGCCCAGAGTTCAAGCCCCACGACCGACCAAAAACAACAACAACAAAATGCTGAAACAGGATACAGGTTGAGCCATTATAACAATGAGATATATAACACACTATATTGAAAATGAACTTTACAACTTGGGCAGGGAGGGAGGAGTTGGGGAGGTGGGCAGGGTAGGTATGGTAGGGGAAAAACTAAAGAGGGGGTAACAATGCTTGGTAGGAAATGTACTCATTAGCTTACTCATGTAACTGTAACCTCTCTGTACAGTATCTTTAAAATAAAATATTTAAAAATACAAAAATAATTAAAAAAAGAAAAAGTGTTACTACAAAAAAATAACCTATATATGCACAAAAGTAAATATATTTTTAGAAAAGAAGATTTTTTTAATATGCAAATTAAATTAGTACAATTTGAAACAAAAATATGAGACTATTTTTATGATAAGAATACTTTTATGATGAAGCATTTTAGTAGGGATTATTTCATCTTTCATGATACATTTGTAATATTATTTTAATTTTAGGGATGGGTATTTGTTCAGAATTAAATTTTTAGATCATAGTAGGAGTGCCTTGAGACTTAAAAAATAATAAAAGTACTATATCAAATCATTTCTTTTGTTAGTGAGTTTCCATTTGTGAAATATACATGAAATAATGAAAAAATTCTTGAGATGTATTTAAACTAAAAGTATGAAATTGAAGTTTTGACACTGAATAGGCAATTGAATATATTCATAATATCTGAATTATGAAGGTCTTAAAAGATGTATAAAAAGATAAATATAATCAAGATAATATTCAATTTTTGGAAACCAAAATAAACTTAACAACCTAAGAAAATTTTAGATTAAAGAGATAATAGAAGTAGAAATTGCATTCAATGTAGAAATGACTAACAATTAGAAAATATATCAAAACCCATCTTTGCAGCCAATTATTTCTCAGAAGAAACTCTGTAATAATAAATTCATTGTTTAGAAAATTATATATGTATTTTATATATATATGAAAATTTAAGGTACATATTTTCAATAGCTAGTTAAAAATATATTATGCCTACATAAATTGTAGTTTTAAAAGTTATAAACATCCATAAGGAAATGTAAGTAAATTCTTTCTCTAGATATCTGTACTCTCAAGTAATTAGGAGAGATAAATTCACACATTTTGTCAGGTCTTCAAAAATTTAAAATTTGATAATAGATAGGATTGGCATAATTATGGAAAATATAATTCAGCTGGGCAATTTGTTTTAATGACCTTTCCATTGTGAAAACAAAATGTTGCAATTTCTAAACGCAATAATTGACTTTCCAGGAAAAAAAAAATCTGTTTTATTAAAAGAGACAGTAAAATGTTCATTATAGTACTTACCACCTTGACAAAGAATAAGACAGACAAATGTTTATCACTTGAGCAGCAGTTAAGGGAAAAGATACGTCAGTCATTGTCTTTGTTGTTGTTCTAATGTACTATGTGATTTTTTTCCCTTTGTATGTTCTTTACTTTGTATGTTTTTTTCCTTTGTATGTCACTTGACTTGATTTTGGTGCCCTGAATCTTGTATATACATTCGTCTAATTTGGGGAGGGAAAGGGGAATAAGAAAACACTGAAACAAGAACACAGGATGACCCATTGCAACAATGATACCAACAAGACAGTATATTGGAAATGAACTTTACAACTCAGGAGATGGGCAGGAGGAGTTAGTGAGGTGGAGGAGGGAAGGGATAGTGGGAGAACAACAAGGGAAGGAGTAACAATGCTCAAAAAGAAATGCATTCATTGCCTTACTCATGTAACTGTAACCTCCCCCCCATAGCATCTTTACAATAAAATAAAAACTTTAAAAAAAGATCAATCAGTAAATAGCATTTGGCCATTAAAATCAATGAGAAAACATTGACATATGTCTGATATATTGCTAAATTTAAAAAGCAAATTACAGATGCATATGTACTTATGACCCATTTCTCAATGATAAAACCCAAGTATTTTTACATGGGATTTTATGTGTGTTATGTGTGTAATGTATATCCTACAGAGATATACACACTCTAGAGAAGTTTTCCTTTCTTATTGTTCACTTATTCTTATTATATTCTTATAGTATTTATTATTCTTATTTTATTTCATACTTTTTATTATTTCATACTCTATTGAAACGGATTTTTTTTCTAAGTAATTCTTTTTGAGGTTTTTTTTTTTTTTTTTTGGTCTGTCGTGGGGCTTAAACTCTGAGCTTGGGCGCTGTCCCTGAGCTCTCCAGCTCAGGGCCAGGGCTCTACCGCTTGAGCTACTTCCGGTTTTCTAGTGGTTTATTGGAGATAAGAGTCTCACGGACTTTCCTGCCTGGGCTGGCTTTGAACTGTGATCATCAGACCTCAGCCTCCTGTGTAGCTAGGATTACAGTTGTGAGCCACCAGTGCCCAGCTGAGTAAATCTTTTTTTTGTTGTTGTTCACTAAATTTATTAATTTATTCATTTGTGAAAATGTTACAATTACATGGGCAAGGTAATGAGTGCATTTCTTGTTGTTTTTTTTTTTTTTGGGGGGGGTGGGGGGTCCGGTCGTGGGCCTGAACTATGGGCCTGGGCACAGTCCCTCAGCTCTTCGGCTCAAGGCTAGCGTGCTACCACTTGAGCCATAGTACCACTTCTGGCTTTTGTTTTTCTGCTTATGTGGTGCTGAGGAATCAAACCCAGGGCCTCATGCATGCAAGGCAAGCTCTCTACCACTGAGCCACCTTCCCAGCCCCATGAGTGCATTTCTTATCAAGCATTGTTGCCTCCTCCTTTGTTTCCCCTTCCCATCCCTTCCTATCTCACCCCCCTTCGTGTCCCCCCCCTCCCACCAAAGTTGTAAAGTTCGTTTTTCAACATAACTTCATGTACATCTCATTGTTGCTATGGGTCCACCTGTATCCCTATTTAAACAATTTGTTTTTTCCCTTCCACTCCACAAATTATACCAACATCAAATACAGTGAAAACAGGGCTTATACCGTGGGGGAGGGACATACAAAGCAACAAAGAAATCACTTATAAATATGTTAGACACAATAGGAAGAAAGAAAAAAATTTGAGTCCTTAACTTGGGGTTCATTTCGTTTAAGCAGAAATGGTCAGATAAGTTGACAGCTGAGTAATTCTTAGTTGCCAATGTAAAGCATTACTTAAAGTATAAAGTACTTATGCAATATGCTGCATAGATTGGTTTTGAAGAAGTACTAAGTTTTCCATTTACAGCATTGTCCCGACCTGCAGGACATCAACGAGGGCAGTGAACCTAAGCGAGAAGGAATGAAGGGACAAGAGACATGAAGAATGACAGCAAGACAAGGGTTCTGATAAAGCTGCCAATTTTTATTTTTCACACAAGGGTATTTATATGCTTGGAATAAGGAAGCTTTTTCATTGGCCGAAACAGCTGTAGGATGTTTACTTAGGGCATGGTGAAAAGGTGGGATTCTGTAAACTCAGCCTCAAGACATTCCAGTGAGATAGTTAAGCTTATTATGTTGAGAGACTCAACTTTTGGCTCCCAACATAGCATGTGTTTAACTACTATTTAAAATGGCCTCTTATGGTACATGCAAGGAAAAATTGCAATGATGTAACTCCTTTGAACATCTAAACCTAATAAAATTAATACCAGAAAACTTGAACTTAAGGTGTCTGGGAGTTGGGGGGGAGGATAAGAGGAAAGAGATAGAGGAATGAAGAGAGAGAGGAAAAGTGGAAAAAAATAAAGGACACACACATATACATATGGTACTGTGAAGATGGTTGGGGTTGGGAGAGATGGGGGGGTGATGAATGGGATGACATTAACTAAGATGAATTTTACTCAAAAGTTGACATGTTGAATTAAAACCTCTATGTGCAAATTGTGAGGTAATAATAAAAAAGAAAGAATAAAACCATAAAAATAAAGAAAGGAAAGAATATACCCTAATTTCTCAATAGATAAAAAATATCTTTCATGTGAAGCTCTGAATTAAATTCCAATATTTTAAATATATTGTTCTCTTTTATCCCCTTTTACCTCAGCAGATTTTACTGTGGCAAAATAAAGGAGGTTGTGGTATCTTTCTAATGGCTTCAAAATATGTGAATTTATTATAATGAACATAGAGTAGTTTTATTTGATAAGTGAAAAACATTGCTAACAATCCTAATAATAACCTATGAGACTGATGTACTAATTAACAAATATTTTCATTTAGAGCTCTTCTAAGAATTGGTTATGAAACTTTGATTACCAGGTCATTCAATTAATAGGGATGTATGTCTAAGTATTTCATGGAAGTTTTTCAATAACATAATTATACCTATCTCAAAGTTAGGGACTCAGAATTTAGCCACTGATAGGCTGATCTCTTTATCAAATTACCTTTTACTTAATTGTAAAGCTTCCTGTTGTATATATAACTTTGTTTGATGTCATAGCATACAAGTCCTTGAATAGGATTTATGTTTCCACAAAAGCCCTTAGGATGTTTAAACAAAACTTCAATAGTCTATCTCACATCAAAAATATTTCTTAGGTCCTAAAAGTTCTGTACACAGTACTCAGAATTATCATATTTTTCAAGAACTGGAACATGTATAGTAAGCTTGGACTAAAAAGACTATGACTCCAAAGTTTTACCCAAATCCGTCTGCATCATCCCATGCAGAACTAGTAGAACTGAGATAACAAATTTACAGTTATAAATAGTATTTAGTTAGAGTCATTGAATTTGCTTTACCTTTGGTGGCTTCAAAGCACCATTTAAAGAGAGAATGAAAATTAAAATGTGAAGAATTGGAATTGTGATATTCATAATCATGGTGGGATCTTCAGCAGATGGAACCTTTAAATCTGCCCTACAAAGAATTAGCAAGATTTGTAAATTATCTGCCATAAATTCTCCACCACCAGCTCCTTGGCTCTGGAGTGCAGGTCCTGCCCCCTTGGCAAGCTGTCCATGGAATTCACAATTTGCTCATTAATCCAATCTCAGTATCTTCTTATGTGGAGTTGGCCCACAAAGATAACAAATATCTGCCATTTCTGACATACATAAAGTTATCTTTAGCCTTTTTTCTGTTCTCATTTTCCTAAACAGAATTATGCATGTTTGTGCTAATATGATTCTATGCTCCTTTTTATGTTTCATGTGTTCTTTTACTGCATTGCTTTCGTCACATCTTAACTATCATTCAAGGCTAAGACTCCACCCCCCCCTTTCCCCATTAACTCTCCCAGTCAATGAAACTGGTACTTTCTCACATGACTTCAGTATCTCTCACATGTAATAGAGAGTAAACACCATAGGATTTTCGTTAACTCTACAACTTATAAAGAATAAAACAAAATATAGCAAACTCAAGAATGAATCGCAATCAGTGACACCTCTCATTTTTCAGTGACTCTGTGTATAGCTTAGGTATTGCTGAAGCAGAAATATTTTTAAAGCTTTAGTTTTTTCAAAAACTGTTGGTCAGAATTTTCAAAAAAGCAAAGGCATTTTAGATCTCTGTTTAAAGCATCATTGTAAAATCATGTTAAGTGAAGTAAGTCAGGCCCTGATAGTCAAAGGATGCCTGTTTTCTCTCATATGTGGAAGGCAGAATTAGTTTATAAATTATAAGTATGTTGAGTAGTGTGCAAATGAATACAAATGTATTGAGTGAAGTAGATTCAAGGAAGAATTAGATCAGTATAATCCCTTAGAAAGGTAAAATCAAAGTTTAATAAAATAAACACCAGGAAATGGGTACATGAAATGGGTGAGTGGGGTCAAGGGAAGAAGAGTAGACAAATGAAGAGAGAAAGGAGGAAGGTAGTAAAATTTCAATGCATATCCTTCACAATTAAAAAAAGTGAAGGAAGGAGGGAGTTGGGAGAGATGAATGACAATGTTACAAGGGCAGACATTGATCTAGATGCATTGTATTCATAAGCTGTGGAAGAGCAACTCCTTTGTATAACTACTTACAGGTAATAAAAATGAAACCCATTCAAATAGGAAAACCAATTAACATAGTTTTTTTTTAATATATCATTGTAGGCATAGCAAAAGTCATTTTATCCACTCCCCTGGGATCTAACATTTAAGTTAATCACAAAATGCTTCTTTGCAAATTTTATATTACCTCAGCTTCTTGCCAATGAGCAACACTCCCTTAACTATACTGATGTGAAGATGTGTTTAAACCAATTATCCCTGCAAAATATATTATTATTTATATTGCAAAGGAATATAGTCCAAACAAAAAGAGATAAATTGCATTTCAAGAAAGCTGTAAAATTTGGGAAGGGGAACATAAATATAAAGAATGTGTACAGTTCACACATTTTGAAATGTTATTAATAAATTCAAGTGTTAGACATAGGTGGCTCATGTCTGTAATCCTAGCTACTTAGGAGGCTGACATCTGAGGATCTTGGTTCAAAGCCAGCCCAGGAAGAAAAGTCCATGAGACTTTTATCTCCAATAAAACCACTCAGAAAACCAGAAGTGGAGCTGTGGCTTAAGTGGTAGAGCACTAGCCTTGAACTGAAGAGCTGAGGGACAGTGCCCAGGCCCAGAGTTCAAGCTCTATGGCCAACAAAAAATAAAATAAATAAGTAAGTAAATAAATAACTTCAAATTCTATTTAATAATATTCTACTAATCATTCGTTTGTGATTAAGCAATAACATGTCATGGATTTTTTATATTATTAGGTTTAGCAATAAAATAGAGGACTGTAAATGGGGTAAAAAAGAGGCGTTCATTTATTATATCTTTCCATAAGGCACACTATCAATGTCAAAATAAACTTTTCAAGGAGCTTAAAAAGTGACTCTTGCATTTCCAAAGAAGGAGGAACACATGTCAAGGATTTATTCAATGCATTAATGAAGGAATATAAAATTGGTAATGCTAATTCAAAGAATATTTGAGCAAAAGATCTGTACATAGTTAATGAAGGAAGTTATGCTGAATTAGTTTGGTTAAGTTGAAATCCAAATTGGTTAATGTCCTATAGGGAAGTAAAACAGTAAATATTGATATCAATTTTATAAAAAACACAAATGATCCACATTGTTACCAGATAATATCTGAAAATTTAATATAAAACTTCCAAAATTCTAGCCTCTGATCAGTAGTATATCAAACCGAAGTACAGTCTCTTAAGGAATGAATAATCTTGGGAAGTCCTGTTAGACAATGCTTGAGTATGATATTGAAATGCAGGCTGTCAATCCCAGAGCTCATAAAGCAAGGAATTCTACCTATATAGATTTTATCAGCCTAGTATGGGATAGACTATAAACAGGAATCTCAGAAATTAGACATTCACAAAATAAACGAATAATGAAATTAATTACTAACATTTATTAAATGCATACCATGTCAACAATTGAAATAAGTTTTTGTGTAAAGTCTCTGAACATTTTAATGACTAATAGATTCCAACATATGCCATAACTACATGGCTAAACACATTGATCAGGAATTTTAATTATATTACATAATACTCAGGAAGCAAACTAGAAATCTAGACTTTCAAATCTTCATTTCTATGACATATTACAAAGGATCTTATTTTTCAATTTCAACAAAAGAATCTCTGCACTGAACTTGTTAAGAACATGCCCCAGCTGCTGCTCTTTCTTTTCAGTGTGACCCAAACAAGGAATGTTTCACATGGTTTTAGGTTTCCGAGTGGAAGTTCAGCACAGCTGTGATATTAAATGAGGTACCACCTGGCTTAATCACCATAACAATATGTCCTCTGTCCTGAACCGCTAACAGATGGATTAGGTACCAGCCTGATGTCATAATCTGTTAAGTTTGTAATATGGAGAGTTACCCACCCATTTAGGATTCATCTCATCTCCTCTGATGGCATACTGCACCCGAAATGGAGAGATGACACCATCATTATATGCCACTATCACTACTCATATGGATCTTAGTTTGCATTACTTAAGGATAATTATATGGTGCTCTAATTCATTTGGTGAGCTGTCACTCTACTGCTGAAATACTTATGTGGAATTTTAACAAATACTATGACATTCATAAAGCACATTACTAGTCTTCGACATTTATTGCACACTTATTTTTTAATTTAAGTTCTAAATATCAACTTTTAAAATATGCTACTTAACTTCATCTTTGGAGCATTTACTTGAATTTCAATAATCATATAGTTGCAATTATTTTATATGCATCTCAGCTCTTATATAAAATATAATAATTTAAAGCAGCAATGGCTTATGTATCTAAATTTTCTACCATTTAGGGGTAGGATTATGGTTAGAGTTGGGGTTAGAAGTTAGTTTAGAAGTATGGGTTAGGATTAGGGATAAAAGGAGGTTTAAGGTTTGGGGTAGGGTTAGTCTCAGTGTCAAGGATAGGTTTAGGATGGGATTAGGACTAGTTATATTGATAAGGTTAGATAGGGTTAGTCTTAGTGTTAAGAATAGGTTTAGGATATGAATAGGCTTAGTTATAACAATGGGGTTAGAATTGGTCTTAGACATGGAATTAGGGTAAAAACTAAGGTTCTAATTATTGTTAGGGGTAGTGTTAAGTTTAGAGTTGCAATGATGTTTATAAATAGTGTTAAATGTTAAATTTAAATGGTTAGAGATGAGTTTGGGGCTAAAGCTATGACTAAGTTTAGGTTCAAGATTAGTTCTAGGGGTGGAGGCAAGGTTAGGTTTAGGAGTACAATTAAGGCTAGTTTTAGGATTAGAGGTAAAATAAACACAGTATTAGGATTAAATACAGGCTAGTGGTAGAGGTAGTGGTATGTTAGAGTTAGTTATAGATGTAGCTGAAGGATCATTACAAATTTAAGGTTAGAGTTAGTAGTAGGGTTCTTATGAGGGGCAGGAATAGGAGTACAGTTAGAGTTAAATTAGGTTTTAAGTTAGGGCTAGTGTTAGGGTTAGGATTGCGGCTAAGTTGAAGATTTTAGACAATTTTAGTTTTATGAGCATACTTAGCATTAGGATCCGTGGTAGGTTTAGGGTTACATTACAGAGTAAGTCTATGGTAGGGGAATGAATGAGGTCAGTGTTAGGATTACAGGTAATCTAGGAAAGGATTAGCTTTAGGTGTAGTGTTAAGGTTCAGGGTTATGGTCAGGATAAGAGCTAGAATTGCTATTACTAGTACATCTAGGGTTAGAATTATAGGTAGGGTTGGTGAAAAAGATAAGATTGGGTTTTAGTGTTAGTGGAGTGTTAATGTTAAGGGTTAGGTTTAGGGGTAGCTCTCCTAACTCCCACATCTAAACTAACCTTAAACTAACCTTACTGTATCACTTAACTGTACCCGATACCTACACTTAAATCCACGGTACCCTAAATCTACTAGTAATACTAAATCTATTGTTGGGAGCCAAAAGTTTAGTCTCTCAACTATCTCACTGGAACATCTTAAGGCTGAGTTTACAGAATCCCACCTTTTCACCACACCCTAAGTAAACACCCTGCAGCTGCTAAAGACTGACCACATTTTTCACCTTGCCCTAAGCAAATATCCTACAGCTGCTTTGGCCAATGAAGCTTCCTTATTCCAAGCATATAAATACAGCTGTGTGAAAAATAAAATTTAGCAGCAGCAGTAGCAGCAGCTTGATCAGAATCCCTGTCTTGCTGTCATTCTTCGTGACTCTTGTCCCTTCATTCCTTCTCGCTTAGGTTCATTGCCCTAGTTGAAGTCCTGTGGGTCGGGACAATCTATTCCTAAGCATAACGTAACTCTGACCTTGACCCAAATTCTAAACCAAATCTAACATCTAACAATAACAACTGTACCCTTATCTAGAAACCTAACCAAAAACTATCACCAACATTCAACCCAACCCTAAGCCTGAACCAACTCTTCTCTAATTTTATCCCAAACCCAAACCCTAAAAATAAACCTTCCCTTAGACATCAACCTATGCATAATCCTAAACTTACTGTTACAACAAAATAAACTAGAGGCTTAAAACTAAATTTCTATCTCCCCTAACAGCACAGCAGCAGACATTGAACTTCACCTGATGTTGAACTTCAAAAGAACAACTGACACAACAATACTAACCTTATCCCTGTCTAAAACCCTATGCCTTCCCCTACACTTAATTCTAACCCTAACTATATCTCTACTGCTAACTCTAGCCATACCATTAACATCACCTTAAACCTAGTCCTGAACATAACAAGTATATCATAAACTTAATCCTATCTGCTCAGCCACCAACACTGAACATTTAACACTAACATTCCTAAACTTAACCCTACCCCAACACTAAACCTAACAATATCTCTAAAGATAGCACTAACTCTAACATTAAACAATAGCGATTGCTCTGATGTTAGTTTAGAGGAAGAAAGCTAGGCATAGGGACAGGGAAATGGTCAGAGTTATAGATGGGTAGAGGTTAAAATTATAGTGTTAGGATGAGGGTTAGGATTATGGTTATTGGCCAAGTTATTATTGACCAAGTCAATATCTCTCTCAAAGCTCATGTATATTTGGAAAGGTATCAGTGTCCTTTCTTGAGATAAGTGCTAGGGGATTGGGAGAAACTTTGTTAGAGTTAATATTAGGTGTAGGGTTAAGATTAGGATTAGCATTATGGGTAGGGTTTTGTTAAGGGTAGTGTTAAGGGAGATTTATAGGTAGATGAAGGGTTAGCAGATTATTGAGGATGTTCAAAATTAGATTTAGGGTGAGGGTTAGAGTTAAGGGTTGGACTTGGGTGGGGTCTAGGGAGGAGGTTAGGTTTAAAGTTTGGAGTAGATTTAGGATTAAGGATAATGTTATAGTTTATAAGGAAGGTTAGTAATGGTTATGGTGAGGGTTAAGGATTAGATTTTAGTGTAGGATTAGTGGACGGTGAGGGATAAGTTTAAGCTTAGTCTAATGCTAGGATTAGGGTTTGAGGTAGGATTAGTGTAATTAAATTTTTGGGTAGGATTAGGATTAAAGTTAGTATTTTAGGTAGGATTAATGTTAAGTATAGGGTTATTGACAATGTTAAGGGGAGTAATTGAGTTACAGTTTAGTTTAGGTAAGTTTAGAAACTCAGTGTTTCTTTGAAGGCTCATAATTGCTTAGGAATTTTCAAGGCTTTTGCTGTGATCAAAGACATTGAACAGTGAGATGTTAACAGATAAATGTTTTTTTTTTCCTTTCATGCAATTGTTTCTAACATATTTATAAGATGATTTCTATCTTGCTTTGTATGTCCCTCCCCCACGGTATAACCCCTGCTTTCACTGTATTTGATGTTGGTATAATTTGTGGAGGGGAAGGGAAAAAACAAATCGTTTAACTAGGGATACAGGTGGACCCATTGCAACAGTGAGATGTACAAGTCATTATGTCCAAAAACGAACTTTACAACTTTGGTTGGGGGTAGGGGAAGGATCTGGTGGGGGGAGAGGAGGAGTATGGGAAGGAATGGGAAGGGGAAACAAAGAGGAGGCAACAATGCTTGATAAGAAATGTACTCGTTATCTTGCCCGTGTAATTGTAACTCCTCTGTACGGTGTTCTAACAATAAAAATAATAATAATAATAAAAATAAAATAAAATACAAAAAAAAGGTTAGGCTTACTGGTAGGTTTGGGTTTAAGTGTACTGGTAGCACTTGGGTAAATCAAAACTAACCTTAACTCTGCTTAATATTAAGATTATATGATTAATAACCACTATAGAAAGCAGTATGGAGGTTCCTCAAAAGACTCTACATAGACCTCCCCTATGGCCCAGTAATCCCACTTTTGAGCATTTACCCAAACAATCACAAACAAGATCATACTAAGGCTACCAGTACAACTATGTTTATTGCAGTATTATTTACCATAGCTAAGATATGGAACCAACCCAGATGCTCCTGAGTAGATGAATGGATTGAAAAAATGTGGTATATATAGCCTCCCTCAGAAAGAATGGCATCACCCATTTGTTAGGAAATGGAAAGACTTGGAAAAAATTATATTAAGTGAAGTAAGCCAGGCCTAAAGAAACATAGGTCCCATGGTTTCCCTTATTTGCAATTACTAGTCCATGTGTAGGACAAGCAGAAAAAGCCAAAAGCTATGAACATATAACCATATAAGATGATGTTAAGCAAAATGAACCCCAAGATAGGATCACAAATATCTTTTTTTCTTTCTTGCTATTGTTTCTCACATATTTATAATGTACCATGGTATAACCTCCCCCACGGTATAACCCCTGTTTTCACTGTATTTGATGTCGGTGCCCTGCATCTTGTGTATACACTTCTCTAATTCAGGGAGAGGAAGGGTAAAAAATAAAATGCTTAAATAAGGATACAGGTTGGTCCACTGTAATAATGAGATGTACAAAACACTATGTTGAAAAAGAACTTTACAACTTTGGCAGGTGGGGTTGGTAGTTTGTGGAAGTGGGGGTGTAGTTGTGGAGGTGGGAGGGAAGGGATGGTAGGAGGAAAACTAAGGAGGAGGCAACAATGCTCAATAAGAAATGTACTCATTACCTTGCTCATGTAATTGTAATCCCTTTGGACAGCATATTTACAATAAAAACATACAAAAATAAAGATGAAAATCTTAAATGAAGACCACAAAGTGGGCACCAGTGCCTCATGCCTGTAATCTAAGCTGCTCAGGAAGCTGAGATCTGATAATCAACCATTCGAAACCAGCCCAGGCAGGAATTTCGGTGAGCCCCTAACCTCCAATTAACAACTAAAAAGCCAGAAGTGATGTTGTGCCTCAAGTGGTAGGGTGCTAGCCTTGAGCAGGAAAATCTAAGAGACAGTGCCCAGGACCTGAGTTCAAGCCCCACTACTTACCCACAAGACAAGCAAAGCACAGTAATAGACAATGGAAATACAGAAATAAATAAATGAAAATTATTCCAGCTTACAAGAAGCTTTCTTCAGAGAGCTTCAGAAAACCTTACTGATTTTGCTGTTCAAATAGAAGTTTCTCAAGAATGGTGCGTCTAATTATTTACTGGACCAGTGCCCATCCTAATTCCTTCTTCAATATTTAATCCTCTATACTTATAGAGATGAAAAATACTAGTCATCTACTACTCTCCCTTGCAGCTAAGTTAAATGCAACTGTAATCCAGTAATAGTTCTGAAGTGAACAGACAGCTGGGGAAAAGACACATTCATTTTATAAATAGGAGATAGAGTAATTCTCATTTGCAAACCCCTTTTCCATCATTGAATGTGGGCCTGATGCGGTGAGTTCTATCAGTGTGAGGCTGTAAGATCACTGCAAAGAATGACACAGAGAGAGATGGAAGTGCTTCTGACCTCTGCAGCCTCAAATAGATCCTCAGAACATCTTTCTTAATAAAAACACTTATTTGTTTAATCCACTGCAGGATGATGTGTTATTTGCTGATAGAAGCAATGAATGTGACAATGACAATAAATTAACTTCATAAATACATCAAGGATTTCTGATTAATATCTAATATCTTTTAGAACTTGCATTTATTTTCCAAAATGGAAAGAAAAATATCTTAAGAAAATTAAATGCCGTAGTTTAATTTTCTTCAGAATAGGTACTGACCCAGAAATGATGTAATAACTTCATTAAAAATATATAATTACTGTGATCCAATATAGATACTATTTTATACATAATTATAAAAATGTGTATCTAGCACCATTAATTCTTAAATAAAAATTAGAATTGTCACATTGTAAAGCTAGATGTTCATATTCAATCTTCCATAATTTTTATTTCACCTTATTTAATCTTTAAAATGTTTAATTTATTTCCATGACTTATCAACGATTTATGTATTAACGGGATTTCACTTTTAGTCAATAAGTATGCCTTGCACAGTTCTGCTTTGAGAGCAAACAATACAGTTAACTATGAGACATGATTGCTTGTGTCAAAGAAATCAAAAGAGAACTAAGCAAACCACCACCACCAAACACAGAGAATCAGCATAGTGTGTATTTTTTCTGCTCTCAGTTTCAGGACTCTGAACTCCTCACTTCTAGGACTAAGATATGTATACCTAACTCTCTGAAAATAAATTACTTGGGACAAGTGTTTATGCAAAGTCATTCCAGAATGCTAATTCTGGACTCCTTGCTTCCATTTGCAACAACTCTGAAGGGTGGGTAGAACCACAGGTCCTTGTGAGACAGGCTGAGGTCTCAGTTACCAATACTTTGAGAGTCAGTTTCTCTTTCCATTCAATTTTGTTTTCTATTTTTCAGTTTATGTCTATGTCATGACAGGACCTCTGAAATCAGGATTATCCAAATAACCAATTCCCAATGAATATGATATCAGAACCAAATCATGAAGATAAACACTTGTATCTGAGGAAAACAGAAAATATAAATAAATAAACTTCCAAGTGTCAAGAATGTATGCAGAACAGAGGTGGATTCCAGAACTTGGAGAAAGACAAAAGATCTTTGTGGAAGATGTAGCTCAGAAAGTTAGGAAAGCGCTAAGTATATTTTAGAGATGAGGCCTTTGTCAGTTATATGGCTAGTGAAAAATCTTCTCCCAATCTGTGGGCTTTCTATTTGCCATGCAGAAACTCTGCAGTTTCATGCAATTTCATCTGTCCAACCTTTCTTTGAATTATTGCATTTATGGGTCTTTATTAAGAAAATCTCAGCCTGTGCCAAGGAGTCTTAAAGTTTTTCCTATACCTCCCTGTAATGTTTTCAGGGTGCCTGCTTTGACTTTGAGGTCTTTGATCCATTTGGAGTTGATTCTGGTGCAGGGTGATATATAAGGATTTAGCTTTTGTTTTCTACAAGTGAATAACCAACTTTGCCAGCACCATTTACAGAAGAGGCTGTCTTTCTTCCATTCTGTTTTTTATCTCCCTTATTGAAGATTAGGTGGTTCATCTTTGTGGGTTCATGTTTGGGTCTTCCTTTCTATTCCATTGGTCTGCAGGTCTGTTCTGTGCCAGTACCAAGCTGTTTTGATTACTAGGCTTTTTAGTAGAGTTTGATTTGGTTTTGATATTCCTCCAGCACTGTTCTTTCTGCTAAGGATTATTTTTGCTATTCTGGATCTTTTATTGTTCCATATGTGTTTTTGAATTGCTTCTTCTATTTCATCGAAGAATGAGGTGGGAATATTGATGGGTATTGCATTGAGTTTGTAGATAGTCTTTGGCAGTATTGCCATTTTCATGATATTAACCCTCCAAATCCAGTAGCATGGGAAGTTTTTCCACTTCTTTAGTTGTGTTTTAATTCCCTTTTTCAGGTTTTTAAAGTTTTCATCATAGAGGCCCTTCCCTTCTTTGGTTAAATTAATCCCTAGGTCTTTTATTTCGGAGGGAGAGCTATTACAAAAGGAGTTGCTTTCCTGCTCCTGATGTCAGCCACACTCTATTATTATTTGCCTACAGAAAAACCATTGATTTTTGAAGGTTAATTTTATACCCTGCTATTTTGCCAGTTTCAGATCAGGTCTAGTAACTTGCGAGTACAGTAGGTCCCATGGTTTCCCTTATTTGCAATAATTAGTATAGGTCTAGAATAATCTTAGCAGATGAGCAGAATAGCTCAATAGCTATGTACATATGATCAAAGAAGATGATGCTAAGCAAAATGAACTCCAAGATGGACAGAAGGCATTTTTGTTTCTTGTTGTTATTGTTGTTTTTTAATGAACTTTGTGATTTATTGTTTCTTTTGTATGTTCTTCCCCCTATGGTATATGCCCTGTTGTCACTGTATTTGATTTCAATACCTTGATATTGTATATATGTTTATTTTAATTAGGGAAGGGAAGGGGAACAACAGAGTGTTGATGCAAAGAATAGGGGGGAACCAATACAACAGCAATATACATAAGACCATATGTTGAAAATGACCCTTGGGGTCATACAACTTGGGGTGGGGGGCAAAGGAAAGTAGGAGAAAAATGAGGGAAGGAGTAACAAATTTGGCCAGAAATATACTTATTACCATTCTTATTACCTTTCTGTACATCACCTTGACAATAAAAAAAAGAAAACAAGGAAAGCATAAAAGAGGCAGAATTTCCAGGGCTTCATATCTCCTTAGATTTCAATACTATAGGAAAGGAAAGAGTAGATAAATCTGCTGTATCCACTGAGTTACATCGAATCAAAAAGATAAATCTATTTAGTTAATAGTTAATCATGGGGGGAATGTTTTTAAGCAAATAGAATCATTTTATTTTTTATAAATAGATTTGTATTTCTCAAGTTGGGGGATCAAGCAAATAGATACTGAAAGAAAAATGGAGTTCTGTAATTTAACATTTGCCCTACTATAGCAAAAATAAAAAGCAAAATTCAGATAGAGGTAGTAAAAAATGTATACAAAGTTGTTGAGAAAAAAGGAGAGAATACCAATGATATAAACAATGCTTAGCAAGTTTGATGAAAGCAGAAGAAGCCTTCAGTGAAATTATTGGATTTTGGTTTTGAAAAGGAATACATTAAATCTTTGTCAATATCTGTACACATCATATTTGATTATGAAGCTTTATCAGTGTTTACTTTTTCATGTGACATTTGCCTTTTCTGACTCAATAGGGAGAAATACAAATATCTTGTTTATCAATTCAATAAAAATCTAAAAATATTTTAATATTTTCCTCAAAAATTTTGAGGACATATATAATGGATTAATAAACATCCCCCCCTTTCTGTGGTCATACATATTAATGCTGCTCTAATTTCAGGTCTCTCTGTTTAAGCTTATTATGTTTAGTGTCTCTCCTCTGTAAGTCAACATCCACAGAATTTATTTTATAAACTTTTTATGTATCAATAACTCAAGAATTTTTATCAGCTAAATAAATTACCTCACATTTAGCCTACCTATCTCTCATATTACTAACTACAAAGAATCTTTTAAGATAAATTCTGATTCTCTTATGGAGCAAATATCTTTAATTTGTCTATTTGAGAGGCTTAACATTTAATAGAGTTTTAATAACTAATTATACCTTATTTACCAGGTAGATTTCTGTAATGCTTTAACCTTAGTCTCAAATTCAGTATTTGTTAATGAAAAAAGTATGCAATATTATATAGCAAAATATTTATGTGGTTCTCTTAAGGGAAGAGATGCACGGAATTTTAATCATGAATACACATGCATGCATATGTGCGTGCACACATGCATGCACACTCACACACTTTTGTGCTGGTATTGCAGCTTGAGCTCAGGGCCTGGATACTGTCCCTGAGCTTTTCTGCTCATGGCTATCAAGCCTAGCAATTTACCACTTAAGCAAGAGCTTCATTTTTGGCTTTTTTTTTTTTTCGGTAGTTAATTGGAAGTAGTAGTCTTGTCGACTTTCTTTCTCTGGATGGCTTTGAATAGCATTCCTCAGATCTCAACCTCCTGACTAGGTAGGATTATAGGCGTGAGACATTGGAGCCTAGCTAATCATATATATTTTCATATGAACATTACATTTTGGAGGATCCATTATAAACTGTTATTTATGAACATAACACATGGTTCCTAATTACAAGATAGTTTTACCTAAAATAAGTATTTTACAATGAATACTTGCCTTGTATCTCTTCAGATAATTTCAGAATATGTTTTATACTGTTTCATTGTTCACTGTTTAGCTAGAAATGAACAAGACTTTGAGAACTAAACAGTAGTATCTTTTCATGGCACTTATAAATTTTGTATTCTTCTTTATCTTAAAAAGATAATTATAAATTTTCTTCAGCTACTTGAACCAGATTTCCTTTTTAAGATAATTCATCTTATATAACCTAGTTTGTCTTAGTGACATGTTCCAGTGAACATAATATTCTTATGTTTAATTTGAACATCAGTCTGCTATTGATGTGTCCATATAAAAAAGGATTGCATTCTTATTCTCCATATTGATGTTAATAGCATGATGGAAATATGACTTAAGTGACTACAGAGTTGCTGATGAAATCTCCAGACTGGAGGAACTTGGGTAAATTAACAAGATAATCACCTTGCAACCAAAACCAAATAGGATCACTAGAGGCTTCCAAAACAAGCCAGCATTAGCTACTCTCTTGAAGGCAGATATATTTAGACAGATGCTCTCCCACTATCTACAAAATTTAAACTCTATATAAATTTGTACATTCAAAAACACATACAGCTATAAAACTGAAAGGATTAATTTTTTTAATGTTTTAACTCCAATTTTCTTCCCACTCTAAATTTTGAAATTTTTCTTCAGATAAGTTAAATTTTATGTAGAATGTTATTATCATTAGCTCTTTTAGCTCCTCTAATAAATATTTCTGATATTTTCATTTGATTTCATAATTATTCTGAGTACAATATTTATTTCAGATATATTTTCTATATATGTAAATTTAGACAACAGAATCTATCTGATGAATTTTTAACTTAAGAAAAAAATGTAGCATATAAAATCCCTGAGTACTTGTATTATTTATCTTCTTTTTTTCTTGGCATCTTTTTCTTTTTGGCATCCTCATTTTTTAAACTTATTTTTGCCAGTCATAAGGACTTTTCTGTCTGGATCGCTGCAAACTTTGATCCTCCAGATTTCAGCTACTGGAGCAGTTAGAATTACAGGCATGAGACACCAGCAACTCCAGTTACAGCTTCTTGCATATTTTAGAATGTGCTTCTATGGTTTAGTCATATAAATGATAGGTTGAATGCACTGAAGAAAAATTTTAATAACCACTTTTTACTGCCTAAACAAAAGACATTTTTTTCTGTCTTTGAACACGATGTAAAAAATAAGTCTGATGCTCTCATGTTTTGCATTTGTAGGTTCATTTTTTCAAAAAATATATTATTTGTTAGTATTTTTTCATAATAAATGCCTATAGATTTTATTTTAGCTTTTTGTGTATTTGATATGCAGAGGGAGTACAGTAATGAAAGTTAGGTACAATCAGTACAATTCTTCTTGGACCCTTTCTCCCCTTCCCTTGCTCCCTCCCAATCTTTCCTTCCCTTCCTCACTTGGCAAGTACCACTGTTGTATTTGTTCATCCTTATTCCACCATTTGTATGCCCTCCATTGCCCTCCCAAATACAAGCAAAGTAACAAAATTACAAAAGGAAAAGAGAACAAAAACAGCAACAATGGCAACTAAAAAGTGTCTTTTATTTCCTTTTTTGGAGTTCATTTCATAGAATATTATTTTATATGATAATCTGTCCATAGCTATTGAGCTTTTGCCCACTATTCCTATGCTTAGACTCCTTTGGTCTCTGTATGTTAGTGACTAGGGTCCTATGTAATTTATCATGTCCCAGTTTTATTTATTTTTTTGATTATTCAGTGTGTTTACTTACAGATTTATAGGCACATTCTAGTTATCACAAATGAAGGAAACCATGCAGCCTTTGTTTCTTTGTTTCTGGATTACTTTAATTAATTTAATATTTAAAAATTTTTCCATTTGCTTACAAATGGCACAATATTATTCTTTCCTATAGATGAGCAAAATTTCTTTGTGTGTGTGTGTGTGTGTGTGTGTGTGTGTGTGTGTACCACATTTTCTTGAACATTCATCCACTGAGGGACATTTAGATTGACTGGCTATGGTATACAAAGCTACAATAACATGGTTGTGCTGGTGCCTTTATTTTGGCCTGGTTTTGGGTCCATTGAATAAATGCCCAGGGATGGAATTGCTGTGTCATAGGGAAGTAGTATTGGCACAAGAATACGCCTGTGAACCAATGGTTGGATAGAAGAACTGAAATCAGCCCCACAAACATATAGCCATATTTGATAAGAGAGTGAAAAGCCCCAATTAGAAGAAAGACAGCCTCTTTAACAAATAGGGCTGGCAAAACTGGCTATCTACATGCAGAAAACTGAAGCTGGAGATCCATATATCACCTTGTACCAGAATCAGCTTTAAATGGATCGAAGAACTTAATTTAAGGCCAGATACTGTGAGAATATTGCAGGAAAAGGTAAGGGAAACTCTAATCCTTCTAACCACAAGGTGAAACTTCCTAAACAAAGATCCAGAATCACAACAAATCAAAGAAAGACTAGATACATGGCATTATATCAAACTAAAGAATTTACTACTTCCAAGAAAAGGACATAGCTAACTAAATAGCCCACACATTGGTAGAAAATCTTCACTAGCTACATATCAGACAAGGGTCTCATATCCAAAATATACTTAGAACTAAAAAAAATTAACCCCCTCCAAATAAACCTTCAAAAAATGCAACAACCCGATCAATAAATGGGCCAAAGCCCCTAATAAGAGAATACACAGAGGAAGAAAGAAGAATGATTAATAGACACATAAAGAAGTGCCATAAAAGGAATGCAAATCAAAACTACATTGAGATTATACTTCATTCCAGTTAGAATGGTCATTATCAGGAAAGCTAACAATAATAGATGCTGGCCAAAAGGGAATGCTGCTGCACTGTTGGTGGAAATACAAACTTGTTCACCTACTCTGGGTGGTGGTACTGAGGTTCCTTAAAAGCCTATAGATGGTTTAATTTAAAATTACAGTGGAATATGTCAAGTGTACCTGTGTGTAGCTTCATTGCTTTTTCATTTGAAAGGTATTTTATTGTCATTATCATTATTATTGTTAAACATTGGATTGTATAGAATATTGTTCATAGAAATTTCATTATATGTTACTTTTGGCTTTGTTTTTGTTGTTTTGTGACAGTTCTGGGGATTGAACTCTGGGCTTAGACTCTTTTATAGCTATTTCATTCAAAGCTAGCATTCTACCACTTAAGCCATAGTTCCACTTCCAGCATTTTATTGGCTAATTAAAATTTTGCAGTCTTGAGCTGACTTCAAATCACAATCCTCAGCCTCCTAAGTACTTAGAATTATGTGTATGAGCTGCCAGGCTTGACCCATTATATGTTTTTAGGATTCCTGAATGGGCCATTCATATATATATATATATATATATATATATATATATATATATAGTAACATCATATGCATTTTTACTTTATCACGTTCATGGAGTTTGGGGAATATTACTGAACTTACCTACCTCATTTATTCACATATGTGAGATTTTACTTCTGGTTCATTATTTCCACTAAGTCCTTTTTCTAACTTAGCAATAAGTTTTTTTAATCTTAAATATAAAATTCTGCATAATAGATTCTTCCTCTTTTTTTTTTTTTGTCATCAGTCGTGGGGCTTGAACTCTGGGCCTGAGCACTGTCCCTCATCTCTTCAGCTCAAGGCTAGTGCTCTACCACTTGAGCTACAGTGTCAGTTCCAGTTTTCTGGTGATTTATTGGAGATAAGAATTTCACCGACTTTCCTCCCCAGGCTGGCTATGAATCACGATCCTCAGATCTCAGCCTCCTGAGTAGCTAGGATTACAGGCGTGAGCCACGAGCGGCCGGCCTAGATTCTTCCTCTTAAACAGACACGATGCCTTCCAAAATCTTGTTGGGCCAATATGTTAGAACTTCTCTATGTTCTTGGAAATCTTTTCATGAAATTTTGAGACAGAGAAATTGAAAGAGTGAGCATAAGTTTTCTAGAACAGACCTGTTCATTTACTTGGTTGATGATGAAACTTGGGTACATCTTACCTCACAAGTAAAACCTATCCTTTATGGTGAACAAAAGGGAATTCCTTCAATCCTCATTCATTACTCTAGAAATTCCTCAAAATATTCAAGTAATTTATTATGTCCGTCTTTATTTTCAACAGTTTTATATATTTTCCCCAATGCATATATTCCTTTTGTTATTCTACTGGATAGCAAGAGTGGTAGGAGTGAGTGACTCCTAGTTACTCAGGAGACCATGATCTGAGGATTGTGCTTTGACGCCAGTCCAGTCAATAAGATCTATGAGCCTCTTAACTACAATTTACTACCAAAGTAGCCAGTGTGGATCCATGAGTCAAGTGGTACAGCTATAACCTTGAGCATAAAAGCTTGGGGAAAGCAAAAAGGACTTGAGATCAAGCCCCAGGGCCAGCACAGAAAAAGAAGAAACAAAAAATAGTGGTGGAACTAAAATACATGGGCTGTTCCTTACCGTTAATCTGTTTACTTTTATAAAGGTGATGTACAGAGGGCATACAGTTATATATGTCAGGTAAAGGCCACGTTTCTTCTTGGATATTGTCATCCCTTCACAAACTGATTCTTTTTGTTGTTGTTGTTGTGGGTCATGGGGCTTGAACTCAGGGCCTGAGCACTGTTTCTCAGCTCTTCAGCTCAAGGCTAGCACTCTACGGCTCTAGCGCCACTTCCAGTTTCTGGTGGTTTATTGGAGATAAGAGTTTCATGGCCTTATCTTGGGGTTCATTTCACTTAACATCAACTTATCTGACCGGTTCTGTTTTCTCAGATATATATGAGTTATTGCAAATAAGGGAAACCATGGGACCTATGTTTCTTTGTGCCTGGCTTACTTCACTTAATATACTTTTTTCCAAGTCTTTCCATTTCCTAACAAATGGGGCAATGTCATTCTTTCTGATGGAGGCATAGAACTCATTGTGTATACATACCACATTTTCTTAAGGACTCAAATGTTTTTTTTTCTTTCTTGCCATTGTTTCTAACATATTTATAAGATATTTCTTTGTTGCTTTGTATGTCCCTCCCCCACGGTATAACCCCAGCTTTCACTGTATTTGATGTTGGTATAATTTGTGGAAGGGAAGGGAAAAAACAAATTGTTTAAATAGGGATACAGGTGGACCTATTGCAACAATGAGACATATAAGACGTTATGCCTAAATATGAACTTTAAAACTTTGGTGCTGAGAGGGGGGAGTTAGGAGGGGGTAGGGGGGATGAGAAGGGATGGGAAGGGGAAACAAAGGAGAAGACAACAATGCTTGATAAGAAATGTACTCATTACCTTGCTCATGCAAGGTAATGTACAGTATTTTCACAATTAAAAGAAAAAAAGTTTCATGGGCTTACCTGCCCAGGCTGGCTTTGAACCATGATCCTAAGATCTTAGCCTCCTGAGTAGCTAGGATTACAAGCGTGAGCCACTGGTGCCTGGCTCCACAACTGATTCTTAATCAGATTTTTAAACACATTGTGAAAATATTTTAACAGTGCTCAGTAATGTTAAGTTATATACCCAAAACCTCTCACTAAATGTTTTCTTAAGTGTGTGTGTGTGTATGTGTGTGTGTGTGTGTGTGTGTGTGTGTGTGTGTATCCTTTCTGTACATATCTAACATATGTGCTTTAGAGTCCATGTAATTTATGATGAATAGGAATTGATATTCTCACAATTCTGAAGGTCCAAAATCAAAGAATCAGAAAGTTTATTGATTCTTCATGTATAAGCTGTTTCTAAGATGGCTCCTTGAATGGTCCTCAGAGGAGAGAATACTGGGCTTTCACTCAGTAAAAGGCAAAAGAGCCAAAAAGATAGCACTCTGTTAACCCATTTTAGAAAAGCAATCATTCACAAGGAAGGATCATTGATATAACCTGATCATCTCTTAAGAGGCTATCATGTTAAAAGTCATCTTTTAACCATTATATTTCAAAACCTTACTTTTTAATGAAACACATTTAATCTATCAGAGAGAGACTATTGTGTTTAATAAACTAGTTTTGTTTGTATTGTAGTCCTGAGAATTCAGCCCACACTAAATCTTCACATGTATGCCATTTGGTTTATCATTTACTATTTTATTTTATTCATTATCTTTTATCTTATTGTATTTTATTTTTGAATATGTCTCCACAAATTGTCCAGGCTAATCTCTACTTAAAATTCTTCCTGCCTGGGATTATTGGCATATTCCAATATATCCAAAAAATAGTGTATCTTTAATTTTTTTTCTCCTCAGTGCTTTAGTTCAAGTTTTAGGTGGCCTCAATTATAATATGGAAATCTTCTGTTCCACCTTAAGTCAATTTATTTTATAAAAGACAGTGTGATGTGCTGGGTGATGGTGGCTCATGCCCATGATTTTAGCTACTCAGGATGCTAAGATACCAGGTTTACAGTTCAAAGCCAGCCCAGATAGGAAAGCCTATAAGATTTTTAGTATTCTTTTTTTTTGGTGAAAATACTGTACAGAGGGGTTACAATTACATGGGCAAGATAATGAGTACATTTCTTATCAAGCATTGTAGCCTCCTCCTTTGTTTCCCCTTCCCATCCCATCCTCCCCCCACCCCCCTACCCAACCCTCCTCTCCCCCCTACCAAAGTTGTAAAGTTCGTTTTCGACATAATGACTTGTTTGTCTCATTGTTCCAAGTAACCAACAAAAAACCCTAGCAAACAAAAAAGCCAGAAGTGGACCTGTGGCTCTAGTGGTAGAGCATTAGCCCTGTGTGAAAAATGCTCAGAAACAGTGCTCAGGCCCTGAGCTTAATCCTCAGAATTGGAACAAAAATAGACAGACAGACAGACAGATAGATAGATAGATAGATAGATAGATAGATAGATAGATAGATAGATAGATAGATAGATAGTTCAATAGGTAGATAACATTGTGGTTAAAATGATAAAGAAAAGTAGGAATATTAAACATACATTTTTAAGAACTGTTCTTTTAGTGGAATAGGATAGAAGAGAAGAGAAGAGAAGAGAAGAGAAGAGAAGAGAAGAGAAGAGAAGAGAAGAGAAGAGAAGAGAATCTGGTGAGAACAGAAAAGAAAAAAAAGATAGTTTCAATATGAGAAAAGAAATTCATGTCAAATCCAAATTCAATTTTCTTTAGGTAGTCATTACTAAATTTTTACATGTTCTTTGTTTTGTCTTGTTTTGATTGAAGGCTACTAATAACATAAATCCTTAAGTTAATTTGAGTAGCAAAACTAAACTAGAGTGTATAGATAGATAGATAGGTAGATAGATAGATAGATAGATAGATAGATAGATAGATAGATAGATAGACTCATATAAAAGTAAATATATCCATATTAAAGTAAATGTCTATGACTTGAGCCCTCTTCATCTCAGACATTTGTTGATCCCTTTAGCAGCATCTCTTTACTGAAGATATACACTTTCAGGTAATTATTAAGTAAACCCAAATTATCTAGTCCTATAAGCAAAATTTCTTCTTGCTTTTATAATTTTCCACTTCTCTAATTCTCCCTCATCTCCATTTTTTTGTTTGTTTGTTTTAGATCAGTCATGGGTCTTGAACTTTTGGCCTGGGCAATGTAATTAAGCTCCTTTTTGCTCAAGGCTAGCACTCTACCACTTGAGCCACACCATCAATTCCAGCTTTTTCTGTGATTAATTGGAGATAAGTGTCTCACCGACTTTCCTGTCAAGTCTAGCTTCAAACTGAGATCTCAGACTCCTGAGTAGCTAGGATTACATGCATGAGACACTGGCTCCCAACCCTCATTTCCATTTTTGATGCCAAATCACCTTTGCATACAGTTGAACTCGTACAGTGCTAGTATCTCTATGCCCAATACTAGTTGTACTGTCATACATTCTACCTTATCATCCTAACAAGTATTTATTTTACACCTATTAACCAATGCTTCTAAAACTTTAATGTGCATAAGAGTCATCTGAGAGGAAGTTAAACATTGATTTCTGCTGCTCACCTCAGAAATTCTGATTTACTAAAACAAGCATATGACCGAAAGTTCTGCATTTCTAGCAAATCCCCAGTGGTGCTAGTGCTCATGCTGTCTGGAGACCATACTTGCGCTGTCTGAGGTTAGTCATTCTACCCTAGTCTTTAAGAAGATTGAAAATACTTTAGAATAAAGGGAAAGAAAAGTGATGTACAACAACAAAACTGTATAGGCATATACCCAACTCTTCAGTATGTGTGGTTTCTTATTTTAGGAACTTTGAAATGTGGCATTTGTGACAGACAAGCATCTGATCTAGTTCTACTTTCCTGAGGAGGAAGGATGGTGAGGCATAATGTTCTTCAGACTTAAAATGATTTTACTTCAGAAAAGTTGCATTGTTAAGACTGACTTTTCTGACAATAACAAATTCAGTTGAATTCTTGGAGAGTCAGTAGCATGAGGTCTATTTATTCATTTTACTAAAAGTGTGGGGATTAAGCTTAAAGAATATTAACGAGAGAGAGAGAGAGAGAGAGAGAGAGAGAGAGAGAGAGAGAGAGAGAGAGAGAGAGAGAGAGAGAGAGAGAAAGAGAGAGAGAGATACAGTGTAGGAGATACAACATAAAAAGCACACCAGTAATGCTGGAAGGTAGCAAACAAGTGAACTACAGAACCCAATGGCCATGTTTATAATCAGGAAAAGGAAAGGTCCTGGGTAACAGAGGTAACAGATTTGGGGTATCAGTCTTCTCATAGGTATATAGTCTTGGACAAGTCATTTTAAAAACCAATTATTTGTTGGTGGCAAGTAAATTTTGAACTCAGACACTTTCATTTACCTAGAAAGTTTTACTTGAACCATAATGCCAGCCCTTTTTGCTTTTAGATTATTTTCCTCTACATTTTGGTCCAGGATTGACTTTCCATGTATTTAGGAACCTCCAGCCACCACACTCAGCTTATTTGCCTAGACAAAGTTCTCAAAGTCCCACTTTTTGCCCATGCTGTCCTTTAGCACAACTTCTCTTGATCACTGCTTCCTAAGCGTCTGAGAAAACAAGCACATGCTTTAATACCATTCAGACCTCAGTTTCTTCATCTAGAAGATGAATATGTGTGGAGCACATGGGCAGCAAAGATGGTGCTGAGAGGGGGTTTAGTGGGCAGAGCCTAAGTTACTGTAGAGCACATGGGCAGCCAAGATGGCGCTGGGAAAGAATAGAGTGGGCAGAGCCCAACTGACCTGCCGATCAGTGCCTAACCAGCCCGTGAAGGCTCAGGTGAATGGTAGGGTGTGACCTTGACAGTGATTGGTTCCTCTTCCTCCCTTACCATGCCACCCACCCTTTTTGTCTTTAAAAGGGGCTGGTCTCTGTTAATAAACTAGTTTTTCTACCTGCTGGATTTGGCTCCCCATGTGTCTGATTGTCTCCTGGGCTGAGGGAGGCTAGGGAACGGGGGAGCGCCGCACTTACCTTTCCTCGGACCCCGTCCTTCTTTTGTGGGACGGACGAAGACCCAACAAATATGTATAATTGGACTTAGAACAATTAGCCAAAATCAGGTATTGCATTTGCAATGAAGAAAAAAAACTAAAACTGCTCTAACAGCAGTCTGTAGGATACTCTGTATTTTGGAAAAATTGAGGCAATGATCAATTACTCTCAAAGATTATTGAACATCTTTTCAGTAATAGTTGGATGTATTCAGAGATGGAATGATAGTAGTCATGACTAAAGTATGAATCAAAAATATTCTTATAATTACTATTATTACTTCATAAATCTTCAGTATTAACATCATTCTGCTGGACAGCAGTTCTGTAAATATACCTAATATCCTATTTCATACTTTCAATATACTTCCATTCAGATGATTATAACTTTTGATCAGATTTCTCTCTTGTAACTATACTGAGTGAGACAAAAACATCCCATCATTTAGTGTTTCATAGATTAATGCACTCTTTTGGAGGACATCTATAGTTTTGCCTGTGCAGAACACTTAGTATGAAATTGACCTACCCTCTTTCCCATTTGGCAACCATGTGTATACATCTGGGTGATCTGGAAAGCAGATGCTCAAACAGAGTAAAATGTGTGAAAGGATTTTATTAGATAATTTCCATGTCAGAGAAATACAGAGAAGCCAGGAATAACTGACGAAGTCATCAGGTTGCTATGCATGTCTGAACACTGAATGAAAAAAAAGAAAGAAAGAAAGAATGTGGGATGAAAGTCTCATATTTGGCCATGTAATGACAAGTTCAAAAGGACTCAGGGGAGTCTTTGAGACACTTGGGTCAACATAGGAGTTACAGACCTCCTAGGAACAAGTTTGGCTTGGTGTCTTGTACCACATTTAGTAACTAATGAGATAAGAGATATGGTTTTCATGCAAATTCAGTGCTGCATTTCATAGCCTACCATCCTGAGGTATTTGATTAATTGCATTCTCACCACCAAATACATTCTTATCACCAACAGACCATCTCCCCTCCTTGCCACATAGTTTTGTCTTATTAACCAATCACATGAATACCTAGTACCAGTTCTATCTCAGACATGAAAGTTACTTCTATGAATCTGTTGACATTATTATGAAAAAATAACACTTTTTAAAATGGCATTCTTGCCAAGTGTCAGTAGCGTATGCCTGTAATCCTAGCTACTCAGGAGGCTGAGATCTGAGGATCATGGTTCAAAGCCAGCCTGGGCAGGAAGTCTGTGAGACTCTTATCTCCAATAACCCACCAGAAAACCAGAAGTGGGGCTGTGGCTCAAGTGGATGAGCTCAGGGACAGCACCCAGGCCCAGAGTTCAAGCCCCATGACCAACCAAAATAAATAAAGAAATAAATAAAATAGGATTCTTAGTTCTAAAAGTAATCTTGTAAGTACAGCAGTAAATGTTGTTATTTTCCAGAGAAAGAATAATCACTTTTAAAAACTGTATTTATCATTTCATTTTTTATTATCTTAAAACACTTGTACAAAAGTTCCATTTCAACAAATCAATTTATGTAGAAAATGTGTATTGATCCATGACACTCTTCCCATTACTCTCCTCCCTCCTCATCCATCCCAACTCCACCATCCCAAATATCTCCTCAAGTTTCCTGGTTCCATTTTCATGTGTGTGCATTGAATGACTATAATTTCCACCCATTCTTCTCTCCATTCATCCACCTACTTCCCTTAAAGCCTTATTTCCTTAAGATAAGTTATGTTTCAGCTTCCTGGTATTGATTTAATTAAACTATATTTTAATTGTTCAAAGTAGTTACACCATAGAAATATATCTCTGCACAGACCATACTTTATGTAAAGATGTATGTGGCCCTGTATGTGTTTTATATTTATATTTAAATCTAACATAAATATGACAATTTTATTTTTTTTGCTACCTAATGGAGAGAGATTGATAGAGAATGAAAAGGGATAGAAAAATGCAAATTGAACAACTGAGATTAAAGGCAGATACTTGACCACATTGATTGAATGCTTGCACCCACTTGTATCATTTACCATCTTAAATTTTTCAGTTAGTAAAATTACAGTTAGAGCTTTTTCAGCTTTTAAGATGATTTCATTAAGTTTTTTTTCTTTTTTATTGTGAGGGTGCAGTACAGAGGAATTACAGTTACATAAGTAAGGTAATGCATACTTTTGTTGTTGAAAATTGTACCCCCTTTCTCTTTTTCTCCCACTTTCCCTCCCCCTGACTCCCCTTTCTCCCAAGTTGTAAAATTCATTTTCAACATAGTGTCTCGTGAGTATTGCTGTTGCATTGGCTCATGCTTTGTCCTTTGTCTCACCATTATGTTACTCCTCCTTCCTTCCCCAGATCTGATAAACATATATACAAGAAAAGGGTAACAAAATTTTAAAAAAATGACAATAGGGGATAAACCAGAGGGAAAAATAAATGAATAAATAACTATAATGTCACACAGTACATTAAAAACTAAAACAAAACAAAAACCCTCTTGTTTCTATAGCTCAAAAAACTCCAAGTTCATTTTGATTGCATCATTTTATATGGTCATATGTACATGGCTATTGAACTATGGTGATCCTCTGCTAGGACTATCCTAAACATATACTAATTATTACAAATGAAGAAAAGTATGGAGTCTATGTTTCTTTAGGTCTGGCTTACTTCACTTAAGTCTTTCCATTTCCTTATGAATGGGGTGATATCATTCATTTTGATGGAAGCATAGAATTCCATTTTATATATATATTATATATATTATATATATTATATATATGTGTGTATATATATATATATATATATATATATATATATACACATTTTCTTGATCCATTCATCTACTAAAGGGCATCTGGGTTGATTTCATATCTTAGCTATGGTAAATAATACTGCAATGAACATGGTTTTGCCTGTACCTTTAGTGTGGCCTTCTTTGTGCTCATTTGAGTAAATGCCCAGAAGTGTGATTGCTGAATCATAGGGGAGCTCTATGTTTAGCCTTTTGAGAAACCTCCATACTGCTTTCCAGAGAGGTTGATTTACATTCCCACCAACAGTGAAGTAGCATTCCCTTTTGGCCATAACCCCACCAGCATCTGTTATTATTTGATTTCTTGTTAATGGCCATTCTAACTGGGGTGAGGTAGAATTTCAGTGTAGTTTTGATTTGCATTCCTTTTATGGCAAGAGATGTTGAACATTTCTTCATGTGTCTATTGGCTATTGTTATTTCCTCTCCAGAGATGTCTTTCTTAAAATTTTTTATTGGGGGTTTAAATTTTTTAGCTCTAGGCATTGTTTTATATGAAGCACTTGTCAGTTTTATTTGTATTAGCTAGTGAAGATTTTATTTCAATTTGTTGGCTTTCAATTTATCTTGCTAGCTGTATAATTTGCCATGTAGAAGCTCTGGAGTTTAATGCAATCCCATTTATCCAGCCTTTCTTCTTGTGTTTTGACCTATGCCAAGGACCGCTACTGTTTCCCCTATCCCTTCCTATAAAATTTTCAGGGTATCTTACATGGAGATCTTTTATCCATTTGGAGTTGATTCTGGTGCCAGGTGAAATATAAGGATCTAACTTTAGTTTTCTACATGTTCTGCCAGCACCATTTGTTGAAGAGGCTGTCTTTCTTCTATCTGATGCTTTTGGCTCCCTTAGATTAGGTGGCCATAGGTCTGGGGAATCATTTCTGGGTCTTCTATTCTATTCCATTGGTATTCAGGCCTGTTCATGAGGTAGTACCAAGCTTTATTTATAACTATGGCTTTATAATAAAGTTTTAAGTTTGGTATTGATATTACTCCAGCACTGTTTTTTCTACTAAAGATTGTTTTGGCTAGTCAATGTCTTCCATTATTTTGTATGAATTTTTCTCTTGTTTCTTCTATAGAATGGCCATCATCAGGAAAACAATAACAGATGTTGGCAGGGATGTGACCAAAGGGAATGGTACTGCACTTTGGTGGGAATGTAAATCAACCTCTCTGGAAAGCAGTATGGAGGTTCCTCAAAAGAATACACATAGAGCTCCACTATGATCCAGCATTCTGACTCATGGGCATTTACCTAAATGATCACTAACAAGCTAAAGTAAAACTATCAGCAAAACTATGTTCACTGCAGCATTATTTGTCTCATCATTTTGTTATTCGCTTTCCCTTCCCCAAATCAGATAAACATATATAAGAGACACAGAGGATTTGGGGAAGGAAAGAAGAATAATAAAATGGTGAGACAAAGAACAATGAGAGGTCCTGTAGAGCACATGGGCACCAAAGATGGCGCTGAGAGGGAGTTGAGTGGGCAGAGCCCTATTTGCCTTATGTTCAGTATGTAACCAGCCCATGGAAGCTTAGGCACATGATAGCGTGTGACCTTGACAGTGATTGGTTCCTCTTCCTCCCCTGCCATTCCACCTGCTCCTTTTTTTGCTTTAAAAAGGGCTGCTCTGTGTTAATAAATGAGTTTCTTCCTGCTCGACTTGACTCCTGGCTGTGTCTGATTGTCTCCCGGGCTGGGGAACAGGCCAGAGCAGCACTTACCTTTCCTCGGACCCCACCCAACATCTGGCGCCCAAAGTGGGGCACGAAAGGAAAAGATACCAACTTTGGGGGGGGAGGTGGGAAAGGATGAGGAGAAGGGGAAACAAAGGAGGAGGAGGCAACAATGGTATTTTCACACACAAAAAAAAACACAACAAAAACAAAGGGTGAATCAATGCAACAGTGATGCTCACTAGACACTATGTTGGAAATGAACTTTACAACTTAAGGATGAAGGGAGCTGAGGGGAGGGAAAGTGGGAGAAAATGAGGGAGAGGGTAAAACTTTTTGACAAGAAATGTACTCATTGCCTTACATATGTAAATGTAACCCCTCAGTACATCACCTTTACAACAAAATAAATTAAATTTACCAAAAGATAGAACAAAAGAACCTCACACACTTTGCAGCCTGGGCTGGCTTTAAATTGCACTCATCAGAACTTGCCCTTCTGAGTAGTTCAGATTACTGCCCTAAGTCACTAATGCCTGCCTTTCACAAATGCAAAAAATGTTATACTTAAAATGAAGTGCCTCAAATTACCTTGTAAAAAATTTCCGAAGGATTTTTTTCCAAGTCTTTCCATTTCCTAACAAATAGGGCAGTGTCATTCTTTTTGGTGGAAGCCTAAAATTCCATTTTATATATATATATATATATATATATATATATATATATATATATATATATATAATATTTTATTAATCCATTCATCTACTAAGGGGCATCTGTGTTGGTTCCATATATTAGCTATGGTGAATAATGCTATGATATACATAGTTGTTCTGGTAGCTTTAGTATAGCCTTTGTAATCATTGGGGTAAATGCCCAGAAGTGGGATTGCTGGTTCATATTACTGGGAGCTCTAAGTGTAGTCTTTTGAGGAACCTCCATACTGCTTTCCAAAGTGGTTGAACAAGTTTACATTCCCACCAGCAGTGCAGTAACATTCCCTTTTGTCCACCTCCCCTCCAGCATCTGTTGTTATTAGAATTCTTGATTATAGACATTCTAACTGGGGTGAGATGGAATCTCAATGCTGTTTTGATTTGGATTTCTTTTATGGTCAGAGAAGTTAAGCATTTCTTCATGTGTCTATTGGCCATTCATATTTCTTCAGAGAAGTCTCTCTTTAAATCATCAGCCCACTTTCTGATTCTTGTTTTGTTTGTATTTTGAAGGCCTTAAACATTAAATTTTAGGCAAACAATATTTTGGAATTCTCATCACCCCCAATTTTTTATCATTCTTAATACACATATATGTGTCAAATAACTCCATTAAGACAATAATGACAAATGGAATTTTAGACATTTTCATAGTACAATGACAATAGATGAAGCAAACTGAAGAAATCTAAATTTCCATTTAACAAATGGTTTAAATAAAGCTTAGGTGACATAATATAATCTTATCATCCAAAGCCACATTGAAATTTGTTTTTACCTTCCTCTCCTTAATTGTCCAGATATGTATGATTTGTATATAGTAAACTAAAAATCTACCATCGGTTTGGCCCCCAAATCACTTCTTTAGACCCATTTTGCCTAAGCCACTGAAAACACTTGGGAAAAAAAAACAAAAAACTCCTCTGAAATCTTTTCACTCTCCAATCTGTATCCTATTCTGCAGGCAGTGTGATCTTTCTAAAAGTCAAATCTGATCAAGTGACTTTGATAAATCCCCAGACTCTAAGAAAAAGTTCAAGCTCCTCAGCCTAGCATGAAAGCTCCTCAAAAACCTCTGGGTGTCTTATCTTTCATCACTACCCCTTGAGCTCTGTTCCATCGCCTCCCAAACTTCCTTTCATTTCTCCAAATAGGCTACTTTGGTTCACATCTCTAAACCTTCTTATTCGATCTCTTCACAGTCTAAAATAATTTTTGCCCACTTTATCACTAGTAATATCTCACAAGTATTTCAAGATAAAGCTCAGATATTTCCTTAAATCCTTTACTAATCTTGTGGTTTAGGTTAAGTTCCATTATCTGTTCTAAAATAGTTTCCAGATAGCTCTTCAAGATAGTATTTATCATGCTGTAGTAATCATCTATTTATGTGAGTGGTTTTCTTTACTAAACTGAAATTAGAGATATATGTCTTCATTCCTATATGTATATATATATATATATATATATATGCCTTTATATGTCATTCTTCTCAGCATTTAATATATCTAGGTACCAAATATATGCTGTTCATTCATTGGCAGAATGTATGTTTTATTAACATTCTGTCTCAAGTGCTACAGTAGTTTCTTAAGATCTTCAAATTCTATATAGTCTTCCTATCCTGATTATGGCAACACATAAATATCACACTTTTTAGTAACAGACTTTATGAATATTTTAACCAAAACAAATAATGGGTCTAGTTTTGTCCCAAATAGAACAAGACTTTTTTTGCAGGTTTGGCCCCTTTTTTGAAAGCAGAGGCTATATAAGTAACTACAGATAAGTATGCTTGAGTAAAGGACAAGAGTGTCCCCAAAGAAGATACCTCCAGCTTTTAGAAGCAAATTAGGATAGTTGGAGTTACTGCTCATTGAAAGTATTTTAGGAAATACTTATTTGATTTGTTTCTTTGATTTTTTTTTGCTTAAGTTAGACTATCCCTCTTACCATCTAGAAATCTGAAAAAAAAAAATTACTAAAAGTATGGTTAGGTGGAACAAGAGGTTGGCAAGAAACATTTAGCATTTGGAGGAAATTCTACTATTAAAGGATAACCAGGACTTGATAAGATATAAGAATTGGCAATGTTTTTCTGAAATCAACTTTAATCTTTATTTGGCTCCATGGAAGAATCCCACAGCTTTGGTATTAGGAACCACCAAAAGAAAGAAACTGATATAGATCCAGAACAGTTTGGAAAAATGTATCAAGAAATGAATTCAGAAGTAAAAAAAAAAAAAAAAAAAGCTACACAGGCAACCAAACCCTTTATTCCTGACCAAGGCTTGAATGTTAAAATGGTAAAAATGACTAATATTCACAATAGGAATCTGCAAAGCAGGAACCAAGCTTCAGACTTCTTTAGAAATCAGAGGACAAAGATTATATTCTCATTCTAGTCAAGCTAACAACTAGTCACTCTTCAGAAAAACAATAGATAAAGCTTAAACATTTCAGTCATGGCATCTAAAATACAATGAATACTTATCAGGCATGCCAATAAAAGGTATTATCCATGTCTCTTCTAAAAAAAAGAGTCATTGAAACATCTGAGAAAACCTACATTTTCAATTAACAAAGATTTTAACACAACTACTATGAAAATGGTTAAAAAAAACTCTAAGGAAAATTACATTGCTTTGGAACAAAAATAGAAACCAAAATGTAGGATAGAAACTCAAGAATTAAAGAAAAGATGATAAATATAAATACTAAAATTTCATTGTGGGTATGACAGGATTAGAAAATGGAAGAAGAAACATCAATGGATTGGAAGATATATTCATAGCAATTATGTAGCCTGAAGAATAGAGGTAAAAATTAAAGAAAAATTAACATAATTTAAAGAAGGGCAATAAAGAATTGTTCACTGGGGTCATTTTGTGAAATAACATACAAAAGCATGCAATTTAATTTTCTTCTTCACACTACATTTCAATTGTGGGGCAAGCTCCTGTCAGGTAATACCAGGGCTAGAGACTTTGAAACAAAAGAGAAAATCAGACTGAAACCAATTTCGAATAAAATCTTTCCTATTATGGAACTGCAACGACTACATACTTGGAATACTAACAAAACCCATATACAATAACTGAGAATCAAATCATACTAAGTAAATTTTACCCCAATAGCTAAAGTCCGAAGAAAAACATGATTTTCAAAGCACCAAGAGTAAAATGGCATATTAAATATCATGTAGTAGTAGTACAAATGTTTTTTTCCAAAAAAAAAAAATGATTCAAGAAATTGAAGGAAAAGGACCAAGAGTAAAATGGCATATTAAATATCATGTAGTAGTAGTACAAATGTTTTTTTCCAAAAAAAAAAAATGATTCAAGAAATTGAAGGAAAAGGAAAAAAAATATTTAAAAGGATGATAATATGATAATAGAAAATGGAGTGGAAGAATATACTATATTTTTACAAATTTTCTATATTTACATGGAGTACAATCTTAGTTTTTAGTATGGTATAATAAAATAAGCATTTGTTTTACCTTTTGGGGGGGGTATTTTCACTTGCAAGGAAGACACTCCACTACTTGACCCATTCCTCTAATCTTCCCCTCCACCCTTTGCGCTTGTCTATGTTCCTCCTATTTTTGCCTATTCCTAGTCTCAGTAATGATAGGTTCTTGTCACACAGGTGCATACCACTATTCCTAGTTACTCAATAAACTGTTGTATTGAAGTAAGAAGGTCAGGTCTGGCGGGTACCATTTTGGCCACATGGTAGATGGTAGGGGCTGACATTTTGTCTTTATGCTGGGGGAAGGAAATACCCCTGCCCATCACCTGCCTCCCAGGTAATGGGCCTGCCAGGAACCCTGGAGACGGGGTTGGGCACATGGCTGATAGATTACTGAACCTGTCAGTCCAGTGCCTGGGACTGGGAATTTCCTGTGGACCTTCCCCCTGCTTGGACCCTATTTAGACCTGGACCAGCCCAAACACCATTACTGCCGTGCCACATATGTCTCCATGATAGTGTCCTGTCTCCTTTCTCCTGTCTCGTCTCTGGTCATCATGGAGTCCCAGTTCAGCTCTCCATCTGAGCTGAATTGGTTTGTTGGCGTTGTGTTTGTTCTTTCTTTCTCTGTAGCCTGTTCCTTAATCATGTTAAGTGTATTTGGGGGTTTCAGGCCTTTGTAACAACTGGCTGTCTGCAGCCTGCTAACTGTGTAAAAAAGACTCCAATATTCCAACCTTCCAAAATGTAGCTTCTGGGTTGATTCACCTTACAACTGTATGAGTTTTTATGCCCAGGCTGTCTTCAAAACACAATTCTCTATTTTCTTCATTTCAGGCAAAGAAGATTACAGTGTTGAGCCAACACACCCAGACTACTCCACAAAGAAACCAATAGAAATAATTCAATGTACAGAAGCCAGAAATGAGAAGGCACAAGATAAGGGAAAGGCTATATATATATATATGGAACAGTATGTGCACATAATTGTGCTTCACCATAAAGGTAGCAACCCTTAGGGAAGATCCACCTCCCATGATTTGCTCAGCACAAGCATGGCAAGGTACACAGAACCCACATGATATTTATTTGGCTTTTGTGGGATTTCAGGCTTTTTCATGTGTATCTTAGAATCAGCTTATCAAGTCCTCCATAAAGACGTCAGAGATCTACACTGGTGGGGTGGTAAGGCCAGATCAACTTGAGGAGAATCAGCATCTAAGCAGTATTGAAACTTTCAACACAGAGTCCTTGAGATCCTTCTTCTACAACCTGCTGTTTATATTTACAACTAGTAGTGGGCTCCTCTACTCAAAGGCAGATACTACTATGTGTGACAACCATGACTTCTGAGTAGGATGCACCTACTCACAGTTCCACTGTGTGTTTACCTGTCTGACAGGCTTGGTGGCACATACTATAATCAGACTTAATCATGATAGAGAGATAGGGAAAATCCTAATTCAAAACCAGCTCAGGTAAAAACTAAATGAGACCTTTCTCTCAATGAATAAGTCAAGTGTGTTGTTATGCTCCTGTGTTCCCCCACCCCTCTACATGAAACCTTATCTGAAAAATGACTAAAATGCAAAATAGAAGCTAGGACTGTGGTAGAGCACTATCCGGAAGATGCAAGGCTCAGAGTTTAAACTTCATTATTGTCAAAAAGCAAATATTAAAAAAAAAATCTCTTCTCCTCAAATTGATGTTTATCAATCTATCTGTTTTTTTAAAATAGAAATTGACAAGCTGTATCTAAAATATTTACAAAAATGCCAAAATTCTAGACGATTTACAATAACCTGCAGCAAAACAAGAGGGATGTCTGGTGCTGGGGGCTCACTCCTGTAATGCTAGCTACTCAGGAGGCTGAGATGTGAGGATCACAGTTCAAAGTCATCCAGGCAGGAAAGTCCGTGAGACTCTTATCTTCAATTAATCACCAGAAAATTGGAAGTGGTGCTGTGGCTTAAGTGGTAGAGTGTTAGCCTTGAGCTGAAGAGCCCAGGGACAGTGTCTAGGCTCAAAGATTAATCCCTCCCCCATCTAAAAAGAAAAAAAGTAAACAAAAAAAAGAGGGATAAGTAAAATACAGTATGATTGCTATCTTGTTAAATATGCAGAATTCTTAGACATCCCCAAAATACCATCCTGCAATGCACTATTCTAAGGCTGCAAATGCAATGCAATAATACAATGAATGTATGGGATATGGTACAGTTTTTTATTTGTAGATTCCATATTTGCTGTTTTACTTGCTCTATGTTGGTAACAACTCTCTTGCTTTTCTTCATGGGGCTACATTTCTCTAATCTCTGGGTTGGGGGGTGCTTTTTTATAAATTTTTATTTTGAAAATACTGTACAGAGGGGTTACAGTTACATGAGCAAGGTAAAGAATACATTTCTTATCAAGCACTGTTGCCTCATCCTTTGTTTTTTCCCTATCATCCCTTCCCTCCCACTTCCACAACTACACCCCCCCTCCTAAATTGTAAAGTTCATTGTTCAACAGTATCTTGTACATCTCATTGTTACAATGGGTCAACCCTTAGAACAGTTTTTTAATGAAATACCATGTAGCTGGTCTTAACCTAAGCACAAAAGTCATCTAAATCTGCATCTAGAAGTAAGATTCAGATAGAATAAGATATCTGAAACATTAGAGGAATTTAACATAAGAGAAATTCCCACTGCTTACTTTAGATATGAAGGGACTATGGAGTTGGGTGACTCCCATGAACTAAATGTGTCTTCCAACCAGTAAGAAAACTGTATTTTAATCCTACAAATATAAGAAACAGAATTCTAAAAATTATCTAAATAAAGGTGGAATAGGACACCAAAAACAAGAGAATTCAGCTATCTGATGTGTAAATTTTATCCTGTGGAAATTTGAGCAGAGACCTCAGCAAAGCAATCACTATACTGTTAACCCACTAGACTGTAAGATAATCATAGGTATTGTTTTAAATTGTTAAGCATATTTAATTTCCTATTAAGCAATACAAACAAATATACTGACTTAATAACTTACAAATATTCACAGTAGTAAAGTAATATAGTGTTGATTATACATTGTATAAAGATAAGAAAAAGCATCAGTAGTATAATAGACAATCAAAACTTCTCTGACATAAATAGTTACTTGATTTTCAAAGTGGCAACAATTCATTAACGGAATGAATGTTTTTCAACCATTGAAACCATTACAATTGAACATCCACACAAAGGAAAAAAATCAGTATCTACTAAACATGACACACAAAAATTGCTATGAGATTCACCATAGCCAGTAATGCATAAAATTTAAAACTAAAAAAAAAATCTTTTAAAAAAATTGGGAGGATTTCATTGCAACCTAAATAGACAAAATTTACTTTGAAAGAACATAAAAACTAAAAATTATTTCCTAAAAATAGTGCAAAGATTTTTATGTGTAAAATTTGAAATACTCTGTGGGTCTAGGAAGCCTCTATGAAAATAAAATTATAATCAACTGGTAAGGAAATATTCACAATATACATATCAGGTTCCCATTACTATAAAATGATATTTGAGATACTAAGCAGAAAAGATTGTTTTGGTTACATTTTTAGAGATTTGGTTACTCTTTTAGAGACCTCATCACCTGAAGCAGAAAAAAAAAATGTTTTGGGTTTTCCATGGAAGTGCATATGTGGGAGAGAGAAGGGGGGGTTAGGAAAGGAGGGGGGAAAAGGGGGAGGGAAGGAGGGAAGAAGGGAGGGAAGAGGCAGACAGACAGAGAGATAGACAAGAGAGAAGGAGAAAGACAAAGAGAGAGAAAAGAATAATTGAAGAAATTATGGCTGAAACTTTGAAATTAGGTAGCAAGTCATGAAGCTCAAGAAGCATCAAGAAGCTTAATAGATTTTAAGTAAGATGAATTCGAAGAAGGCCCACATTGAGATTTTATAATAAAAATTTCAGAGAATCATGAAAGTAGCAAGGAAGAAGTGACATCTCAAATGCAGGAAGTATGCACTAAGATTGTCAGCATATTAGTATATTTCTCACCAGAAACTTTGGAGATCAGAATACAGTGGGACTGGATACTCATAGTCCTAGAAAAAGGAGAATGTTAACCAACAATCTTTTTTTTTTTTTTTGTCGGTCATTGGGCTTGAACTCTGGGCCTGGGCACTGTCCCTGCACTCTTCAGCTCAAGGTGAGTGTTCCACCTCTTGAGCCACCGCGACACTTCCACTTTTTTAGTGTTTTATTGGAGATCAGAGTCTTACGGACTTTTCTGCCTGGGCTGGCTTTGAACCATGATTCTAAGATCTCAGCCTCCTGAGTAGCTAGGATTACAGGTGTGAGCCACCAACACCCTGTTATCCAACAATCTTATACCCAACTAAATTGTCTTTCAAAGGAAATTAAAATGGTCAGGAATAAGCCAAAGCTGAGAGATAATATGTTTTTGTCACTAGGACAACCTTATGAAAAGTACTCATGGAGTCATGAAAAGACACTAGATTAACTCAAAGATACAGACATAAAAATGTCAAGTAATGTTAATGATGAGGACAATTATAATAGTTACTATTAATAATAGTTTTTCTCTACTTTTGATTTAACATAATTTATATAGTAACACATTTAAGAAAATCATTAGTTTATATTTTTGGTATAATGTATTTTGTGATATCCACCACTGAAATGATTAAGAATAAAGCTGTTGGAAAAGCAGAGTTTGGTGTGCAGTTGAGAAATATTCAAGTTAGAATTTTATAATTTGAATATTTCCAGTACAATCTCCATGGTAACTATGAAAATGCTTATGTTTTCTTTATAATAGAATACTCCGAAAATGAAATACTAAAGGGGTTTGAATATATCACTACAGAAAAGCAATAAAAAATAAAACAATGCAGTGTAGTAGGGATAAAAATCTATATGTCATATGGGGAAATAAAAAATGCTATAAACTAGTCTCTCCTTATCAGAAATGAATTTAATCGTAAATAAATTCTCCAATCAAAAGACAGTCATAGGAGAGATTTCTAAAAATCCATCTCTATGCTATCTATCAGATATTCATTTTATACCCATATAGATCACAGATGGAAAGATGGAAAAAGGTATTTCATGAAAATAATAATAAAAGAAAGCAAGGGTGGATATATACTAAGGTCAGACAAAATATAGAAAAAATTACATGAAACAAAGTAGAACAGTATATGTAAATAAAATTTTTCAATACAAAAAAAACACAACTATTAAATTATGACAAACTACAAAACATGTAAAATTTGTAAAAATGAAATATTCAAAAATATTCAGTTAAACGAAACACATCAGTCACAAAATCAAACTACAACTTCTATGTTTCTACATATATGAGGTAAAGTAATAAGAAACTAAAAAACAAAATGGTGATTATAGGATCTGAGTGATTCTAAAAGAAAAATTGTTCTGAAGATATATGGTGGATACAATTGTACAGCTTTACAAATGTATTTGTGGCCAATGAACTTACACCTAAAAGTGAAAGAAAGTATTTAATTTTATGTTATGCGTATTTTAACTCTATTAAAAATAGAAAAAATATCCTACGTTGTTTAACAGGAATTGCATATTAAAAGATGTAGTCATGCACTGCAATATATTTTACTTATTACTAACATCATGGAGATGATTCCACAAGGTGTAACTTTACAACTGTCTTTCTTTGTGTGAATATACCCTTTGGTTTTCTCACACTAATAAAAAATAATCTAGTAATGCATTTTTCTGAATATATCTATTTTTACTTTTTAACAACTTATGACTCTATTAGTTGCTAAGACATATATAAAAATAGTTCTTAAAACCAGTGTCATCAGGAAAATTCACATTTGAAACAAATTAGTTGGCTGGCACCAGGGGCTCACACCTGTAATTCTAGCTACTCAGAAGGCTGAGATCTGAGGATCACGGTTCAAAGCCAGCCGGGAAAAGAAAGTCCATGAGACTCTAATCTCCAATAAGCCACTTGAAAACCAGAAGTGGTGCTGTGGCTCAAGTGGTAGAGCGCTCACCTTGAGCTGAGGAGCTAAGGGACAGCGCCCAAGCCCAGAGTTCAAGCCCCACGACCAACCAAAAAAAAAAGTTAGTTGCAACAAAACGCTCAATACAATGTGTAGTAGTAAATGGGTAAATGAATAAAGAAAAGAGGAAGAGAATGCAGTCAAGAAGTCTATATATTTCATAAATAAGTAGAGTAAGGGAAGGGGTGGATAGGGAAGGAATGGATGAGAATGCTGAAAGAGGTGACATTAATCAGGATTCTTTGCATTCATAATCTGAGAGTCAAGTGGAAACTCCTTTGCACAACTACTTAAAGATAAGAAGAGAAAGGTGAAATAACAAAATAAAAAAGAAAAAGGGACAGAAAATAAGTTTGAAAATGTTAATTTCAAAGATGTAAAGCAAGTATCTCATCCTGGCTGTGAGGAACATAAAATGCCAGTAGTTTCTTAATGATAAATGTAATCGAACACTTTGCTCTCCAATATTTACTGCAAGAAAATGTATGGGTATTTCCACAAAATGTCTTGTTTGTCAATGTTTATATTTTGAAAAACTAGAACACATAAAACTTTTATGAAAAGATAGAAAAATTCTGTGATCCCTCAAACTCAGAATGTCAAGAGTAAAGAGTGGGGGGCGGGATGGGAAGGGATGAGAAGGGGAAACAAAGAAGGAGGCAACAATGCTTGATAAGAAATCTACTCATTACCTTGCCCATGTAATTGTAACCCCTCTGTATGGTAGTTTCACAAAAAAAAATTTTTTTAAACAAAGAGCAAAGTGTGATATTGAAGGGATAGCAAAAATCACAGGGAAATGTCCCTATCATAACATCATGCATTTTTATCACTTTGTTAAAGTTGTACAGCCCAATATTTGTAAATCTAATGACTAATTTTGCCTATACACCACTACCATCTTTATAGTCACTATTAAGTGATTGCATATAAGATGGACATGAATCTCAGTGGAGGAAATGGAGTACAGGAGCAGAATGTTCTAGTCTATGTGCAGGATATCCTACCCAATGATGCATATGTTCATGACATGATCCCAGCTTGACACCACTGGAAAACGGTGACATATCTGAGAAGTACAGTTGAATGGGAGGTCAAAGTATTTCCAAATAAGAAATCAGACCCAGAGGAGACCTGGCAAAACTACAAAGCAACCTCACAGAACCCCCAGTATTATTACAAAAGACACACAATTTCCATACATATAAGGATGAATTTTGAAACATATTTTCTTTCAGATTTAGAAATGTTTTTAAAGGGCTGGGAAGGTGGCTCAGTGGTAGAGCACTTGCCTTGCATGCCTGAGGCCTCAATTCCTCAGCACCACATAAACAGAAAAAAAAAAGCTGGAAGTGGTGCTGTGGCTCAAGTGGTAGAGCACTAGCCTTGAGCTGAAGAGCTGAGGGACAGCGCCCAGGCCCAGAGTTCAGGCCCCACGACCAGACCCAAGAAAAAAAAAAAAAGAAAGAAATGTTTTTAAATTATCTTTAAGCAGTTGTGCGAAGGAGTTTTAATTTTTTTAATTATCTTTAAGTAGTTGTGCAAAGGAGTTTTAATTTTTTAATTATCTTTAAGTAGTTGTACAAAGGAGTTGCCATTTAATTGAAGTAGTTATGAATACAATGTATCTTGAGTAGTGTCACCCTTTTAGCATTCTCACCGATCCCTGGATCTAAGCTTTCTCTTACTCTTAGTTTTGTATGATATTTTGGATTCTTGACTGTGTTCTCCTTCCACCCCCTCTTTTCCTCTTCATTTGTTCACACTTTTCCCCTTGACCCCACCCCGCCCCTTTGAGTACCCACCTCCTGATGCTTTATGTTGCTGAACTTGAGACATATATAGATTTTTTTTTAATCTAAAAGGCCATTGTACATCAATTGATATTTCGTCTCCAAAAAGACTTTGCTGCAGATTATGGAACTCAAAATGGAAGTTATTTGAAGAGACTTTGTGAGCTAACTGGGGAGTCAATGTAATGTTACAAAGAGCTAAACATTTCAAAGACTGAAAAAGTCAGATTCCCTTTTGATTAAGAAAGACTTTATTGTCTAGAAAATTAGCATCTCCCATAGAAGTGTGCAGAGAACTCAGAAAAGTTTTATGCAAGGGCTTCTGCTTTGTATATATCTCAAAGCGGTATGAAATCTGTCCCATCAGGAGTTTAAATAGTTCCCCTTGTTGAAGGTAAAGTCTAAACATCTTCAGTGAAGGATTGAAATCAGTTATAAAACTCTTTACTGTAACTCTTGCTCCCATTTGAGACTAAAACTCAGCAAAGAATGTCAGGAAAATTTTCTTCCTTTGCTTTTAGCAAAATAGCAATCTGACATTTCTCAATACTGTTTTGTATAATCAAGGCCAAAGTAAATCCTATTGTTTCCTCAAAATTGACTAAAGTGTGTGTTTTTTGTGGTTTTTGTACTCTATAATTTGACAGAGTGCTTTTCATTAGAGTTGTGAATAAATATTTCAAGACAAGTTACTTGATTAGTTTGGCTTCCAGTTAGAAGAGAATTCTCAACGTATTAAACCATGATGCCCACCACCATATTTTTCTATTGGAAAAATGCAGACAGAGAAATACAATGACCATCTAAGCAAAATATGTAAGAAGAGTTTAGGTAATAAAGAATTCATGAGAGGTAGGCATGGTTATGTTTCAGAGAATATTTCACAATAAGTCAGATATTTAGCTATTCCAGCTATTTTTCCTGCCATTTCAAATTACTTTATTTCAACATGCTAGATAATTTGTCCTAGTCTCACTTTTCTCTTCAGTGTAATTCAAACATATTTATTCCACAAATATTTGCTGACCCTCTACTATGAACAAGGAATGATAGATTTGAAGAAGTAGGTGTATATCTGATATGATCTCTGCTTTGCAAATAATATAATAAATATGTAAAGTTCATAAGGTAACAGAAAAATACTGTGAACTCATCAAATTTAGTTTAGGAGATAGGAAAGGAAAAAGTGCTGAGATTCAGCAGGAAAGTGATCTGCTTGATTTGAGAAAGACTGGTGATAAGTAGAATGTGGAATTTATAGGCAGAGGTGTCTAGGTAGTTAGAAGCAAGTGTTTGCAACTCAATAGATACTGAAGTTGCTAAAGATGGTTGGGGATCAAATGGAATTATTAATGTCAGTATTGTAAAGACTGTAAAGAATCATTTAAATTTGAGCTCTAGCTATGTGACATCTGGCAGGAACTATGAATTATTCTTATGTGAGTGCTGTTGGTATTAAATTATCTATTGACTGTTGCATTGCATGAAATTGTTCATGCTTATCTTACAGCACACAATTTTTAATGCAAAGAGAATATTCTGACTTACCAAGTCAAATATAAGTTTAATATAGAACATTAAGCACTTTCTGGGAGAATGCTTTATAGAAAATGTTAGATGTTCCATAAAGATTGTTAACTTGTGAACAAAAGGGACAGAGTTTTACAAAATGAAGAAAGAAAAAATTAATCAAATATTGACTGTTGAGATTTTTTGGGTCTGGTCGTGGGGCCTGAACTCTGGGCCTGGGCACTGTCCCTTAGCTCTTCAGCTCAAGACTAGCACTCTACCATTTGAGCCACAGTGCCACTTCCGGCTTTTTTTTTTCCTGCTTACGTGGTGCTGAGGAATCGAGCCTAGGGCCTCAAGCATGCAAGGCAAGTGCTTTACCACTGAGCCACTTTCCCAGCCCCTGACTGTTGAGATTTCTAAGGTTTATTTTATAAGGCATAGTATCCAAACATGGAATCCATAATGGATTAGAAATTATAACCCTCATATCATTATCACAATCTTTAAGATTAATATTTCTTAAGCATTTATTAAACAAAAGCATTTTCCTTCTGGGTTCAGTTTAGATAAACTAATTGATTCATCTTCAAACCCCTTGAGATTAGTATGCTGGAGAGTGAAAAAGAGAGTGGTCAAAACAGGAATTCTGAACTCTGAGAAGCTGAATTAGAAACTTAGCTCTATTTCTGATTGTTTAGGGAAATCTCAGCAAAATTCTGAAACCTTATCTTCATCAGTATCAAATATAATAATAGTTTAGTATAGTAACCCTGGTTTATACAAGTACTAAAAATAGTGCTGGATTATTGATTTTTATAAACATTACTTTTGGTAACTAGCTGGCAACATTATAATAAGTACTTCTTTGTAGGCACAAGAATGAAAAGCAATTAATACAATGATTTATTGAGTTTTCATCCCATCCCAGGAGAAAAAAAAATTGTCAACCAATCATCCACTGAAAGAATAGAATAGAACATTAGCACATCCGTCGTGATTATTAATTCAGAATGAATTAAACTACCTAATGCCTAGATTGGGGTGTTTGTGTAAATACAGCATATACTTAACTAAAAACAGTACACTATATAGATATATATATTTTTTTTTCTTGGTCAGTCCTGGAACTTGAACTCAGGGTCTGGTGCTGTCTCTGAGCATTTTTGCTCCAAGCTAGTGCTCTTCTACTTGAGCCATCTCTCTGCTTCTGGATTTTTGGTGATTAATAAGAGATAAAGGTTTGATGGACATTCTTGCTCAGGCTAGCTTTGAATAGTGATTCTCAGATCTTAACCTTCTATATCACTAAGATTACAGGTATGAGACATGAAAACTCTAAAATGATATTACATCTTAAAACATGAAAGTAGTCAGGTACCATTGGCTCACACCTGTAATCCTAGCTACTCAGGAGACTGAAATCTGAGGATTGTGGTTCAAAGCCAGCCCAGGCAGGAAAGTCCATGAAATTCTTACCTCCAGTAAACCACCAGAAAACCGGAAGTGGCACTGTAGCTCAAGTGGTACAATGCTAGCTTTGAGCTGAAGAGTTGAGGGACATCGCATAGGCCCAGAGTTCAAGCCCCATGATTGACAAAAATAAAATAAAAAATAAAACATGAAAGTAATTATATAATTACTTGATATAATTGCATACTTAATTATATGATTAGTATATTCCAGTTTTCTTGCTTCAAGTTTAACACAACTTCTAGTTATCATATTATATACTCATTTAATAGCTACTGCAGTTACTGTAGCATATCTTACATACATAGGATGGTTAGTACATTTCTTGTCAAACATTGTTACGCTCTCCCTCATTTTTCCCCACCCCCCAATTTCAAAGTCAAAACACTGGGTAAAAGTGCTTTGAAAATTTGTAGTAACAGACACAAAATGTAGTGCAAGATTCACTCAGAAATGACCTGTATCAAACAATATAAAGTTTTCAGGACTTTCCTTTCTACTACTATATCTTATCTAGGATGCCTTTTCTCCACTAATGATCACATATGCTAAACAAAGCCATATTTAAATTTCCAAATGTACTTTAATTATTTATTATCTTTGGCAGCCAGCTCCAAATCCTCATGCCTACACCACCAGCATTCTCTTGGGTGTTGTCTATTTAACAGATGAGATGAATTTATGATGATTTCCTTCTCTTAGGTTCAAAATATTAAGTTGAAATCTAAACATGATTTGAAAATAAGCAAGGCCCTTTTCCAAACATCATTTAATACTTGGAGCCATGGTTTGGATAGCTGTATAACTACTCAGGAAGCAAACTGGCTTGCTTATATAAACCACAACTATGCACTTATTTTATATTCTCCTGAATGGCTAAGCTGACACCCTGAAGACATTTTTTAAATTTTATTTAAAACACATATCACCTTACTTCTCTCTTTAGAATCTAAAAGGCACTTTACCATAGATCTGAAAGAAAATATAATTTATGAGTTATAAATGTGTGTGGTAGAGTAAGTTAAAGATACATTTCAAAATAACCCATATAACTCCCTGTTGTTGTAAAATTAAATAACCATCTATAGAATTTAATTAAAATTACCAACATGGTCTACATTTTGAGTGATTAACTTGCCTCTTGCCTTTTCTCTCTTTCTCTGTATATCAATATAGATACCTATGTTGATACATATCTATATATCTATATTGATAGATCTCTCTTTCTCTAAATATCAAATATATAGAGATCTAGATAGGCATATATCTATTTCTCCCTTACCCACCCCTTCCCTCACTCTTTTTAATCTTGTAAGATATACATTGAATCTTTTTTTTTGGATGGGGGGGTCCAGTCATGGGGCTTGAACTCTGGGCCTGGGCGCTGTCCCTCAGCTCTTCAGCTCAAGGCTAGCGCTCTACCACTTGAGCTACAGCACTACTTCCGGCTTTTTTTTCTTTTTGCTTATGTGGTGCTGGAATCGAACCCAGGGCCTCAGGCATGCAAGGCAAGCACTCTACCACTGAGCCACCTTCCCAGCCCCATACATTGAATCTTGATTGCATTCTCCCTTCTCTTCATTTGTCTATCTCTTTCCCCTTGACTCCACCCCACCTCTTTCAAGTAAAATTTGATCAACCACTCTGGAAAGTAATATGCAATTTCCTCAAAATTAAACATACAAAAACATTAATCCTTATCATCTAAAAGTTCCACTCCTTGGCAATTGTCCAAATAGATTACAAACCAGGATACAATAAAGCCACCCATAAAACTAAGTGTATTTTTGTTTCTATAGTTTGGATCTATGACTTCTGATGTCTCTGTGAGCCAGCATTAAAATAAATATGGCTTATCAAATATATTCATTATTATTTATTTTATTGATATTATTGTCTCATTATGAAAAATGCATATAATATGTGTTATCTTAATGAACAAGCTCTCTATATTTTGTAATTTGGTTGAAATACTAGGCATCATTAAGATTTTTAGTCCCATCATACATACAGCATTCTGAAATAATCTGCTACGTTATAATATTGTCGGCTTGGGAAATTGTTCTAGATGAATGTACTAAAGGAGTAATTACTTAAATAAATTTCTGATATAAATTTATTTAATTATCTTTGTATCAATTTATATGAACACAGCAAAGGATATATAAGATGGAAATATGATCATATGGTTATTATAATTATTTTGGACTCAGGAACTAGCAAAGAAAAATTAGGAACCTGTACATAAATTCTTATATTTCATTGTAACATTCATTGACTCCCAAAATCTTTATTAATGTAGTCCTATTCATGTGTGTCATGGGAACATTGGATGTAATTTATTTATGTAAATATTGAAGCATTAGTCAATGAGTTCTTTATATGGATGCACTAATGTGTGGTATATGGAAATCTTCAAATGTATATTATTTTTCTAATGTGCAGTATAAGGAATTCTTCAACCCTGCTATTGATTGACTTGAGAAAAGAATAGTCATGTAGTTTGTAAATCTAATGAAATTTATTGAAATACCTCTAAAATTGAACAAGAGTTGTCCTATCCCTTAAGTGATGGTATCATCAGGTGTTGCAAACTCATCTCCCACAAATGTGAAATTTTATCTTCAGATAATCATCTTTAATTGAAATTGAATTTTTCAGTCAACCCAAATTTGTGCATAAGTGCTAGGCCCAACACGTGCCAGACACTCTTTTCTTATTGGGTATGGGACAAAATTTTCTCACTTTACACTCATCATTTTGGATGTGAGTCTGAAGCTACTCTAAAGAGTGTATCTGTTCCCTACTGCTTTTACTTATGTCAGAAATTCCAATGCTGGACTTTGGCCCCTTGCTTTCTGTTCCAAGAATATATTTTGCTACACCTTCCAGAAGAGAAAACACTCAAGCTTTTAACTTTGTAAACTCTGTATTTTTCCTCTTCCTTCAGTGCCACTTTCGGACTTACATTTAATGAACAACTCTCACCTAAATGTGTCATTGTTTTTGTAAATGGCACAGTGCTGCCTCTAAGAAGTAAAACATTCACCAGCATCCGCGGCTCAAGCCTGTAACCCTAGCTACTCAAGAAGCTGAGGTGAGGATTGCAGTTTGAAACCACCCCAGGCAGGCATGTCTGTGAGATTATAAAATGTCCAGCCTAAAGTAGAATATTGTTAATGCATTCATGGAAGTGTTCTGGATTTTTCCAACTGCATCTTTTATTGTAATGCATTGTAAATAGGTATGCTTATTTCTTCAGCTGAACTGCAATCCTCTTGCGAACAAAATTACATTTCTAACAAACATCTCAATTCCTGGTACACAGAAAATATTTTTAAAACACTTGAAGAGTAAGTAAACTAAGTTAAATTTATAATTAGCTAAAGCCCCCTTGAATGTCCTCATTAAACAATACCATTAAGCCAGGTGCTGGTGGCTCACATCTGTAATCCTAGCTACTCAGGAGGCTGAGATCTGAGGGTTGTGGTTCAAAGCCACCCCTGGCAGGAAATTCCATGAGACTCTTATCTCCAGTAAACCATAAGAAAAACCAGGAGTGGCACTGTGGCTCAAGTGGTATAGTGCTAGCCTTCAGCTAAAGAGCTGAGGGACAGCTCCCAGTCCCAGAGTTCAAGCCCCACAATTGACCAAAAACAAAAAAGAGTAACATTAAAACTCTCAGTGCAGGCCCAACCCTCATGCCTCACACCAAAACTCTTAGCTGCCAAGGAGGTTGAGATCTGAGGATCATGGTTTGCTGCCAACCCAGGGAGGAAATACTGTGAGACTCTTATATCCAATAAACTACAAAAAAAAAAAAATATCCAGAAGTATAGCTGTGGCTCAAGAGGGAGAGTACTAGGCCTTGAGTAAAAAAGCTCAAGGAGAGCACCTAGGCCCCAAGTTCAAGCCCAAGGACAGGCACAACACACACACACACACACACACACACACACACACACACACACACACACACACACACACACACTTCAATAAAAATTTAAGAATCAAGAACATACTAGTGTTCATCCTTCCCAAGGATATTATCTATTAAAATTGAATATATTCTCCAGAAGCATGTAGTAAATGTGTCGAAACTCAGAATAGTTTTATTCTGTTTCTTTCAGTGGTGAACCTTAATTCTGTCCAGAATTAGCCTTTCAACAATCACAATTGGCCACACCAAATACTCATAGTAGCTTTTTGTTGCTCTTGGCAGCCAGCAGTCCCTACTTAGCTTTCGGCAGTCAATAACAGTCCTTCACATTTGTCAATAGCCATCAGAAATTAAGAGGACAACAGAATTGCTCTAAGAATTTAGCAACTATTTTTATGAATTTTAATAGACCAAAAAAATCTCTAAAGCTCACAAAACTGTAAGAAAGCGCCAGAGACAGGGCTTTTGTAAAAACTATGGTTTTTAAATGTTATTGTAAAGGTCATGTACAGAGGGGTTATAGTTACATAAGTCAGGTAATAAGTACATTTCTTTTTGAAAAGTGTCACCCCCCCTACTCCCTTATTCTCTCCCAGTTTCAAAAATGCAACATTTTATGAAATGGTTGGAACCAATCCTTTTTAAACTTTAGACTAATTTCCTTTGAAAAATAATCTTTCAAAATAATACTTTGACTCTAAAACACAATCAAATACTCTAAAAGACATGAAGATTTAGATCATCACCTTGGCTCACTTCTGTAGTTCCTTCTACTTGTTGGAGATTTGGAAACTATGGTTTGTGACTAGTCAGGGTAGAAAGTTAGTGAGACATTCCCTATCTCAACAAATAAGTAGATGTTAATGGTACTTGCCTGTAATCCCGGTTGCAGAAGAGCTGTAGGTAAAAGGATAATTGTCTGAGGCTGCCTTGGACAAGATGCCAATAATTAAAACCAACAGTAGCTGGGGACTTGAACATGTTCCTAACAAGTTCAACACCCATGCCTAGACAACAAAAGTGCTATAAAAAGAATTTATAAATTGATCCTTGAAAAATAAGGGAGAGGGTAACAAGTTCAACAAGAAATGTACTGATTATCTTACTTATGTAACTGTAACCCCAATGTATATCACCTTGACAATAAAATTTAAATTTAAATTAAAAAAATGTCCAGTGAGATAATCTGGAGTAAAATATATTAGGTAGATTGGCTTTCCTGCAATTTCATGCAATTTCAAGTGTCTCCAAGCATAAAAGGTAAGGTTTAATTTAGAAATGCTTATAAATATGTATGATTCCAGATATAATTATGTAATATGTGATCTTATTTATCACAGAGGAAATTAAATGTCAACTAATAGGGGCTAAAGAAACTGTGGAATTCAAGACGAGACAACTCAGACATTAAATAAGTATTTTGTAAAACATTTAAGAACATATACAAACCTTTGTGAGTGATTTGGATTTTGAAAAGTTAAAAAAAAACATGGATGGAAAGAGATTTCCAACTGTGTTAAAACAAACTTTCAGACTCCTTATATATGTGTATAGGTTGATATGCATCGAAAAACCTGTGACAATTTCAAAATGTTAGCACATTTTTGTCTTGGGAATAAAAACAGTACAAGTCTATCAACCATTCCTAAGAGACACAGATAGATCTTTTAGGGTATTTGGCATGATGCCGCACATAAAACAAACTCAATCCAAATTTATTTTTATTGAAAACATCAAACTGTTGTTATTGAACTGTTACTAATTTTCACTCCTATGCTTCCTCCCCTTCTAAATTTTCTAGACTTGTAAATCTTTGGTTACTTGAAAAAATATTAAAGAATATTTTAGTTACTATGAAAAAAATGAAAAATTACACAACTCACCAAAAAATGTCCACAAACATGGTAAAGGAAACAAATCTAGGAAACTATTATCTATCCTTTCACTTTGTTTCTTAAACAAATTCAGTTTTCTATGGGAACCCCTCTTTAAATTACCTATTTATATTTCTTTTTTATGGCATTTTTAGGCACATATGAAAGAAGAAAGATGAATCAGGTGAAGATAAATAATTCCACAAGTAATATTGAAAATTAACTCATACCCTATAGGCTATGAATTTATTGGGCACTTCAGATGTTTGATTGAACTGAACAATTAGCCATGAGGATGGATGAAATCAGGGAACAAACGTGGATCCCTATGGCATACATTTCATATTTCTGAAACTCTGTGACAGACCCAGAACTGCTCTTCTATTTTATTTTATTTTATTTTATTGTCAGTTCTGGGACTGAATTTAAGGCCTGGTGCTGTCCCGGAGCTTTTTCACTCACGGCTAGCACTTTGAGCCACAGTTCCACTTGTGGTTTCCTGGTGGTTAACTGGGGATCAGAATCTCACAGATTTTCCTGCTCAGTCTGGCTTTGAACCATAATCCTCAGATCTCAGGCTCCTGAGTAGCTAGGATTACAGGTATGAACCGCAAGCACCCAGCAGAACTGCTCTCTTATGATGGACATTTCTCTATAGAATTTTTATAGTCTGTTTACAATGATGGATGCTAGTTCCAAATGCAAAGCAACAAACAATCTCATACAGGGTAAAACTGGTTAAATTCTAACAAATTGCTTCCACATATTAAACTTTTACTGCTTTGTTAATTTGAATGCCTCTGACTTTTCAATAACTTGTAAACTCCAAGTAGTTGTACTACCTGAAAGTAAAAAGAATCTGCTTCTCCCTCTGGAAAACACTTTTTAAATTACATAGTTCCCCAAGTGGTATTTTTTGGAAATACACATAGTGGGAAAAAAATTCTAGTGGCTTGTTATTTTTCAATTTTATTTTGCTTTTCCATTTTGTTTCCAAATTGAGTTCTAGTGTTAAGATATTTCTTGCTGGTGTAACATGAAGATAGAAAGAAGAGACCGTTTCCTTTAAATCAATTTTGAGTGTTGTGGATATTTTTCAACCTGTTTATTTCACAGAATTGTAGCAATTCATATTTTTCTATCATGAAACACAACATTAAGCATCAGCTGGGAACACAAGAGAAGAGTAGTTTTAAGAGCATCATTAAAAGAGAAATTATAATTTTTCATCATAGTTGTTTTTCTGAGAAAAGAAAAGGGTCATTATGTTGGACTTAATTTTTCTTGGACTTAGTAATGAATCTAGATAATTTAAGTCAAAGAAACTATGAGTCTAAAATGTTTCTTGTTAAAAGAAAAATCAGAGTACATACTCAATACCAAGATTTATTTTCAAGCCAGGGGCCAGTGGCTCATGCTTGTAATTTTAGTTGCTTAGGAACCTGAGATATGAGCAATAAGCTTCAAAGCCAATAGACAAATACGTAAGACTCTTATCTTCAATAAACCAGAAAAAAAATAGGAAGGGGATGTGTGGCTCAAGTGATAGAGTACCAGCCTTGAATGAACAACCACACAAGACTGCAGAGTCCTGAATTCAAGTCCCAATACTGGAAAAAAAAAGATTTATTTAATAAGAATCTATATGCCTATAACTTCCCATCAACAGATATGGGGGTAACTTTGGCAAAATAATTATAGGCCATAGCACCAGAGAACAGGAACATGAATGTTCATGTCACACTAACTGGTCGCACAGTCCTCAAATCCGAGTCCAAGTCCCATTTACCTTCCCATGATGCATTTCTCACCTACTTGCGTCTTCCAGAAATGAGAAACCTAAAATATATGAGGGATATTTAGTTTTAATTTTTGTTGATTTATTTGGTAGTTTGTTGTTTTGTTTTGTTTTTTACTTAAGAGACATATTCATAATTTTGCAAATTAGGTACAACAAATGTTAACAAATACTAGAGTAATACAGACATATTAGCACGTACAAGCACCAGTAGAAAGGTCCCCCAGCAGAGGCAGCCCACTAAAGGCTGTTCTACATGGAATATCCTTCTCCCCTTTTCTTTGTAAGTTAGTCCCAACACTGAATGGAGTTATGGATACGCAGTATAGGGAGTGTATTATCACTGTTCTACAAGGGGAAACAGGAAAGAAATACAACTTAATATATTTAACAGGGCAAATCCCAGAGCACAGTACTCTGTGTGTCTATGATTTATCCAGCAACATACTTTTGCAAGGCAATGGATGCATTGCTCATCAGTTAGTAACTAAAGGCTGCCTGGCAATGAACATATTTTCATTTTTTAGCATTATATACCTCATCATTTTCGTTTATGGAGAAATAATTGAAATATTTGGGGTTTTTGAGAGACTTGTTTTCTGATGCTGGTAATGGAGTTAAAAGTTCAGAGCCTCATATTTGTCAGTTAGGTACACTACCACTTGAGCCATGTCCTCAGACTTATTTTTGTTTTTTTCAATTAGTATATTACTCTTTTTGCTGGGGGTTGGCCATGGGCCTCCATCCCCTACCTAGGTCTCTCATGTAGTTGGGATTACAGGGTATTTACCACAAGGCCCAGCTAAGAATTGTTTCAATGATAGTTATTCCTGGAATACAATTTGTTATTTGATGCACTAATTCTATGTGAAATAATTACAATAATCTTGCTATTGAAAGCATTTGTCACTTCATATTACATGTGTATATGTATGCTGAGAATACTTAAGACATACTTGCTTAGAAGATTTCAAGTATGCAATGTGTTATCATTAGCACCATACTGTCTGCTCTGTCTCCACAACATATCCACATTAAAATGGAATATTTACTTTCTTTGGTAAATAGCTCTTAATTTCTCTGCCTTGCCTGCCTCCCCCACCCCATGGAAACCACCATTCTACTATCAGTGTGATTCGAGCGTTTTCATATACCACAAACAATTGGATACACAGACAATATCTGACTTTCCATTTCAGTCTTATTTAACTGAGAATAATGTTCTATAGTTTGTACATTTTGTCCAAAATGGAAAGATTTGGTTTTTAAAGCTGAATAATTTCCCATCATGTGAATTTATGCATGCAGATACATATATTACACTTACAATGTCTATAGGTATGTATGTGAGGGCATCCACTCAGTTGATATCTTTTGCTTCAGCATTAAAGACCTATCTTTCTAAGATTTATTGATGTAAAAATGACAAATAAAATGGTACAAGTTGAAGATAAAATATTTGATGACTTCATATATACTTCATATATATGTGAACTGACTACCACAATCAAGTCTGCTCTATCAGTCACCTGAATGAGCTACTACTTTTCGCTTATAGGTTTTGTTTAGTAGTGAAGTTAATGCCTCCTTTTTAACTGATTTTTTTTCTGTAGCAAATGATACTTGCTTTAAAAAAAATACTCAAAACATTGGGAATCCAATGGATGCTTCCATCTCTGCAAGTGTTATCTTTGTCTCCAATTTGCCTCTCTGAGTAATTCATTGTCTTCATCACACTTGCAAAACCAATCTGTTCCCTTACATTTTGATCTTCACAAAAGTAGAGAAAGAACTAGGTGAGAAAATTGAATGGGTTGGCAATTTCATTTTCTCTGTACCATTAAGAATCATTGGAAACAGTTAAAGGGAGTAATTCATTGTGGCATTAGCATGTGACCACTTCAAAACCAAAGAGCCAGTATACTAAGTGCCTTAGGCTTCCATGCATTGCCTAATTAATACATATTTCAATGTTTACATGATAAACATGAAACTTGTATATTTTCTTCTGAGCAAATTCTCCCTGCTAAAATTCTTGTGCTTGATCCACCATGTTTTAATAACTTTCAGTACTGTAGTTTTTATTAATTTTTTTTACAAACAACAGTTCTCTGAAAACACCTGGCCTCTGTTTTTTAGGTTACCTGTTATAATAAAATTATAAGTGCCATTTCCTTGTTTCTTTTTTCAACTTAAATGTTCTGAGGTTGTTGTATAGAATAAGACTCACAGGTGAAAGAAATTTTCCTCTAAACAAGAAACAGTTTTGTTGGGACTGGGAGAAATACTATCAGAGATGATTTTGAGGACTAGAAAAATTTTAAATGTTGAGATTTTTAGTCTTTCACAGGCTAAGATGTTGAGCCAAAACTTTGTTCATCTGCCTTCTGTAGAGAAACGCAAAAATTGGCCTAGAACTATCTTTTAGTATTTTCTCATGCAAATCTGTTTTATAGGAGCATAACACATATGTTTAAATGTGGAGATTGCCATTGTTTCTTTTTTTTCTTTCCTTTTCCAACTGAGCACACAATATGCACCCAACATACCTATAAAAGGTCGACTGAAAAATCACATTTTATAGTCTGCCAAAGGAATGTTTGTATTAAATTGCTTCAGACAGAGAAAGTTTCATTGTGATCAGAACCCAGGAGATATAAAAGGATCATAAAGTTTGGGTCATAATGTGAGTTTATAAGCCTGGTTTGTACTTAATTTAAATTATAGTGGCAGTGCCAGAAATTGTGGTTTACCAATAGTACTAGGCCCCAGGCCAAATGCTTTCTCTCCACTGGCTGCCTTGATAGCCTGACTCTGATATAAAAAGAGTTAACAGCCTCCCACAGATATTTCTTGTAACTTGTCTTGTGAGAAAAATAAAACGGCATAATCACACAGAGGCACACTCATTACTCTAGTTTATAATTATGAAGCAGCAGTGTGGAGTCCATATCAGAAATTTTGCCTTATTGTTTTGTTTGTCTTGCTTTATTTCTGGATTGGTGCCAAAACTCAAAGAGCTGCCTGAAGCTGGTATGGGAGCTTGTGAGAGAGAGGGTGAATTTAACATGTCCATTTAAAATAAAAATTTACCTCATAATTTTGTCTGATTGAACTGAATATGTCTGTGATTTGTAGTTTCTCATACTGGATACTGCAAATGAAAAAATTACATTTACACTAAGATGAATCAGATTCTTACTTGTTTACCAAACTATTTGACTTCTAAAGCATAAAACTTTTTGTACAAAAGAATCTGGAATGTAACAGATAAACTCAGCTGTCTAATCTTTGGCCATGTCTGCTAAGCAAGTTTTTTTTTTTTAAGAGAAAGGAATAACAAAAAGAGCTTTGATCAAATGCAGTCAGTGTTAGCATTTATCCCAAAGTTTAACATCAGAGCACACTGGCAAAGTATGAAGAGAGAAAGTTAGGAGAACAGCACTTATTTTCTTAATATGTTCAGAATTAATCATGACTAATCATGTTTTCAGTATTTTGAATATCAATCTATAGGCTTTTAATGGAAAAATAATAGAAATAATTATGTACATAATAGAAATATTGCAGTCATATAAAAGCTATAATAAAGTAAAATACTACATATAAATATCAGAAAACAAAATGTTCAAATATCATTGTCACCTATACTTAAATTTCAATTCTATGTATAGAAGGATTTTATTATGAATGCAAGTTTGTACAAATTTTACCAAATTAGTATATAATAAAAGTACCTGGTAGACAGAGATAAACAACCTAAAAATGGTAGGGCAGACAAAAGTCAGTATTTAGGTAATAAAACTTACATTATGGCAAAGATATTGCTTTATTAGCAGTAAATTCATCATTCATATGGTGCTCCATTTCCCAGTCTTAATTTGATTCTTGAAATATGTTTCAACTTGAAAGGAAATTGAGAGGTTATTTAGTTCACCTGTCACTCAGTAAAAGGCATCTTTTACAATGATAAGTTGAATTTCCAGTATCTTCTACACTTTCGGGGCAAGTAAATTCAATGTCTGAAAAGGTGTCCAGTCTGCTTTTTAAGACCTCCAATTTGCTTATTCCTTCTATGGGATCAAAAGTGGCCTCTCTATGACTTCTTTTCAAAAGTTATATATCTACTTGATTCACATAGAATAAATTTTATCAATCTTCCATAAGTGAGCTCTTTACAAAGATAAGGTAGCTATCATAGGCTCCGAAAGTCTTTCATTTTAGAGATCAAGTGTTTCCATTTTCTTCAAATGCGTATCTGGTGAGCTTTCACTGTAGCATTCTGGATGTAATCTGCCTTCTACCCTCAACCCTACTTCTAATCCCCTGAGGTAATTCTTCTTCATTTTCTTTTTCGTTTAAGTATTCATCTAATCATGTAAGCTGTGACTTGCTTGACGTTCTGATATAAAAACTCACTGTTGACTAATATTAAATCCGCACTCAGTTAAGTGTGAGTTTGAGTGAGATTGTGAGCAATGACAATGCTGGACACATCTTTGCCGTTTTACCCTCACAGAATTAGTGTTTTGAGCCAAATCACAAGACTTCACAATTATCCATACAGAATTTTGCCCTATTTGTTTCATTCTACTCTTTCAACCTGTAAAAATGTCTTTTAGTCTTGACTGCCATATGTGAACTCCTTTGTGCCTAACAGCAATATTTGTATACATTGGCCTTGGCATGTTTCTTATGTCCTAGTGGTGAGCATCTGTCTGTTATCAACCCCTTGGGAGCAGAGTTTTAGCAGTTATTAATTCAACCATTTGTTTTATCAACACGTTCATACTTCTCTGTCATTCTTAGAAAACCATGTGAGATATTCTAATTACCAGTATGTTTAAACAATCAAAATAATTGCCTTTTTAAAGCAAAATGTGTTATACTATTTTAACTTGGTAGATAAATCATTCTTCAATATTTCAAAGGTTCTAGGCATAAAATCATCGTGTGTGTGTGTGTGTGTGTGTGTGTGTGTGTGTGTGTGTGTGTGTGTGTGTGTGTATTTTATTTAGGAACAAAGACTATAGCTCAGTGGTATTGTGTTTTTTCAGCTTGTGCCAAGATCTGGGTTCAAAACCTAGCACTGCAAAATAACTTAAAATAAAATAATAAAATGAAATACCATTCTACTTTTAGTCATAATTAAATATAGTTTTTCTTTTCCTTGTTTACATAAGTAATGATAGGGTCTTTTTGAAAATTAATTAATATGGAAATAACCATTTCTTGAGTACTTGAAGAGCCACATTTTGTATAGTAGTTATTAAAAGTAGTAAAATGCAATTGGAGAAATAAAAAATTATATAGTCTTAACATCTGAAAATTGTACACCCACATTATTTTAGGATGAAAGTTATAGCTAGACACCTGAGAGGCATATTTTTAAATGAAATATTATTGGGAGATAGAAAGAAAAAACACAATGGTTATTTTAAACATGATTTAATTCCACTTCAGTAAATTTTACTGCATTAATTTGTTTCTTCTGTAGTATTGTACAAAACTTCCATATTTGCATTTTGTGTTCAGCCTGTAGCACTGGGCTCATATTTCCTTGTGTCTACCTCTTCATGCTACACTGCAAATATGGAGTTAATACCTCTTCTCTGACTGCCATAGAGAAAATAGCAATGCTGTGGTCAATATAAGTTTACAATGGATAGTGAAAAAATAACATTGACAAAGCATTCTGAATTATTTCTTTTTTTGTGGGTCATGGGGCTTGAACTGAATTGTTTCTTAATACTTATTAATGTCCTACATATTATTATTTATATGAAAAATATGCTATGTTATTATAGTGAAAATATAAATGAATGATCTGAACTATCATAATCATCTCTCAAAATATGACTTGCTAATATAATGAGATTCTAGACTATATGGTATGCCTTGCAAAAAAAGATAAAAAGAGAATTCTCTCCTTTTGCCATCAGGAAAATAACATAGTTACAAGTGGTAAAATCGGAGTGCAAAGAATCATACACTAAAACCCCATTTTCATAGTTTTGGCTTTCTACCAGTGTTGTCAAGAGGAGAGAAATGGCATACTTCATCCATCTATGGCCCATTTTCTTCTCTTCTTTCTAGTGTATCCTCCTCCTCTTCATCACAGGACCAGGGTTAAGCTTTTGTGGGATATATAATAGTGGTTAGGAGCAAAAATTAGATCTGTTGATCTGACTGTGACAGTGTTCTGAGGCAAACCTGAACTCTGTACTTCAGGTACAGGTCCATTTACAATATTTGTGGGGCATAGTAAGAAATAAAATTTCAGACACCTTTGTTCAGAAATAGTAAACAAATATGTCATTTTATATATTATAATAAAGTCCAGTTTTCTCATCGTCTACATCTAAACTTTCCATGTCATTTTGAATTTGCTTTGTCATTTAATATATTAAAATTAAGTCAATTTTCTCATGGTCTGCCTCTAGACTTGCCATGTCATTTTGAATTTGCTTTTTATTTATTTACTTGTGATTTATTAGGATGACATCATCCAAATTATTTTAAATGCATACATTTAAACATTTAGCAAGAATTGTATCAATCTCAGTTTTATGATGCCAGCTTTAAGTAAAACATAGGCATATTTAGAACCACTGGGATTACATATTTCTTATTCCATAGCTCAACCATGCAATAATATTTTGTCCTTATGAACAGTGGGAATACTACACAAAAGTGTCATAACAATCGACTTTTCTACTTTTTAAACTTATTAATTAATTTGGCCTGTCTTGGGGCTTGAACTCAAGACCTTGGCGCTGTCCCTGAGTCTCTTTTTTCTCAAGGCTAGTGCTCTACCACTTGAGTCACAGCTCGACTTCCATTTATTTTTGAGTAGTTTATTGGAGATGACCCATCTCACAGGGACTCTTCTGCCCAGGTTGAAAAGACCTGAGATTGCCAGATCTCAGCCTTCTGAGTCATGAGCCACTGGTGCCCAGCAAGGGTGTTCCTACTTCCATGTCCTCAAATTAGTTGTGGTTCTCCTTCACCTTTTGCTTCTCCTTTGTCTATGAAGAAGATCCTGTTTTAAATGACAGAGCCAGTGTTGTAGGATTCTGAATCTTCACATGTGGTCTATCCATCTGAGCCTTGCTGCACTTGCCGGGTTCATTGAACAATTAGAATTCTGCACCCATGGAGCATCAGCAACACTGTCCATCTATGAGGAGGAAAAAACTGATACAGGAGACATGAATACTGCCCATATACCACTTGTTTATTCTCACTTCATATGCAAAGCACAGGTTCAAAAATTAAGCCATCAAGAATTTCCAAGCAATAACAGCAAATCATTGAGCCAAGTATGGGCCTGGAGAGCATTAGACCCTGTGCAATGTCATAAGCATCACACCCAGGAAACTGGCCTTATGCCTATCATAGTATGTCATGGCCAGTTCCCTTTTCTGCTTTTCCTTTGTATTGAAACATTTACTCATACTTATCATTGCACTGTTCAGCACAATGCCCGACATATAAGCACTCATTTATTGACTAAAGTAAGGTTTTTGTTCAGCAGGATATTCTTTAAAGTGAAAACAAAGTGAGTTAATATCATTCAGTGTACTATTAGTTTAGTGTGGTATTATTACATATGAAAAAATTTCAGATGACAAGTATCACCTGTGTGGTACATAATCTAAAATTCCAGAAAGATAAACTAATGAATGCAATTAACAAAGGGCAAAAAAATCTGATCACTTCCTTGAGTCTAGATGCAGATGTTAAATGCTATGTGATATACAGAAAAAGTATAGTTTCATAACCACTTTGATAGACAATAAGTCTCAAGTGGACAGGGATTTTGAATGTTATGTTGTTTATTACCAGTGCCATTCCCTGAAGACAGTGGTTGGCAAAGATGTGTTGAATGAAACAAAGAAATGAGTGAAAAGTTGTGACAGGTTGGTTGAGCAAAAAGGATCCTGTTAAATTCTTATCACCCAGGTTTTGTGAGAAAGTATTCTGATCAAAATGTTAATTATAAAATTAATAATGAACATGAGAATTCTCGCCCCCAGCATATCTTTTTTTTTCTTGAGTGTAAAAATGAATAAACAAAACAAAACCTACAGCTCTCATTTGGAAGTTTCTTGTTTCTTGATTTCCCAGAAAATTATCTCTGAAAATCTATTACTATGAAAGAGCTGGTGAAGGAAGAACTGTATAATTGTTTCTCTTTAGCCAGTCATCCATTATGCTGCAGAGAAGGGTCCTGTTGATATTTACTTACGTTATTACAGATAAAGTCATCAACTGCCCATGACCTATAGTCCTGCCTATGTTTTTAGAGAAAAGCTTTCTTCTGATAGTGATAGATTCCTTCCCTGTGACTCATACATTACCCAGAGTCTTCTGGCTTCCCAGAAAAACTTCTCAAAAGTTGAGATCTCTTGGAAATAACTGAGATTTTTAGAATAAATAAATAAATAAATGTTCAAAAACTGTCTTTTTTCTTTTCTTGTACATTTTTTATTGTAAAAATACTGTACAGAGGGGTTACAGTTACATGAGCAAGGTAACGAGTACATTTCCTATTGAGCATTGTTCCCTCATTCTTGCTTTCCCCCTACTATCTCTTCCCTCCCACCTCCACAACTACTCCCCCTTCCCTGCCAAAGTTATAAAGTTCGTTTTCAACATGGCATTTTGTACATCTCATTGTTACAATGGGTAACCTATATCCTTATTTAAGCATTTTTTTTCCTTCCCCTCCTTGAATTAGAGAAGTATATATACAAGATGCAGGGCACCAACACATGTACTAGTTAAGAAAAACAAAATTGATCAATAATGAATTTCTAGTATTTAACTTGATCAAACATTGTGCAGACCAACATATACTTAAGATTATATGTTCTTGATACTTAAAGTTTAATCTTATTTGTGTATGTGAGTCTTTCTTACCAGGTTGTCTGCATGGATCTCCATTGTCAGATGCACAGTCCTTCCTTAGCAGAATGTATCCACTGTTCTGAACTTTATTTCATGGCATTCCATTTTTGTGTTATGTTTAGCAATATAGAGTGGTATAGAAGGGCAGAGCACATATAACTACCTCCGATGTCACCATTATAACATAATCAGAGATATGTATCTTTGCAAACTCGCTTATCAGAAAGATTGCAAGAGTCCATATACCGAATTCTGCATCTTGTTCTTCCATATTGTAATATGTCACAAATATTTCTTTAGGAAAATACATATGGCTCTAACTCATTCTTCTAAGAGCCAACTAATATTTCTTGTTGAAATAACAAGTCAATGTTTAACCCTTATCTATCAAGAGACAATTAAGTTACTTTCAGTTTTGAGGGCTCTAGGAGCAAAGTATTAAATATTTTTATAAGCAAATCTTCCTCATCTATTAAAAATATTTTAATATCTGCAATCCTTGAAATTAGGAACACTATTTCATAGGCATGCCAACATTTATTTTATTGTGCTGCTGATAATAGATTTGAATTCATTTTTCTCATAATTGAACTACTTTAGCCATGTCTCAAGCATCTTTTCTGTTTTGGGTCTTTTTCTGGTAGGTGTCACAATTTTGCTAACCTTACTTCCCCACATACGTCCTCTACATGGCTTGAATCACAGGTGGACACCACCATGCCTATTATTATCATTCTTCTCACCAGTTCTGCGGTTCCCAACTCTGCCTTCTAAGATCTTACAACTTTCTACACATTAGTGCATATGTTTATGAGAGCATGCACCCAGTTACACTTTGATTAGTTCTTTAATAGTTTATTTTAAATTTTAAAAAACCATTGTGTTTTATTCATCTTTGTTTTAATTTTTGTGCTTCCACACTTAATCAATTAATATCACTCTTATTTGGATAGACTTTTTTTCCAAATTATATACAAGAAAAATTTAACTGAGAAAGTGAAATAATACATTCAAGTCTGAGGACTGACATATCTACAATGAATCATGAGTTATTTTAATCTCTGAGGAACAGCTTCATCTGTAATTTTTTTAATAAACAAGCATCCCAGTGGTTTTAATGTGGTCCAATTTCTGATTATCATATGAAATGCAAAGACCTAATAAAATGCAAATCATGGGCTAGGAGCGCCTGAAGGAAGGGATCACATTGAGCATTACTCACATGTACCAGAGAGAGAACATTAGAGTAAGATTCCAAAGTAGTCCTGTCTCAGTCTGAAGCCTATGATTTTTCACAGCTTCACAGAACTCGATAAATGCTGGTTAAAAGATGGATTGTATCATATGCTAGCTAATTCTCTAAGATTTGGCAATTAAATAATCTTTAGGCATTTATGTAAATCTAAAGGAACAATTTTTAAAATCTTTTTTTTTTATTCCTCAGCACACAATCTTAGGAATGTTTCCCACAGTGATTTGTCAAAGAAAAAAAGATGGTACTTTATGTTCGAAAGAGTCATATAATCTCATCCTTGCTTTAAGAGGTTCTAAAAGTTCATGTGAAAATTGCTTCATTGCCATAATTAGAGGAGGAGAATTATATGGCCACCAGGTTTATTCAAAGAAGAAAAAAACCTTTAAATATTTCTATAGAAATGAGAAAATCTGTAATGTGTAAATTGTGATTGCCATTTTGAAAATGTACTTGATCCCAAACTTTCCATATATTTCTTATCCTCATCATGCCAATGAAGTTATAGATTTGATTCATTTTAAACTGTACAACAAACTCTGAAAAGAATAACACACCTCAAATTTCACAGCTGGAGACTTTGGGGGCCCAGTTTTGAATTCAGTTATCCCTAACATCCTACAGTTCACATTTTTACCCTGAAAATACAATGTCTTTTACTCTGCTGTCCTACCAGTAAGTGACCACTTGACTGAACTGAACACCAGGTATTAATATTATAACTAGTGCTCACACACTAATACCATAATCCAGTGAAAATAAGCAACAGAGATCATCTAGCAATATATAAAAATAATTTTTTCTGGTACATTATTATTAGATGACTGTTGAATAAAGCATCTAAATGACCATAGTATAATTTGTTTTATACAATTAAAGGATTTCTGGCTTTATCTGGAAGGAAAAGTAGGAAAAGATGACATAACAGTCTTTCCATTTTCAGGTACAACAACCTCCACTCTTACATAGTGACTAGAGCCACACTTTTCTGTCTGGTTGAGACCAGACAATGTTCCTTTTTCTCCTTCCCACAATGGTGAGGTGGCTAGCACTTGCCATGCTGATTACTTTTTATTTTTCTCCCCAGTAAAAGAAGAGGTAAAGATGAATGCATGGTTGGGTGCAATTGTTCTCACAAATACTTCTAGCCCTCATTTTATCTTAGAGCTAATGAATTCTCTTTAGAATGTAGCTTCCATCTCCAAGGAAAGATAAGGCCCCATTTGCTACAGGTTGTAGGTTCTAAGTTTCTTACAGACTCCTTGCTAAAAAAAAAAAAAAAAGCCAAAAAATAACAAGAACAATAAAAACAACTCTACTTCCCCAAAACTATGTTTATCTCCCCCATGCTACTGGGATTCTAATAATTTAAAACTGGTCGCAATTAGCAATAAAAATCCCTAAGTAACCCAAATCCCCAAGTAACCAGGCCTAAGCTTACTTACTTCTAAGTGCCAACTCTGAAGAAAATCTATTTAAATTAATTTACACCTTGGGGATAAGAGCTTTATTTGGCACATGGAGAATTCTACTTACATAAAGCTGGGAGACTACACTTAGAAGACAGAGTTGGTAACTGAAAACTTGGTGAAAAGAATTCTAATAACTGGGCAGTGGGACCTACCTGTGATTCAAGCCATGCAGAGACATGTGTAGGGAGATCAGCATCTGAGGCAAGAATTGTAACACCTACCAGAAAAAGACCCAAAGCAGAAAAGATGCTTGGGGCATGGCTAAAGTAGTACAATTATGAGAAACAATGAACTCAAAGGCTAGTTCAGCAACACACACACATACACATACAAATAAATGTTGGCATGTGTAAGAAATAGTGTTCCTAGTTTTAAGGATTGCAAATAACAAAAATGAAAAAACAGAGTTGGTTTGATCTGAGAAAGAAAAAAATATATATATGAAACTGGGTGCCAGCAGCTTCCCTATTGTCAGTCTCATTCTTACAAAGAGACCAATTCTACCTCACTCATCCAGTCTATTCTCAAAAATTTGTAACCCAGGTGATGCCTTCTGGCTCTATCAATCATAGACTATAATCATCTTCCTCCAAATGGTGCATATTTCCAGCACATCTTTATTTCCAACTCTTTGCCAAGCTGAAAAACTTCTCTACTTACAATGGGTTACAACTGTTCTGAGCAATATTTTGTAATATTTTTCTCTTAATGATGAAGAGAAAAAGAGACAAGAACAAATAAATTTGAACAACAGTGTTGTTCTTCCTGAGAAGTTAGGACATCGTGTGAAAAGCAAAAATTGTTATCACTACTTAAAAAGTGAAGACAAGGCACACACTGGGATAAGATATTTATAAAACAAAAACTGGTTTGGAACTCAAAATATTTATTAATACTCCTGAATCAATAAGAAAATCAAAACTCAAATGGACAAAATATGGGTATTCATTTCAGAGAGAAAGAAATAATTCAAGTGACAAATAAATGTATGGTAAGATGCTCAAGCTCATTAGTAGTCATAAAAATCCAAGCTAAGAATATAATGAGATGCCAATTTACACCCACTTAATTGGCAAAGGATCTAGAATACTAAGAGTAGGAGAAGATGTACATCAGTACAGACTCCTACATGTCCTTGGAGATAAATTGGGAAATCCCTTGTGCAGTCTGACAGTATTTTTTTCTTTGTTGGTTGTAGGTCTTGAACTAGGGACCTGGGCGATGTCCCAGAGGTTTTTTCACTTAACGCTAGCACTCTACCACTATGAGCTGCACTACCACTTACAGCCCAGTCTGGCTTTGAACCATCATCCTCAGATCTCAGCTTCCTGAGTAGCTAGGATCACAGGTGTGAGTCATAAGTGCCCTGCCATTTAGACAGTATCTTACTGAGACAAATCTTCCTATACCTATGCTTTATCAATTCCACCTCTAGGACCATAACCCAGAAACAAACATTATATATTTCTTGAAACAAGAAACTAGTACACAAGTGTTCATAATATCATTGTTCATAATAGAAAAAAGTGAATGGGGTTCAGTTTTCTACTGATGGAGAAAATTGTTAAATTAATACAGTACATTTATAGAATACTAGAGATTTTGAGGTATGAAAAAAGAATTACTTTTATGTACCAAAATATAAATGATGGGTAGGACCATAATATTGAAATTTCTTGTTTGTAAGCCCTTTCAAAATAGTATGTTGGAAGATTTTTTTGCTGTGCTTGGGAATGGAAACTTTATTTGGGGCTGAGTGAATTTCATTTACAGGATATGATCCTATTCATAGATTTGAATTGATTCTGCTCAATGTTCCTTGCTATTTGAATAGTTTGTGTGTGCATATATGTTTTAAGGCAATACAATATTAATCACTAAATTTAAGGTAATGGCTCTCTAGAAGGAGGTAAGGTTATAAGAATTAGGGTGTTCACAGAATTAGCTCCAATTATTTTGTTGGTGTCTTTGTTACTAAGTATTATGGGATTTAAATATTATATTTTGTGTACACATGTTTAAAATTCTTTTTTATCTTTTTTAAAATTTTTGTTTATTTTTTATTGTGAAAATACTGTACAGAGGGGTTACAATTACATGGGCAAGATAATGAGTACATTTCTTATCAAGCATTGTTGTCTCCTTCTTTGTTTAAAATTCTTAAATATCGCTTTAAAGGGCCTAAAAGGAATAGTCAAGAAAAGAACAAGTAGAAAGGACAAAAAGGAAAGATGAGAATTTGAGATAGAGAGGGAGAGAAGAGGAAAGGGGAAGGACAGAAGCAGGTGCTATGGTCTTGTCAGTGAGTTCAGATTTGGGTTCTAACAATAAATACTGGAATTAACAAGCCCTTTACTATTGCTAAGTCTCCGTATTTTCTAGTATAAAATGAGAATTTCACATTGTAGTCTGAAATGAGTTGTAAATAAAATTAATTCGGGTAATTCTGCATTGCTAATTCTTGTGGACGCCTCCACTTAGAAGAAACATACATCTGTGATGGTAAAGGGGAGAGATGGCAGGATGAATCATTTTATATTCCTGTCTGTCTTTTTATTCAAGCTGAACATTACCCAAGATTTAGGTTGCATGACGTCTACCTCAGTGAACTCTCAGATCCCAGTCTCCTGAGTCACCCAGTGGTTAGATTTTCAAATGAACAACTCCTAACATTTTTGTCATGGTCTGATTTAAAACCTGACATTTTAAAAGGTTCAATATTTGTTTTGTTATTATTATTATTTATTATTGTTGTTGTTTGTTTTAGCAAGGACTCTTTAGGAAACTTAGAATCTACAACATGCAGCAAGTGTGGCTTTATGTTTCTTTGGAGATGGAAGTTGCATTCTAAAAGAAGTGTTTGTTAGCTCCAAGATAAAATGAGGGCTAGAAGTATTTGTGAGAACAATTGTACCCAACCACCCATTCATCTTTACCTCTTCCTGCACTGGGAAGAAAAATCAAAACTAATCAGCATGTTAAGTTCCAAGAAATGGCATCTCATTCTAACGAATCAAGCTTGAAAGGCTCACTAAACAGATCTCAAATATCATTGCATATGTTTGTGATTAGACATACTGCCTTAAACATGCACACTTGGATCTTAGTTCTGTGTCTCTCCATGGGGAGATGTTTGTCTCCATGGGGACATAGGGCAGTTCTGGTGAAATGGGTAGCCTGACTACCGGAGGTGGTAAGGCCATAATTATGGAAGCCAATGAATAGAGGGAACAAGATGCTTCCTGGCAACATTCTACAATACACAAGACAGAGTAACAAAAAAGCATGTGGCTTTAAAATGTCAACAGTGCTGTGGATGAAAAAATCTTAATTTGCTCTATAAGAGCCACATTGAGCTGGCTTTCATCTGACCTGGGAGTCCCAAGCTAGCTGTGTTCTGAAAAGGAATGTCATACCGTGGGGCTCATAATACCTTACTGCAGGGGTTATTAAGCCAAAGATCCATAAATGGCTTATGGCAATTTATAAAAACCCATGAAATTATATGCAAATTTTGTTCATATGTGCAGTTTTTTTCAACAACAGTCTCAAGTCTAAAACTTCTTGAAAGGCTAAAGACTCACATCTCTTTTAGTATTTTTCCCAGAAGCCTGTTTAAGCATCTGAAATTTTCAGCAAATCAATGAACTCCTTTAAAAATGGAATTTCATTTGCAGGGAAGATTTCAGATGGCACTTGTACTCAGAATAGGGTTGAAAATGCAGCCATATAAATTTTGAGTCTCATTTTCCAAATCTATAAGGGAAATAATTATTTAAATTTAATTACTGCTTTTCAAGATCATCCAGACACTGCAGGCACTTTGTGAATAGCTTGTCTGGTTGTTATTTTATAAATAACTTGGTTTTGAAGCTTTGCATGTATCAGGTTGTAGATGGCATAAAACACAGCTATCCAGCAATATTTTAAAGCATGTTTATTTGTCAAGATAGTCATGAAGAGAGAGAGGAGAGCAGGAGATTTGGATGGGGATTTGTGTGGTGTTTCATTGCCTTCTTGTCCTTACAAAGGGAAAGTTAGTGAGGTAGGGTGCAGATGGGAAGAAGGAAAATGAGAGATGTGAAGTAATACTGTGTCAGCAGGGACTCAAACACAGCTGTTCCGGCAGACCCCACAGTCCACAATGTTTCCACTACAACCTTTAGAAGGAACAGGTCCCTTCAGCATCCCCATGTATATATAAACATATACCAGGATATATATATATACATATATATATATACACATATATATCTGCATTACAAAGGAGAGAACCGTGGTCTGGAAAATAGATTGTTCTATTTTTTTGTACTTTTTTTAAATTGTAAAAATGCTGTACAGAGGGGTTACAGTTACATGACCAAGGTAATGAGCACATTTCCTATTGAGCATTGTTGCCTCCTCCTTTGTGTTCCCCCTATCATCCCTTCTCTCGCACCTCCACAACTACCTCCCCATCCCCCCTCCCCTACTCCCTCCCTCCCCCCCCAAGTTGTAAAGTTCATTTTTTTTTGTGAACACACTGTACAGGGGGGTTACAATTACATGGGCAGGTTAATGCGTACATTTCTTATCAAGCATTGCAGCCTCCTCCTTTGTTTACCCTTCACATCCCTTCCCAGCCTCCCCCCCAATCCCCCACCCAATCCTCCCCGCTTCCCCCTCCCCCCCCCCCCCACCAACATTGTAAAGCTCGTTTTCGACATGACAACTTGTACTTCTCATTGTTGCAACTAGTCCACCTGTATCCTTAAACGACTTTTTTTTCCCCCATCTCCTCTACAAGTGTAAAGTTCATTTTCATTTTCAACATAGTGTCTTGTACATCTCATTGTTGCAATGGGTCAACCTGTATCCTTATTTAAGCATTTTGTTTTGTTCTTAAAAGAGCTCGTCCTTTTCCAGGGACTGGTGGTTCACACCTGTTAACCCTAGCTTCTCAGGAGTCTGAAATCTGAGGATCACAGTTCAAAGAGAGCCCAGGCAGGAAAGTCTGTGAGCCTTATCTCCAATTAACCACCAAAACCCGAAAGTGGTGCTGTGGCTCAAGTAGCAGAGCCCTCTCCTTGAGCTGAAGAGCTAGTGGACAGTGCTCAGGCCCAGAGTTCAAGCCCCTTGACTTACAAAAAAACAAAAAGAAAAAAGAAAAAAAAAGAGCCTGTCCTTGGGGGTGACATTAATACAAAGGAGATTGCATAAAAGCTAAGTCCCATGATGGAGACACTTGGGTTAAAAACAGGCCACTTCAACCAGTATCAACTTGTCTCCTGTCCAGCCCAACTATTCTACCATCAAAGCTACCTCAGCTCACTCCCTTTGGTTTAGACCTATAGCTCATCTCCTAATTGCTTATAATAGCTCCTCCCCCTTTTTCTCCCCCCCCCACTCCCCTTTTCCCTTATTTCTGCTCACTCACAGGTGGAGATTGAGTCAGGTTATACTGTATGTGACATGAATGAAGGAATTCAAAAGAACAGGACCGTAATATTTCGGCTCTCACATTTATGTTTAACAAACTACTTCAGTATGTATAAAGGTTTATGAAATTGTCCCACGACATGGGTTTTGAAATGTCTTGTTATGGCTAAAAAGTCAAAGAAAAGATCAGCGAGGTTTGTAATCCTCCAATGATATATTCAATCAGCTTTGTTCTTCAGCATATATTTATTGAATGTTTTATACCATGAGCAAGGAATTCTGCTAAGCTCTAATGCACATGAAATAGACTGGCCTCCTTAGAGTTGGTCTAGTTAGGAAAATGGACATTAGACAGATAACTTCAGATTGGTTATTAGACACTTAAAAATTAATTACAATTGTAGTAGGATAGAGGTATTAAAAGTATATGGGACTCTGTCAACCCATAAAAGGAACACAATCAATCTTAGGGCATCTCTTTTGACGGGTTTCCCAAAGGAATTGAGAGAATGAAGTAGAGGAATGCTCCTGGCAGGGAGAACATTTGAATCATCATTCATTTGTATCTTCAAAGACAAAGTGAGAGGGAGAAAAAAGGAAGGATAAAGAAAGATAGCTTGTTATTCAGCTACACTATGTGGAAACATTTAGACTATCCCAGATGTTTAAAGACTTCAAAGAGCTTCTTAGCTTTCCCCTCTGATAGAGTGAAAATTTTAGAAAAAAAAAAAGAGCTCTTCAACTTTCCATTATGGATAATTTTTTTGATTATATGAACCAATGTCAGGGTTAAAAGGAAAACCACAAGTTAAAAAAATGTTCAAGGAGGAAATAAAAACCTTCAGTGGTGAGTTGAACCATATGAGCCTATTTAAAAATATGGTTCTGTTTCTACTAATGGGTCATTTTCACCTACACTGGCAGCCCACCTGGCCTCAACTGGGCTACAGCTCCTGAACAACTGAATGAGCTATCATTGCAGCTTGAACCCCAGGATGCCAAGGTGACCAAAGGGTCAGAAGAACAGAAGCTGAGCCATTACAGAACAAGTAATCCTCAAACAGGAAAATCCACTCCCAGTTCATTCCAAGCCAAATGGCAACCTGCTAGGCTCAGGGACACACCAGCTGGGTTTCTATTTGAAATGTGTAATCATCAGATACTTTCAAAGCCAAACCCCACATAGAAACCTTGTGCTTAGCCATATGTTTGGGACACCTTTTGTGTTTACCAATGCCCCAGGACTAGAAAGCAGAAGATCCACAAGAGAAAAGAGGAGTGCTCTGAACAGAGCAACACAAGGAGATTGGAAGAGAGCCCCTTTTGTTTGTGTATATCAGATCAGAGCTGGAAGCTTTTCAACAGTGAACTACTATGCCCAACTCAGAAAAAAAAAAGAAGCCCTTCAAAGGAAAACCACTTCATTCGAGTTTCACAGGTTACCTTTAGGAATCAGTCTATTTGTAAGAAATTGTGTGCAATTGTTTCATATTTTGCTTTCCCTAGCTGGCTTCGATTTTTGTTTCAAAGGGAAAAAATAGAAAAAGAAAACCCATGAAGAGATGAAATCATGACAAAAACTGACAGAATGAATCACTTTGGATTTAAAAGGATTGATTACAAGCATTTGCGAAAACAGAGCTATCCACCCCCACCCCATTTTCTCCCTAGAAAAGATACTGAGAAAAACAGAAGACTAAATATGTTTGCTGGACACAAGAAAAATCTGATGAAAGCCATTTTTCATCTTATTTCCATGCTGTGAGTGCATATTCATGCTATTTAAACTAGAGCTGCAGTCTGGTTTCTCAAGTGAAACCACCAACCACCAGTCCATAGGGGTGAAAAAAACCCTCTTTTTATGCACTGTGACATTTTTAACTTGTAAAACATTGCAAATGTAGGTGGTAGTTCTCACAGTCTGGTGTATTTTGGGAGTTTTATAATCCTTCTAGTCAGGGTTCAGGGGCTGCTTTTTTTCAACATTTTGGCATGTAGTGGCCTTTTCTCCATAACTGTACATGTTTAAAAAATAAATCTTGTTTCTCACTGCTTTTCCAGTCATTTCGTTGAAAGGTAGTGGAATGGGAAATAGAACACACACGTATTCACACTTGATCCAGTCCTGTTCTCACCTTCTTGCTGAGTTTCTTCTTTCCTTTTTCTTTGCCCCTCCCACGTTTTGCTTTTGTCCATTTCATTGTCTCTTGTGTTTCTTCTCTTTCTCTTTCACAAATGCTTCTAAAAAAATTGTCTTCCATTCTCTGAAATAATTGTTTAGTTAAGATTTTTGGTCTTCCCTCTCATTCATGATAGCCAATGTCAAGTTATGTAACTCACATGTATGTAAATTGTGAGTAAAGTCCTATGTGTGTGTGTATGAGTGCACACACATGCACACGCGCACACACACACACACACACACAGACACACACACACACACATGCGTGCGCACGTGCGCATGTGTGTATTTTGATCCTGGACACTGTATCTGAGCATTTTTGCTCAAGACTAGCTCTCTACTATTTGAGCCACAGCTCCATTTCCAATTTTATAGCAGACCTTTCTGCCTGGGCTTACTTCAAACAGCTATCTTTAGTTGTCAGCATCTTAAGTATCTAGAATTACTGGTGTGATCCATGGGTGCCTGGCTGAGAAATGACTTATCTTTAGAAATTTATGATAATCTGAATGATGAATAGCATAACTATTGAAATATAATATTATATTTTATATTCAATAACACATGAATTATTTCCATTCTATTAATTGATCAAAATTATTACTAAATAAAAAGATAACCACAGGTATAATCGTAGATCTCTACCTAGACTAACTACAACAGTCAAGACATGAATAATCAAGGTTTATTTAAATAGTTCCATTGGTCTCCCAAAGTAACTTGTGGGCATAGCTAGTTGCTAAAAATTTCTTTCTTGCATCAGAATCAGTCTAATTTTCCTATCATTAACCTAGATCTAGTTCAGCAATATAATACCAAGACAACATGAAGCAATTTCCCCTGGAAAATATTCCTTTAGTTTGTTATGCTAGAGCTAGTATGTTTCACTTCAATACATTCTTTTGTATCAATGATTATAAGACCCTCTGTTATTGGGTACCCATTTTTTAATAAGCTTTTTATTGTGAAAATATTTTACAAAGGAGTTAGAGTTACATGAGCAAGATAATGAGTACATTTCTTATCCAGCATTGTTGCCTCCTCCTTTGTTTTTCCCCTACCATCCCTTTCCTCCCACCTCCTCAACGCCCTCCCACACCTAAATTGTAAAGTTCGTTTTTCAACATAGCCTCTTGTACATCTCATTGTTGCAATGGGTCCACCTGTATCCCTATTTAAATGATTTGTTTCTTCCCTTCCCTTCCCCCAATTATACCAACATCAAATATAATGAAAACAGGGGTTATACCATGGGAGAGGAACATATAAAGCAACAAAAAAAATCACATGGTACATTATAAATACATTAGGAACAATAGCAAGAAAGAGAAAAAAACACTTGTGTCCCTATCTTGGGGTTCATTTCACTTAACATCATCTTATCTGACCTTTTCTACTTGTCCCAGACATATACTAGTAATCGCAAATAAGGGAAACCATGGGACCTATGTTTCTTTGGGCCTGGCTTACTTCACTTAATATAATTTTTTCCGCCGGGCGCTGGTGGCTCACGCCTGTAATCTTAGCTACTCAGGAGGCTGAGATCTGAGGATCACGGTTCAAAGCCAGCCCGGGCAGGAAAGACCGCGAGACTCCTATCTCCAATAAACCACCAGAAAACCGGAAGTGGCGCTGTAGCTCAAGTGGTAGAGCGCTCGCCTTGAGCTGAAGAGCTGAGGGACAGCGCCCAGGCCCAGAGTTCAAGCCCCACGACTGACAAAAAAAAAAAAAATAATAATTTTTTCCAAGTCTTGCCATTTCTTAACAAATGGGGCAATGTCATTCTTTCTGATGGAGGCATAGAATTCCATTGCATATATATACTACATTTTCTTGATCCATTCATCTACTGAGGGGCATCTGGGTTGTTTCAATATCTTAGCTGTGGTAAATAATGCTGCAAGAAACATAGTCGTGCTGGTAGCTTTAGTATGGTCTTGTTTGTGATCATTTGGGTAAATGCCCAAAAGTGGGATTGCTGGGTCATAGGGGAGCTCTATGTGGAGTCTTTTGAGGAACCTCCATACTGTTTTACAAAGTGGTTGAACAAGTTTACATTCCCACCAACAATGCAGTAGGGTTTCCTTCTGTCCACATCCCCTTCAGCATCTGTTGTTATTAGAGTTCTTGATTATAGACATTCTAACTGGGGTGGGGTAGAATCTCAGTGCTGTTTTTATTTGCATTTCTTTTGTGGCTAGAGAGGCTGAGCATTTCTTCGTTTGTGGGTACCCATTTTTTTTTAATGGATCTGCTTTATCAATATTTTTTATTGTTGCTACATGCCCATCAGTTCAGGTTTCTTCAGGCTTACCTATGATTTGACACCTGATTTTTTTTTTAAATTTATTTAGTGAAACAAAATCTTATAAATTACTCTAAGTTGTTTATCTTTTTTCTTGGTATTTGAAAATACTATATACTAGCTATGTTTTGTCCTCTTCTTTTGGGCTGTCCTTTTATTTCATTCAACCATCATTCACTAAAGTACACTGTCAAATGTCCAAACATTAATTGGTTACAGTAAAAAAGCATAAGTTGAACAAATGAACCATTTCTTTCTCAACATTTCAATAGCACACAAAAAAGCATGTTTTTCCATTTCTGCTCATTATCCTTTATTTGACACACTTAGCTCCTGTGGATTCCTCAGACTTTTCGTTTCCATCTCCTACCTCCAAAGTCTCCTTCATTTTTTTCATTCAGAACAATTGAATTCTATCTTGTTTCAGTCTATAACACTCTGTAGTCTTCAACCACCATTGTTTGTATTGTGCCAAAAATCATTAAGATAAAGATGATGATTTTCTGGGTGAATATGCAGCAAACAAAACCTCTATAGTTAGTATAACTCTCCAGTCTTAGAAAGCAATGGAAAGTTATAAATAACATTTTTTTCCTGTCACATGTTCAGAGGCAAAATAAGAAGGTTCTTACATGTTCTGGCATTGGCTCAATTTCCCTTTTGACAGTAATGTTAACAGTTGTGGGTGTAAACTAGAGTTAACTAGAACCACATTTCTATTTCCAAGGAATGCTTTTTTAACACCTCTCATAGACTGCCTGTCCAGGAAGCTTCTAGTCTGGTGAATATTAGTGTCAGCAATGACAACATAAAATAATTAAGGTGATATAATCTGATTGGTAGGAAAATAATGGGATTTTGTTACTGAAATGATTAAATATTTGTTGGAATAGTTTCATTGTTTTGCAGCTTGGTGAATTTTCTAGGTTGGTTGGTAAAACTATTGTATTAGTGGACCTAACTTTTTAAACACAAGAATGTAGTTACAAGATGCATTGTAGTCATAAACCTGAATTCTAGAATGGAGTGATGGTGGAAACTTTGCACAACTATTTAATAAAAACAAATATAACAATTTGAAATTAAATGTAATTATGTGTACCCACTTTTCCTTGATTTGAGCATTAAAATCTAATCTCCAGAGATTGAATTTTATTCTCTGTTCCTTTTTCAGATTAGAATCATCACAGCTATAATAAGCCGATGTACATGGCTGGTGAAAGTCAAGTATCTTTTAATAGCACCTGAACAGAACAAAATGTCATCTGCTATGACAGATAAGATGACTCTTCACTGATACTAATCCATAATATGGAATCCATCTTTTCCAAAGTGTTGGCAGTGATACTTGCAGATATTAGTCAATACAAAACTTCTATGTTTGGGTTCATAAAATCTAAAAATTAAATCATTATGTCCCAACACATTTTTCGACCACTGTACACTACATTAAGATGTTGGATAGAGTTGTTATTTTATAAAGCAAAACTTCAAGAAAAGGAATAAAATGACAATAAAAACCAAAGTTTGTGCACCAAGTACAGTTCTTATTTTATTAAAAAGTCCTTCAGAATGGGTAAAATATAGACATGAAAACCTGAAGACCTATAGTGATGACAGCATTGTAAATTTTGATATGTATATCATGGCTCTAAAGTAAAATGGGAAAACTAGAATTCGTGTCTCTGAAAGCAAATCTCATCTATTCCTGTCAAAATCAGCAGATAGTTTTGAAAAAAATCCTAAATATTAATTGTCCTATGAGATTAATTGAGGTAGAAGTCAGAAGAAACAGTTGGAGTTAGTTTCTAAATTTCTCTTTAGTTTCCTCATTATGGTATAAAATTAGAAACAGTTTATCATCAACATAAAAAGTATACATTAAAAAAACCACTAAAGATGCAATAATTCCTTGACAAATACATACTTTGTATATATATATATTTAAAACTTCTTTTAACATAAGATTAAATACTTGTTTCCCTTTTAATGGTTGTTTATGGTTTTGATTTGAAACAAATGCCCCATCCTCTCATTTCACATGTTGAATACTTGGTTTCTAATGTAGCAATGTTCAAAACAGTGTTGAAAGCTGGAGCTTTGGGGAAAATGATTGGATCGTGAATGATGCGATCTCATGAGTGAATTAACATGTGTCCTATTTTCTTGGACTTGGGAAGGTGATGGTAACTCAGGAGGTGGGACATAGTTGAAGGGAGTGGGCCTATGGGGATGAGCCCTTGAGGTCTACGTCTTGCCTGCAACTATTTTCTGTGGCAAAGCTGGAGAGAAAAGCATAGGACCACATGTCTGAGTTGTGACAATAGGAAGAGCTTATTTCTATTAGAGAAAGCAGGTGTACATATTATTTTAACAATAATTGAATTATCCCTGTTGCTTATCGGACAGTGAAACTAACATATATTGTTACTAATTATCTATTGGTGTATGTTTGCTGGTTATATGTACTTAGATTCATAAGAAGAGAAAGGGAGGAATAGGACAGTATGATCCTACAACAAAAGAGATAAACCAAAATAAGTTTTTGCAAACATCTGGATAGCTTCATTTGCAGGATAGACCAGCCTCCTTCTCTACTTTCTTCCATGGGCATTTGAGTTCAGATCCTTTCTTTATTTCTGATTTTTTTGTTTTTTTTTTTCCTCATACTTATCCACAGGAATACTGAGATTAGCTTGGACATGTTCAGCCTCAGGAAAATCACTGATCTAGATAAATTATATTCTACAACATCCAATTAAAGTGCTATTCTTTTAGCAAAAATATGAAAATAAAATAGAAACTCTACCTCTGACTAAGAGTATCACTTGCTCCCTAACAATTAAGTCTTTGTTTCCTCATAATTCTCTGTACAGCTTTTCAAAGACCTTCTTTTGTCAATCCTTGGAGTATTCAATGGACATCTAGTAGCACAGAAGTTTATCATGTGATCATAGTTATTATAAAATATTTTGTAGACATCAACATCTTTCCATCAGCTCACACTCCCGACTCAAAATCTTTTGTATTTCAAAACTACGTAAGTAAATTTTTTTCTTTATAAGGAAGACTTGATAGTTAACACATCTTACCTAGGTAACTAGAAGAGAAAATACCTTCTATGCCTCTTTGATGCACTAGAAATTCCCCAAGATTGAGATGGAAAGAATTTGCATTTCTTTTCACAAGCTTGCTTTTTGAAAATTACTTAATTGGTCACTCAAATAATGACCACAATGTCTTGGGGACATGTTTCCTGGCTGATGTTTTCTTTGACAAAGTGGAAAGTGCTGGAATGCCTCATGGAAATAAATACTTTCAACACAGCCTCCCTTTAATATTTGTTTCAAGGGAAAGGGGGACGTTGATGATGCTGAGACGGGGAGATTTTTATTTCCATAATTTGGTTTGAGTGTCTCAAAGCACAGTTAGTTTGATTTGTCTTCTTACATTCCAGACCACAGGTGTTTCCCATTAAGACAAGCAAGCCAACTTTAACGGAATCCAGCAGAGCAGTGGGCACTGAATGCCTTCTGTGAACTGCCAATAATTATTTGTCCTGGCTTTGTTTCTAGAGATTCTACTTAAATTGGTTCAAAAGCTGATAATCTGTTTCATCCCTAAAGATTAACCCCTTAAAAAAACGAGTGTGCTTCCATGTAATTGGACTGAATAAAAGAGCTCTCCTAATATCGTTGTTAAATTAGAGAATGATTTTTAAAGTGTGATAACAGGAGTCTTCGGAAGAGCACTCAATATGTAGCACTGCTAATAAAATGGCTTCATCAATTCTCTCAGTCTTTTTGCAGACAACAGGATGAGTTATAAATCTAAACTGACTAGCACTTAAATACTTTTATTATAAAACATGCTGACTGCCAAGGCTGTATGATATATGAGTTTAAACTTAAGATACCGTTTACAAGCTTATATTTTCATTTGTAGTTCTCTGAAACAAGATGCACTTTTTAAAACATGTTCCTCAGCAATCCAGTGGTCCAAAAGTGGCTGGTGTCTCTTCTCTAAATTGAATAACACATGGACACATTCCAACCTCCTTTGTTGCTATTGTTGGTAAATTGTAAATAGATTTCAATACAAAAAAAAATTAGATGGTCATTTTCTTCTCTTTTTCTTCATTTTAATTGTATTACTTGAATTTCACTATGGTAGGGTTGGCTGAATCTAACCTCTTAGACATAACTGACCTTGAAGGGGAACCTGTGCTTCTTTGCTGTCTCCAGAAAGAGCAGATCTCACATTAACTATTTGGCAATTTTAACACAGTAGAGGAGTCATTACAAGATAATAATTTTGAAGATTATTTCTTAAAAGACATCTAAAGAAGAGTTGTTGGAACTATTTCATTATAGTGATAGAATTAAAATTATTGGATTTATTATATTATATTCACCCAAGTCTCTATTCCCCTTTGACTAATAAATTTATACTGAAATTCATACTTATGAATTAATTAAAATAACATTCATGAGTACAAATTTGGCTTCAATACCCCTATTTAAGTCCATGAAAATTATATATATATGTATATATATATATATGAACAACAATAGCAAAACTAATTTTTATCCCAATTGAAAAGTATATGCTATATTTAATTCAGTTGTCATTTGTTTTGTAATATGTATCTGTCAAAAAACATTTTAAAAGCACTCAATGGACTTTAGAATACACAGGATGATAGGAAGAAAACATATAATGACTATAGGTGGCTTTTTGATCCATGACAATTTCCAGAATAATTAAAATTTAAAATTTTATCTCAGAATCACTATAGTGAATACCTGTGTAATCATGGAGACTGGAAACAATACTTAAAACCAATACATATTAAATGATACTGAAAAACATCTCTGTGAATGAGGATACCAAAACAAGACTCACTGCAATAACTGAATATTAAGAATAATGGGACTAGAAAAATTGAGATGAAATCAAAATGAAATAATGATATGAACATGAAACAATGATATATCTTGAGAATGGTAAAGGAAATGGCTAAAATGAAGAGGGAAACAGGATGAGTTTGATGAAGGCACATTGTGTGCCTTTATGGATCTGTCAACATGGAGCCTCCTTTATCAACTAATTGATGTGAATTAAAATGTTTTAAAAATATATTAAAGGAATGTGAAAGGTAAATAACTATTCACTCAGAACAAGAGTAAATTATGGGCAACTATACTCATTGTAGATTACATTTTATGAAAAATTATGTTATATAGTTACTAAGAAAATGTTGTTTTCTCTAAGAATATAAAATATCATTAATAACAATCAGCGATATACACCACTTCCTGATGAGTAATTCAGTAAACACTGAAACATACACACACACACACACACACACACACACACACACACACACACACACACACACATTGTCAAGATGAAGTACACAGGGGTTACAGTCACACAACAAAGGTAATAAGTACATTTCTTGTCAAGTTTGTTTCCCCTTCCCTAATTTTTCTCCTATTTTCCCACCCCCACCCCTCCACCCCCCCAAGTTGTACAGACCATTTCCAACATATTGTCTTTTGTATGTCGCTGTTGCATTGGTTCTTCTCTTGTCCTTTGACTTACCATTCTGCTGTTCCCCTTCTCTTCCTTATGGTATATCCCCTGTTGTCACTGTATTTGATTCTGGTACCCTACTATTGTATATATGTTTACTTAATTTTTTTCAGTAAAAAATAATGGATTTCTGCAAAAATATTATTAATAAAAACCAATGCAGATCTTCATGACAATTGGCATCATGACTTTAACATTTGACTTTAGTGACATCCATTGTTTTTTCTTTAGTGTAAGGCCTTAGTTGTTCTGGGTTTCATCGGTCTTTTATTCCATTAGTAGTTGCAGTGACCAGCTTCTCATTAACATGCATCCTTTATGTTGAAGTTCTTGTTATCTCCACACTTAGGTTTTTCTGTGGAATTTAGCTTGAAAGACACTGTAGTGACTCAGTTATCACACATATAGACAGGAAAAACCCAGGATTTTCAAGGGGTTAACCAAGGTGAGAGAAAATTCAGAACATTGGGCTACCAGAGATAATAGACAAGTCTCTTCAAATTTTCCAGGGAAGAAGTGGTGCTGTGGCTTAAAGTGGTAGAGTGCTAGCCTTGAGCAAAAGACCTCAGGAACATCACCCAGGCCCTGAATTAAAGCCCTAAAGCCAACAAAAAGAAAGAAGAAAGAAAGAAAGAAAGAAAGAAAGAAAGAAAGAAAGAAAGAAAGAAAGAAAGAAAGAAAGAAAGAAAGAAAGAAAGAAAGAATGAAAGAAAGAATCAACCATATTTCTAATGAATCAAAGCTTACTCTCTAGGTCTAGTGACATAAAATAATCTTAGGCTCATTTCTCTGGTTGGGTGACCCACAAATAGGTTTATGTCTGAACTATACCCATGAATCTTCCCCTGCTCACTTGACTTTTTTTTTCTCAATCTTTTTCCATCTATCAAGTAAACCAACACATTCAGAATCATTGGATCTTGGTCAATTATTTTCCTCTCATTATCAACCCAATTTATTCTAAAGACCTACAGTTTATCTTCAAATAGTTCTTGATTACAGCCCTTTGCCACTTCCTTCATGTTGTCTATTCTTTTACTCTAAGTACATTGCCACCTATCATCAGTGAGAAGTTAATTATATTGACCATATCCAAAAGTGTTCTTATTAAACAGGTGTTCAACTTGCTGCAGTAATATGTATGCCTCTGACTCCTCTAGCTGTAATTGACTGGTATCAGTTATAGCATGATAATTACTGGACAAAAAGCCCCCACACACAGGGAAGTCTCATGTGGAAATCCAGGTAACTAGATTATGTAGGCCATCCAGGTTACCATTATAAAGGAATTGATGTGATAAAAATGAGCATAGGACAGAAACAAAAAGAATTTAAATGTAGCAAAACCTAAGAGAATATACGGGCCATTACTAAAATAAAATTATAAGTAGGTCAATGTGATAATAACGGAGAAAGGATGAGTCAGAGCATATAGAGTGTGGAAAGTGGTTAAGAAAAAAAAACCTTCTGGAGACAAGAATAGATGCTCTGCAATGTGTATCAGAAAGACTGAATTATATTATTGGTGAAGTATTCGATGTACTGAGAACTTGTTCATCTGATGTCTAACACAGCATCGATCATAGTTGCTGCTCTTAATGTGTGTCCTCATGTGATAAGCCCCAGTTCCTTAAGTTGGAATGTTTCTAACTAGAGTACATTCTTAATTGGCCTTCCTGGGTCTAATTTCTCACTTTCCACATCAAGCATTAGGAATGTTGTATCAAATGCTTTAAATAGGATAATAAAATGTGTTTCTCTTTCCTTCCCTTTGTGTACCACAGGACAAAAGTCTAAGGTCTGGAACAGAGCCCCCACAGTGTCAACTGTGACCTGGGAAGTTTAGAATATTAGGGCCTTTCCTACATTACTCTTCATAGTTCACATTTAAAATCAATGACATATTCCAATAACATCTTAAAAGCCAACCTGTCTTTTCCTGTGATGTTCCTAACATCTCACTATTTACTATTACTAGCTGGCGCATTTTGAGGGACAGAAATATTTTGTTGGTAAGGGTAACTCTTTTCTTAGCATATAAATTCGTAATGTATAGCAGAATGCATTTATTTTTTTAATTGTGAAAAATACCATACAGAGGGGTTACAATTACATGAGCAAGGTAATGAGTACATTTCTATCAAGCATTGTTCCTTCCTCCTTTGTTTCCCCTACCATCCCTTCCCATCTCCCCACCGCCCCCCTTCCCCTGTACCCTCTTCACGTCCCCCTCCCTCTCCCCTGCCCCCCCACACCAAAGTTGTAAAGCTTGTTTTTAGACATAACATCTTGTATATCTCATTGTTGCAATGGGTCCAGCTGTATCTCTAGCTAAACGATTTGTTTCTTCCCTTCCCCTCCACAAATTATACCAACATCAAATACAATGAAAACAGGGGTTATACCATGGGGGAGGGACATACAAAGCAACAAAGAAGTCATCGTATAAATATGCTAGAAACAAGAGCAAGAGAGAAAAACCATTTGAGTCCTTATCTTGGGGTTCATTTCACCTAACATCAACTTATCTGATTGTTTCTCCTTGTCTCAGGCATATACTAGTTATTGTAAATAAGGAAAACTATGGGACCTGTTTCTTTGGGGCTGGCTTACTTCACTTAATATAATTTTTTCCAAGACTTTCCATTTCCTAACAAATGGAGCAATTTCATTCTTTCTGATGGAGGCATAGAATTCCATTGTGTATATATATATATATCACATTTTCTTGATCCATTCATCTACTGAGGGGCATCTGGGTTGGTTCCATGTCTTAGCTATGATAAATCATGCTGCAGTAAACATAGTTGTGCTGGTAGCTTTAATATGGTCTTGTTTATGATCATTCGAGTAAATGTCCAAAAGTGTGATTGCCATTTAAGTTAATAAGCTTCCGCATCTCTGCCCCTATCATTAGAATATGATGATCTAGGTTTGTTATACCCATAGAGGAGCATCAAATAAGATGTTTAAAATAAACAAAACAAAAAAATTCCTTTCAAAACTTTGTAGCATGATTTTTATGCAAAGTAATTAAAGAAAGTCATTTCTTTGGTGTCATGTGGAAGGAAATCCCTAGTGAACTTAAACCAACACTTTCTCTTCCTGAGTTTGTTTGCTATGTAGATAATTTAGTAAGTATCAGCAATTTTCAACTTACTTATTCTGAACCCTAGCTTCTGGAAAATATATACCTCAGGAAACTCCTCCTATACCTGGGTTGGTATCCTTATTCTAATGGAAAACGGCCCCTTCCAATCTTATTTCCTACCACCTCCCTTTATGATAAAACATTTTTCCATTGTTAAAATACATACTATGCTTCATTTGCTTTTACAATCTTCCTTTCCTTGAGTGTCCCTTTTCCCTATTCTTATTTGTCAATTTTTTAATTAACAAACTAAATAATAAATCATTGTTAAAGTGGGTTGTGTGAGCTTCTCTTTTGACAATACTGTTTAATTTGATATTGCTTTATATATTTGCAATTTCTGACAAGTTTTTATTTTATTTTATTTTTTGTGAACATACTGTACAGAGGGGTTACAATTACATGGGCAAGATAATGAGTACATTTCTTATCAAGCATTGCAGCCTCCTCCTTTTTTAACCCTTCACATCCCTTCCCAGCCTCCCCCCTCCCCGCCCCCCAATCCTCCCCCTCCCCGCCCCCCCAATCCTCCCCCTCCCCACCAAAGTTGTAAAGTTCCTTTTCTATATGAGAACTTGTACTTCTCATTGTTGCAACGGGTCCACCTGTATCCTTATTTAAATGTTTTTATACTGTCTTAATACATATACATATATATATATGGAAGAATAATACCACTTTCAAAAAGCTTTTATGAAGTTTACATGAAATAATAATATATTAATTTCTTCTTGTCAAATGTTACCATGCCTACAATGTTATAGATAGCAATTCCAAGTGTGAATTCTTATGAACATTTTTTAAATCTCTCATTAGCGAGTAATTTGGGACTTAAGTTGAGGAAACAGTCGCAGTCTGTGCGTGGCTTTTTGTGCTTTATGACACATACCATACTTAGTTTAAAAAAAAACAACTAAAAATAATATTTTACTCCTGCCTGTGATTCAGAAGACAGATCTGATGATCATGATTAAAAGTCAACCCAGGCAGGAAAGTACATGAGAGTCTCATCTCCAACTAACTTCCAAAAAAATCTAAAAGTATAGCTGTTGTTCAAGTGTTAGATCATTAGCATTGAGCAAAAAAGTCCAAGGACAGTACTTAAACCTTGAGTTCAAGACCCAGTAAATAATAATGCTTAATAATATTATTCAATATTATGCATAATAATAATTAGATAGAGCTTAAGAGGACTTTTTGTCAAATTTGCAAGTATAACGTTAAAAGAAAAATTTATAAGTTGAGTGACAGAATCAAGATTCAAATTACCTCAATGGTTTAAAAGTAGGGTTCAAAATTTATATGCATACAATTTTTCCTGGATTTTATTCAGTATTGTAAGCAAATTGGGAGAAAAATAACTTGAAATGTTTAATTTATTTTTACCTTATAATTAGCCAATTGTAAATTTAATTGATAAGATGTAAATTATGAAAATGCTATATTAACTGAACAAAATAAGTATACAAGATGTAGTAAAGGCTAACAATGCATGAAGCTTTGAATCAGAACTGAAGAGTTTCCAAGAAAAGGCAGCCAAAATCATGAATACTGTAAGGTACATCTTCTATAACTCATCTACAGCAACTGAACTTGTTTTGCTGAAAAACTAAAGATAGAATATGACATCTGACTGAAAGTATTAGAATTTTTTTCAATTGAAAGCTATTTGATTTAGTATTTGAGATTCTCAATGACAGATTTTTACCAGTAGAGGAAAGATGGACAGAGACAGACATTGACTTAATAAGAAAAAGAACTTTAAAATATTTAGAGATGACAATAAATTTAACAGGATTCCCAGAAAAGGGAAAAGTTCTTGTGAACTGAGAGGTTGAGTTTAGTGAAGCTTCTCATATGGTGCCATGAGGGATATTTTACCTTTGAGTTACAAATTCAATTACAGACAGACAAAATCCATTGCTACTTCACTTTACAATGAGATTAAGTCTTTGTAAGCCCATTTTAAATTGAAATTATGGTATGTTAAAAATGCATTTAATACACTTGCCATCCTAGTTTAGCAACACAGTATAGTGTGGAAAATAGGCTGTTTCAGATAAATGTACAAACAATACCCAGGGTACCGAAATTGAATACAGTAACAACAGAAGATAAACCACAAGAGGGAAAACACAAAAGAAAAATGAAATCACATAGCACCTTAAAAACAACAACAACAAAGAAAAACTTCTTTGCTTCCATACCTAGGAGTACATTTTGCTTAGCATCATCTTATATGGTTATATGTACATAGCTATTAAGCCATTCTGCTCATCTGCTAAGACTATCCTAGACATATACTAATTATTACAAATGAGGGAAACCATAGCATCTATGTTTCTTTGGATCTGGCTTACTTCACTTAATATGATTTTTTCCAAGTCTTTCTTTCTGATGGAAGCATAGAATTCCATTGTTCATATGCAATATGGGTAGCAACAAAATGGTGAGACAAAAGACAAAGAACAAACCAATGCAATATTGATACTCACAAGACAATATGTTGGAAATGAATGCACAATTTGGGGGATATTGGGGGGGAGAAATGAAAGAAAAATGAGGGAGGGGGTGATAAGTTCAACAACAAATTTATTCACTGCCTTACTGTAACTGTAACCCCTCTGTACCTCACCTTGACAATAAAATTAAATAAAAAATAAAACAGGCTGTTTACCTTGACAATCATGTGGCTCATGGCTGCTTCTTAGCATTGTAGGGATAGTATCATACAACATATATGTAGCCTGAAAAGAAACTCTAAATAAAAATGTATTTTCTACTGAATGTGTATAACTTATGCAACTTCCTAAGTTGGGAAGTGTAAGCCAAGCCATCATAAGTTAGAAACCATCGGTATAATTTGTGGAGGGGAAGGGGAAAAACAAATCGTTTAAATAGGGATACAGGTGGACCCATTGCAACAATGAGATGTACAAGTCCTTATGTCGAAAACGAACTTTACAACTTTTGTGTGGGAGGCAGGGGAGCGGGGAGGCAGGAGGAAGCTACAATGCTTGATAAGAAATGTACTCATTATCTTGCCCATGTAATTGTAACTCCTCAGTACAGTATTTTCACAATAAAAAAAATACATGCTGTAAAAAATAAGTTAGAAACCATCTATAAGTAATAGTCAATTATCTTTTGAACATTAAATTTCTTTATTTAAAAGTAAGATACAAGCCGGGCCCCAGTGGCTCATGCTAGCTACTCAGGAGGCTGAGATCTGAGGATCACAATTCAAAGCCAGCTCAGGCAGGAATGTCCATGAGACTCTTATCTCCAGTAAACCACCAGAAAACCTAAGTGGCACTGTGGCTCAAATGGTAGAGTGCTAGCCTTGAGCTGAAGAGCTGAGGGACAGCTCCCAGGCGCAAAGTTCAAGCCCCATGACCAACTTAAATAAATAAATAAATAAATAAATAAAAGTAAGATACAAGACTTAAACTTATCAAATCTTTATCAGCTAAAATTTCAAAAACAGGCACACTGAAAAGTATTTATTAAATGTTCTTTACTGGAAATAATGTTAAACAAATGAATTTTAACATGCAAAATTAATGTTAACCACAAAAGAAAAAAAGAAAAGTTAAAACTTAGAATAAAGCAGTAAATATTTGTTTTAAATCTTTTAGTAACCTTGAAAAAAAAACAAAAAAGCAGCCACAGTTATGAAACACTGAAATGGCTTGTTCCATATCAGTTATAGTGCTTATCTTTCCATTAACCTAATTAACTCTGAAATCTAGTAATTAATTGAACCATGAAGTCATAGGCCAATGAATAAATGAATTTTCAAGATTAAAAAGAAATGTCATTGGTATATCCTCAGCAATCACATCCTTGGGAAGTGCATTCATACCTTGAATTTTTCATGAAGTTATGTGAATTATACAATTAAGCAATATGCATTTAGCTACAGTCAACAGAGTTCTAATTTGACTGCCAATTAAGCCTGCATGTTGACTACTACATAAGTGAAATATGATGTGGAGGGTAAAAGATAACCTCATCAAGTTTACATCTGTCTTTTTTCTAACCAATTCAAACCTACATTCAGCATGCAATTAAATCACAAAATGCTAGACACAGTGTGACCTCCATGGAAAGTATCAGTGTATATATTCACTTCCAAGTTGACAAGCAGTACATTATTTTTATGGAAGTTGTGTGGTACACACTTCTAACACTCCTACAGAATTATGAAAGATAAAAAATCCAAGTATATCTGGACACAATAAAATAAAACAGGGAAACAGATAAAGAAAGGAGAAAGTTGGTGAGGGAGACAGAAGGAAAGAAGAAAAAAAGGAGGGAGGGAGAAGAGGGGCTTAAAATTCTTAATTGAGGAACAGGTGAGGTTAAAAAAGATTGAAGAGTTACTGAACTCATTTTGACTTGTTTTAAATAATGGCCGGAAAATATAAGGGCATGTGCTGTGTAGTAAAATCCTTCCCACTGGTTAATAGAGGGGATACAAAGGTCACTGCTACCCAGAGAGAATTGACTAATCCCTCTGATGCATGGTGTATCCAGTACCTCTTTTATTTAATTTTGTGGTGGAAATGTGGTCTGAATTAGACCTTTAGTAATTATTTCAGGGACCTGACACAAACTTTCACAAGTCTCATAATGATATCTATATAATGAGGCCAATTATTGCATACCAGCCAAGCAGTTGGGTAGCAGACATTGTACAGTTCATTCAGAACCTCTTTTGAGTATTTTTTACATTTCATACAATGCAATATATATGCATATATATACGGACACACATATAGCACCACTTAAATTAGAGAAATAAGCAGAATTCCACCCATGTAAAATGTGAATATTAGAGGACAAACTGCACCACAGTATTGTCTTTGTGACTGCAGATAGAAAATCAAAACTCACTGGAAGTTATTGAGTAATGGAAGTGGAGGTGTTGAGGAAAGTGAGAGTTGGAGAGGGGCTCTATCTGATGAAAGTATGATATATGCATGTGTGAAACGCCATAGTAGAATTCTTTTGAACAATTCATGTACACTTTAGAAAAATGACAAAAATATAATAAAACAGGTCCTACGCAGGGTAGTAATACTAGTGAAAGCAAAAGAGCAAATCAAGAAGGTGAAGGAGGTTGAATATGGCCAAATTGCTTTATGAACATGTGTGATACTTGCTGGAATTGCTAAGGGAAGGAAGAGAAGGGATGAAGAAGAGACAGCATAAGACTGGTCAAGGGACATTGCATATGCTTATGGGCATGATGAAATGAATCCCCATTGTAAAACTAATTAGTGCTATTAAGTAATAAGTGGGTACAGCAATAGAAATGAAAGCTGTTAGTGTCATTTCTAAGTGAAATGTGAACAAATACAGATTTGAGCCCAGAATTGTGTCTGAAGTTGCAAATATTTTTATCTAGGCATAATTTACTATTGTGTGAAGAGAGGCATTGTAAAGCACAAAGAGGCTGAATTATAACACACAATTCCATTTCCATTTCTAAGGAAAAGAGAAAAGTTACAAACAAGTAGGTGCCATTTCTGAAACCATAGGCAAAGATGAGAAGAATTGTGATCCATACAATTTCAAGCTCTGATGATCTATTATCAAAAAATTCTAAGGACAGTACAGCCTGACACCTACATTTTTCCCTATTTGTAATGAGTCCTAGATGCAATGTATGTACTAGCATATAATTTACTACTTTTGTGGAAATGCCAAATCCAGGATGTCTTGTTACAAGGCCATCACTAGCAAATGTTTATTTCACTTCAATAGCAGAGGGATAAGTTTTTTGTCTTCTGATTGTAAGAACGTACTTTTTTGTTTGCTTACTCATCACTAGGAGGCCAATGATAAAGAGACACATAGTTTTATTCTTCCAACAGCTATTGCATAATTTTTATTTTACTTACTTAATTTTATTCATTTTTTGTGAGTTGTGGGGCTTGAACTCAGGCTATGGGTACTGTCCCTCAGCTCTTTTTGCCCCAAGGTTAGCACTCCATCACTTTGAGCCATAGCACCATTTACAGTTTTCTGATGGTTAACTGGAAATAAGAAATAAGAGTCTCACTATCTTTCCTAACCACACTGGCTTTGACCCTTGTTTTTCAGATCTCAGCCTCCTGAGCAGTGGTGATTACAGGCATGAGAAACTAGCACCTGGCTACTAGTTTTTCTATCTAAATTTTGTTAAAATATATGAAAATGGAATTTGTATTCAACATGACCAGTGTGTGACCATCAACATAATGGAAATCAAAATGACTTTTCTCCTTTTGAGTAGCAGTTTTTCAGCCCAACCTTAACTAGTTCTTTCAGAAGGTGCTTTTCCCTTCTTACAAAACACACTTTTATGTCAAAAATGATGAAAATAGTATAATACTGAAAGAATATAGAAGGTCTCTAGCTGTAGTTATTTATTGCTCAACACATGTGTCTCTTACTTTTGTTTTGTAAATCTTATAGATTTAAAATAAACTATGAGACAGGGATGAGAGGTTGCCGCATTACATCTATAAATAATAAAGCTTACTAAATGCAAATGCTTCTTGTGGTCCAATGTTTCAAGGAGTAGGGTTTTGCAGTTCTGTTGACAGAATGTGGTTTTTTACATTTCCTTTTGATTTTTTTATCTCTATGATTTAAATTGTAAAGAAAAATATTTATAAATTGAACCCCACATGTCTGATGTACAAAAGAATACACTAAATCCTATGTTTGCAGAGAAGAACATTGAATCCAGGGCAAAGATGTGCTTGCAATTTACTTTCAGCTTGCAAATATTAAAAAACTATTTAGCCTCTGGAGACAATATAATCATTTTCATGATATTTCTATCCTAAAAAGTAGTTTCTAGATTTAATCTGCTCAATCCAATCAAAACCATACACCCACATACAGCCTTTAAAAATATGTTCTATAGAAAAAAATATTACTAAAAGCTTGGCTGAATTTTTAAAAAGCCTCATATTAGATCTGAGTTGAAAGTAACCTTGAATAATTTCCCTTGATTTTTTTCAAAACATCAATGCAGTATAGAAAAACTTAGAATCAACAACTTTCGTTAATTCTATGGAAATACTTCTTTTGTTTATATTTAGATGAAAAAAATATTGTTGCTATTGAAAGGAATCTTGCAACAGATTTTCTTACCAGAAGCCCCAAGGTCACTAGAAGCAGGACCATGACAAATTTTAATAGTAAATAAAGAAAATTTAAACATAAATGCAATTTTCTTTAAACATAAATGCAATTTTCCTGAGAACCACATAAGCCAGGCACAGAAAAAAAATAATTCTTTGGATATTATTTCTATGAGAAAATAAACTAAAAACTTGCAGAACTTGAAAACTAGTCAAAAAGATTTCAATAGGTGACTAGAAAGAAGAAAAGGGGGAAGAGGAAGGGAGAAACATAAATAAGGGAGGGGAGGAACAGAAAGGAAGGGCAAAAGGGAAGATGAGGAAAAAATGAGGGAGGGAAGAGAAGGAAAGATAGGAAAGAAAAGAAAGAGCAGAAAAATACAGGAAAATAAGCAAAAAAAACCCATGTGTGTGTTTCATTTTTTTGTTAACTGATAATACCAAATATAATGCTGTGACTAATTTCACAGTGTGGAGAGGTAACAAGACTAGGCCCTCAGGAGACAACTTCCTTATGTAAAACTGGGTTTGTTTAAAAACTTGTTTGCCCCTCCACCCCCACCTCCCCTCCTCCTCCTCCTCTTTCTCTTCCTCTTTCTCCTTCTTTCTCCTCCTTCATTTTCCTCCTCTTCCTCCTTCTTCCTCTCATTCTTCCTCTTCCTTTTTTCTCTTTCTTTTTCTTCCTTCTCCTCCTCCTCCATATATGTATATATGTATATATATATGTATATATACATATATATGTATATATACACACAAATTGTCCCTCAGTCTCTCTCTGTCTCTGTTACTACAGATACAGATATTACAGACAAAGAAGTTTTATCCGTATTATAATACATTAAGAAATTCCTCACCAGATGTAGCTCTTCGATCTTGGCCTTCTAAGAATACAGAGACATGGACCAAATATACTGTTAATTATAAATACGGGACATTCTGTTATAACAACACAAATTTGATTAGGAGACCATATAAGTCCTCATACGCAGTGATAGATATGTAAAAAAAATCCTGGTTAAAATTCCTTTTTTGTACGTTTTTTATTGTAAAAATATTGTACTGAGGGGTTACAGTTACTTGAGCAAGGTAAGGAGTACATTTCCTATGAAGCATTGTTGCCTCTCCTTTGTGTTTCCCCTACCATTCCTTCCCTCTCACCTCCTCAACTACATCCTCCCCAGCAAAAATTGTAAAGTTGGTTATCAACATAGTGTCTGGTACATCTCATTGTTACAATGGATCAAACTGTATCCCTATTTAAGAATTTTGTTTTTTCCCTTCCCCTCCCTGAATTAGAGAAGTGTATATACAAGATGCAGAGCACCGGCATCAACTACAGTGAAAAAGTGAAAATGGGTTATACTGTGGGAGAGGAACATACAAAGCAACAAAAATAAAATCACATGGTATATTATAAATACATTAGAAACAATAGCAAGAAAGAAAAAAAAATATTTGTGTCCCTATTTTGAGGTTCATTTCACTTAACATCATCTTATATGGTCATATGTACTTAGCTTTTGACTTTTTCTATTTGTCCTACTCATGTACTAGTTATTGCAAATAAGGGAAACCTTGGGAACCTATGTTTCTTTGGGACTAGGTTTAAATTCTTATAAATGATCATATTTTGATAGTGAAAGACTAAGGGAAGTCATTTTCATTGTCACTGAAAACTATGTTTCTGTAGATAGAGTAAAATACTAAAAGAGATAATGAAATGGATAAAAAAATTATTAGGCTTTCATTTAAAAGGTTTGAGTGAATTGTATAATTCATTGATTGTTTCAGTGCAATGGGTCTTTCATTGATAGCATTATTGCAGCGCACTCTGGCCTATGGCCATAGCATTAGGTATATGAACTCTATTACCAGTACTTTCCCAGTTCATCCCATTTAGAAACAGCTCTAGCTTTCATTAGTTTGCTGCAGAAAAACATATTGCCCAAAGTCTTGCCCTGCTTTTCCAGGTGACCCACACCCAGTAACTGAGCAAGATGATGTTTAAAGACTTAGAAAGTTCTATTTGTAGATAAATGCTTTCTCAAAATATTCACTGCTAAGGTCACCAAAGAGACTTTATTCACTAGAATTATAGTTTACCTTCTTGCTATGTTCAGAACTATTTCTTCCTCAACTCCTTCACAGAAGGGAATCCAATAAATATCTTGACCTTCGAATTCTATTTTAACTTCAACCACTTTTTTTAAAGAGCCTCTTCAGCTCAACATATTAAAGTTGTTATATTAAGCTTTAGAAACATTAAAAAATAAAATGGAAATCCTGATGTTTAACACATATTGAGAGCATTCTTTGTTTCTAAGACTAAGTCTAGCACATTTTGCACTTCACATTTCCATTTTGAATTAAGTCATTTAATCTCTAATATTCAATTATGTTCAATTTTTATATCTGTTTCCTGGACAGAAAAACCATGGCAGGCTGAAGACTGAAAAGACCATCAGGGAAAAAGTTCAGAGTCAGATTATGGCAGTCTAACTCAATAATTTGTAATATTCATGTTAACATAGTGTGATTCTGCAAAAATTGTAAAAATAGACTTCTATATATATGATCACAAAAATTTAGACAAAAATAAAGAAAATTCCACAACTCAAAGTTACCAAAGTTTAATTCTATGTAGATAGAACCTACGAATAAGCAAAGCAAAACTTCAACTTCCATAGTAATAACTTGCAAAATACTATAAAACAAATACTGTTACAGATTTTAGGGATACAGAAATTATTAAAACATCAAACTTCAAGAAGGCAATTTTTTGTGTGTCAATGGGAAATACAAACCAACAATTTTATTATCCATAGTGCAGGGGACTAAACGGGTATTGTTTATACTAAGCAACCACTAGGAACATCCCCAGCCCTTAAACAACAATTTAGGCTCACAATTGTAGGTTTTTAAGTAAAGGTACAAGGGACAAGGCAAGTATAAATGCACTTAGTATCTTCCTGGGGCATGATAATTCTTCATGTAATGTTAGTATCCTTTGACCATTTGTAGGCTATCCTAATTGTAGGCCAGAGTAAGCACAACTTTCATGCCATCAAGCTATCTTCTCTTTTGTCATGAAATAATTCATTTTATTTCCTTCTGTGGATACTTAAAATTTTTACAGATCTTTCAAATTAAGAACCAAAGTAAGTTTTTTTTAAGTTATATTTTATTTTATTTGTGAACATAGTGTACAGAGGGGTTACAATTGCATGGGCAGGATAATGCGTACATTTCTTACCAAGCATTGCAGCCTCCTCCTTTGTTTACCCTTCACATCCCTTCCCAGCCTCCCCCCTCCCTCCAATCCCAATCCTTCTCCTTCCCCCCCCTTCCCCCCCCCCCCTGCACCGACGTTGTAAAGCTAGTTTTGGACATGACAACTTGTACTTCTCATTGTTGCAACAGGTCCACCTGTATCCTTAAACAACTGGTTTTTCCATATCTCCTCCACAAGTTATACTGACATCAAATATAGTGAAAGCAGGGGTTATACTGTGGGGGAGGGACATACAAAGCAACAAAGAGATAATCGTATAGATGCATTAGAAACACATGCATGAAAGAAAAAAACATTAAAATACATATCTAAGGGTTCATTTTCCTGACATCACATTATCTGACCTTATCTGTTTGACTCATACATATACTAGATATTGCAAATAAGGGAAACCATGGGACCTATGTTTCTTTGGGCCTGGCTTAATTCACTTAATATAATTTTTTCCAAGTTTTTCCATTTCCTAACAAATGGGACAATGTCATTTTTTCTGATGCAGGCATAGAATTCCATTGTGTATATATACCACATTTTCTTGATCCATTCATCTACTGAGGGGCATCTGGGTTGGTTCCATATCTTAGCTATGGTAAATAATGCTGCAACAAACATAGTTGTGCTGGTAGCTTTAGTGTGGTCTTGTTTGTAAACATTTGGGTAAATGCCCAAAAGTCGGATCAAAATTCCAACCTCATTCTTCAAGGAAATAGAAGAGGCAATCCAAAAATTCATATGGAACAATAAAAGACCCCGAATAGCAAAAACGCTCCTCAACGGAAAGAACACTGCTGGAGGAATATCAATACCAAATTTCAAACTCTACTATAAAGCCATAGTAATCAAAACAGCTTGGTATTGGCATAAGAACAGACCTCAGGACCAATGGAATAGAATTGAAAACCCTGAAATGAACCTACAGACCTATAGCCACATAATCTTCGATAAGGGAGCTAAAACAATAGAATGGAAGAAAGACAGCCTCTTCAGTAAATGGTGCTGGCAAAATTGGTTAACTACATGTAGAAAACTAAAGCTAGATCCTTATATATCACCCTGCACCAGAATCAACTCCAAATGGATCAAAGACCTTGAAGTCAAAGCAGACACTCTGAAAACATTACAGGATGGAATAGGAGAAACCCTAGGTCTCCTTGGCTCAGGCCGAAATTTTCTTAATAGAGACCCGGAAATACAACAAATCAAAGAAAGGTTGGACAAATGGGATTTCATAAAGTTGCAGGGCTTCTGCAGGGCAAATGACATAGCTAGCAAGATCAATAGAAAGCCTATGGACTGGGCGAAGATCTTTACTAGCCATACAATGGACAAGGGTCTCATATCTAAAATATACTTGGAACTCAAAAAATTAAAGCCCCCAACAACAAATTCGCAAAGAAACAACTGCCCAATAAATAGGTGGGCAAAAGACTTAAAGAGAAACTTCTCTGAAGAAGAAAGAAGGATGGCCAATAGACACATGAAGAAATGTTCAACATCCCTAGCCATAAAAGAAATGCAAATCAAAACAACATTGAGATATCACCTCACTCCAGTTAGAACGGCAAAAATCAAGAACTCTAACAACAACAGATGCTGGAGGGGATGTGGACAGAAAGGAACCTTACTTCATTGTTGGTGGGAATGTAAACTTGTTCAACCACTTTGGAAAGCAGTATGGAGGTTCCTCAAAAGACTTCAAATAGAACTCCCCTATGACCCAAAGTTAGTTTTATGAAAATTCTTCCATGACTCTAGCTCCCTTTATTTATTGATATTTACTGAGTAAATTACTTTATATTTTTCAGTAGAATGAACCATCATTACTACTGTTACTATCTTACTGCTATCAAAACCAAATGAGAAAGCCAGACACCAGTGGCTCATGCCTATAATCCCAGCAACTCAGAAGGTTGAAATCTGAAGATTGCCATTTGAAGCCAGTTGAGGCAGAAAAGTCTGTGAGACTCTTATCTCCAATAAACTACTCAGAAAAGGTCAGACAGGGTACTATGGTCCAAGTGGTAGAATGCTAGTCTTGAGCACAAAGAAGCTGAGGGACAGCACCAAGGCCCCAAGTTCTAGACCAGGACTTGGAAAAAACTGTATATATATATATATATATATATATATATATATATATATATATATATATATATATATACAGTATATATATATATACAGTATATATATATATACAGTATATATATATACACATATGTATATATATGATAATGTCTGATGATGAATTAAGATTTATGAATATGTATTCCACATCTTTCCTATGTCTCATAAAGAGATCACATAGAGAGAAGGGATAGTAGGGGAAAAACAAAGGAGGGGGGGTAGCAATGCTTGATAGGAAATGTACTCATTATCTTACTCATGGAACTGTAACCCCTTTGTACAGTATCTTTACAATAAAAAATATATTAAAAAAGAGACCACAGAGCTCATCTAATGTGTTGTTGGTTTCCCCATGTGAAAATATAGAGTAAAATATATTTTTAAAAACTAAGACTACTCAAATGAGTCTGATTGTGTCATTCATTTCAGTGAGTTCAGAAATTATGCTGAACGAATGACTTAATAGATATATTATTGAAGCCAACTTATTATCATCTCTGCTTTATGTTTTTAGCAATTATATTTTGAGCTCTGTTCTTCTCTTGCTCATGGATGAAATTTGGGATTAATTTTGTGATTTTTCTTTTGCTTATTCTCAGTAAATTAATTGTTTATATACGTGTAAAAATTGAATGATTACATTTTAGTCATCCAATCCTTCTCCTCCTTGCCATCCGAAGCTTGACTCATATTAAACCTCTAAATTAAGGGTGTAGAATACACCTAGCAAGACTATCCTTTCTTATCCTGTTCTTTTATCGCTCTTCCTACATTTTGCTATTAACATTTCTTTTTTACTTTGATGGAATAGAAGGAAGCGAAGAGATTTGACATTATGCTGGATATGAAATATAAAACTCAGAGGGAGAGGGGAGTAGGGAGAGGTAAGCAGAAGAAAATGATAGAGAGAGTAACACTGTTTGAAAGGAAATGTACAAGTTACCATACTTATGTAACTGTAACACTCCCTCCCATTCATCACCATTATAATAAAGATATTTTTAAAAGACCATCATAAAGCTCCTGTAGCAGCATCAATAAATAAATAAATAAATATGGGTGATTTTTTTGAAAAAGAAGGCAGAAAAGAAAGGAAGAACATTTCTATTGTGATACACAAATGGTTAGTCATACTTTCTGGACTAGTCTTATGTTGGCATTGACCTCTGATGAAGAATAATCACAAATGAACAAAGTATTCCCATCTATACATTCTTATCTACAGGTTTATCAATAGGTGCAAATGTATTGCAATGTTTCTTTCTTCAGTCCCAGGCCTTACTTTTTCCATGATGTTTTGTCATTGACAGCTCTCAAGACAGGATTTCACAGGCGCTTTATTGGTTTGGTGTTATATCTATACTGGTGCATTCCCATATGGCCTAAATCCAGTTCTTGAGAATTTGTGTACTTCATTTACCTCCTGGGAAATACAGGTTTCCAGTGAGGACACGTTCCTCTTGTTCTGATTTTCTTTTGATATTTCAAGCATTCATAGTTGGCAGAACATTGTGTTTCCTAACCTCCAGTGTACATAATAAATACCTCTAACTCAATGTGGTTTAGTTGTACATTTGTCCCTTGATGTTTTCTTAAGAGAGTGTGAGGCAGAGAAGTATCTACTCACTGGAAAATCTCCAGTTTCAAGAAGCAGAATGAGATTGTATAGCTTTTCCCCGAAGTTCCCTTATTATCCCCAGTTTTGCTACTTTTATATTTGCAAATTTACTGAGAAAGCTTGGATGCATAAAATTGGTATCCCTAATGTTTTTGTGAATCTTTCATGGTGGTCTCATAACTCAACTTATAATATGGGCCCCATTGTCTCGGGTCCTTAGCTGAATTAGATACTAAAGTTTTTCTGTTTTATTGTTCCGTGACATTCATTTTTCATAAAGGTAAATGTATTTTAAAAGGGGCATCTCTTTATTATAAAAATATGTCTTTTCTCTCTTTTGTGGTATAAAGGAATACCTTATCCTGTGAAATCTTATTGATAATGAATGGTGTTTTTAAATTATATTTTATTAGCTTTAAGTACTTGTACAAAGGGGAGTTACCATTCAACAAATCAGTTTATAAATACAATGCATCTTGACTGATGCCAACTTTTCACCACTTCCTCCCTTCCTTTCCACCCAGCCTCTCTCCTCAATGTTTTTAATTTCATAGGATATTCATTGCGTATTATAACTGCATCCTCCAGTACTGCCTCCCCTCATTTCCTCCCCTTCTCTTGCCTTCACCCTCCTCCTCCCACACCAGCTACCTTTCAAATGCTAGTTTCCTGCTGTTCACTTTTTTGGACTGTTAGTTTTTCTAAGGAATTACACTGAATTCTCTCCATGTAAATGGCATACTTCAGGTAATTCATTTGTCTAGACTTTCACACAGCTCCACACACATTTGTTTACACTTGCATAGAGCTTCATGTAGAAGCGTTTACTCATACATTTTGAATGAATTCTAGCTTCCACATATGAGAGAAATCAATGTATCCTTTATTTTATCTAATAAAAGTAAGATTTGACCACAACATACCAGTTGATTTCCAAATAACTTAAAAATATTGCTCTGATTTAGATCCTGTTTTTCTAAATAAAGGTATTTAAAACTTGAAGTGGTGACATATGATTCACAAACAACCTTGACAAAGTGAATCCAGGTCTAGGATAAGCAAGGTATATATGGTGGTGATTCCTACTCCAATGCCCATTTCAGTTTAAAAAAATCTATTAAAAAAAGAAAATTGGAAATTGGTTAATTCAAAACAAAGTCTAAAAATTTTTGATAAAGCTAGAAGTCAAAGTTAAGATTTTATGATCTTTACACTGAGTAAAGTATAGAACTTCAGATGAAGTCATTTGTTTTCATAACAGCTGTGTAAGATCAGTACTACACTCAGGGTACAAATTGGGAAAACGAGGCACAGACTGATGTTTACAGGGATTACTTATGGCCACGAAGTCAGTGGTACTGTAACAACTATAATTTGCAACAACTTTCTCATTAAGAGCTAGCTAGACCTAGTCTGGAAGTGTTTTCTATTTATTTAAAGAACATAAAGTTATCACGATCAATGGAACGAAAAAGCAAAGAATAAACTAATAACTACTCCTGGCACAGCTAATAAATGCTAATAAACTATTTACAAAAAACAAAATTAATGACTAATAGCCACTTTAGGGGACCAAAGAAATATAATTAAGTATAAGAAACAATTATTTGGAAATAAGGAAAATTACCAAGAAACTCTAAAAGGAAAGACTTCTGATAAAAAATATTGTCATAATTTTAAATTTCCATATTCTTTTCTGATAATCCCTAAATGTTTTAAAGCATATCATGTGTTGATCTTAACAAATTTATAATATAGGACTTTAGAATCAGATTCTATTTTCATTAAAACTTCATCTTTCAGGAGATCATTAACTACTTAAAATTTATAATATGTGACCAAATTTTTTAAAATATGCTTTTAAAAGTACTTGAAATCAGGAGGTAAAACAGGATTCAGACACAGAATAAAGTTATGGTTTCTGTTGTATATGGATTTTTTCTTCCTCCACCTTTTCCTCTTTTTTTTTTAAAAGCCTATCAACTTGATCTTAAATGCTGATGTTGTACATGCTTTGTTGGACTGTTCTTTTCCAAGTTAAACAAAACGTAAAACAAAAGAGAACTTTATCTTTGAAAAGTGGTTCTCACCATTGGAAAAGAGACTTATTTTCTGCTTCTGTTCAGGAATTCTAGTTGTAGGCAAAAATATATAGCGGTGTTTGAACAGCATATTTTAGTGAAAAAAATTAATTACCTAAGGAGTCAAATATTGGAGCTGAATGAAAGATTTCAACATGTTTTCCTGTAGCGTTACAGTACTGAGAAATAGGCTACAATTGCTGGAATTCTGGTGTTTTTGTTGTTGTTGTTGTTATGTGCTTAATTTTTTTCCTACCTGCTTCCAGCCAAATATTTTTTAACTCTATAAGAAAAAGCAAAAACACCCCACACATTATGCCTATCCTTGGCATCTTCATGACAAAATAGAGTTTAATTCTTTCATCAATTTATATTTACTTTCATCAAGAGAAGAAATACTTCTCTAAACAAACTGACAATGTAATGTTTTTGGAAATAGTGTTTTGGTTTATAACTGTCTTTCTTTAGGCTTAATGGTTGTGAGCCCCGAGCAAAGAAGTTTAAACTCATATTCCAGCTGTTCAATGTAATATTCAAATAATGTCGGCTATTGATTTAAAACAGCTTAAATTATATTGTCTTTTATTTATATTCTTGTCAAAATCAGAGAGTACTAAGGTAGTACAATAATGAAGTTCAGAAAAAAATTCTTTCTACAGTTAGATCTTGTGTGTTTTGTTGCTGTGGCTTCACATTATTCCTGAGTTCACCATTCACCAGTAAATAAATAGAGCACAACCCAAGGAACAATGGATTATGAAATTATTCTGACAGTTCATTCATATGGAGAAGACCTTGTAGAAAACAAAGATGCCATGCACTCCCTGTTGGCTCAGGTAGTCTTTTGTAAAGGCCTTAACCTTGTGTTACTTAATAAAATTCAACGCTGATATCGGTCAGTATGCTATGCAACCAAGCCTGAAAGGATTGTTTCTGAAGGCAGGGATGTTTAGAGAAGAAAGTAGGAGATTTAAGAATAAACGATCTAATGTACTCAAATGTTTTTCTTTCCTGCAATTGTTTCTAACACATTTATAAGATTATTTCTTTGTTGCTTTGTATGTCCCTCCCCAATGGTATAACCCCCGCTTTCACTGTATTTGATGTCGGTATAATTTGTGGAGGGGAAGAGGAAAAACAAGTCGTTTAAATAAGGATACAGGTGGACCCTTTGCAACAATGAGAAGTACAAGTTGTTATGTGGAAAATGAACTTTACAACTTTGGTGGGGGGGGGGGGGCGGGAGGAGGATGGGAAGGGATGGGAAGGGGAAACAAAAGAGGAGGCTACAATGCTTGATAAGAAATGTACTCATTATCTTGCCCATGTAATTGTAACCCCTCTGTACAGTATTTTCACAATAAAAAATGAATAAAAATTAAAAAAAAAAGAATAAAAGATCTAAATCACAAGTTGACAGAGGGTATGAACTTGGGCAAGTTTACTTAAATTCCTTTGGTATTCATTGCTATGTCTCAGAGAAGAAGTAAGTCTTCAAGAATAAAAAGTAAGTTTCCACGTTTTTCTAGTTCTCGAAATAGCAGTAGGAGCTGATGAATAATATATGTAAAAAAAAGAGGATCTCCAGAGGGTAGGCATTAATGTACATAATATTAATCATTACCAGGTGTCATTGCAGTGGACTGCTAGGCATAGGGTAGCAAATAGTTTGACTCTTTTGGATGCATCATTATACACAAGGAACAGATGTATTTATTTGTGCGCTCTTCTGATCTCTCTGAAGAATCAGAACTTAATTGTGTTTTAAATCTTGCAACACAAGAGTTGTCTTAGATAGGATACATGGTTCACTTGAACAGCTATTGAATAGATAATAATAATATGATATATCCTGTTCTTTGGGATGGAATGTCAGATTAAAAAAAAAAACAAAAAATGTGAATAACTATTTTCTAAATTGTATAGGGAGGCAAAAAAACCACATTCTACTAGGAAAAATATATGTAATGAACACTTTCCTTTAGCCTCTATCGTAAAGCTATTTAAAGCTACTTAATAAATATAATAGAAAATGCAAAAAAAGTAAATTAGAATTTACTTACATTATTACACACGCAAGTTTCTTGGTCTTCTATTGAAACATTCTATAAACTCTCTCAAACACAGGTATATCCAAAGACTCAAGCAGTGAGGTCTGTGCCTAGTTTCATGGGTTCTGTGTATTAAAGCATGTATCTTGCTAGGAAAGCACTCTAATATATGGTATATACCCCTGGACTATTTATTTATTTATGTACTAGTATTATGGCTTGAATTCAGGATCTCACTCTCAGCACTCCAATGATTGAACCATACTTTGAATTTGGATTTTTACTGCTTAATTGGAGAGGGAATCTTGCATACTCTTCTGCCAGGACTGGCTTGAAATCTTTATCCTCTAGTTCTTAGCCTTTTACATAACTGAGATTAAAGTTATGAGCTACCAGCACATGGCTTCTTCTGCTTTTAAAATGGTCTTTCAAACTTCATTTTAGCTGATCTCAAAGGTTTTTCCTCGTGTCTTTTCCTGTCATGGTTGGGGTGTGCAACCATAGGACGTTAGTCAAATACATTTATTCACTTATTTCCTCATTATATATATAGATAGATAGATAGATAGATAGATAGATATAGATAGATATATATATATATCACTAGTGTTCCTTTAGATATTGGGCAAAATTTGAGGGATATGAGATGTAGTTTTCATGATTCTGGGGACCAAGAGTGGGGAATGACTTCACAGAGGTGGTAACAGTTGAGCCTTTATGGCATAGTTCATTTGAAATGTAAATTCAGGAAAGATCAGACATCCAAGTATGATTGAAGTACAATGACATGAAGGAATATAGCATCACAGTATGAGTCAGGTGACATCAGGAAAACTGTGAGTCTCAATGACAACCTGGCTGAGGAATGACTATTAAGGAAGATTGACAGATGGATCACATTTAGAACCTGCTGCTATCTTCACCCTGAATGCCCACTGTAGTCAGAGTGAAAGATACATTGTACAATATTAGTGATATTAGGGAAGTATACAAAGGCACTAATGAACTATGTAAAGGTTTAAAGCATGCAAATTGCTTTTCATATCTGTGTGTTTATATGAGTCTATAATTATGTATATAAGAATAATACTTTCTTAATCTACACTCTCTGGTTTTTGTATCACAATCAAAGTCGTTAACAGCTATTAGTTTCTTGTTACTTTTACTCCTCCTTATTTTATTTATTTATTTTGTTTGGTCATGGGGCTTGAACTCTGGACTTGGGCTCAGTCCCTCAGCTTTTCAGCTTAAGACGAGAGCTCTACCGCTTGAGCCACAGGGCCACTTCTGGTTTTCTAGTGGTTTATTGCAGATAATGGTCTCACAGACTTTCCTGACTGGGCTGGCTTTGAACCGTGATCTTCAGATCTCAGCCTCCTGAGTAGCTAGGATTACAGGCATGAGCCACCAGTGTCCGGCTCCTCCTTATTTTATTGTATTTAGTTTAGGGAGTATGGGGGTGGGCAGAATTCTGAAGATAGTATTTCTATTCTCAGGAATACCAGTACCCATCCATGGGATCTCAGGACATTTAATAGCGTCAGCATTACTTCTTGATCTTAGCAAGATTTAGCAGTACCAGCAAAACAATTACAAAAAATCCACAGTTTATGGGAAATGGTAAGAAAACCAAGAACTTACCGGGGAATTACTTAGAGAGGCCCTCCTGACTACCTTTATTATTAAGTACTTTTATAAAGGGAATACAATTCCACCAGTCAAATTATGAGTACAATGCATCTTGGTAAACATCACCGTAACCATTTTTCCCCATTTTTCCCCCTCCTGTCCCTACCCTCAAGTTATGTAGTTCACATTTTATGTAATGTGCATTGGCTATAATGACTGAGTTCCTATTTTAACTAAGTAGTCACAAAAGCTCAAAGGTGTAGAAACTTCTAGCAGTGCAGACCTAAAAAGTCACAACAGACTTGTTGGTATATGAAGTGTATTGCCTATTTTACAGTATCCTTTAGAAACTCAACTAGAAATTATTCAATAGTAGAGCAATGTCATAGAATTTCATGATGCGTTTTTCCACATTAACATATAATTACATCTCTAAAATGTTTAGTATTTGTTTAAAATGGAAGGAAAATTGAAGTAATTGTGATTGAGCATTCATTAGCTTTTGAAAATATTTTGTTTATGTATTTGTTTACTGGTCCTGGGGCTTGAATTCAAGGCCTGGCTACCATCCCTGAACTATAAGTGGCTTGCCCACTGCTGAAAGACAATTCACAGAACATGAACAGTATTTATTTCAAAGATAGTATGAACCTAAATATCTATCTTTTGAAAATTGAAACTTGGAGCTAGGTGCCAGTACCTTATTCCTTTGTATGGAAGCTGGGATTTGAGGATTGCATTTCAAAGCCAGCCCACAAAGAAAAATCCTTAACAGGCTTATCTCCAATTAACCAGCCAAAAACTGAAAGTACATAGTAGTGTCAACTTTTAGTGACAGAATTCAAGGCCCTCAGTTCAAGCTCCAGTAAGGGTGCACATGTGCACACTCATGCACACACATGCACACACACAAAACTGATGACATTTTTAAAGGCTGAAAATTCAACTCAAGTGAAAAAATATACTAAAATCTATTTCATATAAAACATCATGCCTGCCTGGCACTGGTGGTTCACGTCTGTAATCCTAGCTAGTCAGGAGGCTGAGATCTGAGGTTTGCAGTTCAAAGCCAACCCCACGCAGGAAAGTCCATGAAACTCATCTCCAATAAGCCACCAGAAAACCAGAAGTGGGGCTGTGGCTCAAGTGGTAGAGCGCTAGCCTTGAGCTGAAGAGCTGTGGGACAGTGCCCAGACCCAGAGTTCAAGCCCCAGGACTGACCAAAAAAAAAATGTTATTGAATTAGCATTTCACACCATGCTTGCTATAGGAAACTTGAACAAGGAAAACAACCTTTTCAATCAATGTTCTGGTAAATAGTTTCCACATAGATAAATAAATAGACTTATATTAAAAATCATTAGTAAATTATTTTCATAGAGGTGGACAAACAGTTTTAATGTGAGAAAGAATTATTCATCACTGTGAATATAAATTCTTTTTTTATTGTGAAAATACTGTACAGAGGAGTTACAATTACATAGGCAAGATTCTGTAGGATAACACAATGATGAAAAATTAAGCTTCTTTCTCATCCCAAATGCTTCATGTTGAATAGGTTCCACTTTCAGTTTGAAAGCCTTCACTTCACACTACTCTTAAGCAATCTTTTTCATTCCTGTGGTTTTAAATAACATTTATAGCCCATCAATTCCCAATTTTCCCTTTCCAGCCAAGACTTCTCCTCTGAGCTTCAGACTCCTAGAGCTGACTCTGTAATGTCTTTACTTAGATATCTCACATGCGTATTGAATTAAATGTCTTTATCAGTCAGGGTTCTTAGTTGCAAGCAACACAAAGTGATTCTAGATGAGACAAAGCAGTGGTAGAAAAGATACTGAGAAATGCACAGAAATGTGAAAATGAGGTTCAATATTACATTTCTAGAAAAAAAAAAACTATCAAAACCACACAACAGAATTGTGTTGACAAAAGCTACTGTAGCTATTACTGAAACCAATTCTAGAAACTATTACTTTCTTGGCTGCCCAAAACTTAAGATTTGAACAAATGACTCCCAGTACTCATGTCCTAACCTAGGAAAGTGATCAGAATGTCTATGTCTGTGCAGCTTTTCTAAATTTCTTGAAATCAAGCACTACCACATGGGTTCATGTGATTTACATACATTTGTCAAGTTGCAGATAAGGTTACACAGGGTCATTTTTGGCTTCTTACCTGGGATAACAGAAGCTAGGAGGAGACAGAGTAATATCTTAAAAATAGAAATGATAAGAAAATATTCTGAGCCACAGAGATAGGCTATACTGTGTAGAAATCTCCACCACCCCTCACACCCAAGTCACTCTACTTTGTATATTTTACATTTTAGATAAAGACAATTCTATGGCTAACTTGTTCCTATAAATCTCCTTTTTCAAAGCCACACTTAATTCATCACCAAATTCTGTGTGAACATTTCTATCTCAATTCAGTCCATGACTCTATGGTTCCACTAATTACCATTTGTCTGAATCAGGAGGTAGCAAGCTTTAAAACACTAGATAGCTAGCAAATAGTTTAGTTTGTCACTACATGTAGTTTTACATACTCTTCTTCATTTATTTTTATACAAAATATATAAAATTCAAAAAACATATAAAATATTTATTATAATTTTTTAATGTAACAAAGATCTTTAGCTCATGGACTGCATAAAGCAGGTCACATGTAATTTCTGGATAGCCAGTAAAAGCTTAATCTCAACTACTCTGTTCCTCTATGTTCATTCTACTCACAGAAGGCACAATTGTGCCAGATACAGTTGCTCATGTGTATAACATTACTATTCAGGAGATGTGAAAGATCATAGTTTGAGATCAACCTGGAAAAATATTCACTAACATGATGACATAAACCTACTCAATAACTGTTTGGGAAGTATAAATTGTTGGATCTTGGTCTATACTAGACTGAATGTAACTGTGAAATCTTATTTTAAAGACAATGAGAGCAAAAAGTGCTAGAAGAATAGCCCATCTGGTAAAGTACCTGCATGGCAGGCATAAGGCCCTGAGTTCAATGTTCAATATTACCTTCATCATCAGAAATATGCTTAAAGTTTAAATACGTCAGTACAACTTTCATGCTCAAAGTCTTTTTCTATTTATTCACTGTAATGTAGAATAAAAACACAATTGTTAAGTGGTCTTCAAGACCTAAAATCATCAGAATCCTACTGATCTCTTCCCATTTATTATACACCCTCACCTTGCAGGTACATCTAATTTCCTTCATTTCCACAAATGTTACCCTCTGTCCCAACTTAGGGATTTTACACAGGTTCTTCTCTATTGAAATCATCTCATAATATATTTTCCCATTTTCAGGTGTGTAATTGAGTCTTTATAATGCTAATCTCCTCCTTTAGAATGTAAATTTCAATTCCTTCCTTGCTAAAAATTCCACAATGAGATCTTATTTTCTTGAACAATTATCCGTTAAATGAAGGAATAAATGTGTATATAACTCCAGCTGGCAATATTCAAGAAAATATTCTTAGAGCTAGTGAAATTTGAACTAAGCTTTAAAAAATATGAAGAATTTACAAAGGCCTAGTACTAAAGTTTTATCTAGCAATCTAAGATCAAGAAGAGTGAGCCATGGAAAGTACTGAGGAATATAATGATATCATTTACAAAAATTATTGGTAAAAATTATAGAAAGTAGTGGACTCTGAGATAAGGAATATACCTTATGTCTAATTGCCTAGTAAAATATTCTCATGTGATATTTGTACATCTTTATATGTTTTTAAATCAGGGTAACTCACTAAAAGGGAATTGTCATAGAAAGAATCTAACTTGAATCCCATTCAAATTCTCATTAAATATTATTTTTTTGAATTTAGACAGGAAATTTGATTCCATTCCAACCAATCAAATATAGCAAAAGCAGTTGGGCATCAGTGGCTAGCATTTATATCTTAACTACGCCCCAAGCTGAGATCTGAGGATCATGGTTCAAAGCCTTCTCAGGCAGGAAAGTTCATGAAACCCTTATCTCCAATAACCACCAAAACATACACACCACACACACACACACACACACACACACACACACACACACACACACACACACACACACACACACACACAGAGGAAAAGCAAAACACATAAGTAGAACTATAGCTCAAGTGGTAGAGCACTAGCCTTGAACAAAAACAAAAACTCAGAAAAATTGCCCAGGCCCTGAATTCAAGCTCTATGACTGACATCAAATGCACACACACACACACACACACACACACACACACACACACACACACACACTACATATATGTATATATCTATATGTATGTGTGTGTATATATACATATATCTATATGTATATATACATATAGATATATATATAGCAATGGTAACAATTCTACTTCTTTCATTACTCTAGTCAAGATTGTAATGTAACTTTTACTAGATTTTCTCTTTCACTAATTTTGATAAAAACAAGTTTATCATGTTAGGACATGAACATAACATGACATTAAAAGTGGATTCTTATTGACAATGAGTAAGAAAATAAAGTTCTCAGTCTGGCCATAGAACCTATGGGATAACAAATATACGTTATTTTATGTTGCTAAAGTTGTGTTAACACTGTTACACAACAATAGATACTTAAGACATTATGGACTAAATTTTTTCTCTCCATATTTACAGGTTGAAGATCAGACCCTTAGAATCTCAAAATGTGACTAGATTTGGTGATATATTCAGGTCACCAAGTTACATACAATAAAGTCATTTAGGGGAAACATTTCAATATAATTGAGGTATTTATAAGGAAGGGAAATTTACAAAAAGGAGGCAGGAAAAGTATGTGTAAACAGGGAGGAGATGCCATCTTCAATCCAAAGAACAAGAAATAGATTGTTCTCTGAAGGACCTCAGAAGAAACTAATCTCGCAACCACAGGATTTTGGGCTTTCAGCCTTCAGCACTATGAGACAATAAACTGTCATATAAAGCTGTCAATTCTGTGGTAATTTGTTATGGCAATCACAGAAAACTAATTTGCATGAGTAATATTATACAATATTTCCCTTTATTATCTTTAAGTAGTTAGTTGTACAGTCGTTGCTATTCAACAAAGCAAGTTATGGATATAAAACATCTTACTCAATGGCACCCCTTTCATCACTCTTCCCTACTCCTCCCACCCCCACTGCTTCCTTAAATTTTCTAAGTTTATAGGATATATATTGAATTTTATGACATTTCCTTTTCAAAGAAAATTTATATTAATATCTAAAGACTACTAGTGATTTGAAGAACATAGTTTAAGAGACAACACTGGATGCAATGGAGATAATAAACTGTCAAAGAATTATATGGAACAATTAAAGGTAGATAGCTAGGAACCCTGAGCAATACTTGTCCTGAGCAATACTTGGGTGATTGAGATCAAGCATCATGGTTTCAGGCTAGCCTAGGTAGAAAAGTCTGTGTAACTGCTCTGCTCTTTTCTAGCTCTTTCTCAGCTCTTTCCTTCTCTTCTCTGTCCCAGCTCTCTTCTCTTTCCTAGCTTGCTCTTTCCCACCCCTTTCCCAGATGCTCTCTTTTCTAGCTCTTTTCTCTCTTTTCTAGCTCTTTTCTCTCTCTTTCCCAGCTCTCTTTTTCTCAGCTCTTTCTCTTTCCCAGATCTCCCAGTTGTCTTTCCCAGGCCTTTCCCCACCACGTGAAGGACCAAGATGGCCTGGTGCCAGCCGAAACGATGAATAAACCTGCTCCTTACCTGAATACCACGTGCGTGGTGCTGTTCTTACTCGGCTACCTCTTTTTAAAAACCTAACATAAATGGTGCCATGACTCAGATAAAGGGCTTAAAGTCAGGATAGCTGGGATTCCTCTCTGTTTTTTTTCCTCTTTTTTCTGTTTGTTTTTCCCTTTTTGCTCTGAGGAATACCCACAGTTCTGATGGCCTTTTGTGAACCCATCTGTCTGCTGTGGACACAGTGCATCGATACCATTGCTGGCCTTCACATCCACGTCCACACCACTTCTCTACTCTGGTGAGTGAAACTACTCTCTACGGTTCTCTGTTGCTCAGTCTCTGTCCAAATGTAGTGTCACGCCAGAGAGCTCCTAAGGCCTTTAGCTGAAAGGCCGGTCATCTCTGAAGCCGAGGATGCTTGGTTTTGGGGGCTTGGCCATTTCTCTCTAGAGGGCTCTGGGGGAAGTCGGGACTCCGCTCTGCCTGGTCAGCTCTCCTTCACTCACCAGACTGACTCCCTACCCATTTAATGGGGTGCTGCAAATCATGCCTGAGCCGTGAAACCCCTTTGAAATGCCTCCTGCGCTCCCTGGAAAGCCAGAGCGCCTCATTTTTATGCCATTCTCAGATGTACACAGTTTTTGCCACTGCAATGGTAAATGGTCAGAAGTCTGTTTACTTTCAGGTTCTCTTTGCTCTCTCTGCCAGTCATGTCCAACTTTCCCTATCTCTCCCTTTCTCTTTTCTACATTTTGGCTTGTGCCCTGAAGAGTACGATGCAGGCTGGGTCCCTGGGACCCCCCCATCTAGGTTCCCTCTCAAAGGCTAGCCAATGTAGGCTTGCTCTATTTGTTCAGGGTTTCTTTGGATATTTTTCAGAAATTCACCATCTTGAGTTCGCCATCTTGGCCACATGGTGGGTTAAGGGTTTGGCCCCATCTGGTCCTTAACCTTCCACCAAGCTTACTACTCCATCCAGTTATTCTAAGGTGCCTTGCTAACAAGTTGCTCTTTTCACAGGCCCTGGTAACTGAGGCCCAACCATCTGATGTGCTTTGTTAGCAAAGATGTCTAAACATTGTTGTCAAAATTTTAGGTTTTGAGTTTTGCCTTTTTTCTTTTGTGTTGTGTATTCTACTGACTACATGGTTCTAAAATACTGGGCATATCTGTGATAAATTTCTCATCACATCTAATGAGTTTTGTCATTTCAGAATACTTGTTTGCAATTCTTCAAAGGACCAGGTAAGTTCTACTTATTCTATTTGATCTCCTTGTTGCTTTAATTGGAAGTAATAAAGGACTTTTGTGGCAAACATTTCAGTTCAAAGCCAACCCGGGCTGAAAAATCCCTAAGACTCCATCTCCCAACTATCCTGCAAAGAGCCAGGCTGGAAGCATGACTCAAGACTCTTATTTTTAACCAGCCAAACACTGGAAGTGCTATTGTAACTCAACGTAGTAGAGCACTAGCCTTGAGTGGAAGTGCTCAGGGACAATGCCCAGGCCTTGAGTTCAAACCTCCTTGAATACCAACTGGGACAAGCCATCCCAGCAACGAGCATCTAGACTCAGCCAGTCTGAGGAAAAGGGAACATGGAGAGGAGTAAGAGGAGATGATGTCACATGAGCTAAGTTGTGCCTGCCCTTTCAAAATTAACCAGAGCCGGGAGGTCAGTGGAAGTAAGAAGTCTGCCCATCCAATGTCTATACCTGTCTACCTATTAACTGAACAGGAATTTATATTCTTGCCTTTGTCACCTGACTTCTCTACCTAGTTACCAGATGTCAGCGGTAACTGGGGACACTTCTACCAACATTTTCCACCCCAAGTCCTTCCTCTTGCAATTTATTTGCTCTCTAGTATTTTTTTTTCTAGCCCCTCAATGCTCATAAGACTTTTCCAGACTTCATCTAAATACTCATGCCACAAAGGGACAGCTGCTGCTCACTGCCTTCTCTGGGAGGAGACAAAATTCCAGCCTTTTACCCCTGTTGTCGACACCCCTTGTCAGCAGGAAGTAGCCAGAGAGAAACCACGCCCTATTTCATGATTATTAAAAGACTGGAATGTAAGGTCTGCTCCTGGATGGTGAGAAGACCCCACCCTCCTCCAAGCAAATGTTTCGCCCAGTTACCTGTGTTACCTAGGCAACTGGGACACCTGGAAAAGGTCACATCTGCATCTGCTGGGGTCACATCTGAATTTGATGTGGCTACACCTTTCTCCGCCCTTACCCTAGATAAGGCCTAGCCCAGACCCAGATGCTCTTTCTCAGCTCTTTCCTTCTCTTCTCTTTCCCAGCTCTCTTCTCTTTCCTAGCTTGCTCTTTCCCACATCTTTCCCAGATGCTCTCTTTTCTAGCTTTTTTCTCTCTTTTCTAGCTCTTTTCTCTCTCTTTCCCAGCTCTGTCTCTTTCCCAGCTTTCCCAGCTCTTTTCCCAGGCCTTTCCCCACCGCGTGGAGGACCAAGATGGCCAGGTGCCAACCAGAACGATGAATAAACCTACTCCTTACCTGAAAAAAAAAGAAAGAAAAGTCTGTGTAACTGGATTTCAATACAACAAGTTATGTATGATGATACATGCCTGTCATTGCTATTGTAGGAGGATCATGGTCAAGGGCAGGAATTGAAACACTATGTCAAAAATAACCAGTACAAAAAAGTTGCTTAATGCTACATCACTTTCCTGATAAACTTGAAGCCCTGAGTTCAAACCCCAGTACTGCCAAAATATAGGCAAATATTTAATATATTCTTATGGTGAATAAGGATATAATAATTCCTTCTCTCTATATTTCTCACTAGGTCTTCAATCTATCCCTTTGAAAGATTAATCATTTCCCACATCTGTATTCAATATGTCAATTACACTCTTTTTTCTGTTTTATTTCTTAATGAATATTATTTTTTGTTTAAAAGCAAACATAAAAAAATAGGCAAACTAGTCCTAACGAAAAGAATAAAGTTTTTTTTATGTTTTCAGAGTGAAACATGGGAATGTATATTAGATGAGGTAACAGGGATATTTATAATGCAAGGAACTATTATTTCAGATTATTTATTAGACTTGGCAATATCATTCAGTAGTCTGATGTTTGGGAAAACCTGATTGAAATTATTGCAAATAGCTTTCTGTGTCAATTTTGTTTCAGATCAGGTTTGTGTATTCTCTTATGTATAATAAATGTCAAACTACTGTGGGGGGCTTTTAAACAATAAATATGATTTTTAGCTACTAATTGCCAACCTTTGATTGCAAAACCAGGCTTCAGAGACAGAGTTCTCAGATGCTTTGATCACATATTTCAAGCTAGATGTGTTTGGAATGAGTTTAGAAGTAGTCATCGTTTGCCGAGGGTACCTCTCCATCTCACTGACAGCCATTCCCTCTTTGATTTAATTCTTCCTGTGAGCCTCTTACATCAAGTCCATTGTGTCCTTTTGCTGACCTCTGACTGTTCCTAATCTTAGCTATCTACTTGTAACAACATAAACCTTGTGCTGATTTAAGCTATTGTGTAATCAAGGAAGGAATAAACTCTGCTTTCTTTGCTCCAGCATTGTCCTAGAGAAAGATTTGTTTTCTCTGGCAAATTTCTCACCTTTCATTAACTCTTTAAGGGATTCAAATGTCATTTCCATGTCCATCACTCTTCTGAATAGCTATTTGGATCTCTATGGATCTCTTAACTGATTAAGTATATGCCCTTCAGTAGTCATGGTATATGCCTTTCTGAACTGTGTCTGAGCTATTTGATATCTCTGAGTATTTCTTCATTTGGCTTAGTGATATCATTTCCTCTATTCTCTTCTTGTCTTTGAGACAACATCTCTCTATGTAGTCAAAACTAACCTTGAGCTGATGATCACCTTCCTCAAGCCTCCTTTTATCTCTCAAGATAAATATTCTCAGAATCCATGGTATATAGTTCTCTGCATTCTCAGACTTTTGTGGCTGTGTGTATTTCAGTACTCAGATTTTAACTTAGGGCCTCATACTCTTACTTAGCTTTTTGATCATGACTGGTACTCTATCACTTGAGCTACACCTCCACTTCTGGCTTTTTGCTGGCTAATTAGAAAGAAAAGTCTGTAGTTTTATCTTCCCAAGCTAGTTCCTAACCATGATTCTCAGATCTCAGTCCCGTGAGTAGTTAGTATTATGAGGGTTAGTGGCTGGTACCCAGCATTTCTTAGACTTTTGGTACTATGCCTCCCATTTTTTTTCTTTTTTTTTTTTATTGTGAAAATACTGTACAGAGGGGTTACAATTACATGGGCAAGATAGTGAGTACATTTCTTATCAAGCATTGTAGCCTCCTCTTTTGTTTACCCTTCCCATCCCTTCCCATCCTCCCTCCCCCCATTGCTCCCCCCCCCCAAGTTGTAAAGTTCGTTTTTGACATGACAACTTGTACTTCTCATTGTTGCAACAGGTCCAACTGTATCCTTATTTAAACGACTTGTTTTTCCCCTTCCCCTCCACAAATTATACCAACATCAAATACAGTGAAAGCATGGGTTATACTGTGGGGGAGGGACATACAAAGCAACAAAGAAATAATCTTATAATTGCATTAGAAACAAATGCATGAAAGAAAAAAAACATTTAAAATACATATCTTAGGGTTCGTTTCCCTAACATCACCTTATCTGACCTTTTCTGCTTGACTCATATATATACTAGATATTGCAAATAAGGGAAATCACTTCCCATTTTTTTTCTAAGAATGTTTTTTCCATGCTCTCAAAAATCTCATTTATCCCATTACTCCAAAGACAACAATATGCTGATTAGATGATAGCTGCATTTTTTTTCCATGTGATTCCTTTATTCACCTTTAGAATTGTATAAACAACTGTCTATGGAACAAATGAATGAATTTGTATGTCAAATATATATCCACCAGAAGTTCATACTCCACAGTGTTTAAAAAAGAAAAAGAAAAACAGAATTCATCAACCCAGACTCTCTTCCCCTCTTTCCATCAACCCCAATATTTCAGCAGCAATGTTTATCTTAACTATATCACTTAATTATGCCAATGGTCTTGAAGACTAGAGATAGATATCCCTTCCAAATTTCCTGCATTTGTATCTTCTTTTTTTGGGGGGGGGGTCCAGTCGTGGGGTCTGAACTCTGGGCCTGGGCGCTGTCCCTTAGCTCTTCAGCTCAAGGCTAGTGCTCTACCACTTGAACCACAGCGCCACTTCCAGTTTTTTTCTTTTTTCTTATGTGGTGCTGAGGATGCGAACCCAGGGCCTCATTCTGCTTTACCACTGAGCCACCTTCCCAGACCTGCTTCTGTATCTTCTATGCAATGTATCTCTCTACCTCCAATCCTACATCTTGTTTGTATTCACCCATGTGACTTCAATAGCTCTCCTGCTCTTGGTTCTTTCTGCATCTAGTCTTGTGCCATCTTTACTTCTTTTCATACTCCCACCAAATAAGGTAATGTTTAGCCAGTAGCCAATGGCACATGCCTGTAATCCTAGCTAATCAGGGGGCTGAAATTTGAGGATCACAAGTCAAAGGCAGCCCAAGTACAAAAGCTTATTATTTCCAATTAACAACTAAAAAGCCGAAAGTGGGACTGAGGGAAAGGTGGTAGAATTCTAGCCTAGAGCACAAAAACTTGGACAGTGTCCAAGCCCTGAGTTCAAGCCCCAGGATTAGTGCTTGCACCCTTGTGTGTGTGCACACACATGCATAAACACACATACTTATATCACACATACACAAGTAGATAATGTTTATCACATTATTGTATTGACTGAGCATTACCTTTAAAAATATTTAAAAATATTTAAGAAGGACTATCTATGGCTCAAGTTGTAAACTATCTTTCTAGAAAGCACAAGAACTTGAGTTGAAACCTCAGAACCACAAAAATACAAAAAATAATTCATTCATTCATTAAGTTAAAAATATAATAAAACATTATTCATAATTTGATACCTGCTTTAGTCTATTTCCTTACATCCTACCCTCTAGTCAAGCAAATTTCTTTTCCCATCCCTAGCATACAATTTTATATCCATGCTTAGCCTCCCAGAATGATTTTATTCTGGACTTTTTTATGTCATTGCCTAAGAATAATCATTTCTTTATTTCAGTTCAAGTATTTTCTCTTCTTTCACTGTATTCCTGGAAACCCTATTTTAAATTGATCAATTCTCTTTTGGCCACAGTAAATACTTATATTACAATATGTTAATCAGTCTATTAAAGTGCATGACCCAGAGGTGAGAATCCCAATTTACTGTCTGCTCCTACCCAAGGGTACTGAACCTCTAGATCTCTAAAATATAGTCAATCTCCATATTATTATCATAATTTTGTTTCTAAAAGTTAGAAGTGTGGTAAAGTGAGAATCTGGGGTACTAGAGCTGCCTTTAGAAGACCTGTTAGGAAAACTGCTCTCTAGAAAAGAAACAAGGAGCTACACAAAGCAGGAAATAAAATAGCTGATCTATATAAGGTGAATAAATTCCTTTATTCCCTGATAAATTTGTGGTGCATCCCTGCTATGTGTATACATTGAGTGAGCTATGGTAAGTCTTTTGTTTTTCTAGAAAAAGAAAATATAAAATATTTTCGGCCTTAAATGTTCATGGTGAGCCTATTGCCAACAGAGAAACAAAAGAGAGATTAGACCAAAGTAGTGTTGAAAATGCCTGCTGATGTTTTTCAAAGACTTGCCTATGTACATACAATGGAGAAATAGACAAGTTCTTAAAGTTTGTTTTTTCATAAGTATTTACTAGTAAAGTGTAGAGACATTCTTGTCGATGTTTACCAGTATAGTGATAGAAAGTAGTGACAGGAAGCATTAGGAAGTAGAATTAAGTGATAAAGAATTTCAAGGATTTTCATCAACAACTATATCTCTATATTATGCATTTTTGTATCTATTTAATTTAATAAATTCAATATTGAAGTAAAATAATGATATTTACTTTTGAACTTTAATGAGCAAGAAAATTAAAAACACAAAGTAAACACTCAATAAAAGCTTGTTTCAACCATTCTGGAAAGCAATGTGGAGGTTCCTCAAAAAAATAAATAAATAAACATAGGACTACCTTGTGATCCAGGAATTCCTTTCCTTGACATTTATCCAAAAGATTACAAACCAAGATATACTATAACCACCAGTACAATTGTGTTTATTGAAGTACTACTCACCATAACTAAGGTATAAAATCTGCCCAGATGCCTCTTAATGGACAAATGTGGTACATATACACAATGGAAGTTTCAGCCATCAATTAGAAAGAACCATATTGTAGCACTTGTAAAGAAATAGAAAGACCTGGAACAATTTATGTTAAGTGAAGTAAGTCAGACCCAAAGAGATGAAGGATGCATGAATGCATGTTTTCTCCTTTATGTGAATACTGGATTTAGCTTATAAACTCTTAAGTGAATATGTTGGATGGTATGGGAGCCTAGAAATGAAATATTGTAGATTCAAGTTAGAAATCAGATAGTGCAATTCCTTAGAAAGGCAAAATCAAAATTCAGTAAAATAAAACACCAGGAAGAGGAAAGGGGTGAGGTAAGGGCAAGGGGTAGACAAATAAAGAAGAAAAGAAGAGGAGAATACAGTAAAGTCAAAACATATATATATATATAATATTATATTATATTATATATTACAGAATTAAGAAGAGTGAGGGAAGGGATGGGTAGAGGATAGAGGAGGGGTGGGTGAGAATATTGAAAGGGGTGACATTGAGCAAGGTATATTGTATTCATAAACTGCTTTATTAAAAGGCAACTCTTTTCTATAACTAGTTAAAAATAATTTTTAAAACTTATTGAAATGAATAGGTATGCAAAAATGTTTCCGTAGGAAGATAATTCATTAGCCAAATATTACGCTTGAAAACTCACAATCATGTTTTGTTTAATCATTTTTGTGGTGCCAGTCATAGGGTTTAAACTAAGGCCTGAGGGGCTGGGAAGGTGGCTCAGTAGTAGAGCGCTTGCCTTGCATGCATGAGGCCCTAGGTTCAATTCCTCAGCACCACATAAACAAAAAGAAAAAAGCTGGAAGTGGCGCTGTGGCTCTAGTGGTAGAGTGCTAGTCTTGAGCTGAAGAACTGAGGGACAGCTTCCAGGCCCAGAGTTCAGGCCCCACAACAGGACCTCCCCCCCCCCAAAAAAAAAACAAAACTAAGGCCTGAGACCTGTCCCAGAGATTTTGTACACAAGGGTAGATTTCCACTTTAGCCACAACTCTACTTTTAACTTTTTGCTGGTTAATTGGAAAAAGACTCTCTTAGTTGTCTGCCCCAGCTGGCTTCAAACTCCTATCAGATCTCAATCTCCTGAGTAGTGAGGATGGCAGGCAAGAGCTATCAGTTCCTGATGAATTATTTCATTTCTAATTTGATTCACATTCCATTTCATTCCTGGTAATGCTTGGTGTTTCATTAAATGTCACATGGATGAAGGGAAACATTCTTGTTTTGAGTGCCCACATAGAGAGGCTGACTGCATGCCAAGTTTTTACACATATACAGCTTTTATGTTCCAGTGTGTTCAGTTACCTGACATGAAAATCTATCCATGCATTAAAACTTCTGTGTAAAATAATTTGCTTAATGAACAAAAAATAATGCTGAAATCTCTCATTTCTAAAATGTGCTTAATTTAAAAATTAATGAATGTTAATGTTGTATTTCTTTAAATTCACAGTGCTATAGAAGAAGAGGCTAACTTTATAATCCTATTTTCATTACTTCCTATAAGATCTATCTATGAGTATTTATGTTTGATCTACATACCAAAACTGAGATATGATGCAGTGGTGATTCATAGAAGTAAAGTTCTCACTAAAAATGATCTCTTTACAAATGAACTCTTTTAGACATAAAAGAATGTGCACAATCAAATTTTTCTGCCCCATCTATATATTTTTATTAAAACAAATATCACAAATGTGTATTCCTTTTCTTTCCCTGATCATCCCTTAGCTTTTTATTTTACAAAGTTTAGAAGTAGTCATGATCCATTTTTTTGTGTTAGTGATATCATCAAAAATATTCTTGAGCTCAATATGGTGAATGCATGCAGCCCCAGGTGTTTGTAAAGCAGAGATCAAGAGGTTTATAATTTGTGGTCCCCCTGGGCAAAATGCAAGAACCCATCTCAACCAATAAGCCAAGTGAAGTAAAATGTTTCTGTAATTCTAGCTGGGTTGGAAACGTAAGTAAGAGATCAAGGTAAAAGAAGACTGGAAAAACAATTAAAGAGGTTGGGATGTTGTTCATGCGGTATTGAACTATCTTAATGCACATAAGTTCCTGAGTCAAAACTCTACTATCTCATAAATATAAACTAGGCCAGCATCATCTGCATTGCAGAAAATCAAATGTCAAAGCTCCCCTCCCTCAACAAAGATTTTGGTAGCCATCCTTTAAAAAATGTTTTCTGGGAACTTTAGGACCCAGGTAGGAGATCACAACACCCAGTGAATCTCAAGACATGGGAAAACTGCTTTGAAAATGAAGACTCATTGTCTTGTAGTAGGTGTGTCACTGAATATCTGATTATAGATTCAATTTTCTGTGGACTTATGTCTATTCCTCTGTCACCAGTTCTGTCTGTTCCCAAAATAGGCAGTAGCTTTACCATCAAGTAACTGTCCTGCTCACCAGGGGCCTGGATTAGTTCCAGCCCCCTGAACTTTGGTCACAGAGGCAATCCTTTATGCTTAGCAACCAGGCAGAAGTCATTCCCATCTGTGTCTCCAAGAACAGGCCCACAGTGTGCCTGAACACAAACATCAGAACAGCAGTGTGACCTAATTCTAAGCCTGCTCAATTGTGGGCCTGGAGGAAATGTTACACGTTCTGGATGTCAGTCTGAAAAGACTAGAAAGGTGACTCTGTTCAAATTCACAAACACTGTTAGAAGATTACTAAAATAATAAAGAATCCAGAAAATGAAATATTACTCACTGGAATAAAGTTCCACTAACCAATCCAAAAGAAAAGTATTCATGAACTGCTTGAAAGAGAGCACAAAACTTTTGTCTTGGTTGTCTCAAAAAAAAATACAGATATCTAATCCAAATCAAGAGAGCAGTACAGAAACAAAATGAGACGTTTATGTGTAGAAATAGTAAAAACAGTACAAACTGAAATCTTGAGCTGAAGTTCAAAAATCAATGGAGGACTTTATCAAGCAAACTTGGTCAATGAAGTAAGAATCAGTGAGTATGAAGACAGATGTTTAGAAACTACCAAAGTAGTGACACCAAAAGGAAAGAAAATGAAGAATGAAGATGGTCCACAACACTGTCTTCAAGTGAATCATATGCCATTACAGGTAGACCCATTGCAACAATGAGATGTACAAGTTGTTATGTCAAAAAAAGAACTTTACGGGGCTGGGAAGATGGCTCAGTGGTAGAGCGCATGCCTTGCATGCCTGAGGCCCTGGGTTTGATTCCTCAGCACCACATAAGCAAAAAGAAAAAAAGCCGGAAGTGGCGCTTTGGCTCAAGTGGTAGAGCGCTAGCTTTGAGCTGAAGAGCTGAGGGACAGCGCCCAGGCCCAGAGTTCAGGCCCCACACCGGACCCAAAAAGAAAAAAAAAAAAAAGAACTTTACAACTTTGGCCAGGCAGGAGTGGGGTCGGGGGGATATGGGAAGGGAGGGTAAGGGGAAACGAAGAAGGAGGCAACAATGCTTGATAAGAAATGCACTCATTACCTTACCCATGTAATTGTAACCCCCTCTGTACAGTATTTTTACAATAAAAAAAAGAAATTTTGGAAGAATTAGAAAGGGAACCTATAATAGAAAAGCATATTGAAAAAAATGGGTGAAAACTTTCTAAATCAATAAAACATTATTGACAGCCATGATCATGAAAGTCAAAGGTTCCCAATAGATTGAATTTTAAAAAGAGAAACATTATTAAATAGTCAAACAAAAAAGAATTTTTTTAGTGGAGAAAATACAGGGTAAAAATCAAAGTGAATATCTCAGCGAAATCTTGCTGATGAGGGCTTTAGATGTAGGTTGGTGATTGGTAAAAATCATTTGCCTAGCATGTACAAGGCCTCATTTTTGGTTCAAAGAATTCCTAACAAAGAAACAAAAAGCAAACAAGAAGAAATCTTGCAGGCCAAAGAGACTGAAATCATGTACTCAAAGCAGAGAAATAAAAAAAAAATGAAATATAACATGAACAACTACCCAGTAAAACTATTCTTTAAAAAGAAAGGAAATGAAACAAGGATGTCCACTCTCTCCACTTCTCTTCAATTTAGTATTACAATGCCTAGCTACAACAATAAGACATAATAAGATGCAATAAGATGCAACAATAAGATGCAAACATAAAGGGGATCCAAATAGGGAAGGATGAAGTAAAATTCTTCCTCTTTGCAGATATTATCTTGTATTTAAAGAACCCTATGGACTCCACTCCCAAGTTACTTGAGCTGATTGGAAACTTTGGCAAAGTAGCAGGGTATAAAATTAATTATCAGAAATCAATGGCTTTTCTGTATGCCAATAATGAGAAGAGCACAGCTGAAATTAGGAAAGCAACCCCTTTAGTAATAGCACCACAAAAAATAAAATACTTAGGAGTTAACAAAAGAGGTGAAGGATCTTTATGATGAAACTTTAAAAACCTGAAAAAGGAAATTAATGCAGAACTAAGCAAGTGGAAAAACATCCCATGCTCCTGGATTGGTAGGATTTACATTGTGAAGATGGCAATACTGTGAAAGGCTATCTACAAATTCAGTGCCATACTTATCAATATCCCAACCTCATTCTTCAATGAAATAGAAGAAGCAACCCCAAACTTTATATGGAACATAAATAAAAGACCCAGAATATAAAAAACATTCCTTAGCAGAAAGAAGAGTGCTGGAGGAATATCAATACCAAACTTCAAACTCTACTACAAAGCCATAGTAATCAAAACAGTTTGGTACTGGCAAAAGAACAGACCCGAGGACCAATGAAATAGAACTGAAAACCAGAAATGAACAATCAGACCTATAGCCACCTAATCTTCGATAAGGGAGCCAAAAAATAGAATGGAAAAAAAACCCAGCCTCTTCAGTAAATGGTGCTGGCACAATTGGCTAAACACTTGTAGAATACTAAAGCTAGATCCTTATATATCATCCTGCACCAGAATCAACTCCAAATGGATCAAAGACCCAGAAGTCAAAGCAGATACCCTGAAAATATTACAGGAAGGAATAGAGGAAACTCTAGGTCTCCTTGGCACAGGCTGAAATTTTCTTAATAAAGACCCAGAAACAACAAATCAAAGAAAGGTTGGACAAATGGGATTGCATTAAACTGCAGAGCTTCTGCATGACAAAGGACATAGCTAGCAAGATCAATAGAAAGCCCATGGATTAGGAGATCTTCACTAGCCATACAATGGACAAGGGTCTGGTATCTAAAATATACTTAGAACTCAAAACATTAAATCCCCAATATAAAATCCTCAAAGAAACAACTGCCTAATTAATAAGTGGGCTAAAAACTTAAAGAGAGACTTCTCTGAAGAGGAAATAAGAATGGCCAATAGACACATGAGGTAATGCTCAACCTCTCTAGATACAAAAGAAATGCGAATCAAAACAACACTGAGATTCTGCCTCACCCTAATTAGAATGCCTGTAATCAATAAATATAACAACAGATGCTGCAGGGGATGTGGCCAAAAGGGAACCCCACTGCATTGTTGGTGGGAATGTAAACTTGCTTAACTACTTTGAGAAGCAGTATGAAGTTTCCTGAAAAGACTCCACATAGAGCTCCAGCAATCCACTTTTGGGCATTATCCAAATGATCACAAACAAGGACATACTAAAGCTACCAGCACAACTATGTTTATTGCAGCATTATTTACCAAAGCTACGATATGGAAACAACCCAGATGTCCCTCAGTAGATGAATGGATGAAGAAAATGTGATATAGCTAGAGAGCTAGCTAGCTAGATGGATATATAGGTATATGAATTCTATGCCTCCATCAGAAAGAATGACATTGCCCCATTTGTTAAGAAATGGAAAGACTTGGAAAGAATTATATTAAGTGATGCCTCCTCCTTTGTTTCCCCATACCATCCCTTCCCCTCTCCACCCCCCCCCACCCCATAAGAAATGTACACACTATCTTTCCCATGTAATTGTAACCTCTCTGTATGGTATTTTCACAATTATATATATATATATATATATATATATATATATGAATTATATTAAGTGAGGTAATCTAGACCCAAAGAAACATAGGTCCCATGGTGTCCCTTATTTGCAATAACTAGTATATGTCTAGGACAAGCAGAAAAGGTAAAAGATAGGTACGTATGATAATATAAGATTATGCTAAATGAAATGAACCCCAAGTTAGGGACACAAGAGGTTTTATCTTTCTTGTTGTTGTTTTCAATATATTTATAATGTACCATGTGATTGATTTTTTGTTTCTTTTGTATGTTCTTCCCCCATGGGATAACCGCTGTTTTAAATGTATTTGATTTTGGTGCCCTGCATCTTGTTTATACATTTTCTAATTTCGGGAGGGGAAGGGAAATTTAAAAAATGCTGAAATAATAATACATGTTGACTCATTATAACAATGAGTTGTACAAGACAGTATGTTGAAAACAAACTTTACAACTTCATGCAGGGGGGAGGAGTTGAGGTCGGGATGAGAAGGGATGGTAGAGGAAAACAAAGGAGGAGGTATCAAAGCTCTATAGGAAATGTACTTATTACCTTATTCATGTAACTGAAATCCCTCTGTACAGTATCTTTACAATAAATATCATAAAATAAATAAATAAATGTTTGTTGAGCAAATAAAGATTGGGTAAAAAAAGAAATATACTCATTATCTTAGTTTTGTAACTGTAACCCCTCTGTACATCAGCTTTACAAAAATATTTAAATTAAAAAGAAGAAAAGAGAAACAAGACTATTAGAAAAAATATTGTTTTCCTTTCTTTTTATCTTGTTTGTTAGTTTATCTGTCTTTGGGAGGGTTAAGTGGGGGCACAGAAAGGGTAGATAAAGGGTCAGCAAGTACAGCAGTTGTACTCACTAGACACTATGTAGAAAGTGAACTATATACTACTTGTAGGTGGAGATGTAAGGAAAAACTGGAAGAGAGCTTGGGAAGGGGTGATATTGTTTTAAAAAATGTACTCCTTATGTAATTATAAGCCCTCTGTACATCACCTTTAGGATAACAATTATAGATATTTATATTACATATATATCAAATATATAAAATAACTGAGCAAGCTCATCACTTTATCAGTATTTTCTAATAAGTTCAATTTGGACTGAAAATATGATTAACCTATAAAATATAAATGTCAGATAAATGTGAAAAATGTGTATAAAATCAGTTGTGTAGTTCAATCCATTTATGAAAGCAAAACCTATATTCAAGGGATTGAAAAGGTAATTAAATAGTAATCCATTAAAATAGTAATTTATAACAATAATAATAATGATTTATTATGAAAATACTAGTCTAAACTAAATATTGTCTGGTGCTGGGAAAGGTAATTGTAGGATAGTTTATTTGCAAAAAAAGTAGTTCATTGTGTATTTTTATTTTTACTGAGTAAAATAGGAGGAAAATAATAGTGTCTAGCTAAGAGAATGGTGACCTTATGATAAAGGGATAGATACCCTTAGCTTCATTCCTTATACTACTCAAGCACCCAAGGTCACTTCACAGGTTATGCATATGACTTTACATCATTCAGCTTAATAATATCAAAGCTTGGAATAAAAAAACATTATTCTATTGTTCAATAAAAATGTCTACTCCCCAGTATTTATGGGAAATATCCCTTAAGACCAACCTTGGGGGGGGGAAGGGGGGAGGCTGGGAAGGGAGGTGAAGGGTAAACAAAGGAGGAGGCTGCAATGCTTGGTAAGAAATGTATGCATTATCCTGCCAATGTAATTGTAACCCCTCTGTACAGTATGTTCTCAAAAAAAAATAAAATAAAATTTAAATTAAAAAAAAAAAAGAATGCAGAAGAAAGAGGTGGAAAGGATCATCTACTATAACCTTTCTTAACGGAGCCATGAAACAGTGAAAGAGAAAACAAAAAATGTGTCTGGGCTTGTACTGGGCATTAATGAATAAAGAAAAACAAATAAAATGCTTTTGCTCTTTAAAAAAAAAAAAGACCAACCTTGGAGTCTGATTTAGATGTACCATACAATTACAAACTATACCACTACCCAAGTTGTATATGATCTAACTATAAAGATAAATGAATATAGACATATATTTATATAATATATATCTAAATATATAGCCATATATTTATATTTAGATCTAATATATATGAGCTCAATTGGTTCTATCAGATTATTATGCATATCTCACAAGAAGCAAGTTTTTTAATAATTATCAGCCCACTGGGCAAATCCAAATCAGTGTGATATGCTAAGTCTCTTATTTATATTTCCTTAAATTCTGCATTCAAAATAACAGAACATAATCTAGGACAGTTCTGATACATAGTGTTACTATTTCTTTTTTATTTATTTCTTTTTTAATCTTTATTTTTATTTTTTATTGTGAAAATACTGTTCAGAGGGGTTACAATTACATGGGCAAGATAATGAGTACATTTCTTATCAAGCATTGTAGCCTCCTCCTTTGTAGTGTTACTATTTCTATAGGAATTCTGAGGACACTCACTGAAGCAGAGAGAGAAAAATGATTTAGTTACATACCTGATCAGTGCAAGAGCCAGAATTCAGTGTTTGGCTCCAGAGTCTGATGCTTAACTATTCTGCTAGGTCTCTATGTATTCCAGTCCTTCTGTACATGTAACATATCATAGAATATCAGAACCTTTAATACATCCCTTTGCCCAGCTTCAAATAATTAAATAAATAACCTTAAATAACCCTAAATAACCTATGAGGTGGCAGAAAATTTTAAATGATGATTTCAGTCCCTGAGTGTCTCTGTATATGATGATCATAATACATGGTTTATTTTCATAATATTACAAGATATTTTAAAACAGGCATTTTCTGCACAGCACAGGGAAGTGTGTGAAATTTTTAACTTCTAAAAATATTTTTCTCACCTTTTCTATTATTCCTGTTCCATTCTTAATTTCAGCCACAGCTGTCATCCCTTTTTATTTTTTAATTCTTTATGGCCTTTTTATGTCTAAAGGGTCACCTAAGACTGAACATGCTATTCCTCAGGCCCTGACTCAACTAGTCTAACCATTTCCACACATTAGGACCATAGCAAAATGACATACTTGATATGTGTCTTACTAAGACATTTTACTTGTAATGAGTTTTGATGAAAGGTCTGTACATTTTTATCTTTCATGTATTTTGACTACCCTTTCTGAAATCACCATATGGCCACCAAGTGCTGGTACAGAGTTTGAGGATTTATTAGGTACCAATTCCAATCTCAGTTTCATGTAATCAGGAAACAGAGTAGTTGTATTCCAGTTATTATGAGGTAGGGAGAAGCAAGGGAAAGGTGGTCAGCAATTTTCAGCAATGAATTCATGCGAATGAAAGCCACATGGAGCACTAACAGTGATCTAAATTTCATAGACCAGTTATAAAAACACAATCACTGTAATTCCAGTAGAGAGCTGATCACTGTGGATATGATGCAACTGTCCCTACTATATTCCACCTGTTCCAAGAACAAATGCACTCATACAGATTGTATCATCAACAATGTTATATCCAAGCAATGCTTCTCTACTGAAATAATGCAATAATGAGCAGTAGATGGAACAGTTGGCAAGAACAGAGACAATTACAGTAATAGAAACAAAAGATGGTTCATATTGCTTCACATATACATGATGCTGTACCAAAACTGGCTTCTCCTACATAAAAAACTCACTAGAAAGTTCTGGGTCCTGACTATAAATTTATGAACCACACTGGACTACAAAATATTTGTTTGTTTGTTTTTAATTTTTTGAACATGAAGCAAGTTAGGACAGGCTAGTGTACAACCCAGAACTTTGAGAATGTTTGCCTCACATAATAATAAGATTCATTCCCCTTTTCTCTACTTTTGAACATAAGACCTAATGAGAATTTTTCTATAACTTACAATATAGAAATAATTTTGTAAATAATTGTAGGCAAAACTAATGATTATTAGTTCATCAGGAAAGTAATGAATATTGGGCTGGGAAGGTGGCTCAGTGGTAGAGCGCTTGCCTTGCATGCCTGAGGCCCTGGGTTCGATTCCTCAGTACCACATAAGCAAAAAGAAAAAAAGCCAGAAGTGGTGCTGTGGCTCAAGTAGTAGAGCACTAGCCTTGAGCTGAAGAGCTGAGGGACAGCGCCCAGGCCCAGAGTTCAGGCCCCACGACTGGACCCCCCCAAAAAAACGAAAGTAATGAATATTATTTTTAAAGACATTTATATATAATGCCTAATTTAATCAATTCTGACTTTTGAAAATAAAAAATATTATGTATATATATTTACTTTTTATTCTTTCTCTGTATATTCACAGAATCTTATTTATTTTTCATTCTTTCCAGTTGTTTATAAATGGACTGACAATTTGTAATACCTATTTTGTATTTGTTTTACATTTTAAAATCATATAAATATATGTGTGTATATGTATATGCATACACAGACTAAAAGTATCAATGCAATATATGTATATTTAATTATATTTTTATTATTTTAAATATTTGTTCAGAGTAACCATTCAAGATGCCAGCTTATGTGTACAATACATCTTGATCAGTATTATCCCTTTTGTCTTCTTCCTAATATAATATTTTAACTGGTTCATTTTTATCTTTCTCATATTACATCCTAACTAGTAATTCACTAGGATTCCTCTAGCTTTAATATGAGGTTGTCAATCTTTTCTAAGCCATAGATTTTGGTTAATGACTATCCTATAGGGAAAAATAGTTTTAGCTGGGGCCTCAGTTGGTAGTTTGCTACTTTTAGCTTCATACATTAAAAGTAGCCAGCTCTCTGAAGCAATAACATACCTAATGAGTACTTACAGTTGTCTATGATTTGTACAGAATTAAATAGTTCCTTACACTTTTAATATTATTAGAAAATATCATGTGGGAAAAAAAGAACACTTTCCATGTTGAGTTGGATTATGTTTGCTGAATCCAGGAAACTAATGCTTGCTAAGCAAATGAAACTGTGAGGCAGACTGTGAGGAAAATAACTTCACAAGTTATTAATCCTCACTAAAATATAGAAGAGTGAATAATTATTATCCATATTTGACTCAGTGAGGATTTGAAAATTAGGGGGCAACTTTCCTATAATTTCAATCGTTGAACTTAAAACTCTCAAATAACTAGATTTCTTCATTTTTATATTTGAACTAAATATCTACAAAATTAATGTTTATTTACTCTTTTAATATTATGATGAAGATGTTAAAGTGATACTTTAGGATACCTTCATAGTTAAGAAATTTTGTTTTAGTGATATTAGTATTGTCTATTTTAATCTAAATACATGTCCAGAAACACATTTTCTCACCTGTAACCTTTTCATGATACTGGGTACCAAAGCCAATCTCTTTCTATTATAGTTTTCCTTATGTCAATCAGAGCCATTTAAGATACGCTTGTCAGCTGTACGAAGTTTCAATTAATTTGCTAACTCCCATATAAATCAGCTAGCAAAGATAAAAGTTTATTATCTGAAGTTGTTTAAATACAAGTTTACCAAATCGAGTTTGATCACTAAATTATATTGACTCGACTCTAGAATTTTAGGCTAAGAATTAAAAAAATCATTGACATCAGTGACCACACACTGAGGGAGAAATATGTTACAAATTTATTATAGGCAAAACACTAAACAGATAAAAGGGCAAAGAAAAATAGAAAACACAAAAAGAAACCCCAGGAAAATAGGGAGTTTGATTCTAGATTTATTAAAGCATAATCAAGAAATATGAAATACATCTAAATATCCAAATGTAATTACATACATAGGAGGGAAAATGTTGTTATCATAAAAAACATATCTGAGGGGAACTGGATGTTCGACAGAGAATATACGAACCCGCAAAATATCTTTTTTTTTCTTGCTATTGTTTCTTCCATATTTATAATGTACCATGTGATTTTTTTTGTTTCTTTGTATGTTCCTAACCCACGGTATAACCACTGTTTTCACTGTAGTTGATGTTGGTGCCCTGCATCTTGTATATACACTTCTCTAATTTGGAGAGGGGAAAGGAAAAAACAAAATACTTAAATAAGGATACAGGTTGATCCATTGTATCAATGAGATGTACAAGACACTATGTTGAAAACAAACTTTATAATTTCGGCAGGGAGGGGAGGGAAGGGATGGCAGTGGGATAACAAAGGAGGAGGCAACAATGCTCGAAAGGAAATGTACTCATTACCTTGGTAATGTAACTGTACCCCCCTGGACAGCATTTTTACAATAAAAATGTACAAAAAAAAAAAAAACCAGTTTCACAACTACCTTACTCATGTAACTATTTCACCACAGAAAAAAACCAAGATTCAGAACATTATATGGGAATACTTTTCAAAACTTTATGCTAATAAGTTTGAGAATCTGAAAGAAGTGGATAATTTTCTAGCAAATATCAACATGCTAAATCTAAACCAATATGATTTAAACAAAATTAACAGACCATATCAAACATCAAAATAGAGACAGCAATAAGATACCTCACATCCTATTGAAAAGCCCAGGATTGGATGGATTTAGAAGTGAATTATACAAGGCCTTCAAAGTAGAACTCACACCAATACTCCTTTAACTCTTCAATGAAATTGAAACTGAAAGTTCACTTTTCTTTTTATGAAGCTACCATAACCTTCAACCCAAAACCAGGTAGGGACTCATCAAAGAACGAGAAATATAAACCCATTTTTTTTGATGAACATCGACACAAAACTTCTCAACAAAATTTTGGCCAATCTACCTCAACAACTCAACAACAACAAAAATCATGCACAACTATCAAACAGGATTCATTTCAGGGATGCAAAGTTGGTTCAGTATATGCAAATCAATTAAAATAATTCATCACATCAAAAAGAGCAAGGATAAGAGCAACATGGTTATCTCAATAGATGCAGAAAAAGCATCTGACAAGATCCAACAGCCCTTGATGATCAAATCTCTGGAAAGACTAGGAATCCATGGAATATTCCTCAATATAATAAAGGCTGTATATGACAAACCTACAGCCAGCATATCCTTAATGGTGAAAAGTTACAGCCATTTCCTCTAAATTCAGGAAACAAATAAGGATGTCCACTCTCTCCACTCCTCTTCAACCTAGTATTAGAATGCAAATAAGACAAGATGCAGACATAAAGGGATCCAAATTGGCAAAGATGAAGTAAAACTCTCCCTCTTTGCAGATGACATGATCTTGTATTTAAAGAATCCCACGGACTACACTCCCAAATTACTGGCAAAGTAGCAAGGTATAAAATTAACTCTCAAAAATCAATGGCTTTTCTGTAGACCAACAATGAAAAGAGCACAGCTGAGATCAGGAAAGCAACTCCTTTTGCAATAGTCCCACAAAAAATAAAATACCTAGGAGTTAACTAAAGAAGTGAAGGAAGGGACTGGGAAGGTGGCTCAGTGGTACAGTGTTTGCCTTGCATGCATGAGGCCCTAGGTTCGACTCCTCCGCACCACATAAGCAGAAAAAAAAGCTGGAAGTGGCACTGTGGCTCAAGTGGTAGAGTGCTAGCCTTCAGCTGAAGAGCTGAGGGACAGTGCCCAGGCACACCCCCCCAAAAAAAGAAGTGAAGAACCTATGAAAACTTTAAAAGCCTAGAAAAGGAAATGAAGGCAGAACTTAGGAAGTAGAAAAGCCTCCCAGGTTCTTGGATTGGGAGGATTGACATCGTGAAAATGGCAATACGGTCAAAGCTATCTACAAATTCACTGTAATACCTTATCAATACTCTAAACTCATTCTTCAATGAAATAGAAGAAGCAACCCCAAAATTCATATGGAACAATAAAAGACCCCGAATAGCAAAAACAATCCTGAACAGAAAGAATAGTGCTAGAGGAATATCTGTACAAAATTTCTAAGCCTACTACAAATGCCACAGTAATCAAGACACCTTGGTACGGGCACAAGACAGACCTGAAGACCAATGGAATAGAACTGAAGACCCAGAAATGAACCCACAGACTTTTAGGCACTCAATCTTCGATAAGGGAGCTAGAAACTAGAATGGAAGAAAGACAGCCTTCTCAGTAAGTGGTGCTGACAAAATTGGTTAAACACCTGTAGAAAACTAAAGCTAGATACCCATATATCATCCTGCACCAGAATGGATCAAAGACCTCCGTGTCAAAGCAAACACCCTGAAAACATTACAGGAAGGAATAGAGGAAACTCTAGGTCTCCTTGGCACAGGCTGAAATGTTCTTAATAGAGACCCAGAAACACAACAAATCAAAGAAAAGTTGGACAAATGGGATTGCATGAAATTGCAGAGCTTCTGCATGGCAAAGGACATAGCTAGCAAGATCAATAGAAAGCCCACAGACTGGGAGAAGATCTTCGCCAGACATACATCGGACAAGGGTCTCATTATCTAAAATATACTTGGAACTCAAAAAACTAAATCCCCGAACAACAAATCCTCAAAGAAAGAAATGCCCGATAAATAAGTGGGTTAAAGACTTTAAGAGAAACTTCTCTGAAGAGGAAATAAGAATGGCCAATAGACACATGAAGAAATGCTCAACCTCCCTAACCATGAAAGAAATGCAAATCAAAACAACAATGAGATTCCACTTCACCCCAATTAGAATGTCTGTAATCAAGAACTCTAATAAAAACAGATGCTGGAGGGGATTTGGCCAAAAGGGAACCCTACTGCACTGTTGGTGGGAGTGTAAACTTGTTCAACCACTTTGGAAAGCAGTATGGAGGTTCCTCAAAAGACTCCACATAGAGCTCCCCTATGCCCCAGAAATTCTACTTTTGGGCATTTACCCAAGTGATCACAAATAAGGCTATACTAAAGCTACCAGCATAACTTTGTTTATTGCAGCATTATTTACCATAGCTAAGATATGGAACCAACCCAGATGCCCCTCAGTAGATGAATGGATCAAGAAAAAGAAACATAGGTCCCATGGTTTCCCTTACTTGCAATAACTAGTGTAAGTCAAGGACAAGCAGAAAAGGTCAAAAGCTATGTACATATGACCATATAAGATGTTGTTAAGTGAAATGAACCCCAAGTTAGGGACACAACCTGCTTTTTCTTTCTTGCTCTTGTTTTTAATGTATCTAAAATGTACTATGTGATTTTTTTTGTTTCTCTTGTATGTTCTTCCCCCACTGTATAACCCCTGTTTTCACTGTATTTGATGTCAGTGCCCTGAATCTTGTATATGCATATTTCTAATTTGGAGAGGGGAAGGGAAATAACAAAATACTGAAACAAGGATACAGGCTGACCCATTGTAACAATGAGATATACAACACACTATGTAGAAAATTAACTTTACAACTTGGTGAGGGACAGGGGATTTGGGGAGGTGTGGAGGGAAGGGAGGTAGGGAATAAACAATGGAGAAGGTAAAAATGCTCAATAGGAAATGTACTCATTTCTTTGCTCATGTAACTGTAACCCCTCTATACACTATTTTTACAATAAAGAAAAACATTAAAAATAATCAACAACTTGGTTTATTCCCAATGGATGTGAGGTTAGTATGTGAAAGGAATGTCTGAACTTTCATGTTTATTGTAACATGCTTGCTAAAAGCAAAGAAAACAATCTAATTTTATGTCCACTGGTGAATGGAAAGAATATATACAATACAGAATACTGTTCAGCTACAACAAGGATGGAAACTTGTCATTTGTGATAACATGGCTGATTGGAGATTATGATGGTAAGTGTAATAAACCAGACACAGAGACACAAATACTATATGCCCTCATTGTGGTGGAATCTATAAACATTAATATCACAAAAGTTGAAGTTGATAGTAAAAGAGTTGTCACCAGAAGTTAGAGAAGTCATTGGGGTAGGTAATAAGTTGAAATAGATTGGCCAATGGGCATAAAGTTATGATTAAAAGGAAAAAATGCTGTTCTATTATGCAGTAGAATGACAATAAATGTGAATGGGGAATAATATATCTCAACATAATTTAAAAAACAGATTTTAAATATTTTTCATGATAAAAGTTTGAAGGATAAATGTTTATTACTCCAATATTGCATAATATATGTGTATGTTGAAAACTGAAATATTATATTTTACTATTTACAAATGTACAACTACTTTGTTACATAAGATTAGAAAAAAATAGAAAAACAAAAACAAAAAGCTCCCACATAAGCTTAAAACAGATAGAAGTGATGAAATAATTAAAATTAGTGTGAAAAATCAATGAAATAGATAATAGTAAAATTAAAGAGGAAACTGGGGATACGAATATGATTTAAGGAAAGGAAATTGTCAGGTTAGAAAAGAAGATGCAATGGGGCTGGGAAGGTAGCTCAGTGGTAGAGTGCTTGCCTTGCATGCCTGATGCCCTGGGTTCGATTCCTCAACACCACATATGCAGGAAAAAAAAAGCCAGAAGTGGCGCTGTGGCTCAAGCGCCACAGCTGAAGAGTTGAGGGACAGCGCCCAGGCCCAGAGTTCAGGCCCCACGACCAGACCCAAAAAAACCAAAAAACAAAAAAAGAAAAGAAGAGGCAAGTCTCTTAGAGATAATATAATCATTCATATAAAAATGCAACCAAATTCATAGAAAGTAAATTGTAAAACAAATAGTTATGTTCATTCAACAAGGTTGTATAATCCAAAACCAATATTAAAAAGAAAAGGGAATGAATTTCCATATATTTTAGTAGTGAATAATCTGAAAAAAATTAAAAATCCATTCATAAGATCACACTTAAAAGAAAAAATAAAGAAGAAAAATTATAAAAGAAAATTTAGAACTTATGTATTAAAGATTATAAATATTCCTAGAAGAAATTTAGTAGGAATTAAATTTATAAATGGAAATATATTCTGTGTTCATAAAGTAGTTAACAGTATTAATGTGAAACTTTATATAGATTTATCTGTAGATTGAGTGTAATTCTTATTAAAATCTCAGTAGGTATTTTTGTTATTACACAGGTGATATGCAAAGGGGTTACAGTTATACTCTGTCTCTCTATCCCATTCACACCCACAAGTTGTATAGTTCATTTTCAACGAAAGGTCTAATGAATATCACTGCTCAGGTTTTTGGTTTTGGGGGGAGGTTCTGTTTTGGCTGCAGCCATTTTAAATTAAAGAAATTGAATGATGAAGGAACCCAGCAATGTCTTAAGGGCAGGCTGGACCTATGACTATGGATGTATAAAGAAATAACATCTTTGAAAGCAATGCTGGACAAATTTTCTGTGGAAAAAGGTACCACTGGCTCACAATCTTGTCTTTCCAAATAGCAGCAATGTGTTCCAGAGTAACTTCATTTATAGTAGACAAAGTTTAAGTTCTTTGGTGGCAAAGTTGCTAAGCCACTGAAATAGCAATTAAGTCCTGTCAGCAAGTTTTTTTATTTGCAGAAATATTTAGGGGAACCCTAAAACTTATAAAGAGATTCAGGGTCAGAATAGGTAAAATTGTTTTTTAAGGTGGAAACAATCAGAAATAAACTTTGCAATTTTAAAATTTATAGGCTAAGGCCCAAAGAAACTTAGGTTCCATGGTTTCCCTTATTTGCAATAACTTGTATATTTCTGAGTCAAGCAGAAACGGTCAGATAAGTTGATGTTAGGGAAATGAACCCTAAGATATGTAGTCAAATGTTTTTGCTTTCTTTCAGGTGATTGTTTCTAACGCATTTATAAGATTATTTCTTTGTTGCTTTGTATGTCCCTCCCCCATGGTATAACCCCTGCTTTCCCTGTATTTGAGGTTGGTATAATTTTTGGAGGGGAAGGGAAAAAGTAAATCGTTTAAATAGGGATACAGGTGGATCCATTGAAACAATGAGATGTACCGTCGTTATATGGAAAAATGAACTTTACAACTTTGGTGGGGGGGAGGAGGATTAAGTGGGGGGAGGTAGGGGGAAGATGGGAAGGGATGGGAAGGGGAAACAAAGGAGGAGGCTACAATGATTGATAAGACATGTACTCATTATCTTGCCCATGTAATTGTAACCCCTCTGTACAGTATTTTCACAATAAAAAAAAAAAAAAGAGGTAAGGGATAGCACCCAGGTCCAGAGTTCAAGCCCCATGACCAAAAAACAAAAAACAAAACAACAACAAACAAAAACCCAGAAGTGGAGCTATGGCTCAAATAGTAGAGCACTAGTCCTGAGCAAAACTAAAGCCAAAATCAAAGGGACAGAGCCCAAGCCTTAAGTTCAAACACCAGTACCAGCACCAAAAGAAGGCCAGAAGGAGGGATGGGGGGAGGGGGATTGAGGATGTGGCTCACTAGCCTAGGATTCCAGAGGTGCCAACTTCTACCACAAATAAATAAATAAATAAATAACTTTATAAGCTATAGACATAAAAACAGAGGTACTAGCATACTAGTAAACATACAGAACAGTATTAAGAGTCCTGAAATAAACTCTTAAATTTATGGTCATTGATCTTGCACAAATATACTGGAGCAAATCAATGGGGGGAAAAAGAAGAGACTTTTCAACAAATGGTGCTTGGCAAATTTTCTATCCAATACTATGAAGTGAGAGTCTTAATAACATAACTCTAAATAGATTGATCTAATACATCAAATTGTAAGAGCAAATCTACATATCTTATACATGAAAACATAAAACAATCTCTTTATGATCTAGGTTTATACAATGAGCTTTTTATGTTATTTAGGTGAGAATATTTTTTCATATTTAGACCCAAGTTATCCTTGAAATATTTGGATTGTACAGTAAAAAATAATAACAAAGAACAAGGTCATGTAAAAACTTAAAAATTCAAGTTGTTGGAAAATCAAAAAGGGAAAGAAAAATCATGACCAATCACAAAGCTGTAGTACATAGAGTAAATACCTTCAATGGATGCATTTTGCAACAATAAATGTACTCTTTTGAGAAAAATTTACTCAGTTGAATGGTAAGGATGATTATAAAGTTGTTTGGCTTTTTGTTACTCCTCTACAGTTTAAGAACAGTGCAATTTAAAAGAAATATACATTGAAGCCGGGCATCGGTGGCTCACACCTATAATCCTAGCTACTCAGGAGGCTGAGATTTGAGGATCACAGTTCAAAGCCAGCCCAGGCAGGAAAGTCCATGATACTCTTATCTCTAATAAAACATCAGAAAACTAGAAGTGGTGCTGTTGCTCAAGTGGTAGAACAGTATCCTTGAGCTGAAGAGCTGAGGGACAGTGCCCAGGCCTAGAGTTCAAGCCCCACGATCCACCCAACGCTCCCCGAAAGAAAAAGAAATATACATTGAGATGGAAAGGATGTCAAAAGTGAAAGTCCTGGTAAACAGACTGTTAAACTTGAAGACAAAAAATCGAGGACTCTGGGATAGGGCAAGGCTACAAATCTCCAGACTCCCTAGGTAACCTGGTGACCTCTGAAGATAGAATCTATATATCCAGGACAGATAAAACACAGCTAGAAGAGGTAACTCCTGGCAGAACCAAATGAGCATGATGCTCAGATTCATGAGCTGTAATGAACCAAGTACAAGCTCCAGCAGACCTGGGCTTAAAGCCAAGAAGCTGTCCTATAGCTTTCTGTAACTTGCTCAAATTTACTAAAGCTTTGGCTTCCTTGCCAGTATGAAATAATACCTTATGTATGTATGTATGTAGAGAGATATATAGATACATGTGTTTGTTTATATAGGCAAATAGATATCTGAATTTGTACATGAATATAACCTTGTTCCTTGTCTAATGAAATGAAGTTTCCAGAAATATAGTTTATTTCATCATTATGGGACTATTAGAATATGCTTACACAAAAAGACAATAATGAGGTCATTAGAAAATAAAATAGTAAAGCTGTCATATATGTAGTTTGTTACTGATGAAATATCATGACTCTATTTATGTGTATGTGTGTTTGTATATATTTGTGTGCATGTTTGGATTTGTGCTAATCACAATAAGAATATCCTCTAAAAGCAAAGAAATAAAATAAAATGAATGCACCAAACACACATTACTCTCAAATTAGTCACCATAAAAGGAAATTCAGTACAGGCACTATACAGTGAGTTCACATGCAGTATGTAAAAAATTGGGTAATTAAAAGTAAGAATTAGAGTTGATACCAATTTTAAACTTTCTATTAAAATATACAGAAAAAGAGCATAAAATCCACAAATTGGGTGAAATAAGTGAGAGTCAAGAGTGTGATACAAGTATGAACACTACTCAAGTTAAGAGTAAGCAAAAGTTCCCATAAGCATTTCTCTAAAGAAGATAAGTAAATTTCTGGTGAACACAGAAAAAGACAATTCGCAACATTATGCAAAAGAAAATGCCCTCTTTGCCTGACTAACGTAATGGTAACCCATTTTCAAATAAAAATGATTAGAATAAAAAAGACAATCGGCAACATTCATCATCAGGGTAGTACAAATTAAATAACAAAAATAAGTGATTTTCTATCCTCTTGTGTATTATATTCAGTGAGACTGGTAATAACAAGTGTTATTGGAGATTTGGAGAAGCTGAAATTTTTTTTTCCATTAGAAGTGCTAAATGGTACCACCACTTAGTAAAACAAATTGACAATTTCTTTAAAAAATAGACATAAATTTACTATATAACTCAAGAATTCCATTCTTAGGAACAGACTGAAATGCAATGAAGCATGTCCACAAAAGGACATGGATCCAAACATTCAGAGAAGCACTATGACTAATAACATAAACATGGAAAGTTCCCAACATTGATCTACTTGGAAATGCACAAGCAAACCATCCACACATGGGAAGACTATTCTGCCATAAGAAACAACTAAGTTCCTAAGTTACAGTACTACTAGATGAACTTCACAGACATGCTGTTAAGTGAAAAAAGTCATGCAGAAGACTTTTTGTATATGTCTATTTATATGAAGTATGCACACTGTAAAATCCTTTAAAGGAAAGAAATCGGGATGGTGTTTGCATGATTCAAGAATATGAATAGGCTGGGTGCAAGTGATTCATGTCTATAGTTCTAGCTACTTCGGAATATAAATTGTAAGGATGACAGCTTAAAGCCAATCTTGCAGAAAATTCTGTGAGACTCTTATATCAAAGAACCACAAAGAGGCCCAAAGAGGAACTATGGCTCCAGTGGCAAAAATTTCTTGAGTGAGAGCTAAGAGTCAGTGCCCAGTCCCTAAGTTTGAGACCATTACTGATGTGCATACATGCATGAGCTTGTGCATGCAAACACACATACAATATTAATGGGTATAATGTAGATAAATGATCATGAGAATTTTTGTAAAGATGCTGTACAGAGATGTTACACTTACATCAGTAAGGTAATGAGTATATTTCTTGTCTCTCATTGTTACCCTCTCTTTTGGTTTTCTCCTCCTATCCTTCCCTCTCCCAACACCTGAAAGAATGGAGCAATGAGAAAGTTCTGATACACGACTCTGGTGAAGATCATCTAGTTTTGTCAAAATATTTTGTCTTAGAATTCTCGTAGTCTTACACATACACATGCTAGTATAATTTGATGATTTATAAAACTAATATATAAAAAATAAGGAGGAAACTAAATACAGCCTGAGCTTTCCCCAGCCCTTTGGCCTGAGTTAATATTTTGGAGCCTGTACATCCAATGACCCTGAACAATTTACCTTGCCTAAATGTATAGGAGATACAGACATAAGGGTAGCACAGAACAAAGAGCACAAAGAGATAATAGTATCAGTCTGTTTCCACTTTCTCCTTATCTTAAATATGAGCAGCTACCTAGAATTCCAGAAGACATCTTAGCAACTTCAGTAAACAAGCCTGAACTTGAATTCAAAAGTAGACCACCAGTACAAGATGCTGGAGAAATACAGGAAAGACCTGAGTTCTTGACAACACCAAACATGATATTACCAGTCGTTTTCCCATTTCACAAATAATCTAAAATTTCATCCCATCTTTTGTGAGGATTTTTACTAGTACACAGCTGAAAACATCACAAAAAACAGGAATGGATGAGGATATGGTGTATTAAATTCTGATTTGTCCGTGATTGAAAATATACATACACTGCACAGCCTGATGGTGTTTCTAAGTATACCTTACTATGGTCTGAATGTCAAGTCTATCCAATGACATAACATTTTTAAATATGGGAAGCTTTTTCATAGCACTGGGCAGAATAAGCAACTGTTTATCCCTGATGACTAAGACCACCGAAGGCTAAAATTGAGTCCAATCAGTATGCATTACAATTCCTTAGAAAAATAGAACTGCCGGGCGCTGGTGGCTCACTCCTGTAATCCTAGCTACTCAGGAGGCTGAGATCTGAGGATCGCGGTTCAAAGCCAGCCCGGGCAGCAGAGACCGTGAGACGCCTATCTCCAATAAACCACCAGAAAACCGGAAGTGGCGCTGTAGCTCAAGTGGTAGAGCGCTCGCCTTGAGCTGAAGAGCTGAGGGGCAGCACCCAGGCCCAGAGTTCAGGCCCCATGACTGACCAAAAAAAAAAAAAAAAAAGAAAGAAAAAAAAAGAAAAATAGAACTAACAAATAATATACAGAGTCATCTTCAGTATCCAAGGAGAATTGGTTTTGATATCCTCTTTGGATATCAAAATCTATGCATGTCCAAATCTATTATATGAAATGGCATAGTAGCTGTGTATTTGCTTCACATATTCTCATATATTGAATACAATTTCCACATCACTTAGAGCATCTAACACAGTGCAAATGTGCATATCTGCTTATAGTGTATTACCTAAGAAATACAATAACAAAATTTCAATGTAAGTCAGTTCAATTTCAATACAGTATTTTTTGGGGGGGTCCGGTCATGGGACCTGAACTCTGGGCCTGGGTGCTGTCCCTCAGCTCTTCAGCTCAAGGCTAGCACACTACCACTTGAGCCACAGCGCCACTTCCCGCTTTTTTCTTTTTGCTTATGTGGTGCGGAGGAGTCACACCCAGGGCCTCAGGCATGCAAGGCAAGTGCTCTACCACTGAGCCACCTTCCTAGCTCCTATACAGTATTTTTTAATTTAATATTTTTAACCTTCTTTGGTTGAATCCAGACAAAATCTACAGATACAAAGACTATAAATGTATGCTTTTCCTCATTTGTGGAAGATATCATTAATTTATAAATATATAAGTAAATACAGTGGGTGGTATGCAAATGTGAAAATGTATTAACGGAAATACATTTGATGCAGGGGATAACTCAAACAGTGTAATTCCTTATGTGAAGTCAAAATTCAACAAAATAAACACCAGGAAGCAGGTATATGGAAGTGATAGGGTGGCAGTCAAGGAGAGAAGGTGACACATGAAGAGAAGGAGGAGAGAATGCAGTCAAAAACTCATTGTATATCCTACAAAATTAAGAAAAGTGGGGAAAGGGGTGGATTGGGAGGGATGGGTGAAAGGAGTGACATTGATCAAAATGCATTGTATTTATAAATTGCTTTGTTGAATGGCAACTCCCTTGTACAATTACTTAAAGCTAATAAAGGAAAAATAAAAATAATACCCATTGTCTTGTGAGTCTCAATGTTGCAATGGGTCATCATGTGTCCTTGTTTCAGCATTTTTTTATTCCCCTTTCCCTCCCCAACTTAGATGAATGCATATACAAATGCAGGGTACCAAAATCAAATACAGTGATAACAGGGATATACCATAGGGGGAAGAACATAAAAAACAAACAAAAGAAAATTGAATAGTATATTAAAAACAACAACAAATATATTGGAAGTGAGCCTTACAAACTGGGGGTGAGGGGAAAGGGAAAGGATAGTAGGAGAAAAACAAAGGAGGAACTAGCAATGCTCAACAAGAAATGTACTCATTACCTTACTCATGTAACTGCAACCCCTCTGTACAGCATCATTACAATCAAATAAAATTTAAAATAAAAGAAAAATAATACCTATAGAGAAGGTGAAAGAGACTTTTAAAGAATTGACTTGTGAAACTGGGGAGACTTACCAAGTATACACGGGCTGGGTAAAGACTCATGGAAGATTTGTAGTCCTTAAGTGCCCTTCTATACTAGGATGGTATGTCTTTTTCTATTCAAACATTCACTTTTTGGATGAGGACTACCCACATTGTGGAAGATAATCTACTTTTACTGAAAGTCAGTGATACAAATATCCATCTCATCCAAAGCAAATCATTTCACAGAAATATCTAGAATAATGTCTGACCAAATATCCTCATAACATGATCAAGTCAAGTTGTCATATAAATTAGTCATCAGCCTGGAACATAGAATAAACCCCAGTGGCATTCTCCATTCTGCAAGGCAATACTAAGCTGTCACTAGAGGGCCTGGACTCGTGTAGATGAGCATCAAGGACAAAATATGTATTAATCAACATAAAAAGAGAAATCACAGGCCTGAGACACACAAAGAAGTAACCAGACAGTGTCAGCTGGGAAGCAAAAAAGAGAAAAGCACCAACATGCACAAAGATCAATAGATCAAATGAAACACAGATAAGGAACTAAAGGGTGTTTAAAAAGAAAAGAAAAGAAAAGAAAAGACAGAAAAGACAAGACCAAAACCAGGCAAAAACATAAAGAAAACTCAAAGAGCTAGGCCTAAGTATTTTGAAGCAACAGATGGTTGCTTCTTAAGCCTGTTAGCCTAATGTGAACTTTTCTATATCATCTCTGCTTCTAATTTTAGTAATATTTTGCAATACTGGTAATAAAGTTTGTCGGTATAAAAAAATGATTCTATTGAAAACCAATGACCCATTCTAACAATGAGATGTACAAAACACTATGTTGAAGACTAATTTTACAACAACTTTTCAACAACTTTACCCCCCTTGGCAGAGTGGGGTGTGAGGGAGGGGTAGTTGTGGAGGTGGGAGGGAAGGGATGGTAGGGGACAACAAAGGAGGAGACCACAATACTCAGTGGGAAATGTAACTAATTACCTTGCTCATGTAACTATAACCCCTCTGTACAGTATTTTTACAATAAAAATGTATTTTAAAAAATGTACGAAAAACAATGCTAAAACTTTATACTTTACTTTAGACAATTTACACTAAGAAGAATATTTTTAATTAAATTTTCTACAATCTCTTGCTAGTTTCTATCAACACCAATGGCAAACATAGGTAAAATAGTTGTCCAGGAAAATTTAGCTCAATATAGCTTAAATGTACACTGGGAGTGTGGCTCAAGTGGTAAAAGAATCCGTGTAGTAATTGAAAGGTCCTGAGTTCAAACCCATTACTTAAAAGTACCCTGAGTTGTTATTAGAGTTCTTGATTACAGCCATTCTAACTGGGGTGAGATACCATTTGCATTTATTTTATGGCTAGAGAGGTTGAGCATTTCTTTATGTGTCTATTGGCCATGCTTCTTTCCTCTTTCTCTTTAAGTCTTTAGCCCACTCATTTGTTTGACAGTTGTTTCTTTGAGGATTTGTTGTTGGAGGATTTAATTTTTTGAGTTCCAGGTATATTTGAGGCCCTTGGGGGAAGATTGGGGCGGGGGTGTGTGTGCAGGGTAGGGGGGGAGATGGGAAGAGGTGGTGAGGGGAAACAAAGGAGGGGGCAACAATGCTTGATAAGAAATGTACTCATTACCTTGATCATGTAATTGTAACCCCTCTGTATGGTATTTTCATACACACACACACACACACACACACACACACACACACACACACACACACACACACAAAGTACACTGAGTTGCATGTGTGGGACTAAATCTGTAAAATTTACCAAACAGCTTAATTCATCCTTCTGTTTAAACTTCAGAGGACAAGGCTGTTGATTCAAGACATTTCTAACTACTGTACTTTAATGAAAGCTATCAAGAGCTACTCAAATGCAGTTCCAAATTTTTAACAATGTGACCCATGCAAAAAAAAAAAAAACCCTGATTTTGTTCTCTCTAAAATTATTTTAAATGAATTGGCAACTTGTAAACAGTTGCTTAAACATGTATTAGTATATTTAATTTTACAAACATGGGCTCTATTGAGGTGAATTAAAATTAGAAAGTGACCTTTAAACAGACTAAGTAATTAACCTGTGAAAATAAACATTAGTATTTTCCAAACCAGGTGCCAGTGTCTCACACCTGTACTGACATCTGAGAATCATGATTGGAAGTTAGCCATTCCAGAAAGCCTGTGAAACTCTTATCTCCAGTTAAGCACCAAAAATTCCAGAAGTGAGGCTATGGTTCCAGTGACAGAATGCTAGCCTTGAGATAAAAGCTTAGGAACAGAACCCAGGCACTGAGTTCAAGTGCCAGAATTGCCTTAAATAAAAAGAAAGAAAGAAAGAAAAGGATAATAATTAAAATAATTTAAAACTAAAAGTTTCCAAAAAGTTATTCAAATTATCAGTCAGGAATTTAAAATATGTTAGATTTCTTAAATGTAATATTTACTATACAATGAATATAAATCAATGCTGCATTTATTTTGCACAATGATACATCACATTAATACTATTGCTTTATTATTTGCAGAAAAAGATTCATTATAGTTACTAAGGGAAACATAACTTGGAATTTTTGACTTGCATATTTAGTAAATTTGCCCTTAATGTTCTAGTAATATGAGGTTTAAAATTAATTCCCATGGTAAAAATATATAAATAAAAGTAAAAATAAAAACTTCTACAAAAATTTTAATCTCATAATTCACTCATAATGGGTTTTCTCTGAATGTGTGATTTGAAATTCAGTGAACAAAGCTTTAAATGCCTAATTATGAATCCTTTTATAAATTTTTCTCACTGTAACAAATGCAACTGCCACACATTTTTTCCACAATTTAAAGGGCTAGACTTTTCACTGTAAAACTTCTGAAAGAAACCAAATCAATGAATTGAGGGAAGCCATGATGGGTCTCCAAACTGTTTATAAAACTTTGAATAATGTTCCACCCATTTTTTAAAATTTTGCATCAGGTTCCTTTATTAAATCAAAATATCTCCTTGATTTCAATAATGGGAGGTTATAATTCACTTTTTATAGGGAAAGGGTAATTTGAATTTGAACTCTCGGCCTTGGACTTGGTAAGCAGGCATTTTGACATGTAGCCCATGCCTCCAGCTTTTTTCCTTTTTTAGTTTTAGTTATTTTTTAGATAGAATTTCACAATTTTTCACAAGATCTATCATCACAGCATAGTCTTCTTGTCTATAGTACCCATGTCACTGAGATTAGAGCCAAGTAGAAATTTTGATAGGAAGAGGGATGATTTCATTAATTTTTTGCTCAGTAAGAGCATAACCCTTCTTTCTCTTCCTCTTGAATACATGAAATTCCATAGATGAGTCATCACATTCAACAACCTCTGATATTTTAGAAATGCCTCTGTTGTATTTAATGTATTTTACTTTCTATTAGGTTCTTTTAAAAGTTTAGATCTGAACTCTTTTTTTTTTTTTCCATTGGTCATGGGCCCTGAACTCTGAGCTTGGGCACTGTCCCTCAGCTCTTCAGCTCAAGGCTAGTGCTCTACCACTTGAGCCACAGCGCCACTTCTGGCTTTTTCTACTTATGTTGTGCTGAGGAATAGGTCTCATGCATACAAGACAAGCACTCAACTACTAAGCACTCTACCACTAAGCCACATTTCCAGCCCCGAGAACTGAACTCTTAATTCAAGTCCAGAAAATGATTTAAGTATATATCCAGTAATATTTGTTGTATCTAAATAAGTAGTCAATTAGTCTTCCATTGAATTCTGTGTTTATGAAAAGTTCTTTCATGATTTCCATCAATTCTTGAGCTTTTCCTAAAGAAGGGCAATACACATATTCATTGCAAATCCTAGTCCTTAAACCAATTTCATTTTATTTCTCACAAGACTATACATGTTTTACATGTAAATTTGTGTGTGACAGTTATGCATTGTTTTCTCCCAGACAGAAGGAATGTAGAATAATTCCTCTCCTAAGATGATAAACTCAATAAAATCCAGTGGAAGAGTATTCAAACTAGTGTTTAAAGTGGAAAAAGCAGTACACTAGTAATTTTTAATGACATACAAAATGTTTTGTTTTTTTTTTTAAAAGACAATATATTCTTGAAAAAACAGATCAGAAGTTCTTCTGTGCTGGTTAATAGAACATATGAAAGTCTAATAGTTAAGAGAGTATGAGAAAAATGCAAGGACTGAATGGAAAGAAATAGACTAAGTTGATTATTTAGTATCTAGATAGTTATTTTTTCTTGCAACAGTGTGGGACAAGCAGGTGCTGGTGGCTCATGCCTATAATCCTAGCTACTCAGGTGGCTGAGAGGTGAGGGTCAAAGTTCAGACTCAGCCTGGGCTAGATAGTTGTGAGATTCTTATCTCCAATTAACTATCAAAAAGTCAGAAGTGAAGCTGTGGTTCAAGGATAAAATACTAAGATGCAAACATAAAAGGGATCCAAATAGAGAAAGAGGAAGTAAAACATGTTCTTGTATTTAAAGAATCCCACAGACTCCTTTCCCAAATTACTCCAGCTAATTTGAAATTTTGGCAAAGTAGCAGGGTATAAAATTAACCCTCAAAAATCAATGTCTTTTCTATATGCCAACAATGAGAAGAGTGTGGCTGAAATCAGGAAAGCAACTCCTTTTGTAATAGCCCCACAAAAAATAAAATACCTAGGAGTTAACAACTAAAGAGGTAAAGAAACTCTATGATGAAAACTAAAAAACGTGAAAAGAGAAATCAAAGCAGAACATAGGAACTGGAAAAACCACCCATGCTCCTGGGTTGGAAAGATAACATCTTGACAATGGCAATACTTCCAAAAGCTGTCTACAAATTCAATTTGATACCTATCAATAGTCTAACCTCATTCTTTTTTTTTTTTTTTTTTTTTGGGTCCGGTCATGAGGCCTGAACTCTGGGCCTGGGCCCTGTCCCTCAGCTCTTCAGCTCAAGGCTAGCGCTCTACCACTTGAGCCACAGCGCCACTTCTGGCTTTTTTGTTTTTGCTTATGTGGTGCTGAGGGATGGAACCCAGGGCCTCAGGCATGCAAGGCAAGCACTCTACCACTGAGCCACCTTCCCAGCCCCCAACCTCATTCTTCAATGAAATAGAAGAAGCAACCCAAAAATTCATATGGAACAATAAAAGACCCCTAATAGCAAAAATAATCCTTAACAGAAAGAACAGTGCTGGAGGAATATCAATACCAAATTTCAAACTCTACTACAAAGCCATAGTAATCAAAACAGTTTGGTACTGGCACAAGAACAGACCCGAGGACCAATGAAATAGAACTGAAAACCCAGAAATGAATCCACAGACTTATAGCCACCAAATCTTTGATAAGGAAGCTAAAAAAAAAAATAGAATGGAAAAAAGACAGCCTCTTCAGTAAGTCGTGCTGGCAAAATTGGTTACTCACCTGTAGAAAACTAAAGCTAGAGCCTTATATATCACCCTGCACCAGAATCAACTCCAAATGGATCAAACACCTAGAAGTCAAAGCAGATACCTTGAAAACATTACAGGAAGGAATAGGAGAAACTCTAGGGCTCCTTGGCACAGGTCAAAATTTTCTTAAAAGAGACCCAGAAACACAACAAATCAAAGAAAGGTTAGACAAATGGGATTGCATGAAGTTGCAGAGCTTCTGCATGGCAAAGGACATAGCTAGCAAGATCAATAGAAAGCCCACAGATTGGGAGAAGATCTTCACTAGCCATACAACGGACAAAGGTCTCAAATCTAAAATATACTTAGAACTCAAAAAATTAAATCCTCCAACAACAAATCCTCAAAGAAATAACTACCCATTAAATACGTGGGTTAAAGACTTAAAGAGAAACTTCTCCTAAAAGGAAAGAAAGATGGCCAATAGACACATAAAGAAATGCTCAACCTCTCTGGCCACAAAAGAAATGCAAATCAAAAAAACATTGAGATACCACCTCACCCCTGTTAGAATGGCTATAATCAAGAACTCTAATGACAACAGATGCTGGAGGGGATGTGGACAGAAGGGAACCCTACTGCATTGTTGGTGGGAGTGTAAACTTGTTCAACCACTTTGGAAAATAGTATGGAGGTTCCTCAAAAGACTCCACATAGAGCTCCTATGACCCAGCAATCCCACTTTTGGGCATTTACCCAAATGATCACAAACAAGACCATACTAAAGCTACCAGCAAAACTATGTTTATTGTAGCATTATTTATCATAGCTAAAATATGGAACCAACTCAGATGCCCCTCAGTAGATGAATAGATCAAGAAAATGTGATATATATACACAATGGAATTCTATGCCTCCATCAGAAAGAATGATGTTGCCCCATTTGTTAGGAAATAGAAAGGCTTGGAAAAAAATGTATTAAGTGAAGTAAGCCAGGCCCAAAGAAATATAGATCCCATGGTTTCCCTTATTTACAATAACTAGTATATGTCTGAGACAAACAGAAACTGTCAGACAAGTTGATGTTAGGTGAAATGAACCCCAAGATAAGGATTCAAAAGTTTTTTTTCTTTCTTGTGATTGTTTCCAACATATTTATAAGATGATTTCTTTGTTGCTTTTTATGTGTCTGTCCCATGGTATAAGCCTTCCTTTCACTGTATTTGATGTTGATATAATTTGTGGAAGGGAAGGGAAAAAATTGTTTAAATAGGGTTACAGGTGGACCCATTGTAACAATGAGATGTGCAAGACATTATGTCGAAAAATGAACTTTACAACTTTGGCAAGGGGGGTGGGGCTGAGGGGGATGGGAGGGTGGAGAAAGGAAGGGATGGTATAGGGAAACAAAGGAGGAGGCAACAATGCTTGATAAGAAATGTACTCACTATCTTGCCCATGTAATTGTAACCCCTCTGTATGATATTTTCACAATAATAATACTAATAGTAATAGCAATAATAATAAAAGAAATACAAATCAAAACAACATTGAGATACCACCTCTCCCTGGTCAGAATGGCTATAATCAAAAACTCTAATAAAAACAGATGCTGGAAGGGATGTGGACAGAAGGGAACCTTACTGCATTGTTGGTAGGAGTGCAAACTTGTTCAACCACTTTGGAAAACAGTGTGGAGGTTTCTCAAAAGACTCTACATAGAATTCCTCTATGACCCAGCTTTCCTACTTTTGGGCATTTACCCAAATGATCACAAACAAGGGCATACTAAGGTTACCAGCACAACTATATTTATCACAGCATTATTTACCATAGCTACGATATGGAACCAACCTAGAAGCCCCTTAGTAAATGAATGGATCACAAAAATGTGGTGTGTGTGTGTGTGTGTGTGTGTGTGTGTGTGTGTGTGTGTGTGTGTGTGTATGAATCCAATGCCTCCATCAGAAAGAATGACATTGCCACATTTGTTAGGAAATGGAAAAACTTAGAAAAATTTATATTAATCAAAGTAAGCCAGGCCCAAAGAAATATATTCCTATGGTTTCCTTTATTTGAAATTACTAGTACCCATGCAGGACAAGTAGAAAAGGCCAAAAGCTATGTACAGATGACCATATAAGATGATGTTACTCAAAGTGAACTCCAAGACAGGGACACAAATACCTTTTGTCTTTCTTGCTATTATTTCTAATATATTTATAATGTACCATGTGATTTTTTTATTGCTTTGTATGTTCCTCCCCCATGGTATAACCCCTGTTTTCACTGTATTTATGTCGGTGCCCTGCATCTTGTATATACAGGTCTCTAATTCGGCAAGGGGAAAGGAAAAACAAAATGCTTAAATAAGGATACAGGTTGACCCATTGTAACAATGAGATGTACAAGACACTATGTTCAAAATGACATTTACAACTTCGGCGGGGTGGGAGAGGGGGAGGATTTGTGGAGGTGGGAGAGAAGGAAATGGTAGAGGGGAATCAAAGGAGGCAACAATGTTCAATAGGAAATTAACTCATTACCTTGCTCATGTAATTGTAACCCCTCTATACAGCATTTTTACAATAAAAAATGTACAAAAAAGGGTAGAATACTAAAAAAGTGAGCATAAAAAGCAAAAGTCGAGCAAAAAGAGCTCATGAAGGACCAGCTGGGTTCAAGCCCCAGGACCAGCATAAAACCAAACCAAACCAAACAAAACTTCCCTCCCATCAAATGCCTTATTAAATTCCCCACAGTGGAGGAAAGATAGAAGCTATGAGTAGAATTGACACAATGAGCTCATATCAGAATAAAATATGAGGTTATTTTCTTGTGAAAAATTCTTATGCAGCTATTTTATCTAGAGTTTATGGGACCCAACTATTGAACACATGAAACAGAGTACTATTAAATTAGTAATAAGCCAAATTCAAAGTAAGGACCAAATATACACATTTTCACAGATCTACCAGGACAGTTACAGTGACAATAAAAGACAAAATCTTGTGGTGAGATGGAAATGAAGCCACTAGCACAGTACCATGTTCTGATGTCCAGTCAGAGCAAGTCAACACTGTTGGCCCCCTAGTAAGAGTGCTACAGTCTTGGGCTGGGAAGGTGGCTCAGTGGTAGAGTGCTTGCCTTGCATGCATGAGGCTCTGGGTTCAATTCTTCAGCAGTACATAAGCAGAAAAAGCTAGAAGTGGCTCTGTGATTCAGGTGGTAGAGTGGTAATCTTAAGCTGAAGAGCTGAGGGACAGTGCCCAGGCCCCCTCATCGACAGAAAAAAAAAAAAAAAGTAAAAAGTGCTACAGTCTATCTGGAAGTTAGGCATGGCAGATTTCAATAAATGGCACACATATTCTGTCACTCAGAAAATCTGTCTCCAGAGGCAAAAGCTCATAAGACTGAAGTGCTTTAGTTATACTAAGAGACCCATCTTGTAAGATCTTCTTTCAAGGAATCTGCTTCCCCAAAGAAGTGAAGGCAGCCAACCAACATCTTCCAGCTACCAGCTGGGAAAGCCAACCTCACTGGTAGGGGGCATGTAGTTCTAGGCCATGACTGAAGGTCATTGGGGGCTCTAAAGACATCTCATCATTTTGTTGTCTTGTACTTGATCCATACAGGAATCCTGTTGAACCCTTATCTCTGTTCAGCATTTTTCTCTGCTCTCTCCTGCATACTACTCCCTTTTCCTCACAGGTGTCGGTCCTATGTGTATATGTATGTATGTATGTGTATATATATATATATATATATATATATATATATATATATATATATATATACGTATACACACACACACACACACACACACACACACACACACACACACACACACACATATATATATATATATATATATATATATACCAAGTCCCATCTCCATGCCTGCTTCTGGAGAAATCAACATGTGACAGCTGGTGTTTAGAAGTCATCTGAGAAAGTAGCTGACAAGTTGGAATTTGAGCTTTAGCCATTCACTGCCCAGACAGCAAGGGAGAGCCTCATCAACATTTGTGGATGAAACACACACAGCAGCTTCCCACATTGTGAAATTTCCATGGCAGGAAAAATGAGAGATTGCACTGACACAAGGAAATGCCCCTGTAACAGGCCTTGGAAACATCTACAGAAAACAGTAGCTATTAGTGGCTACATCACTTTTATTGAACACCATGGCTGCTCTACATAATGATAATGTGTAGCTGTGTGTTAGCAAATGTCAACTCAAGGCCATTTTTGAAACTGCTAGAGCACTATAAGTTTTGTATACTGTCAACTCAAGGCCATTTTTGAAACTACTAGAACACTATAGGTTTTGTATGGGAAGCTGTCTATTAAGAGAGTGAGAGACAGCTGCTAGCTAAATCTGGGTTTTGCCATAGGAGCTGAACTTAAAAACAAGTTAAGTTTGCCACCCTATGCCTTTATGAGCTTTGGCTGAAAAAATAGCTTTCTCAATTCAGTCAACTTAGAAACTCTGGTGATCGGCTGAAAGAAGGAGAGAATTTTTGAGACAAATACTGAATGGCATGACCGACTAAATTATGTTCCTCCCAAAATTCATATGATGAAGTCTTAGATTGTAGGGTTATATTTGGCGATAGGCCTTTAAAGAGATATCCAATTTAAAGTGAGGTAAATGTGAACCCCAATAAAATATGACCAAGTCCCTAAAACAAGGTATTAAGAAGCAGACACATTCAAGAGAGGATGGTTACAAGTAAAAAGCAAGATTTCTCAGGTGGAAATCAGCCTTGTCATGGTCTTAGACTTCCCCAAGTTATGCAAATTTCAATGTTGTTGTTGTTATTGTTGTTGTTTTTAACTACTATTACTCATTCTGGTATCTTGACATAACAGCCCAATATTTAGGTACCAAGAAGTAGGCTGTATGCCATTTCAATCAAGGCTTGAAAGTAGAAGGAAGAACTTGAAAGAGTTTTTCTTTGTTGTTCTTTTTGTTTGTTTGGTTTGTTAGTTGATTGGTTGGTTGGTTGGGGTTTGTTTGTTTTTTTGTGGGGGACAATACTGAGGTTTGAACTCAGAGCCTGGTGCTTTTTCACTCAGTTATTACTCTGCCACTTGAGCCCATTGTCCACTTCCTGCCTTTTGATGGTTTGTTGAAGATAAGAGGCCAATAGATGTGTCTGCTTGGGATAGCTATGAACCATTATCCTCAGATCTCAGTCTCCTGATTACAGTCCTAAGACACCCGTGCCTGGCAAAGATTTCTGAGATGAAAAAAATTGCTTTGCAGAAATGGTTGATAGATTGTTATTCGAGGTCATTCTAGGGAGGTTAAGAAAGAACATCAGAGAGTTGAAGACAAAGCTATTTATTATCTTAGACACAGGTGTTTTTAAATAACTGAACATTGGTACTTATGAATGTTAAAGAGGATTCTGGTGAGGTTAAGACCAAATGGAAATTAGGAACATGTTACTGGAAACTGGAGATTCATATTTATAACAGCACTGTTGAGTGCAAACGGACCATAGAGCAATGATTTGAAGCAATGTCAATTGAAAATCCTTTCAATAGAGAAACTGTTACATAAGGAATCTATCTATTAAAGTTCTATATGGACTTAGGATCAGGGAGAAAGCTTGACTAGCAGCTCTGAGGTGTGGGAAACAAATAGCCATGAAAGCATGGATAAAATGGAGAATTAGATAACATTTATGCTATAAAGTATACTTTAAACAATAAATGTAAATAATAGCTATACTCATGTGGATATAGACGTCAGATTGTAATGGTCCAACTTCATAACTTGCTGGAGCTGCTCTACATGTGACAGAGTTAAGATTTAGAAAGGAGGGAGGCTCAGGGTCTTGATAATGTTCTATTTTTAGATCTAGTGATACTTGAGAGCTTCCTTGAAACTTCTTACATAGTTGATATATTATATACTTTTTATGAACATGTGTTTGATGTTAGATCACTTTTTTCATTTTTGAAAACTAGGATTTCCAAAATATTTTCCCCCAAGGAAATGAACTAACCTACCTGGGCAAGAAGTGCGGAACTACCTACCATATTCAGCACTGAGGAAAACACTTGTACTTGAGTCAGCTTGTTTAGAAGAGAAAAAAATAAAAGGAGTTGATCTATGCAATGTCCTATTCCTCTCCTCTACTGTGAAGCATCCCTTTACTTCCACTGAGTGGAGTGAAACAGATGAAGAGTACAGAGGCATTATATTTATGACTCTTCAAGAGGAGGAAACATCAGGCATTGCCAATGCACTCCAACTGCACCCCTAAGGTTTCTGTTACTTTAACTCACAAGTATTAATCACTAAACCTGAGGCCTCTATTTAAGGGAGAAGGTCAAAAGTGACTCAGGCTCACCTTTGTAAGGTTCTTGCAGCCACTGTGAGTGGGCAGTAAAGATTTGAGTCTTAATTAATTTTAGTTCTGAACTGACTTTGATCTGAAAATGATTACACAGTACATTAAACACATCAATGCTGAAGACCAATTCATACTCAAATCTAAAAATGCACTCTATTTCTCTTATCCAGCTATGTTATCATAGAATGCAGAGTTTCTGTAGTAAAATTAAATGAAGAACATAAGGATAATTCAATGAAAATAAGATGTCAACTTAGATGTATTCTAGTTATAAAATGACAAAACCTTCTGTCATTATCAAATTGCTATGGGAAATTTTAAACCTAAAGATTAAACTCACTTGAAAGATAATCTCAAGAAAAGAAGAAAAAGGAAATGAAGTTCTCTATCCACAATCATTTTAAAGAATTCTTACAGACTCATGTATCATTTTCATAGTGACATTCTACATTTGGTAATATATTTTATATTTAGTTATATAAATTAGCAAAGCTACAAAGGACTCTGGTTAATATGTCCCTACTCCAGGTAATGATTTACTTGAGTAAAAATCAGTTTACTTGAAGAAAGAGAGAGAATAATTTTATGGGGAGAAAGCTGGAAGGTTTTGCTAACTCAGGTATTGTTTGACATGCATTTCTTCTTTCTTTATATGCAAAGTCTCTTGATTTATATTTTCCCTCTGAGTATCTTGCTTCCCATGCTCTGGTACTGGAATAAAAGATACACTGGCCATATCTTTGAGTGATTGGGCATTTTCAGATTTGTAATACAGTGGCTGTTTCAATGTTGTGATATTGGTTAGTCCTAAGAAAATTACCAAAGAGACTTACGAAACCACAGTGGATGGAGATAACTTTCTAGTGCATAGATAAATTACATAAAATATGTCGCAGCCCTTCAAAATGCTACTCTCTGGGACAAAATATAAAATATTTTGTTATGATTCACAAAACCTTATGCATATTCAGTCTTCCATAAGCATCATGTGATAAAAATTAAACTCCTTGATATTAACTGTTTTTCTAGTAAAAGGGTTTAAACTCAGAGCCTGGTAATTGTTTGTGTGGCTGCAGCTGTATCACATCTCCAACCTGGCTTTTTGCTAGTTGTTCTGGAGTATCTGTAGCTCTCCATTATGAACTATTTCTTTCACCCAATTAGATAATTTTCTCAGTCCCCAAAGTGATATTTCAAGGCAGAAAACATGCATTATGGGATTATCATTGCAAACAACTCCAAAATAATTTGACTCTCTAAAAAAGAATATACACACAGAGAAAGCAAGTATATATTCATGTGATCTTAATAAATACCATGATGGTGGTACATCTCTGTGCTGAAATCTCGATTTTCCTGGAGCCTTTCTCATTTTATAATTTCTTTGCTTTACATAATTATCTTCCTTTTCAAAAATAAATGTACTTTGGAATGTGTTCATTTTAAAAGTTTGTATTAATTTGAAGAAGGTTCTGCTTACAATACCATGATATAATCAGAACTCAATTCCCAAAGGAATAACACCATTAACAAGCCACAATCCCTGTTATAATACCACCATTCTCCAAGCAGCTTGGCAAAAAATCAAAAGTTTTATTCTGACTGTAATATTTACTTTAAATAGAAATAGATATATGTGCTGAACTCTTCATAAAAGTTCTGATTACCTGTGAACCCCAGAGGCAGCTATCTATACATTAGCATAGATGATAATTGCCTGCTTTTTGATGATGTGTACGAATTTGACATTCCAGGTACCTGTTTCTATGAGCCAGTATAAAGTATTTACCACTTTTGGCATCTGACCAACTAATTACCTTCAAAAATTCAACTGGAGTCTGCATAAAATTCAAAATGAAAACTTTTCAAGTACTTTACTCACAATCTTTAACTTTCTATTCTCTTTTTATTCTAAGTAGTCCTTGGAGCTAAAAGTCTCAGGGTGTTGAAAATGTTGTTCAATGATTCTAGAAAAATAACTAGGGTCACGCCAGTGTTTTTCTTCAACACACTTTATGTATTTAATTGAAAATAGCATCTCCTTTACCTTCTTTCTGCGTATATTGTATTTGATGCTCTGAATATTAGCCCTTGGAAGAAAGAAATGAATAATATATGAGTTGCTCTTTATTATGATTTTGAAGTGTGACTTAAAATTAATTTTCAAGACTATTATGGAATACCAAATGTCATATTCACTAGTACCTGTACACTGCTTCCCATTGCAATGTGCTGCTTGCCACAGCCATCTGCTCAGATTCTCACTCTTCCAAATGAAGGAATATCGATGGAACCTCTTTCAAAGAGAAAGAATTAGAAGTTTGAAGCTCTCCATGTTTGTGCAGAAATTTACATAAAATTTGCATTGTGTGGAAAGAAGTTATACAAAAAATACAATCATAGGCACTAACAACATTATTTGTAATATGCTTACATTTGCCAGAAAAGTATGATGTTATATTTAAATAATAAATCTTATTACATAAATGTTGCTAAGGTATTTAATGTGAAATTTACAGGAACTGTAGGCATAAATGTAGTAAAGAACTGTGGGGTATATTATTTTTTAAAAAAATAATATTGAAAAAGAATGTTTGCATATGAACTGATGCTAAGGGACCAGGCTAAAACCCTTTGCTTACACCATAATTATATTCATCAGGTAAGAATAACTTAATGTTTAAATAAACTGTTTTGGAAGGTCTGGTGTATGCATTGGTAAGCATGATAAAGATTTATAAACATTTGATCACTTCAAATGTATGAAGTTATGCCTCTGTACAGACACAATCAATTTTAAACAGTGATCAGCTTTTTGAATATACTCTCTATTGAGATCTGTGCTAATTTGATAAAATGGAGAAAGAAGAAAAGAAGACACAAAGAAAATAATTGATACAGTGCTTATCCTCAAATTTACTTTTATCCCATAGGAAAAATAAGTCGGGTACCACATTGTTAGAAGAACAAGAATAAAAAATCATAAAGTCTAGTAAAAATAAAAATAAGACAACTGCTCTCATTTCCACCAATTTCAGGAGCAATATTTGAAGAAACTAATTTTTTAAGTATATTAGTTAACCTAAAAATAATAACCCAGGGATATGTCATCAAAGTGTTTCCATATTCCCAAAGCAGATTGTTTGGATGACTTTGGCAATGTTAACTATAGGGAAATAGCAAGCAGAAGTTCTTTGCTCCCCTTGCTGATGTAAGTGATGCCAAGATTCCTCCTCAGGTCAATTGCTCACTGCTTGGGAGAAATTCCAGAAGTGAATGTTATCTTCTGCCTGTGATATCTCAGCCTCATTGATCACCATGGCTGATATAGCTGATCAGCCTGGCTCCACTCTCCACCATTACTTATGTGCCTTACTAACACTATAATCATAATCAATTCTCATCAAAAGGTAATTAAGTTTAAATAAGAAAATATTAGGACAGTGGGGAGAGGTCTGTCTAGATACTCAAACTTTATTTGTAGATCCATTACTTGATTCACTTAATTTGGGACTATACTTTTTTATTATCCATGTAACTACTAATTTTTGAAACATCTAAGAAATTTGAGTATGACTAAATTATATCTGATTCTGTGACTCTCAACTGACCAAACAGCCAAAGCTAAATCAACACTATCAAGATCCTAAGAAATCAAATATTTGTTCAGATATATTCTGACTGCTAACATTTAAATTGATTCTAATCATAATGCACATTTTGAACCCTTATCTTAGAACAAGTCACAAAATGACTTGAACTGTTAAATCCCTATTGAGAAGGAATGTTGAAACCATGCAAAACTGGCATAAATAAAAGTTTCTGCCCATGTGGAGATGGAAAGCACACACACACACACACACACACACACACACACACACACACACACCACATAAATACAACATAATGCATATAGTTACATCTAGTGCATATGTTACATGTACACTATAACTATCTTATGTATAACTATAAATATACAATATAACTATATTATGTTCATAAAATGTACATATGTAGTTATTTGTATATTACTGAAAAGAGATTAGTTTAAAAAGACCCACAAAAGGAAAAAAAGAGACACTAATATGATTTTTCTTTCTCAGACCATCAAGTAAGCCACAATAAAAAGTGTGATCTATCAGAGTTTGAGCTGAATGTATCAGCATGTTGCATACACTGCAGCAAAGGAGAATGGATTATGTTTTCAAAACCAAGGCACATTATGTAATCTACCCTGCAGTGCCCACGCTGTGAGACACATCAGGTGGGGATAATCAAACAACCTTTCTCCACAAACACTTCCGTGGAGATTGTTTTCCATTGGAAACCACACTTCCAATGATAGCTTTCATTCAACTCAACAAACTCCTGTCTTTAATAGCTTATTTAAACATTTTTCTTCTTAAGAAAATAAAAAACAAAACAGTTCATTATAGACTGCAAATGGTTCTATGAAACATTTTGAAGTGGGCTTTGCACTAACGTGATGAGATACTTGTTTTGAAAAATAAAATAAAAGCCAGAAAAGCATATGGTTCTTACCACTCAGACATTTCTATTTTCTTTTTTTTTATATACTAAAATTCACCAGAGAATACTGATGCTTTAAAGAAACAAACAAAAATACTTCCATACCTACAGGGATGCTATTTTTTCACCTATGTTTAATTAACTCTAATCTAAATGCTATCATCAGACATAAAAGCAGCTTTAAGAATTAGGTAGGAAGGAGACTAATGTTGATTGTGGGCCTACTAATTTGTATTAGGCTGGGCATGTTGCATCTCCATTAAATACTTCCAGCAAGCTTTCAGTGGGGTATTATTAACATCCCTTAAGAGTCAAGGTAATAGAAACTTCAACATTTTAAGATTTTGAAAAGTCTCAGGATCTATACTCAGATCCAGAGTTAGCACTAAGCAGATGGCATGAAAAAAAAATCAACTGTTTGCATGAAATTGATAGCCAGATTACCACTACAGGAAAAGGTAAGAATGTGATAGTCTTTTGTGCTAAGAACATAAGATCTCCTAGAAATCCCCAGTTACCTTATTAAATGAACAGTAAGAATGGAAGGGTCTCTACCTGCAGAACATTCTAGAGGAATCTCTAAACATAAGCCAGAGAAAACACATTCTTTACTTTTTCTCCTGTTCCTTGGACAGGCATTCTTCTTTTTTATGTTTTATATTGTAAAAATAGTATACAGAGGGGTTACAGTTACATGAGTAAGGTAATGAGTACATTTTCAATCGAGCATTGTTGCCTCCTCCTTTGTTTTTCCTGTACCATTCCTTCCCTCCCCACCTCCCTAACTCCCTCATCCCCAAACCCCAACTCCCTCCCCCCAGTTCGTTTTCAGCATAGTGTCTTCTACATGTCATTGTTACAATGGGTCAACCTGTATCTTTGTTTCAACATTTTGTTCTTTTCCTTCCCTTCCCCAAATTAGAAAAATGTATGAACAAGATGCAGGGCACCAACGTCAAATACAGTGAAAACACGGGTTATATACTGTGGGGGAAGAACATATAAGAGAAACAAAAAAAAATCACATAGTACATTTTAGATGATTGAAAACAATAGCAAGAAAGAAAAAAAGTTGTGTCCATATCTTGGGGTTCATTTCACTTATCACCTTATATAGTCATATGTACATAGCTTTTGACCTTTACTGCTTGACTCAGACATATACTAGTTATTGGAAATAAGGGAAACCATGGGACCTATGTTTCTTTGGGCTTGGCTTACTTCACTTAATATATTTTTTCCAAGTCTTTCCATTTCCTAACAAATGGGGCGATGCCATTCTTTCTGAGGGAGGCATAGAATTCCATTGTATATATTAGTGAAAGGAATTGGAGAAGGGGCAAAGAGCAGATCTGAATGGCAAATCTGATTTAGTTTCTACTTTAGGTTTAGATTTTTCTTGCAAATGCTTCTATTTGATAAGAAAAATTCAATCAAAGGAGTTTGGGGAGAATGGTAGTAAGGGATATAGTATGGAGGGGAAAAAGATAAGCATATTTACATAAATTGAGTACATATTTTCTTCTATAGATGAGAATACATGTGACACAATGAATATTTAGAAAGCCCAAAGGTAAAAGTTTTAAGAAGGAAGTGAAAGAGTAACTACTGGCTTTATACAATGGCCGTATTTACTAGATGGATTTTCTTTCCATAATTTTTAAAGAATCATCACAATAACCATGGAAAGAAAGTAGTGCATTCAAATTTTAGAGATGGGATAACAATGCTCAATAGGAAATGTACTCATTACCTTACTCATGTAACTGTGACCCTTTTGTACAGTATCTCTACAATAAAAAATAAAGAAAGGAAACTCACTGAGCTGAAAAAAACACCAGTAGAAGAAAAGTTCCTGAGAACGTTAAATGAAACATATTATTTTCCATTTGACAAGTAAATTAGCTGATTTATAAAAAAAATAGAGATGGTTAATCTAAAGCTCAAACAGTTTAAACAAATTGTCCAAAACAAGACATATTTCCAGGCAGGATTCTAAGTCTATTACAACTAACAAAGCCATGCTTTAAGTTTGATTACTATTTTGTACTGGTCTTATTAGCAGGAAAGATGAGTGATATGTTTGTGGTCATGCATACATGAATTACTATAACCCAAACCATGAAAGTATTTGAAATAATTGAATATCTTGATTGCCTTATCCCATGTCCACAATGCTCTGCCTACATCTTCTCAGGAAGCAATGCCCTCTCTGTTGATGCTTCCTCTTGTAAGAAACTGTGACTACCATTAAGAAACAGGAGCTACTCAGGCAGGACTAGAAAGTCCAGATGCACTGAGGAATTACTCATACCCCCTGTACAACCCAGCAGCCTTCAACTAATAGGAGCTTCAAATAAATACACACATAGGTAGGAAAAAATTCCTAGAAACCCTTATAAAGGATTACCCATAGAAGGAATGTCCTCTTCATGGGCCCTGCTTACCTTCAGTCCATTCCTATTTTCACTATTCCAATTGCTGAATGTTTTCCTAGGACCACTCCCCACCTGCCAAAAAAAGTGCTCTTAATACTGCTCTCTGATCCAACAACAGAAGAATTCAACTTAACACAACCTTGAACAGAGAGGCAGAATTGAACTGAATCATAAAAAAATTTAAGTGAAACAAAAGAAAGAAGAATAAAAGCAATAGAAGACAAAACAAACATAGATGCAGGAGATAGAGAATGCATCAATAGACTGAGCATATCTATCTGAGAAAATGACAAAAACCACATATATGCTCTGTTAGTTTTCTTTACCTAGGCAAAGCCTCCCAAGAAGCTAACGTGTGCTAACACTGCCACTGTCCTTTATAGGATTGTTTATTTGTTAACCATTTACTTGTATCTTGCCTTAAAACAGAGAGGAGTTGAGATGATGTCATTGCTTTGAGAAGATGTTGCCTTAGACTAATAACATTCACATTTGAAATTCCTGCTGCATCTTCATGATAGGATTTTTCATTTAAAAAAATAAGAGCAAAAGAAACAAGGAATAACAGTATGGTTAACTGATAAGAAATAATTCCAAATTTCCTGATCACTTTGTTCTCTACAAGAAGTTTTGATAAATTAAAATTTCTTCTGTCTTAGAATTATAAATGCATGTTTATTAGGGAAAGGATATATATGTATATATGTATAAATACATGCATATATATGCATACACATATATGTATTGTGTACATATCTATATATCTATATACATAGATACATATGAGTATTATGTATATATTTTTATGTACACATGTATATGTGTACATGTATAAGTGCATTCATCTGTATGTGTGTATGCACATGTATATATATGCCTGGTATGTGTGTTGTATATGTACATATACATATGTGTGTACATGTGTATACATATATGCTATGTGTATGTATACATATATATATGCGTGTGTGTATAGTCAATGTGCTTATAATGCCATCATTATTTGCCAAGGTTGAAAATGTTTTTTTTTAATTTCAGATATATTTCCAATAAATATTTTAAGTAGCGTTGTTATAGATATATGTTAAATTCCAATAGCAATATTCATTGCTTATATTTGGGCAAAAATTGCCAGCACAGTAGAAGTGAAGTACAAAATAACTTCATATTTAATTATTAATCTTTAAGGTGAAGTAGTAGTATTTCCTCACTCTAGAAAAAGTTAATAAAACTCTATTTTAATGAAATAAAAGGCAATGTAGTAATGGTTTTCCTCTTACAGTTTTTCCTTCATTGTTTGTAACTTATGTGTATCACTTACCTTACCCTGTTTTCAAAATCTTCAAGGAAGTTTTAGTTGCAGCTAATAAACACATGTAATTCTAATAGATACCATAAAATCACAGCTTAATTTCAGATGAGGTATTAGGACTTTTCAATGTTAGAAACTGATGAAGAGGCAACCAATGCAACAGCAACATATGCAAGACAACATGTTGGAAATGATCTGTGTGTGGGGGGGAAGTAGGAGAAAAAAAGGAGGGGAAGCGTAACAAGTTTGAAAATAAATGTACTCACTACCTTATTTATGTAACTGTAACCCCTCTACATATCACCTTAACAATATTTTTTAAATAAAAAAGAAAGACACTGATGAAGAGTATCCCCACTCTCCACTATAGGAGCATTGGGCTTAGAGAAATGTACTGCTTTGCAAGAGCCAAACTGTCTCAAGGTCGGCATGTGGAGTGGGGGGGAGGGAATATATTTTCTCTTTTTCCCCTCATGAAACAATTGCTTGTGAAAGAGATTGTTTCATCAAGTGTATGCAATCATGATTCCAACGATCGTAGATCTAATTGGCTGAACGATGTTTCAGTCTCTTTAGATGTTGGATAACAAACTAGTACCCAACTCATGTAATTTATTTCAAGTGAGCTTGAGGAAATTACTACAATTTCCAGAGTGTTTGAGCAGACACCACACTATCGACCATTATACAAGAGAAATGGAAAACATTACGTGAAAATTTCATCTGGAAATAGACTAGAGACTGAAGGAATTAGGGCAATTTCATTTTTTGAGGAAAAAACAGCAATCTTATATTATTGTTGTTTAGCAATGAGCTTTTTTGTGATAACTCAAAGGTGTAAGTGTAGAGAAATGTTTTCCTTAATGTAGAAGCAAAAACTGTACACCAGCATTTTATGACAACAAAGGTGGACACTATAAGATTTGTTCTTAAATAAAGAGAGCACATCCATATGTTTTTCTTTTGCATTTTAAAGACTGTAAGTAACAAAACCCATGTATGGGGTAGGCACACATGGCTATATCTGTAATTCTAGCTACTAAGGAGGCTGCAGTTTGAGGGCTGCAGTTCAGATTGAGCCCAGGCATAAGACTCATCTCCAGTTAACTACCCAAAAGCCAGAAGTGGAGGTGTTGCTCAAGTGGTAAAGCACTAGGCTTGATTACCAAAGTTCAGGGACAATTCCCAGGCCCTGAATCCAAGCTCCAGGACAGGCATAAAAGCATCCATATATCATCATAATTTATAATATTTCTTATCTCAATTAGATAAAACCTCTAAAACTTAAATATTTCTAATTTAACATTCTGAAAACTAGCATGTTATGCACCAAAGGTTTTCATCTTCCAACCTCAAGAATTTATAACACATAATGTTACACTGAAGGAAAAAATTAAGGTTGTACCTGGAATTAAGATTTTATAACCATAGATCATAAAATAAGAAGATTATTCAGTCTTCCCAAGGTGAACCCTAGCTATTTAGAGTGTTCTTTAAGATCGAAGAAACAGGGAGAAGTCATAATCAGAAAGGGCTTTAAAAATGAAAAAATGCTAATATTTTGGAATGTGTTAGGTATTGGATCTGAACACTGGACCTTATTCTTGCTAGGCAGGTGCTCTACTACTTGCCATACTCCCAACAATAGATTGCAAGTTTAGAAAATGGGAGGAGTCATTACCCATGGAACGCATATAACCTTTAAAATCTGGCAGTCAGGAAAACAGATTTTTCCCTAGAGAATTCAATTCCATTATTTTAGCCAGTGATACTCATTTTGAATGTTGCACCCCTCCCCATCTTTACAATAATAAATTTGTATTGCTTAGGGCCAATAAATTGTGTGCTAATATATTATAGCAGCAACAGGAAGATAATACAAGAATTAATCTACAGTGTTTAATTTAAAATTCATCTACTTTATCAGTGTGACAGATAGTCTAAGATACTTTGAAAGTATAAGGGAAATTAGTGCTATAAGGAAAAACTGTATTATCTATTGCAAATTCTATAGGATCAACTAATTCTAAATTTTTTATTTTATTTTATTTTTTTATTGTGAAAATACTGTACACAGAAAGGTTACAATTACATGGGCAAGATAATGAGTACATTTCTTATCAAGCATTGTAGCCTCCTCCTTTGTTTAACTGATTCTAAATTTATATGATCTATTTCATAATGAAATCTTAGAAAACAAAATACAGAATGACTTATCATCTATGCATATACCAATTCTGTTCTGTACAGCATACAAGTTCAATTAGTTATCTTCCCACATCATAAAAAGGTACTTTTGCCTCAATTTCCACATTCATCTCAATACTCACAGTCTATAAATATGTTTGTTCTTGGGATTCTCCTTTGAATGGGCTGTAATGCCTCAGCAGCTTTCTCATTAATGACTTAAATAAAATCTTTCATCCATGTTCATTTTTATATCTCTAAGCTGGCTATGATTGTACCTTTAATAAAAAGTGTTTTAACCTAAATAACAGACATCTATTTCCAGTTGAAAGAAGAAAAAGAAAGGGGAAGATAAAGAGAAGTTGGAGGAGCTGAGAAGAGTAACCACAGAAGTGGTTACTCTCAGAATCTCCTTTACCTCAATGTACCCTGGAGATTTCTGGCTTTGGGTTCAGCTGAATGGCTGTGCTCAGATTTGTCTCTGAGGAATGTGTCCTGATTTAGTATCTCCCAAGGTGACATTTTTCACAGGCAAGCTCTTTTCAACGTGATATTTGGTGCTTGCTTGCTTGCTTTCTCTTTCTTCCTTTCTTCCTTTCTTTCTTTCTTTCTTTCTTTCTTTCTTTCTTTCTTTCTTTCTTTCTTTCTTTCTTTCTTTCTTTCTTTCTTTCTTTCTTTTTTCTTTCTTTCATTCTTCTTTTCTCTTTCTCTATTTTTTTTACATTTCTAGATTATGTTTCACCATATGTGGTCTCAATTGTCCCAATGTCTTTGTCAATTCTATTATTAACTCCAACAAATGTGGATATTGAATATCTATAATGTGATTTGATTCTATATCTAGAAATTTGGACTATACCAGTTGCTACCTTAAAACAAAAACCTTTTTGTACTATGGATATTCTGTTGAGGACAGCAGACCACCAATATGCAAAACAAGAATGACAATTAAATAGTATACAGAGGATGACAGATGAAATATAAAAAGAAAAGATAAAATAAGAACAATAATGCAATGAATAAAGTTATGCACTGGTGGCTGTGGCTGTAATGCTACCTACTTGGGAAATTGGGATCCGAAAGATTGAAGTTTGAGACCAATCCAGGAATACCTTTAAGACTGCTCCTCAGCAACACCTGGGTGTAGCAGCTCAGTGGGGGGCTGAAATTGGAATGGTCACAGTTCCAAGCCAACTCTGGTAGAAAAAATTATGAAATGTCATATCAATGTAAAGAATATGTAATTGTGGCACATGCTGTTAACCCGGCTATGATAGGAAGGCTGTAAGAAGTGTGTCTTAATTCAAGGTCCCTGTGCTGGTAGGCAGGAAGCAAGTCTCCATTTCAGTAAGTGCAAAATGAACTGGATATATTGCTTAGTGGCACAGTAACTGCCTAGCAAGCAAGGAGCTCTAAATTTAAACCCTAGTGCTATTAAAAAAAAAGGGAGGTGGGGGATACCAAGGATAGAAACCACTTTGCAGTATTAAATATGTGTCAAATACAGTCCGTTGAAAGAATGATACTTGATATTTCAACAAGATACAGACTTGAACTGAAGACTAAATAATATCAGCAAAGAAATGATACAACAGGGAAAGACATAGAAAAGGTGATCTAATTAGCCCATTATTAAATGTTATGAAAAATAAGAGTGGGAAAAATAATGCGGAAGAAAGACAATTAGAAATCCAGTATGTTGTGTACTTAAAGGCAGATGATGACCATGGGTCAAGAAATAGGGAAGACACTCCTGGGAGGCTAAGCAAGGAGGATCACAAATCTAAGTCCAGCCAGAGCTACATACCAGTCTATCAAAAAATAAACTTAAAAAAGGATGAGAAGGAGAGAGAGAGGGCAGAAAAAGACAGGAAAATAAGAGAGAAGTAAAGAAGAAAGGAAAAGGAGGGGAAGTGGTATCTTTAAGAGTTAGAGTTAGGACTATTTTGCTGAGTGTTGGAATCTAATCTCTTCTTCAATTAGATTAAACACAATAGAGGTAAAAAAAAAAAAGACTAAGTAGCTGTGAATTGTGACAATTCTTTACTGATATTGCAAAAGAAGTTGGTGGCACTAAAAGGACTCATTGAATGTATTGGGCTTTTATGGCAGAAATAATTTTATAGGTATATTATTTTTGGATTAAAACATTAACAATATTTGTTGCTATAACAGAATACCTCAGACTGGATCATTTAGAATTAATACAGTTTTATTTCTTACAGTTCTGGAAGTTGGAAAGTCCATGTTTGAGGGCACACATTGGGTGAGGAATTCAATTGTGTGTTATGCCATGTTAGAAAGCAAAAAGGAAAGAAAGTGTAAGAAGCACAGCATAAGATAATGTTCTACCTCAAACGATTTTATAATTAGCTGTAAGCCATTTATGAAATGGTGCCCTCAGGATCTAAATACTCTAGAGCCCACCTCCCAGTGGGCTTAAGTTTCCAGCATATGCTTTCAAGAGCTACCTTAAAGTCACAGTAATACAGTCAACACAATTTTCTCTAAACTTGTGAGAAGTAAAATGATGTAGATGCTAGAAGGGAGAATTACTAAAACAATTTATTTGAATGGGTTTAAGGGGAATTAGATGTAGTGCAGTGAGCCCTCCTTATCCATATGCATCAATTGTTGTATCAAGGGCAGAAAGAAAATCTTTAGAAACATATGCATCCATACTGAGCACGTACATTTTTTGCTATTATTACATAAGTGACAGTAGAACAATCTATCAATCATTCACATTATATTTAGTGTTCAAAACAGTCTAGATATAATTTAAAGAATACAAGAGAATGTACATAGGCTATAAGCAAATATTACAACTTCATAAAGAACATAAGCATCCAAAGAGATGTATATTCAGGGGCGTGAAGAGGCTTCTAATCAACCTTCCATGGATAACATGTGACAACTTCAGGAATGCATCTTGAGACCAATAGAGGCATAAATCTAAAGAACAGAGTAGATCATGTAGTACAATTTTGTTTGCAGAACCATGTAGTAAGCCGAGTATATGAACAGAGAAACCATGTAGGAGTTGCATAGTAATTACTGAGTGCTTTAATTTTCGAAGAGAAAAATAAAGATATATGATGAGGTATTAAAGTCGGAAAGGAGAAAATGAACCTGAAAGGACTTATTTTAGATGGGGTGATGACTGGCTATAGTAACTACTTTCATGGGATTCATAACCATTAATTTAAAATGAGACTAGTTATTATGATTGCATTTCCCTCCATGAAGAGTTGAACTAGCTAGCATTTTAAAGTTTCCAAAATAATTTATTTTTTTTCAGTTAAAGGTATGTTTAATTGGTCTCAAACACATAATTTTAAAGGAATTTGAAATCTCTTAGGTAATCATCAAGAGAAAAAATGTCTTATTCCCAAGAGCTTACTTACCCTGGGATTTTACTGTCTCCCATATATCTGGCAGGATTTCAGCAGCATGTATTAATTATGACATTAGGCTTTAAAAGTTCATAAATTGGAAAACTAATTGAAAGCTTTTTACAAGAGGAGAAAACTCTATTGAGATGCATCTATGATCTTATTGCTGCATCAGCATGAAATGTATTACACTATACAACTGTCATTTTCATTTATTGCTAGAAGTGTCCTTGTTTTATTTTCCAACTATAGTGACTATTTATTTTAGGCAGATATTGTGTTTTATTCCTTTTATTCCCTGCTGAGCTTAGCATATGACAAAGCACATGGAAAATTCTCAAAAAGAAAAGCAACAAAATGAACAAAATAATTCTTGGTTCATTAAAATGATCAACTTCACTCTTTGGGTTCTGTATTTCTGTTTTGAAACAAAGTCCCCAAATAGAGTTCTTATAGTGTAAAAATACTCAAGTTCATGTTGCAAATTGTAAGAGACTTCCAAAATGCATTTTTCAATTGGAGCCATTCCGTAGTTGAAGACAAAGAGATTTAATATTAAATTCCAATATTATCTTGTTTTGATAAATATATTAAATATGATTATAATGATTTTCTACACATCCAAAATATAATTATTTAATAAGATGGAGGACTAGACAACATCTATAACTAAAAAGATGAAAGTAAAATTAAAGACTAAACTATAAATCCCTAAAATCTAGTGTTTCTAACGGAAATACTGAGAGGTCCCTGACAATAATACTACCAGCCTGCAATGTTATAAATCTAACATCATCAGCCAATTTACCTCTTCATTCAGGACTGTTTCTAAGTGTCTAGTTACTGTAAATGCTTTGGATTTTGCATAATTTATGTAAATTATTAAACACCTGTTCTCTTCCCAGCAAATAAAGATACGGAACAGTCTCCTAAGTTTAATTGATTCCTGGCTTGAGTTCTGTCATTGTTTCCCCAGCAACTACAAGGGAGTTGTAGCTCCCTAATGATCAGATACTGTTGGAAAAACACAGATGTTGAGAATGATCTTCCAGACATATATAGTATATGTACATCTTTCTGTGTGATTGAGTGGGCACTCAAATGAATAAATGGAAATATCATCATTTCTTCTACATGCATTTAGAACACAATGCATGCCCTATCAATAACACTTAATGTAAAGTAGTTCTGCTATTTCAATTTCTGCATTTATACTCTCAGCAGCAGCCTTAAATTTGTAAAACAAAAATAGGTTTTAATGAAGCAATGCATATTTGCTTCTAATGCCCAATTAAAATTACATCTTTCTAGCATCCAACTTATGAAAACTGTACTTATGCTACAGAGAAAACTCAAGGTAGACGCATGAAACCTGTTACATAGCAGCGCTTCCTTTTGAGAAATTTATCAGTTATTATTATTCTCCCCACTCAAATTCCCAATTTCTGGATCAAAATAATATTGGAATTACTTACTCAGTTTAGACATTATTTTAAGACATTTTGCCTCATTTTTAAGTTCAAAAAAATCTATATTATATCTTAAAATTACTTACTTAAATTCAACTTGTGACAATTAATATATTATTGGTGTATGTAAAAATCTTACTATTAAATTATTTTTCTTAGTAAAGTTTGTTTGGCAAGTTGTTTTACTTAGAAAGACATGTTAAATTTATCTATAAAACTTAAAACTGGTAGACCAGTTGTTCCACCAATAAAGATTGATAAATCTCCAGTTACCACTCAGTTCTGCTCACAGAGAGGGAAATCATCAACTGAGAAACCAGATATATTGAAAGAAACACATAAAAAAAGTGTTCAGTGTCCTTCAACCTACTAAATTTGCATTCTTTTCAATATTTTCAAACTGTATCACTGACTAGAAAAAAATAATATTCAGTATTCAAAACAAAATTGGGGCAGTATATCCTAAGAATTCCAGATTAGAGCTGAGTTCACTTTCAGCTATCATTATAGTAAACCTCAGTTGTTCATATCACTGAGACTAGGAACTCAGAATTCCTTTTAGGCAACTCATATAGAGAAAGAAAACAGGAATGTTGGCCATGAAAATAGTAATGAATTTAATAGATATGAGATAAGTTCACTCTGATTTTATTTAAAAAAAGTGTCAGAAATCTGGGCATTATCTTGCCTTCAGTTTTATAGCATGACGAAGGTAGTAAATAAAATAATATACTTACCACAAGGGATGCAGGTCATTTATAAGCCATCTTTGAAGAATCACAAACACACAAACATTCAATAACAAGCTTTCATTTCTTGGTCACATGTGGGGAACACAGCTAGGATATAGTCAATCTTAGCTAGGTTCCTCTGGGCTTTCTTCCAAGGTATGAGAAGGTTCCAAGTCTTTCCTATGTCTTTCAGCACCTTAAACCTTTGGGTATCTAAAGCATAAAATTCTCACAACCAAAGGCAGAAGCACAAGTGAGTGACCACTACACAAGCATATTTCACGCCCCTAGCCACATATAAATTGCTAAAATCTGACTACAATCCTGACAATGAAGTCAGGCATGTAGTTAGGGCCATCAGTGGTGGTAAGATGATATGTTCCTCTTGTGAAGATGAGAGAAAGAAAATATTTACTGCATAAACAATTTAATCAACCACAGGTAAGCTATTATTATCTTTAAAGCAATTATAAGCTACATTAGTAGTTGTGGGAAATCTAGTTAATCTGAAACATCTTTAGTCAGGTTACAAAAGAAAACAAACAGTATTTTAATGAAATTGGCTCCATTACTGCTGACATTAAGCATCTATATTTATAAGTGTGTATGTGTCCGTGGGGGGGGGGGAAGAGAAGGAGGGAGGGAGGGAGGGAGAAATGGGGAAATAAGAGAGAGAAATGGAAAAAATGACATTTCTTCAGAAATAAATTTCAGATAATATTCAGAGATTTTTATTTTTTATTTTTATTGGTCGTGGGGCTTGAACTCTGGGTCTGGGCACTGTCCCTGAGCTCTTCAGCTCAAGGCTAGTGCTCTACCACTTGAGTCACAGCTCCATGTCTGGTTTTCTGGTGTTTCATTGGAGATCAGAGTCTCATGGACTTTCCTGCCTGGACTGGCTTTCAACTGCCATACTCAGATTTCAGCCTCTTGAGTAGCTAGGATTACAAGCCACCAGTGCCGGGCTTTAGAGAATGTTTTGTTCCATATGGTTATCCCATATTTTTTTCCTGAATGTTGCTTCTCTTTTACATCAAGGTAGTCCAATATGACCTACAAACTTTACAGCTTCTACTCCCTCACCCATATATGACTGACCAAAGAATAATATCTCCTACAGGTTTGGCAATCACAAGATCTCTTCTGAACATTTTAAATTCAGCAGAAAAGGTATTGTGTAGCCTAAAAAGCCTTATAGTTTTGTTATATATCTGAATATCTTCTGACATACATTGGGCTTAACTATGTCTCTCAATGCTTATATTGAAAGAAAGCTCAAAGCAAATAGTAAAGGAAATTTGAGGTAAAAGAAGAACTAGTTTTGTTCAGATGTTTGGTTCCTAATCTGTCTTTATGAAGCCTGTCTCTCCTTGAGCTCTATGAGGTCACCTAATACTACAATTTAATATAACTGATTTTTATTATGATGCTTAGGTGATTATATTTTTTCATCCAAAATAATATTGTTTCTAAGCAATATGATTGTGTTTAAATAAGAAGTTAGTGTAATAATTAAATCAACACATGTCTGTGGCCATATAGTTAACCTCATTTGGGAAAATAATTAGAAATCTAAATAAGTAAAAAATAAACAAATGAGAAGTTAATATATTTATACTTACCAGTGAAGAGTAGTAAAACTATTTCTTCAGAATTTATACTAAGTTGCCATATTTGTTTCAGGCTACCCTCTTCAGAATCTCATTTAATTTTTAACAAAGCAAAACTAAACTAAACTAAAGTACATTGAAATAAAGTAAGTTTTACTCTGTGAAATTGGTAGGTTATGTAATATTAAATATATTTAATGTTTAGTCAAGAATCAATTATAGCTCAAGTAGTCAAGTAGTTTGTTAAAAGGCCTTGGGTTCAATCCTCAGTCCTTCAACAGACAAACAAACAAATAAGAGCAACAACAAAGGAAAAGTTAAAAAGTATTGATGACTTCCATAAAATATATACAAAAATTTTAATACATTTACTTAGTATTTAACTTCATAGATGGTTCAACACTGGGTAATTTTCTGGATAAGCTCAGTTTCTTGCACCTTGTACTGTATGGTTTAATTAACAAAATGTATGGAATAGTATATTCACCTAGTTGTATAAGCCTTATTTGTAATGAATTTTCTTTGTTTTCCTAATCTTTTAACTAAATATGTAAGCCACTTGCTAAAACAAATGTTGGTGATGTTTTTCTTTTTATTTGTTCACTAGTGCTATGACTATATTTTGTATCGACTAGCTTTAAACTGGACTATGCTTAGCTACCTACCACCCATGGCCAGCAGAAGTTCATGTGATAGCCCATGTGACAGAATGTTGTTTGTCTCACTTTGCTTTAGTTTAAGAAGATATAGAGCAAAACTAAACTACATCTCTGTTTTCCCAGGGGTGACACACAGAACTTTAGTTTGGATGTACATTTCTTCTAATCAAGCTTTAAAGCTTGATATTCAAAATTTATATAATGTAAATTTTTATTAAAGAGAAGAAATAAGTTTTCTGTGGATGCCTTCTCTATCTTCACTGTCTGGTCCTGTAATAGGCCTGTAAACCTTTTCCAAGAACCTACTGGTTCAGATAACTCCTCCAAACACCAACCCCATTCTTTCAGAAAAATTTCCGCCCTCCCAATAGGATAAAATTTCACTCCAGATTCAGTACATATTTGCCTGCTTTACATCAGTTCTATCTCTCTAAAAGGGTTATTATAAGAACAAAATAAATTAATATTGTTGAAAGGGCTTATCCCAACACTTACACATACTGAGTGCTTAATAGATACCATCATCATTATCACAATGACCATGAATATCATTATACTTTTGCATAATGCAATGTTTAAAGCATAAACATATGCTGCAAATCACTCAAGTAAATATCCTGTTTTTGCCATCATGTAAACATCTGCAATTTATTTTATATTTTTATCTCTGAAATGAATATAATAGTGTCTTATCGAGTAATTAGTTACAGAGATTAAAAGTACTATTGTATATAAAAGTTTAGAGCATTTTCACGTATAATAACCACTACACATAATAGTTTAATGGTAGTGTATACTGCTCTGTGTATTTTGTAAACTCAAATATCTTCTCAGATTTGTCAAAACAACAGCATGAATCTCTGTATAATGTCAAAATATGAATATAAACATGTTTTGTAGGTGCAGGGATGTATATCTACAATTATCATTCTTTAACCAACATTCTTACCTATGTACTCTGGTCTGCTCCTCCTCTAACAAATGGAACTATTAAAGTAAGCACATCTATCAACATATCTTTCAGCCACAGTCTAAATCCATATGGAGAAAGGGAAAACATTTTTGGTCCAATTAGCAAGGAGACTGTCTGCTCTTTGAGTCAATGGACCCCAATTAGTGTGTAGAAAAAGATCTGATTTCTTTCCTGCCCCACCCCAATGAGCCTACCTGAGTCATAAAAAAGATATATTAGCTTTTAACGTGTGCTTTCCTCGTTAATATAGAAGAGAACCTAGCTCTCTACCCAGTTGCTTCCACTGATAGAAAGGAGAATGAGTATGGAGAGATTACTTTTCTTAGAAAATACATAAACAAAAAAATCCAGAATATATATAAAAATTATTTTTAAATCTCATATATTTGAAACCTCCAAAGGTGACTTTGCTCTTTTTTTTTTTTACATGTCATGTATATTCTAAGCATTTTACACTTGAAAGAAATTTACACTAGGAAGTTGTAGCCTGGCCTGCAATAGATTCTAAGTGTCCTAAATGTAGTCTTTTCATAATCACTGGCTAGACTATTTTATATTTACAAAGCTAGTAATTCAGTTTAAGACATAATAATATATTATCTAATACTAATTTTTCTACTTAGAATTTTCTTTTTTTCAGTTATTTCTTTTCTTTAAATAGTTTTTTTTTATTGTGAGAATACTGTACAGAGGAGGGGTTACAGTTACATAAGCAAGGTAATGAGTACATTTCTTATCAAGCATTTTTGTCTCCTCCTTTGTTTTTCCCCTACCATCCCTTATCTCCCATCTCCACAACTACAAATGTTAAAAGACCCCTCTATATTGACAAATACAGGGACATGTCATTTTTACCTCATTGATGCTTTCAATAGAACATTTCCATAAGAGGCTGGATGTCCATTTGTACAAATATTAAGGATAATAAAATAAATTTAAATAATAAAAGTACTAACAAATATAATATAATACAATAATAAATAAATAGTAAAATTTTAAATGAAGCAGAAATCATATTAATGTTATTAATGTGTTCCTGATAAATCAAGTAAAAGTTTTATAAGTAAAATTTAAATATGAATTGTAATTTTTCTTAAATCTATCTTTTCTATTTCAACTATTATTAAATTTTTCAGATTTAAGTTAATTTTGCTTAAGTATATTGCAATAAAAGGATTCAATCACCCCCAAATATATTTTAGGAAAATGAAGTTCAGAGTTATTTATTTAATGGCAAAAGGGTGACCTAATGGGATGTTTCATAATGTACTCTGCTTTGCCAAGTATTCTCACAAACTTAAATTAATTTAGACTTACTTTTGACTAGAATGTCATTAAAGCACACTGCCAAATGTGGACCCTTCTAGTAGTAGCTCCCATTGGTGCTACAGAACAGAGCAAGTAGTTGGTTATAAAAAAAGGGAAAATAACATATTTATATAAATTTTTTGTATATATTTTACTGTAAAACTACTGTACCGAGGGGTTTCAGTTACATGAGTAAGGTAATGAGTACATTTCCTATCGAGAATTGTTACCTCCTCCTTTGTTTTTCCCCTACTATCCCTTCCCTCCCCACCACATCAACTCGTCCCTACACTACCCCCGAAGCTGTAAAGCTCGTTCTCAACATAGTGTCTTGTGTGTCTCATTGTTATAATGGGTCAACCAGTATCCTTGTTGCAGCATTTTGTTATTTCCCTTCCCCTCCCCAAATTAGAAAAATGTATATACAAGATGCAGGGCACCAGAATCAAACACAGTGACAACAAGGGTTATATCATAGGGAGAAGTACATACAAAAGAAACAACAACAACAAAAAAATCACCACTTCACCTAAATTAGAATGGCTATAATCAAGAAATTTAATAACTATAGATGCTAGAGGGGATGTGGCCAAAAGGGAACCCTACTTCATTGTTGTTGGGAATATACAATAGTTCAACCACTCTGCAAAGCAGTATGGATGTTCCTCAAAATACTACACCTAGAGTCTCCTATGACCCAACAATCCCACTTCTGAACATTTACCTAAAGGATCACAAACAAGGCTGTACTAAAGCTGCCAGCACAACTATGGTTATTTTAGCATTATTTGCCATAGCTAAAAAATTGAACCAACCTAAATGCCTCTCAGTAGATGAATGGATCAAAAAAAAAAAAAACATATGTGTGTGTGCACATAGATAGATAGATAGATAGATAGATAGATAGATAGATAGATAGATAGATAGATAGATAGATGCATAGATGCATAGATACATAGATACATAGATACATAGGTAGATACATAGATACATAGATGAATTCTATGCCTCCATCAGAAAGAATGACATGGCCCATTTGTTAAGAAATGGAAACTTGGAAAAAAATTACATTAAGTGAAGTAAGTTAAAAGAAACATAGGGTCCCACAGACTCCCTTATTTGAAATAACTAGTATATGTCTAGGATAATCTTATCAGACAAGCAGAAAAGCTCAAAAGCTATGTACATATAACCATATAAGATGATGCTAAGTTGGGCTGGGAAGGTGGCTCAGTGATAAAGTGCTTGCCTTGCATGCATGAGGCCGTGGCTTCGATTCCTCAGCAACACATAAGCAGAAAAGTCTGGAAGTGGCACTGTGGCTCAAGTAGTAGAGTGCTAGCCTCAAGCTGAAGAGCTGAGGGACAGCATGCAGGCCCAAAGTTCAGGCTCCACAACTGACAAAAACAAAACAAAAAACAAACAAAACAAAACAAAACAAAAAAAGATGATGCTAAGCAAAATGAACCCCAACATATGGACATAAGAGGTTTTTTTGTTTTGTTTTGTTTTTTCCTTGTTGCTGTTGTTTTTAATGTACTATGTGATATTTTTGTTTCAGATGAATTTTAATTATACTATTAGAGGCATATTTTGTCTAAGCCATATTCAATTATATCTGTAAGTATAATAAAAAGCTTAGAAAATCAGGGGATAATTTTTTTCTAGCAACTTGCCATATACTGTAAATCTTTTTGAGGTATATCTACTTTAACTATTTTCTTAGCAAATTAGAAATCTTTTATAATTTCATCCTTATAGTAGACTAAATACAAAAACAACTTCAAATGAATTGAAAGAGAACTGGGAACATCCTAAGCTCTCTTTGACCAAACAGGGTTTGAGTGTCCCATCAGGCCCTCAATGTCTAGAGAGTCACAGCAAGTAAGCCATAATTATACAGAGATACATGCCAAAAAAAAAAAGATTATAAACTGCCTTCAGAATGGAATTTAGACAGTCCACATAGGAAAATGCACACATGGGAAAAAGCAGGAACAGGAACACATAGCCAAGCCAGACACAGTTAGACATAGAGACAATTTGCCACACTATAGCACAGTCCAAAGCACCACGGGGAACCATGAGTACTCTGCTAAGGATATCTCTTCTTAAGGAGAACAGCATCTAGTCAGGAACCCTTTTCCCCACCCAAAAAGTGTGCCATTTTTGAGACTGGCAAAGGAACCACTAGAGCACCTGGCTGGAAATGTTTACTGAAGAAATGGTGCTATTTTTGAAGAGAAAAGAATCTGATACCATTGCACCAACCCTCTCTGGCAGTGAACAAATTTATTACTTTAAAGGAAAATCAGACAGAATTACTACTGAATTCTCAGCAAAGACCATGAAAGCAAAGAGGGCCTGTAATTATGCAATACCATAAAGGCAAACAACCAAACAAGAATATTGTGCCCAGCAAAGCTCTCTTTCATAAATGAAGAACAAATAAACTTTCCATAACAACAAGGTTGACCAGAAAAGTACTCATTATCTTATGTAACCAAAAGCTTTCTGTATATCACCTTTAAAATTAAAAATAAATAAATAAATAATCTTTCCAAAACAAAGAAAAACTGAAATAATTTATCTCACCAAAATAGATATTTAAAGATGTTCTACATAGAGAAAAACAACAAGAATATGATAGTGGCAGAGAAATGACCCCTTAACAGAGAGCCAGTTAAATGTGGTAAGAAAAGATGAGGCACAGCTCCTAAAGAGGATATCATGGCAGGAATTAATAAATACTTTTTAATCCTAACTCTCAATATTAATGGGCTTAACTATCCAATTGAATGACATAGATTGGCATAGTTTTGCTTTTTGAAATGCAAGACCCATCCATCCATATGCTGTCTCTAAGAAACAAACCTTGCCAGCAAAAACAAGCATATTCTCAAATTGAAAGGCTGAAATAAAATCTTTCAAGCAAATATCCCCAATAAACAGGCTCGATTAACAATACTAATATGGGATAAAATAGACTTCAAACAAATTAGTGAGAAGAGATAAAAAAAAAAAGACATTGCATGTTGATAAAGGGAACTCCCATACAGGAGGTTATACCAATTCTAAATGTCAATGAACCAATTGCTGGAGCATTCAACTCATCAAACAAATACTACTTAACTGAAAAACACACATAGATCCAAACACATTGATTTTTGGTGACTTCAAAACACCATTGTTACCTCTGTATAGAGGTTCAAGCAAAAACTCAGCAAATAAATCTCAGACCTAAATATCTGCATTGACCAACTACACTTAACAGGCATCTGCAGAATATTTCATCCAGTAGCATCAGAATATACATTCTTCTCAGAAGCTCATGGAACATTCTCAAAAATAGACCATATATTAGGTGACAAAGTAAATCTGTGCAATTGAAATTCCTTGCATCCTATTAGATGCAACAGAATAAACTTAGAACACACACAAGAGAATAAACTTAGAGTTCAACATTCAAAGCCATCACAGAAAATTATCTATCTCTTGGAGACTGAACAAGATATTACTAAATGGCTAGTGGATCATTGAAGAGATTCAAAGAGAAATTCAAATATTTGTGGAATTTAACAAAAATTAACATGCAAAGTACCAGTTCCTCTGGCTTATAGAAAGGAAGTACTCAGAGAAAAATGTATAACTCTGAGTGCCTACATCAACCAATTGGAGAAATCTCAAATCAACACATTAATGATATACCCAAAGTTCCTTGAAAAGCAGGAACAATCCAAACTCCAAACCAGTATTATGGAAACAAATAACCAAAATTAAATCAGAAATAAATGAATTAGAAATGAAAAATCCATAGAAGAAATTAACAAAACAAAAAGTTGACTCTTTAACAAAATTAACAAAATTTTCAGGCATTTTGGAAATCTGACCAAAAAATGAGAGAGAGAGAGAGAGAGAGAGAGAGAGAGAGAGAGAGAGAGAGAGAGAGAGAGAGAGAGAGAGAGAGAGAGAGAGAGAGAGCAAGAGAACACACCCAAATAAATAAGATTAGAGACTTAAATGGAAATATCACGACAGAAACAAACAAGATCCAGATCATTATAAGGGAATACTTTGCAAACCTTTATGCTAGCAAATTGGAAAATCTGGAAGAAATGGAAGAATTCCTAGAGAATATTGGTATTAAATTAAACATGACAATTTAAAACAGCTAAATAAGACCCATAACAAGTAATGAAATATAAATGACAATAAAAGGCCTCTCATCAAAGAAAAGCCCCCAACCCGATGGATTCATAGCCAAATTCAATAAGGCCTTCAAAGGAGAACTGACTTCAATATTCCTCAAATTGTTCAATGAAAATTATAGGGAAAGATTACTACCAAATCCTTATTTGGCAGTAATAAGCATAACCCTTATCCCAAAACTAGATGGGGAGTCATCAGATAAAGAAAACTGTAGATCTATCTCTTTGGTAGACATCAATACAAATACTCTCAATAAAATTCTGGCCAACAGAATTGAACTAACCAAAAAAAGAATATAGTATGATGAAACGAGATTCATTCCAGGGATGCAAAGCTGGTTCAATATATGCAAAACAATTAATGTAATTCAATGCAACAGGCACAAGGACAAGAACCACATGATCATCTCAATAGACACAGAAAAAGCATTTGACAAGATTCAACACCACTTCATGATAAAAGCTCTGGAGAAGATAGGAATCCATAGGACTGTCCTCAACATAATAAAGGCTGTATATGACAAACCTAACAACCAACATGATACTTAATGGTAAAGTTAAACCATTTCTTAAAATCAGGAATGAGACAAATCAGAGAGCAGACAATATCTGCTCTCTCCACTCCTCTTCAATATAGTCCTGGCATTCCTAGCAAGAGCAATAAGACAAGAGAAAAATGTAAAGGAGATCCAAATAGGAAAAGAAGAAATAAAATTCCTCTTCAGATGACATGATCCTATATTTAAAGAACTCTATAAATATCTCCCCCAAGTCACTTGAGCTAATCCAAAATTTTGACAAAGTAGCCAGATATATAAAACTAACCTACAAAAATCAGTTACTTTTCTGTATGCCAACAATAAGAACAGCAAGACTGAAATCAGGAAAGCAAATCCATTTGTAATAGCCTCAAAAAAAGTTAGGCATTAACTAAAAATATGAAGAACCTCTACTATAAAATCATCAAAAAGAAATTAGAACAGTTTTAAGCAAATGAAAAAACCTTCCTTTTTGGCAAGAATAACATTCATATTTCCCAAAACTATCTACAGATTCAATGCAATACCCATCAAAATCCCAACAATGTTCTTTACTGATCTAGAGAACACAATCCAAATATTCGTAAGGAATAAAAGATCCATTGTAAAAATAATCCTTAGTAGGAAGAACAGTGCTGGAGGAATATCAATACCAAACTTCAAACTCTATTACAAAGCTATAGTATAATCAAAACAGCTTGATACTGGCACAAGAATAGGCCTGAGGCTCAATGGAAGAGAATGGAAGATCTAGAAATGATTAGACAGTCCTATTGGCACCCAATATTTGATAAGGAAGCCAAAAACACAGGCTAAAAGAAAGACAGCCTCTTCAATAAATGTTTCTGCCAAAACTGGCTATACATGCGCAGGAAACTGAAGCTAGATCCTCATACATCTCCCTGCCCTGACTCAATTCAAAATGGATCAAAGACTTCAATGTAAGATCAGATACCATTATAATATTACAGAAAGGGGTAGGAAATATATTAGGGTTCCTAGGCACAGGTCAAAACTTCCTAAGTAAAGATCCAGAATCACAAAAAAAATCAAAGAAAGACTGTATAAATAGTAAATAGGATTGCATCAATGGGAGAAATTTTGCATGGCAAAGGACAAATGGTAGATTTTTTACTAGCTCTGGATCAGACAAGGACCTTATAGCTAAAATATATTTAGAGGTAAAAAATTAAACTCCCCAAAAATGAACCCTTAAAGAAACAACCTAATTAATAGATGGGCAAAAGACTTACAGAAAAAACTTCTCAGAAAAAGAAATAAGAATGGCTAATAGACAGATGACGAGATGTTATATCTCTGGCCATGAAATAAATGGAAATAAAAACAACATTGAGATTCCACCTCACCCCAGTTAGAATGGCCATTATTAAGAATACTTAACAATAACAGATACTAATAATAACAGGTGCTAGCAGGGATGTGGCCAAAAAGACACACTACTACACTGTTGGTAGGAATATAAACTTTTTCATTCACTCTGTAAAGCAATATGGAGGTTCCTCAAAGATTACACATAGAACTTAGCTATGATCCAGGAATCTCACTCCTCAGTATTTGTACACTAGACCACAAACATGGCCACACTAATCTACAGAACAACTATGTTTCCTGCGGCATTGTTTACTATAGCTAAGATATCGAATCAGTCCAGATTTCCCTCAGCAGATGAATGGATCAAGAAAGTATAATATACATACACAATGGGATTCTATGATTTCATCAGAAAGAATCATATTGCATCATTTGTAAGAAAATGGAAAGACTTGACAAATATTATATTAAGCAAAGTCAGACCCAAATAAATATAGGTTGCATGGTTTCCCTCATTGTAGCCATTAGAATGTGGTTATAACATTGTAAGTAAATTCAATGGATGATAAAAGACAAAAAATTATACTTGGACATGATAAATTAAACAGGTTCTAAACACTTACACAGCTAGACCAAAGGAAAATATTCTTAGGAGAGGATCACAAAGGCTCAATAGCTATGTGCACATGATCATATAAAATGATGTTTATCAAAATAAACTGCAAGACATGAAAACAAGAGGTTTTATTGTTGTTTTGATTTTTGTTTGTGTTTGTGTTTATTTTTCTCCTTTGTCACTGTTTATTATTTATTTACTTTTTGTCTTGTATGTAAATTAATCTGTTTGGAGAGGATAAGAGAGAGCACAGAAATGGTGGGTCAAAGATGCAGCAGTGATACTCACTGGACACTATGTTGAAATTGAACTATGCAACTTCTGGGGGCTTGGGGCCAGGAGGGAAAAACTGGGGGAAAAAAGTTAAGGAAGGAGTGTAGTTCAAGAAGAAATGTAGTCATTATCTGACTTCTGTAACTGTAACCTTTGAAAATTACTTTTACATTAAAAAATCAATAAATAATTTAGAAAACCTTTTATAGTCAAGGAGTTATACAATTTAAAAACAATGTATATGTCATTAAATCTATGCCATTTTACATCATATTTATTTTAGTACGAAATTCCTTGTGGACTATGTGAGTACCTTGGATTAGCCACTTCTTATCTATTTTTTCGCAGTTACCCCATTCTCAAATAGGAATAAAATATGTATGGACAAACTTTAATTATTAAAATAGTCACAAATATGTCATTTGATGTGTGTGATATGCCATTTGTACTGTCATTTTGTCTTAACATTTTATTGGCTCATACCGTTTAAAATGAAAAGAAAAAGTTCAATGTCATAGATATGTACCATGTGTTAACCACAGATGAATTTCTAAATATTCCCCAACTGGTCCAAATTAAAGAGGATAAAATGTTGCATCACATTTTCAATAGTACTTGAGAGATAGACCCTTTTATGCAAAATATAGTTTTTACAAGTCTTTTTCTACAATCCTTTTTTATTTGTCAAGCAACAACACAGTGGGAGATTTTTGTTGCTGTCCATGTCGACATTTTTCCACAAGTCTTTCAGATAAATTTATTCATGAATGGAATGGGTATTCTGATTGTTTTCCTTGCTATTTATATCAAAAGATATGTATTGAATTTGTATTTATTATGTTTCAAATGATCTAGATTCTTTTGACAGTGTATTTGAGGTCTCAGAAATTTTCTTAAGATAAAAAATGATCACATAGCATTGGAGAAACAAAAGAAAAAATCTCAAAGTATTCTACTATTGTTTTTAGTGCTTTGCTTTTATGTTATTGTTGTGTTTTTTTTTTCAGATGCTCATTATGTAGCCTAGGTAGGCTTTAAATTTCAATTCTTTAGCCTTTATCTTCTTAGAACTGGGATTACATGTGGACATCTCCAGACCTGGTTATATCCTGTCATCTTTAAATAGATAAATTATATATCATTAGGTACCACATTCCTGGTTTGATTATTCTATGAACACACAAAATTTTAAATGGCTAATAAATTATTAGTGTTAGCTATATAAGATTGTTTTCCTGGAGCTTAAATAAAGAAAAGAATAAATCCAACAAAGGAAAAAATGTGAAAATACTAACATCCTGAGACTTTTCCTGGTAACATCTCTATAGAAAACAATCTAGGTACTTCACACACACACACACACACACACACACACACACACACACACACACACACACACACACACACTTCACACACACACACACACACACACACACACACACACACACACACACACACACAAAGGTTAAATGCTGTATTCACTTAACACATCCAATTCAACCTGAAAATCAAGTACCCTTCCAGGTGAAGTAAATGGAGATTTATTGGTTGAGAAAAACAGAGAGCAGTGATTTGGTTCAGTTTAGCAGTTTTTGTCTCCACTCTGAAAATTGTGGTTATACCAACTAGAAATTATTCTTGATTTTTTTCTGCTTTATTTTCAGTATCATTGGTGCAATTTCATCCTGTTAATTGCTACACTGTTTCTTTTCAGAGTCTCTTTTTTTAATTAAGATTTTTATTGTGACAATACTGTACAAAATTACATGAGCAAGGTAATGAGTACATTTCCTATCGAGCATTGTTACCTCCTCCTTTGTTTTTCCCCTACTATCCCTTCCCTCCCACCTCCTCAGCTACACCCCCTACGCCCCTCTACCCCTCCATCCCCCCCCCACTCTGCCTAAATTGTAAAGTTCATTTTTCAACAAAGCATCTTGTACATCTCATTTTTGCAATGGGTCAATCTGTATCCCTCTTTAAACATTTTGTTTTTGGTGAGAATCTTTATTTGTAGTACTTGTGGTTTGTTGGCTTGTCAGATTCCAAGAGACAGGGAGACAGAAACAGAGAGAGACAGAGACAGAGAAACCAAGACAGAGACAGAGACAGAGACAGAGAGAATCAAGAAAACAATGGCAGAATGGGAGAAGTTAAGGAGGGTGGGAAAGTTACAAAAATTAGAGACTTAAGTATCTTTCCTCAAAATTTTGTGTTTTTTAAAATTTAATAAATGATCACTAGGTCTACAAAATAACCCTAGGAATCAACACAAGGGGGGAAAAGTTCAAAATTCTTTAACTCTTTTTACAAGCCTGAATTTACAGCCTCCTATAATGATACTCCATAATCCAGGTATCAGTATTGGTATTTATTGTTACTAATGATGTGATTTCAGTGCTGATGCTCCAATGTCTATGAGATTTAACTGTGGATGTTCATTGGAGGGAAACACTGAATAATAAAATTAGCAACTTGTTTCTGAAAAAATAGTCTCATTCAAACAATGACAGAACCTGTTTTTATTCTTCGCTTTTGGTAAATTTCAAATTTGAATTTACACATGGTTTCAGTAAATCCAAAAGATACAATAGAATGAAATGTAGTGAATTTATTTATGACTTGGGAATGAAACATTTGTAGTTTGAAAGTTAGGAAGGGTCTTGGTTGTTATCTGGTTTTGCACTCTAGAGTTCAAAGGACAGTGTTATCTCCATTGTAACACAATGTTTTAATTTTGCAAACACTTTCAGCTTCTAAAGCTATCTATTTTTTTGTTCCACTCTCTTTCAAAGAATGAAAGTTGCTTCTCATTGATTCCTTTTTCTCTCCTCTGTGGCCAGTAGATACAACCTTGCTGCTTCCTGACTGAACTTACTCTCCTCTTCGACAAAATGTTACCTTAAACCATATTATGAACACCTCAACGTTTCAGTACCAAAACATCTCAAAAACATTTGGGAAATATAACATATAAAATCCAACCTAATACATCTTTATTTGATTTCTTTATGATTTTTTTCTGAATATCATGCTAATTACACTGTAATGTGTCAACTGGTTAATTCTGGAAATGATTTCAAATCTATTCTTATTTAGAATAACAAGACTTTGAACCAGAACCTCTCTAGGGTTCTTGTTGCCACAAAAAAAAGTATGAAAAGATGGTAATTTAGCACTATGTGCCTTATAATTAAATTAATCGTTGTCAGCATGTAGCTATAAACCAAATACCAATTAGTCCTATTTGTATATCCATGGGCTTTCTTGGTTGTCTTTGAGTTAAAGTTTCTTATTTGTTCAACTTACAGCCCCCCAGTGTGCAAGGAAAAATGCTTTTTTATACATTATTAAATGTGCAAATTAACTACATAGTTTCACTATGCAAATGAGGTAAGCTGATAAGTTCTCATTAGTGAAAGACAGGTTTTATAATGCTTAAAATTCAACAAATGTAGAAAAACAATCTGGAAATGCTTCAATAGTCCACAAATGGTGATTAAGTTTTATCAGAAATTCAGGAACAGTTAAACAATAATTTAATCCCTATAGATTCCTGTATTTAACACAAACCTATTTTCCAAAATTAAGGAAGCATACATACCAATGCTTCATTCACATAGTAAGACAAAAAAAATTCACAGACTCTGAAAATTGTATATGACCCTGGTGTAAATTTGGGTTCATTGGAAAAAGCATTCAGGAATAGAGTAAGTCACATGTATGTATCCATGAAAGATCCTTGAATATTCAGAGAAACAAAAAGAAAAAGAAAAAAGTAAACACAAAACATATTCATGTCCACATACATATGAAACTCACACAGAAGCATGGCACATATTCTCACCAAAGCTATTTTGTCTTCATCTAAGAATAGTCAGACTATATTTCCCAGCCTCCCTTGCAGGCACTGCCATAAGACTCAATTCTACACAGTGGAATGAGAAAGAAAATTGGGAGAGAAGATAAGCTCTATGAAAGCTCTGTGTTGAAGATAGCAGAACTGCTATAAACGTGGGTTCCTGCTATGGGTGTAATCCTTCCTAGTCTCCCTCCCTTCTCTGCTAGTTGCCATCCACTTTGAATTGTTATGTGAAATATATAATAATAATAACTATTATTATTATTATTTTGAGTTAGAATACTTAATCTAAAAATAGTAGAAGAGATAGAGGCTTAAAAGTTAGCTTTCCTATTTCTAGAAAAATTTGTATTTTCTTTCAAGTACTGACAGCTTCTGCCCCACTGAAGATTACAAATTAGGCTGGTGGAGGGAGACTCGGGGGCGGACTTGGAGGGTGTAGCTGAGGAGGTGGGAGGGAAGGAATGCTAGGGGAAAAACAAGAAGGAGGCAGCAATGCTGGATACGAAATGTATTCCTTGCTCATGTAATTGTAACCCCTCTGTACAGTATTTTCACAATAAAAAACTTAATTTAAAAAAAAAGAAAATTCTTTGATACATCTGTTTTCAGGTACCATGAAGTCTGTATTGCAGGCCAAATAACATGGCTTAATAAAAGAGAGAACAAAGTTGAGTAAAAGTAGGCTAGGGTTTGGAAACAAATTAACAGTTTTACTGATACACACACACACACACACACACACACACACACACACACAACCACACACAACCACACACACACATACATTTCCTAGCTAATGAAATAAACACCCAATATTTCCCAACTGGAACTTTTTGTTTCCACTCCTGTAAGTATATGCAATCAAAATAATCACCAAATACTTGTCACAACATAGTTATCAAAGAAAGTACAAAATATTAAAGACATTCTTCTCTATAAAACAGGCAACAACATAGACATGCTTTCTTTTTTCCCTTTTGTTCTTTTCATTTTGTTTGGTTTGAGGGTTTTGTTTGTTTATTTGAGACATGAGACTTGAGCTCTAGACTCTACTCCTGAACCGAAACCTATCCACTGTCTCATTTATTACAGCTCTATAATGATACATTCATATGAACAATTTCTAAAATTATTACCAAATCTTATCCTTCGTGGCACTTGAAAATAGCAAGCATTAATCCCCAGAATAATATGATTATTGAAAGCTTTGTTAAGCATATATTGCTTCTCATTTTTTAAACCTAATTGAATTTTCATTGTTATTTTAGAGGTGATACACAGAAGTTACAGTTACATAGATCAAGTAATGAGTACAATTGTTTTAGAACCATATCTCCTCTTTCTTTTCTCTTTCTCTTAGTTTATCCATCCATACTCACCTACAGTTATACAGTTCATTTCCCATATAGTGTCTAGTGAGTACCACATCTGTATTTAACCACCCTTTTTCTACCTTTTCTGTAGCCCTGACCCTTACCATCTCAAACACAAACGAATTAACAAACCAGACAAAAGAAAAAGAAAACTAAAACAGCAACAACAGCAACTAAAATTAATCTCTTGTTTCCTTTCCTTGGATTTCATTTCATATATTGATATTATTTTTAATTCCATTTTATTGTAAAGGTGATGTACAGAGGGGTTAGAGTTACATAAGTAAAGAAATGCATACATTTCTTTTCCAACAGTGTTACCTCCTCCCTCCTTTTCTCCCACTTTCCATCCCCTTCCCCAACTTCCCTCCCACCCAAATTGTAAGGTTTATTTTCAACATAGTGTCTACTGAGTATCACTGTTGCATTCCTTCACCCTTTGTCCCATCATTTTTGTGATCCCCCTTTCCTTCCTGAAATCAGATAAACTTATAGCTAAGACAAAGGGATACCAAAATCAGAACCAGTGTCCAGGGGGAATGACCAGAGGAGAAAGAGAGAGAAAGGGAGAGAGGAGGGAGTGAGAGGGAGACACAGAGAGAGAGAGAGAGAAAGAGAGAGAGAGAGAGAGAGAGAGACAGAGACAGAGACAGAGACAGAGACAGAGACAGAGACAGAGACAGAGAGAGAGAAGTAACTGCAAATATTACATTAGAAAAGAAAAAGAAAACCAAAACAAGCACTAAAACCTCTTGTTTCCATATTGGGGTGAACATTTCAATTAGCATTGTTTGATGTGGTAATATGTACAGAGCTATTGGGCTATTGTGCACCTCTGCTAGGACTATCCTAAGGCATATACTAATTATTAAAAATGAGATAAACCATGGAACCTATGTTTCTTTGGGTCTGACTTCACTTAATACGATTTTTTCCAAGTTTTTCCATTTCCTTACAAATGGGGCTATGTCATTCTTTCTGATGGAAACATTCTATTGCATATATATACCACATTTCTTAATCCATTCATCTACTGAAGGGTATCTGGGTTGATTCCATATTTTAGCTATAGTAAATAATATTGCAGTGAACATCATTGTGCTGGTAGCTTTAGTAAGGCATTGTTTGAGGTCATTTGGGTAAATGCCCAGGAGTGGGATTGCTGGGTCATAGGAGCCCTTTTGAGGGACATCCATACTGCTTTCCACAGTTGTTGAACCAGTTTACAATTCCACCTACAATGTAGTAGTGTTTTCTTTTGGCCACGTTGCTGCAAGCATCTGTTTATCTGTTACTATTTATTTTCTTGATAATGACCATTCTAACTGGGGTGAGGTAGAATATAAATGTGATTTTTATTTGCATTTCTTTTATGGCCAGAGATGTTGAACATTTCTTCATGTGTCTATTGGCTATTCTAATTTCCTCTCCAGAGAAGTCTCTTTTTAATCCTTTAGCCCATTTTTTAATGGGGTGGTTATTTCTTTGAGGATTTGTTTTGGGGGCAGTTTAATTATTTTTGAGCTCTAGGTATGTTTTTGAGAGGAAGCCTTTGTCTGTTGCATAGCTACTGAAGATCTTCTCCCATTTCACTATATTTAATGTCAGTATAACTTGTGGAGGAGATGGGGAAAAACCAGTTGTTTAAGGATACAGGTGGACCTGTTGCAACAATGAGAAGAACAAGTTGTAATGTCCAATACGAGCTTTACAACGTCGGTGCAGGGGGGGGGAAGGGAGGGAAGGAGAAGGATTGGGATGGGGGGGGTGGGGGAAGGCTGGGAAGGGTAAACAAAGGAGGAGGCTGCAATGCTTGGTAAGAAATGTACGCATTATCCTGCCCATGTAATTGTAACCCCTCTGTACAGTATGTTCACAAATAAAATGAAATTAAATTAAAAAAAAGATCTTCTCCCAATCTGTGGGCTTTCTATTTATTTTGCTAGCTATGTCCTTTGCCATGCATAAGCTCTGCAGTTTAATGCAATCCCATTTATTCAGTCTTTCTTTGATTTGTTGTTTCTGGTACTTTATTTAGGAAATTTTGACCTATGGCAAGAAGCCCTATTGTTTCATCTACCCCTTTTGGTAATATTTTCAGGGTAGCAGCTTTTACCTCCAGGTCTTTTTATACATTTGGAATTGATTCTGGTGCAGGGTGGTATATAAGGATCTAACTTCAGTTTTTTACACATGTATAGTCAGTTTTGCTAGCACCATTTGTTAAAGAGGTTGTTTTTCTTCGATCTGATGATTTTGGATACCTTAGCAAAGATTAAGTGGTCATAGGTCTGTGGGATCATTTCGAGGTTTCCAATTTTATTCCACTAGTCCTCAAGCCTATTCACATGCCAGTACCCAGCCGTTTTGATAACTGCAGTTTTACAATAGAGTCTGAAGTTTGGTATTGATATTCTTCCATCATTGTTCTTCCTGCTAAGGATTTGTCTTTGCTATTTGGTGACTTCTATTATTCTCTATGAATTTTTGGATTGCTTCTTCTATTTCACTAAAGAATGTTGTTGGACTCCAAATGGATCAAAGACCTCAGAGTCAAAGCAGACACTCTGAAAACATTACAGGATGGAATAGGAGAAACCATAGGTCTCCTTGGCGCAGGCCGAAATTTTCTTAATAGAGACCTGGAAACACAACAAGTCAAAGAAAGGTTGGACAAATGGGATTGCATGAAGTTGCAGAGCTTCTGCATGGCAAAGGACATAGCTAGCAAGATCAATAGATAGCCCACGGATTGGGAGAAGATCTTCACTAGCCATACAATGGACAAGGGTCTCATATCTCAAATATACTTGGAACTCAAAAAATTAAATCCCCCAACAACAAATCTTCAAAGAAACAACTGCCCAATAAATAAGTGGGCTAATGACTTAAAGAGAAACTTCTCTGAAGAAGAAAGAAGGCTGGCCAATAGACACATGAAGAAATGCTCAACATCCCTAGCCATAAAAGAAATGCAAATCAAAACAACATTGAGATAGCACCTCACCCCAGATAGAATGGCAAAAATCAAGAACTCTAACAACAACAGATGCTGGAGGGGATGTAGACAGAAGGGAACCTTACTTCATTGTTGGTGGGAATGTAAACTTGTTCAACCACTTTGGAAAGCAGTATGGGGGTTCCTCAAAAGACTTCACATAGAGCTCCTCTATGACCCAGCAATCCCACTTTTGGGCATTTACCCAAATGTTTACAAACAAGACCACACTAAAGCTACCAGCACAACTATATTTATTGCAGCATTATTTACCATAGCTAAGATATGGAACCAACCCAGATGCCCCTCAGTAGATGAATGGATCAAGAAAATGTGGTATATATACACAATGGAATTCTATGCCTCCATCAGAAAGAATGACATTGCCCCATTTGTTAGGAAATGGAAAGGCTTGGAAAAAATTATATTAAGTGAAGTAAGCCAGGCCCAAAGAACCATAGGTCCCATGGTTTCCCTTATTTGCAATATCTAGTATATGTATGAGTGAAGCAGGAAAGGTCAGATAATGTGATGTTAGGAAAATGAACCCTTAGATATGTATTGAAATGTTTTTTTTCTTTCATGCATTTGTTTCTATCACATTTATAAGATTATTTCTTTGTTGCTTTGTATGTCCCTCCCCCACAGTATAACCCCTGCTTTCACTATATTTGATGTCAGTATAATTTGTGGAGGAGAAGGGGAAAAACAAGTCATTTAAGGTGGACCCATTGCAACAATGAGAAGTACAAGTTGTCATGTCAAAAACGAACTTTACAACTTTGGTGAGGGGGGGAGGATTGGGTGAGGGGCAGAGGGGGAGGCTGGGAAGGGATGTGAAGGGTAAACAAAGGAGGAGGCTGCAATGCTTGATAAGAAATGTACTCATTATCTTGCCCATGTAATTGTAACCCCTCTGTACAGTATGTTCACAATAAAAAAATAAAAATAAACCCCCTCCTAAGAAAAAGAATGTTGTTGGGATATTGATGGGTATTGTATTGAATTAGTTCATAGCTTTTGGTGTATTGCCATTTTCATTACGCTAATCTAGGAGTATGGAAGTTTTTTTTCCACTTTCTTAAATCTGCTTTAATTTCCTTTTTTTAGGTTTGTAAAGTTTTCATCATACAACTCCTTCACATCTGTGGTTAAGTTAATTCCTAGGTTTTTTTTTTTGAGGCTATTACAAAAGGAGTTGCTTTCCTGATTTTATCCTTGCTCATATTGTTGGAATACAGAAAAACTAATGGTTTTGTGAGTTAATTTTATACCCTGCTACTTTTTCAAAGTTTTGGATCAGTTCAAGTAACTTAGAAGAGGAGTCTATGGGGTTCTTTAAATACAAGATACTGTCATCTGCAAAGAGGGAGAGTTTTACTTCTTTCCCTGTTTGGATCCCCTTTATGTTTGTCTCTTGCCTTATTACTCTGGCTAGGGATTCCAATATTATTTTGAAGAGGAGCGGAGAAAGAGAACATCCTTGTCTCATTCCTGATTTCAGAGGAATTGTTAGAAATGGTTTTAACTTTTTGCCATTAAGTATAATGCTAGTTGTAGGTCAGTCATCTATAGTCTTTATTATATTGAGGAATGTTCTATGGATTCCTAGTTTCTCCATAGCTTCCATCATAAAGGGGTGTTGGATCTTGTCAAATGTTTTTTTCTGAATCTATTGAGATGACAATGTAGTTCTTGTCTTTGTTCCTATCGATGTGTTGAAAATAATATCTTTTTTTTGTCTGTCGTGGGGCTTGAACTCTGGTCCTGAGCACTGTCCCTCAGCTCTTCAGCTCAAGGCCAGCACTCTACCACTTGAGCTACATTGCCACTTCTATTTTTCTGGTGGTTTATTGGAGATAAGAGTTTCATGGACTTTCCTGCCAGGGCTGGCTTTCAACCACAATCCCAAGATCTCAGCCTCCTGAGTAGCTAGGATTACAGGTGTGAGCCACCGGTGCCTAGTGAAAATATTATCTTTTATGATCATATATAAATAGTTATTGAGACTTTGTCATCCACTCCTATGCATATTCTCCTTTGGCTTCAGTGTGTGACTATCTAGAGTCCTATATAATTTATCATGTCCCAGTATGTGTGTGTATAAATATATATGGGCATATGTATATATTTGTTCATATGTTTATATATATATATATATATATATATATATATATTAATTGTTCAGTTTGTTACTTGTAGATTTATAGGCACATTCTAGCTACCGTAAATGAAAGAAACAATGTAACCTATGTTGTTTTTACTCTGGCTTACTTTGTTCAATATAATTTCTTCTAAATCTTTCCATTTCCTTATGAATGGTACAATATCATTCTTTCTGAAGGATGTATAGAATTCCATTGTGTGTGTGTGTGTGTGTGTGTGTGTGTCTGTATACATATACCATATTTTCTTGATCCATTCATTCACTGGGGGGGCATCTGGGTTGAGTCCATATCTTGGTTCTGATTTTTTTAAATGCTGTAATAGACATGGTTGTACTAGTAGATTTAGTGTGGCCTTGTTTGAGTTCTTTAAATAAAATACTAATTTAGACAATTATCACAAATATTTGTGATAATTTGCATATTACTTAACATCTCAGATTCTTATTTTCCTCAAGTATAGATGGAAGTATATTGGCCTCCGTGTTGTTACAATGATGAAGAAATTAGGACTCTGAAAGTCATTTGCTAACCAGTAACCTACCAGTATATGTGCTGGCTTGTTACCAGTTTACTGCCCTGCATTAAAAGGATAGGCTGCAGAGCAGGTCCACTTGACCATGTGGCTAGATACAGTAGGTCCCGCTTATAATCCAAGATATTCAGAAATTTAGAGATTGTGGGGCTGGGAAGGTGGCTCAGTGGTAGAGTGCTTGCCTTGCATGAATGAGACCCTGAGTTTGATTCCTCAACACCACATATGCAGAAAAAGCCAGAACTGGCATTGTGGCTTGATGGTAGAGCACTAGCCTTGAGCTGAAGAGCTGAGGGACAGCACCCAGGCCCAGAGTTCAGGCCCCACAACCGACAAAAAGAAAGAAAGAAAGAAAGAAATTTGGAGAATGTGAGGACCAAGGTCCGTCACAAACACTAAACAAAATATTTTGTTCTCAAACCCCCATGCAGGCATGAGCCTGTCATTCCAGTTAAGTGAGAAACACAAATAGGAGTATTAATCCAAGATGGGCCAAGACATAAATGCCAGATCCGAATGACTAAAACAAGAAGGGTTGGGGCATGACTCAAATGGTAGGTAGAGCTACTGACAAGCAAGAACCAAAGTCCTGAATTCAATTATGTCCCACATTATACAATGAAAACATACAAGAGAATATACTGTGACAGAAAAGTTTTATTTTTCAATCTGTAGTGCATTTTCTTTGAGTCATTTAACTGAGTAAATGAGAATAGTTACTTTCATTAATGCTGCTATTTCTAAAATATCAAGCAACTGTTTGCTTGCAAAATTAAAAAGGAATGAGTATTTTCTGATCAACTTCTATGTGCCAGAGGTATATTTCTTGTAAAATTTAATTTTGGGCTGGGAAGATACCTCAGTGGTAGAGTGCTTGCCTTGCATGCATGAGGCCCTGGGTTTGATTTCTCAACACCACATAAGCATAAAAAGCCAGAAGTGGCACTGTGGCTCAAGTGGTAGAGCGCTAGCCTTTAGCTGAAGAGCTGAGGGACAGCGCCCAGGCCCAGAGTTCAGGCCCCATGACCAACCCCCAAAAATTAATCTTCACAACTTAATTGTGTAAAGTAAGTGTCTTTCATGGTTTAAATAAGCAAACATCATGTCTGATATTTTATGTCTGCTGCTTAGGACCACCTACTAAACTCAGTGTAGAACAAAACACTCAGCTAAATCCAAGCTATCTATCTCCAAAGTCCATTTTCTTTGTATATGTCTCATTGATTTTCAATAGTAAAATCTACAACACCCTCAAATCTTTTGTCTTATTCACCAAACATTAAGGTATTCATCATTCCTATAAAATTAGTTCACAATTCAGAAAACCAAGTCTCATGGCAAGGATATGGGTAAGTATTCTCCCACAGAGGTACTCTAAAGGTCCCTGTTTCTGTGCTTTTTTATGGGTAAGCAGAAAACAGACAATGGGAACATTTTGATATATGACCAAGTCAAAGATAACTTAGTCCGCATAACCAGAAAAGAAAAGAAAGTTTATAGCAAAAATTCTTATGCATGATGTCATTTGGGTTTGTTCATGAAATTCTATAAATGACACCTGTTTATCCATTTGTGAACAAGGCAAAGCCAAATTTTGTGCAGTCCCCAAAAGGAAGGCCTTTTGTAAGTGATGATGTGTCAAAAGTCACAAAAAAAACCTGTTAAAATTCTATTTCTGCTGGGAAAATAGTGCACTTGATGGAGATGTGTGTGAAATGTATTAAATCCAGATGAGAGTGGTATTTCTGTCTCCATTAGCAACAAACACCCAAGAGAATGAAATGCTTAACTTAAGAAAAAAATTGTTTGTAATCAACATGGCAATTTCCTCTAGAGAGGCCAAAATTCAGACAAGCATACCACCTGGATTTGTCTCAGAATTCAAATTTCCACCACCCTCTGAATCATATACCATTAGATGACTTCAGAGAAGGTTTACGCATTACTCTGGACTGAATTTTCATCATTTTTAAGCCAGATTCTTTCAACAATCATTATTTATCAAACTTAAAGAAATCTGCTGCAATGAGGCTTCAATTTACTTTTCTAAGATGTGATTTCTGAAATTCTTTTGTATCTCTACCTCACTTTACTGTTTCAACATATGCTTTGTCTTTACATTAATGGGCCTACACTCAGATCACTGTGCTCACTGCACATCACTATTAGAAGACTCAAACATTGAACTCACTAGGTAAAGAAGTGCACATCCTAGCACTGATAGCAGGTCATGGAATCTTTCAACTCCTAACTTGATCAAACTAAGACATTTAAAAGAGTAAAAATAAGATCCACTGGTAAGAGTAAAAATATATCCATAAGATCCATACATTGTAGTTTTGTTTTTGTTTGCTTTGCTTGTCATATTCTTTAAAAGAAAATATATTATTTTTGCCAATCCTGGGGCTTGAACTCAGGGCCTGGGCACTGTCCCTGAGCCTCTCTGTGGTCAAGGCTAGTACTCTACCACTTGTGCCATGGGGTGACTTCCTGTTTTTTCTGTTTATGTGGTACTGAGGAATCAAACCCAGGGCTTCATATATTCTACGCAAGCACTCTACCACTAAGCCATATTCACAGCCCTGAAAGAAAATGTTTTAAAGTAATACATTTCCTCTGCTCACAATTCCATACATCAATAATTTGGGTTGGATCCAGATGCATAATTATTTTATCAGCCTTTCCTGAGGTCACTCACATGGCTGCAATCATCTTGTAGTTCAACTAGAACTGGATGACCTGTGATCAGCTTGCTCACATGACTAGTAGTTGGTGCTAGTGGTTGACTGAAACATGGGTAGTAATTAGGTCATCTGTCCTCTCGTAGTCCAGTGAATTAGTTCAGGCTTCTTCCTTCACTGGTCCCAAAGGACAAAAGTAGGGAAACCCCAAAGTGCAAGTGCTTACACATTCTTTACAGTTGCTGATGTTCCATTGACCAAAATCTGTCCCAGGAGCTAAGTCATATTTCTTGACAGAGTGTCTGAAATACAACATTAATATTACTATTGTTATTGTTATTGTTATTTCTGGTTGTGGGGCTTGAACTCTGAGCTTTGGTGCTGTCCCTGCACTCTTCAGCTCAAGGTGAGCACTCTACTGCTTGAGCCACAGTGCCACTTCCAGTTTTCTAGTGGCTTATTGGAGATAAGAGTCTCATGGACTTTACTGCCCAGGCCGGCTTTGAACCATGATCCTCAGATCTCAGCCTCCTGACTTGCCAGTGCCCAGCTGAAATACCACATTATTAAGAAAATTGTTAACAGGTAGAGTTTCTCCTCTGCTCACAAATTATTCACTATTGTTCTTCATGTAGAATATGTTTCTCCCATTCTGAGTAATATCAAAAGGGTCTCCATTCCTGCATTTATTATTTTACTCAAGTTCTTTCTTTTTTTTCCACCCACCAAAATTTTGTTTTATTTTTAGGCAGTACTGTACACTTTGTGCTCTTTTGCACAAACAGCTACTGTGGAAATTTTTAGAAATAAGTGAAGTTGACTCAGGAAGAGAATGAAAGTATAACTTATTTAACTCATTTAGACTATGAATAGAAGCTTATTTGTTGGAAGATGACAAAATAAAAATAATTTTAATTTTTCTCTTATGACTCCTTGGACTATCTCTTCTTTCCTACCCATGGAATAATATCCTGAGTTGATTTTCTTGCTTTCAGATATTGGAAGAGATCAAATCGCATTATTTTTTATTTGCAATTGATTTTAAACCTTTACTTCTTCCTTGAACTAAGACTTGGATCCTAAATTGTGTATATCAGCCTTAGATGAGGAGGGGAGTGGTCAATCATTCATCTTCCAAAGATGGAAAGAATAATGTGAAAATAAAAAGATAAGGAAAATAGATATTTTAACTGGTATTGCAATTTTGTGCTACAGATGTTTGTGTAGCAGACACCAAATATCATTTATTTCTGTGGCCCTTCATTTTTGTACTGAAGAATTTCATTCAGCAATTTTCTGTAGACACAATGCTTCTGCACACTTAAGACCTTTCTAGAACATAGAATACCTACTACATCCTTAGAACCCTTTGCCCCTGCTCATAGTATATGTTTTCTTCTAGGGTAAATCATCGTTATAGCCCTCCTCTGGTGTGTAGAGCTTTCAAGAAGGCTGGGCTTGGCTCCTTTCTGTACTGAGCATTATGCCTCATTTGAAGTGTGATCCCAAAATTCACTTCCAAGGCAATACCAGCCAGGCTTTTCCCTGAGCCTTGTAGGGGAAGAGTCAAGGAACAGTTCCCAAGTGCTCCAGATTTTATACCAAGGTCAATTTTTGCACAGCTCCCTGTTCTGTACTTTATTTCAGGAGTCCCATGTGATGGACTTGATTTTCTAAGTTACAAAATGCTGTAGTTACCTTATCCCCTCTGGAACAGGAGGCCAGTTCTCCTTTCTGGCAAGCATTTCTCTACCTTGCACTCACTTCCTCCGCAGTTTGATTTGTGTGGGATCACCTCCGCTTCCCCAAAGAGAGGGAAGGAAATGCCTCAATACTCTATATGTGCACAGCCTATTGAACAACATATTACTTAAATATTTATTTGGTTAGCACTTTTCCCCTCTGCACAATTAAGTTCGATTTCAAATACGGCAGGCTCTCTGAAGTAGCCATTGCTGCCGTTCTTAGTTATCATTTGTCTACTCTCTGTGGAATTTATGTATTTATATGTGAATATTGATACATACCAAGAGACATTGTTCCCATTCTAATAGGCAAAACATAAGATTCTTTTGTTCTTCATGAGTGGCACTTCCAGAATTAATGGCTGCCAAATTCACACTCTTTTTGTTGTGTCTACCCGAGGCTCTGTACTTATGGTTGTTCTTTGGTTATGATTCTTAGCCTTGTCTCCTATAATTTATTTTTCTAAAAACACAGAGTCTGTAAGACCTAGTCTCAGTTGCTGGTCCTATTGTCAAATGTAATCTTGGACAGAACTGCAAGGCAATTATCTCAATTTTCAGATCATCTTTCTATCCTTGCCTGCACTAGGTCTGTGTGAAATCTTAACTACCCAGTGCAGCCTGGCGTGATCCTGACCATTGCATCTCTCTGTCTTGCTCTGAACCTTGGGCCAGGACATTTCACATCTCTCCAGGCTTTTTCCAGCTCTCATCTGAAGTACTTTGAAAATGATTATTTATTGTACTCTCTCCCAAGAATCTTGCAGTTGTCATTTAAGGGAAAATAGATCTAAGTGTCTATTGTTATTACATTTTTTTCCTTTACATTTTCCTTCATCAGCAATTGCATGTTAGGAGATGGAAAAATCACCATAAAACACTAAAAAGTGAAACACAATGAATACATGAGGCCATTTTCTTCACTTTGGAGTTACTGTGTGATATATCTAGGTGACACCAGTAGTGAGGATAGTGCCCATGGATACAAACAGGTCTTTGTCTCTTTTAAGTGTCATGGATCAGGGAGTGACAGCTGGTTCATTATAAACAATATCACCTGATCCTTTTATATACTTCTAATAGGGACTAGGGTGAAACTATTCCAATGTGTTCATGAAAGGTCCAGAAAAGACCAAAGATAGTTACATGTGATGATTCATGCTTATAATCCAAGCACTCATGAGTAGTAAGCAGTAAGTTTTTAAGTTAGAAGTTATATTGAGCTACACTGCTAGTTCAAGCCATCCTAAGCTGCAGAGCAAGATCTTGTCCAAAAAGTTTTAGGTTTGATTCCTATAACTGGAGGAAAAAAGTATAGAAGATAAAAGAGTAAAAAAGTATAGAAGATAAAGAAGTAAAGAAGATCTCAAAGAATACTCACTCAGCTGAAATTGTCACAACTATTTGAGATTGGCTCTGAGATAAAATATACTGCAAAAAAGTAAAATAAAATCAAGACATTTTCCTGTTGATATATATATATATATATATATATATATATATATATATATATATATATATATATATATATATATATGCGCCTAGGTCAAGAGTGTCTTGAAGCAGTATCATTGGGATCAGTATAAATATCTGGGATCTTCAGTCTTGAATGATGCAGAAAGCTCTTGTTGAATAGGTATTCATAATCATTGGTTGTATTTAAGGAAGAGGAGCCTTGATGAAGAAACACAAAGAACAACATGTTGGGACCAGTGAGATCCAGCAGAAAATACAGTAGTATAATAAGATTTTTCCCACAGATGATTATAACCAGGAAACTGATAACCTGTTACTGTTTTCTAAAAGAAAACATAAACAAACCCATAAACAAAAAGACAAGAGATACCTCATAGCAGAGGCAGGTACCACATTGATCTAGGCTCAGCTGTATTAGCTAAATTGTTTAGCATATGGAAATCATAGTCTTAATTGGTACACAATGTTGTTTTTGCTGTAGCTAGGATATCAAGGGCCATCTTACATTGAATAATGTCCTTCTCATCATCTTTACCTAGTTTAGTAGTGTTAGCCCTTAAACCATATCACTTGTAATTTTACAACCTGAAGATGAAAGTTAGCCCTAGTAGCAAGTGATTGTTGAAATAAAATGTTCAAAAAGAAATTTAGTCATTACCGTATATATGTAACTGTAACTCCTCTGTACATAACCTTGGCAATACAATTAAATTAAAATACAGAAAAAGAAAATCAAAGGTAGATATTTCTGTTCAACTGGAAGATAAACAGGCCTGGACATTAGGTAGCCACATTCATGAACTATTTCTCCACATCTTTAATATCCCATGTGAGCGGGAAGAAACCAGACACTGTCTTCAACTTTTCATTCCCTAAAATATTTCAGGATCTCAATCCTTGAGGGGGAAATGATAATAATAGCAGCTAGTCATAATTGATGGGGAAAAGCAAAATGGAACCTAAAATGGAGGAAGATGCCACTGAGAGAATATCACAATTAAACTTACCAACCGCCTCTGATTCTACCAAAGTCTTGAGATGTCATACAATGCTTATGTTTCATTTTGGTATTGTTTGTTTGTTTGTTTGTTTTCAATACACCAAGGATGAAGGATAAGCTTCATCACAACCAAAAGTGGGTCAACATTGGTTCCTGAACCAGCAGATCTTTAATTTGTCTACTCAGGCCAATAAACCATGCCTTGGAGGTCAGATGTAATTCAATAAGCATCCCTCACTTTGGGGACAGTAACTCTACCTTATGGGTTGGTAATACTTCGTGCTTCAAGCCCCTTACACTGCAGCAAAAATATGTGCCAGGGTAAAAATACTTGTTTTTCTCTCCATAGAGATGAACATTTTTCCATCTATGCAAAGTATGTCTTTCTTAATAAATGTTTCCTAACACTTTGTAAAATAAAGGATAATCAAAATTTACATAATTTTTCAAGATTTATCAGTTCTGAATATGTAAATATTATTGCATTAGTAGATGAGATATTTACAGATATTTCTAATCATGGATCCTTCAAGTAAAGAAAGACCTACATATGTATCATGGAGTGATATGAGTTCTGGTCCACATGACTACATTACTTTGAAACATTTAAGATGTGGTAGTTAACTGTACTTGCATATATTTGCCATTTCCTTATGTGCATAACCCTATCTCTTTTAAAATTCATGTGTGGACTAATGATTATTGGTATTGTAGAAGTCAGGCTGAGGTAAGGTGGCAGTGGGTGGAGGTGGGAGGTGTTGTTTAGGTATGGCTTCAGTTTAGTTCAGTAATTAGTTCTGAATGGAGAGCAATCTATTCAGATCGTAGAATGATATTTTGGATGTTTCTGGAAGCCAATTCTGATCTCTAAAGAGTGGGACAGTGTGACAGATATTGCATGATCACAGGTTAGATAGTGTGTATGCCTCGGTATGTGTATATGACATCAGCAGTAAATGGCAAGAAGTTAAAGTTTGCTTCAGAGAATATTTAACATTAGTTATTGAACAGGGATCATTGAAATGCTCCAAACATTTACAACTCACACACACAAAAAGAATTTTGTGAGACATTTGGCCAAATTTGAAAAACTCTTGAATATGTATTGATAGCACCAGAAATAAGGTCTAAAGATAAAAAATGTTTTCTGTGAATAACAAAACATTCCAAAATGAAGTAATGAGATTGAGTTATCTGAACAAAGATTGAATTACTATTCTTTCAAAAGGAAATAATACTATAGGTTAGTGTTATATGAACATATGATCAGAGTATAAAGTCAGATCCTTAAAAAAAACACATAAAATGTAAAATAGAAGTGTCTCAGATGCTTTTGTAATGTTTTGAGTGCTAACCTGAAGTGTACATCATTTTTCATAATTTCTTTTTCAAATATATTTATATTTTATGGTAATTTGAGAGAGGGCTTCACAAATTGCATCCCCCCAAATCTGAATCTTCCTTTAGCCCTAGGGAGTACAAATACAGACATGAAGATAGAAAGACAGGAAGATTTACAGCTCTCTCTTGGTTCTTTCAGCTATAAAGTAAAATTAGTGAATACCCCCCCCACCCTCCACCAGCCATGCAGGACGTTATGGATTAAAATCAATATTTTACTGCAACCAGCTTGCACTTAACAGCTAACTAGAAGCAAGTACAAAATACATATATGACTCACATAAATAAAGTAACCCCTTAATGGAGTACACATGAAAATTAAGACAATAGCAGCAATCCCCTTTGTCGAGATGGAATTTTCTCAACAAAACATTAAGAAGGTCTATCTACATTTTTCATTATAGACTGACTGTGCTCTCAGTGAAGAAGAGGTAGATTTGGAAAGGATTTTGTCTGAAGGAAGGTTTATGACTTAGGTAACACTTTGTCAAACTGGATATTTTACTATTTTTTTACATTCAATTAGAATCTACTTTATAAAATTAGGTATTGGAGTTCCTTTTTTTCTCAGGGCTTTCTATCAATTTTGGATTAGCACGAGCTAATGAGGAAACTTCATTATCTCTAAATTTCTCAGAACTTGAGAGTCTTTAGAAACAACATGATTTAAACAACATGGATTGAAATCAATTCTTGAACATGCTCCTGAAGTTCTGTTTTGTTCTGTTTTTACTATTCTTTGTATTATGGATTTGGGTACTCAGGCACACTGTTGCTAAGCATTTTTGTTTAAGGTTGGCACCTACCGCTGGAGTCAAACTTGTAACTTCTACTTTATTTAATATTTTTCAAAGGGATATTTTTTGTTGCTAATAAGTTCTGGGAAACATTTAAAATTTTTAATAAAATATAAAAATCCCCCTTCCTCTTCAATAAGCCAATCTTCCAAACAAACTTTCTTAAAGTCATGACCACACAACATGAGAATTTAAAGACTCTGGAAATAATCACAGTTAAATCTGTACACAGTCTTACAGTCTCCCTCAGATGAGGGACCTCTGGCCAAATAGCTTAAACTTTCTGAGCCTTATCACACTCACATTGAAAGAGAGTATAACCATAGATCATAAATCTTAGTCCTCTGATGAGGGCTAAATGTGATCTTTGATGAACCTTTCTTTTTTTTTCAATTTTCAAAGGTAATAGTTAACTTGCAGTGGAGAGCTGGTAGTAATCAGGTTGCTGAGATCTAAAAATCAAAGTTCAAAGGCAGCCCAGTAAAAAATAGACTAAGATTATACCTCTAACCTAGAAGTGAAGTTCTCTAATTGGGAAGTGTAGCTCAGCACCAAGAATAATCAAAAAAGCTAAGAGAAAACATGAGGTTATGAAGTCAAGTTCTGGTACTGGAAAATACTGCTTAACATTTGTTAGGGAAAGGTTAATGCTACCCCACCCTCCCTCAAAAACAAACAAACAAAATCAAGAAGACAATATAGAACAAACACGTATTAACATTAAGGCATTTAGTACATTGAGTAAACAAATGAACAACTCATTCTGTTACTCTTGCAATTTAGAAGGTGCAGAAGGGAACCAAATTCTGTAATCTTATTCTAGAGGACCCTGATATTAAATATGTTACACATCACACACACTCACACAGCACACAAACTTATTATGTATAATTCTATTCTTTTTAGGTTCCCACAGGGACCAAGAGACAATGAGACTAAAAACAGAGTAGCAATGAACAGAATGTTTTTCCTTTATTTATTTTGACTATTGTTAATATTGTATTTACCTTTATTTTGAATAAAGGAAATGAGTTATTTCTAAATTACAGTTTGAATTTTAAAATTTAATCTAGAAATTCTATGAAGCTGAATCATTTTAAGAAAATACTCAAATTTTCAAATAATGATATTTGTTTTGTCCAAATCATATATTCCCATTCGATAATAACAATACATAGTGGTAAAAAAATAAGTAAATTGTCTGTGCACTCAAGCACTGGATTAAAATTTTTATTGTGTTATTTTCTTAATTTCTTAAAATAGCCACAGAAGATGCAATTTTTGACATTGTAAAGATATGAACATTGAAATTAAAATGAGGCAAACCCTGTAAAATGTTGACCAAGAATGATCAAATGAAAATTTATATTGAACTCAAAACCTATGACATTTAATTCTCCTCAAGATTATCCAGAAAGAACCATGCTCCAGGCCACTGGTTGTTATGATGACAATGATAATATCGACAGTTTAGATTTTTGAAATCTTACTGTACCAAAAACTCTATCAAACCTTTTGCATGCATGGTTTTGAAAATCAGCACAAACACCTAGTGATTTTAATACTTTTATTATCTCCATATCTTCGTGAAAACTAGACTGGTGAATTTGAAATGTACTGTCAAATCCCACAGGTTCCTCTGCCAAAGATTTCACTGTGTATCACCATACCAGGTGCTTTGCCCAGGAAGTGTAGGCAGTATGGAGAGGCTCTCAGAAAGCAGACACTGAAAAATGTCACAATTTTCCCATTAGTAGTTATACTATTTGGGCTAAATAATTGTTTACAAGCAAGTTATAGTTCATCTATTAAATTATTCTTTTTATTATTTTTTATTGTGAAAATACCGAACAGAGGGGTTACAATTACATGGGCAAGGTAATGAGTGCATTTCTTATCAAGCATTGTTAAGCATTGTTGCCTCCTCCTTTGTTTCCCCTTCCCATCCCTTCCCAGCTCCACCCCCTCCGCCCCGCCTTTCCCTTGCCCCTCTCGCCCCCCAGCCAAAGTTGTAAAGTTCGTTCTTCGACATAACGTCTAGTACATCTCAAAATAATTTGTATTAAGTTATTCTTGACTAATCAACCCATGACATAGTTAGATCACCTAGAGGACTCCAGAAAGGGGACTAATGAAAAAGCAGAAAACTGCTGGGCAGTGCCTTTTGGTAGAGAAAATATTACCCTAAAGGAACAACTCATCTGGAGCAAAACCATGTAGCTATGATAACACTTTATGACAAAATATGCAAAGAATGAGATTAAATATAGAAATAAAGCAAAATAAAACAACCCAAAAGCTTGCATTCAGCTAACCTGTGGACAGCAGGATTTTAGCTTCAGATATATTAAGAAATATGTGTAATAGGGGAGGTGGCCCAAGCTCTCATCTTAGCTACCTGGAAAGTGGAGAAAGGTAAACACATTTAGAGGTTGGGCAGTACATAAAAGTTTATATAACTATTTCAATTAATTCATTCAAACAGTAGCCTGTGCCTGTCATCTCAAGCTACAGTGGCAGAATATCTGCATAGCATGTGAGACTCTCAGTTCAATCCCCAGTGCCACCAAAACGAAAGCTTGTAAAAATAAAGAAATATGTTCAATGTGTTTTTGAGAAGTTAATACACTTGACAAAGGATGATACCCAGACATTCTGGTGCTTGCAATTTTTTTAAATGATAACATGTTCATTATCATTGTGGCCCTGTTATTTCTTCCGATATGATTGAAAAAAAATTAGAGACAAACTAGTTTTTTGAAACTGCATATAATTTGCTTCAGGCTACCTACATTCTTGATGTGAAATTACTAGCAGAGTTGTTAATGCTCTCTTTACTAAATGTAATCTGCAAAATAGATGAACTCTTGAAATGTATTCTCAAGAAATAATCTTGCATGAAACAAACCTATACTAAGACAGAAAATAGCTTTTCCCCTCAGAAGTGTACAATGGAAATATTGAGCAAGAAATGTGAGAAAGTGGTGAAAAAATTAGCTACTGTATTAGTAAGCAATGGTGGGGCGACTCTGGCTTACATTGTCTAGATATTTTCAGTCTTAATATCACAAAGTATCTTCTCATTCCAATAAGAAATAGCCTTGGCTCTTTGGTGCTTCTGTGCATTTTCCTCGTGCTAAGAGTCACAAATGTGTTCCCATTCTTGAGAAATGCTTTTGTCATTTTCTCCTCATTACCATATGTGAAATTTATGGAGGCCCTTGGAATCTCATGTAGGATCCTTCTTTTAGATCCTTCTTTTAGTGTCCTTCCTCCTCTTTACCCCATGAACCTACAAGGAAAGATCTGAGAGGGGAAGAAAAAAAAGAGATTGACTTCTTTCATTCTCCACCCAATCTGGTTTCAAGTTTCCCTTCATACTTTTTCTCCTCTTTTCTTCTTTATGGTATTTCCTGAGAAGAGAAGACATGGTCTTCTGTTACTGCCAGTGGGTTGCAGGTAGAAGACTGGTTTCTATGTTTAATTTCAATGTGTTCATTGATACTCTTTCTCACCTTCTAGATATCACTCCTCAAGCTTTAGTTATGATCCAGTAATACATGGATCCTCTGTTATTTTCTAGGGTTATTGGATATGGGATATGCTAGTAAATTCTTTCCCACCAAATACTATGTCTGAATACACATGGATATACCTGGGATGTGATAGATTATATTTCTAAAAATTATCACAACACTATCTCATATCTTCTATGTTCTTTTCAATGAAATTTAATCAAAGCCCTATAGAAATTTAGCTATATATATACATATATATATAATTATATATGTATATATATACAAAACTATATATAACTATATATGTATAGAACTATATATAACTATTTATAACTCTATAGTTATGTATATATGACTATATATAGCTATATAGCTATAGATGTGTATGTGTGTGTATATATATATATATATATATATATATATATATATATACATTTCTTCTGCTTTGGATTTTTATACTGTTGAATTATTTGACAAAAAACACTGTATGCTGTACAAAGCCAGCCATAGGTATGTCTTTAGAACATGTTTTATCTTAGAAACCATCATTATTATGTGAGGTTCAAACAAAAGTGCAGAGAGAGACTCAGGCTGAAATAACTGATATTTCTGGCTAATAAACCTAGTTGAGTGCAGACTTCTAAGGTTACTCAGTGTTTGAGCAAATGAGGCCATTTTGGACTTTTCAACCAAGACAGCATCCCATAAAATGTGTCTGTGCAAAACATAGGGAAAAAATTAATATATTATTGTGATTTTGTGAAATGCTTTTCTAAGCAGCAAGAGATAAAACAATGGGTAAAAGGCTTATAGTTTTGGGGCTGGGAAGGTGGCTCAGTGGTAGAGTGCTTGCCTTGCACACATGAGGCCCTGGGTTCGATTCCTCAGCACCCAATAAGCAAAAAGAAAAAAGCCAGAAGTGGTGCTGTGGCTCAAGTGGTAAAGCGCTAGCCTTGAGCTGAAGAGCTGAAGGACAGTGCCCAGGCCCAGAGTTCAGGCCCCATGACCAGACCCCCACCCCCCAAAAAAGGCTTATAGTTTTATTTGGGACTAATCTCTCATTCTTTAATACATTAAAAGAGTTCATATAGCCAGGCACCAGTGGCTCGAGCTGGTCATCCTAGGTACTCAGGAAGCTGAGAACTGAAGATCTCAGTTTAAAGCCAACCTGGATAGGAAAGTGCATAAGACTATTATCTCCAAGTAACAAGAAAGAAAGGAACGAAAGAAAGAAAGAAAGAAAGAAAGAAAGAAAGAAAGAAAGAAAGAAAGAAAGAAAGAAAGAAAGAAAGAAAGAAAGAAAGAAAGAAAGAAAGAAAGAAAGAAAGGAAAGAAGGAAGGAAGGAAGGAAGGAAGGAAGGAAGGAAGGAAGGAAGGAAGGAAGGAATCCAGTGGCAGAGTGTTGACCTTGATCAAAAAGCAAGAACAGCACACATGCCCTGAGATCAAACCCCAGTACTGCCATACCCATAAAGAATCATACACATGATTAATGCTCTGCATTTTTGCAAGTGAATTTTATTTTTATTCCCAGAAAAGTAATTGTAATAGTAGTAGTATTAATGGTAATAATAACAATAATTACATAAGCAATTAGTTGGTTCAGACAAATGGGTATTATTTTATTCCAACTCAATGAGAACTTGTAAGGTAGACATAGTTCTTGGCACTGGGGAAATAGATTGGGTCTCTGCCCTTACTAATTCCCAATGTAGCATAGATATACATAAAAAGTGCACTTCAAAATGAAAAGATAAGCCAGGATCCAATGATTCATACCTGTAATCCTAGCTACTAAAAAAGCTGAAATCTGAGTCTCACAGTTCAAAGCCAGCCTGGTCAGAAAGTCCATGAGATTCTTATGTGTAATTAACCACCCGAAAACTGAAAGTGACACTGTGGCTCAAAGTGATAGAGTGTTAGCCTTGAGTGAAAAAGCTCAAGGACAGCGCCCAGGCCTGAGTTCAAGTCCCAGGACAAAAAAAATATATAGAAGATGTATTGACACTGCAACCAATCTGTAAAGTCCTTGAATCTACTATTGTATTAAATCTCCACTACTGAATTTAAAATTTCCATGTGAGCTCAGACTTATATCACCAGGACAAAGATTCACTTCAAGCTCTTATTTCCTACCTTTCTGTTGTTTACCTTATAATCTTGTCTAATAGAGTAGAAACCTCTGCAAGAAAGTTGGTGCCTCCAGAGGAGCCTCAAAGGATGAGGGAAGGCAGGGGGTAAATAAATGCTCTAATATCTATCCTTCACAAGGGCAGTACTGGAAACCATTCTGCATACTGCTCAGAGCATATATATGTATATATATATATATATATACATATATATGCATATATATACATATAGAGAGAGAGAAAGACTATATTGAATACATATATTATATATATATATATATATATATATATATATTCAGTAGAACACATGTTGAATGTTTGGTTGACCAATTAAAAGGAGGGGTTCTCTTCCAATATGAACAACAGGCATTTGACAACTTTAAATCTACAATCTTCCAGTTCACATTCTGATTGGCTATTTAGACTGGCAAAGGACTATCAGAGGGTACCCTGATGATTGACAATCAGGACCAATAAATGCAGTTACCAGATGTTCATTTTAAATTTAAAATTAATGTGGTGAAAAAGAATATAGTTTGTCAAGAGTGGAGTGGAATGGAAAATATTAATAACTGCAGTGTCTTATAAATGATGTACTCTCTGAACAGCTAAGTATACAAGACAAATTCAATTTCAAAGTCCTTGTGCCATTAACAAAGTACTCAGGCTTTTCTTTCCAGGCATATGGATTGATTCTCCAGGCCTTTTTGTGCCTTGCTTCAAATGGTAAAAATCATTAGCTTTTCTTCCCTATTTTGTTATTGTTTGACCCTGAAATTAATGTCTTTATAAAATTTTCATCATTGTTGTATTTTTCCAGACCAAATTACAGAAGAGTAAATTCAATTTGAATGAAAAATGTTCAATTTCTTTCTACTTCCAATATTACTTACTGTGGTTTATCGGTCAACAAAAATAACCAGGGACCTTGAAGGAGACAGGGCTTTAGTGGTAAAGCACCAGCCTATAAGTCAGAAAGAGACAAGAGTGAGATTCTGAGTTCAAGCCCCAGGACCAACAGACACACCTACATAGACACACACACACACACACACACACACACACACACACACACACATACCACACACACACATACACACACACATACCACACACACACACACACACACACACACCACACACACACACACACACATACCACACACACACACACACACCACACACACACACACACACACACACACACAGAGTAGCCAGGAATAGAGCTTCCCATTGAACCTGATTTTCATGCTTTCACAGGATATTTCATGAAGTTTTTTTACTGGTACAAAATGATCCATGTGCTCATTAATAATCTTAAATTTAGAGAAAAGCACATTAAGTAAGTGTGATTCGATTGGAATACAGTAGTTCAAAATAGACATGAAAAAACCTGGATAAAGGATAGCATTCCTTCGTGCCTAATTGTAACCCCTCTGTACAGTATTTTCACAATAAAAAACACATGAAAGTTCATTTCCTTATTTCAGTTTGAATCAGATGTATTCTTTTTGCAAAGTGTGAAGAATCAAGTTTGTGAATGTGGGGTGTAAATGATATACATGGTCCACGTGAATCTTCATGGGCACAATTAGGTTGACAGGATTTCCATTTGTGGGGAGTTTGATATTAGTGATACTACAAGTGCTATTTACAGACAAACTTCCAAAACTCATATTAATTGTTATCATATGCACACAAAATCCAAAATATGTAAATTAAGCCACATATTTGACCTATTCTATGTATATGAAAATATAATTGTATTATAAATTATGTAGCAACCTTATTTTTCATTAGAATTTCCACATTTACATCATACTTACTATTTTTTGTGATGTACTTTATTTCCTTAGCACATTCTGCACAGGTTTATTTCAAGTTCAATATTTTATTATTTTTAAAGATATCTATATGTTCTTTGTCCCTTCTCATGCATCCCAGTTCTTTCCTAAATTGTATACTTTTCAAAAATTATGCCTTATAACTCCAATGAAGTCTTTATTCTGTACCATTCTTCTTGATGACTCAGAATTGTTCTACAACCCTAAATTAGAAATGAAAAATACTCAATACTTTGAAGTCCTGGAAATTGTTCTTGATGTTTCTTTATTCTTATTTTTTGCCTATTCCAGATTTTTAAATCTGAAATATGAGACTGCCTTATTATACTGGTGGAAGAGAAACATTATCACAACCCACTCAGATTTCAGTTTGGAGCATAACTAGTCAGGATGATGTATTCTGTTCCCTTCACTGTTCTATCACAGGAAATAACAGGAAGTTCATCATCATTGTTTCTTGCAGAGCAAATACAATATCATTAATAATAGTACAATCCTAGCACTAGTCATCATTCTACAGAGTTAGGATAAGTAATATGTGAAAATTATCACATTTTCTGTTTTTAATTTGAGTTCTTCAGTTGGATTGAAGAGTTTTGTGCTGAAACATTTGACACTTGGCCAGTCGTAAAGCACAACTGACAGTGTCACCTTGGTGGTGGTGAATTCTTTGTTCACAACCTTCATCGTGATCGGCACGATCCAGATGTATGGGTCATTTTTGAAGAGTAGTGAAAAATAATGGACATATATTCATGTTACCCATGCCCACTGGATTGAAGAGTTTGATTCTATTCCTGTGTTCTAATTTTCTGTGTCTCCAAAACAACTCATTAGCCACATGCACTACAATAATATGTATGTAATCAATACTAATTTGAGTTCCTACTCACTAGCGTGTTAATGACCAACCAGTCTGGTAAGGAGAGGAGCTCTGCTCCCTGTGGGAAAGACTATAGAATTCTTTGTTGGAAATAATGATTTTAGAGATATATAAAAACTCTTTGAATGGAAAGAATATATAGTTTGAAAATATAATGGCACATATATATACATCTATTTAATTTTATCTATAAAGATATAAATGATTATGGATAGAATGATATATTGCTATGAATGAATGAGAGAGACAGAGACAAAGAATCTAAATATACAGACATTTTATTTCTCTTCACAGTAGTTTGTTGGTCAGGCTGCTCTGTTCCATGTAATCATGTGTAATGTCTTCAGTGTATGTTTTCAAGGCTGCCTGATTAAAGTTCTAGTCTACCATAAGAAAACAGAAATGACTGATTTTGTGAGGAAAGTCCTTAGTCATATGTTGAGTAAGCCTCAATTCCATTTACATTCTATAGAAACTCACTGCCATGCCTAACAACCAGAGTTGCCATTCTCCAACAGTTTTTATACTAGATAGAGACACAAGTGGGTTTTTTGCTTCCTTGCTATTGTTTCTAACATATTTATAAGGTACCATATGATTTCCTTGTTGCTTTGTATGTTCCTCCCCCACGGTATAACCCTTTTTCACTGTATTTGATGTTGGTATAATTTGTTGAGGGGAAGGGAAAAAACCAGTTGTTTAAATAGGGATATAGGTGTACCCATCGCAACAATAAAATGTACAAGATGTTATGTCAAAAAATGAACTTTATGATTTAGGCGGGGGTGGGGGGGTGTAGCTGAGGAAGTGGGAGGGAAGAGGTGGTAGGGGAAAAACAAAGGAGGAGGCAACAATGATGGATAGCCTGATGCCGGTGGTTTACGCCTGTAATCCTATCCAGGAGGCTAAGATCTGAGGATCACGGTTCAAAGCCAGCCCAGGCAGAAAAGTCCGTGAGACTCTTATCTCCAATGAACCACTAGAAAACAGGAAGTGGCACTGTGGGCTTGAGGTAGAGCGCTGGACTTGAGCTGAAGAGTTCAGAGACTGCGCCCAAGCCCAGAGTTCAAGCCCTACGACCAACAAAAAAAAAAAGAAGAAGAAGAAAAGAAAAGAAATGTACTCATTGCTTTGCACATGTAACTGTAACCAATCTGTACAGAATTTTCACAATAAAATACTTAATTTAAAAAAATCCAGTTGGTCACTAAGAAAAAGCAGATTGGGACAGTCATAAAATTCATTACCGTCTCCACTTGTCCTTCTGGATCCACCACTGCACTTGAACCAAAGTATGGTCACGGCCAGTGTCTTTCCAGATAAGAATTGAGCATGTCAAACTTAAGCTAGATCCTTATATATCACCCTGCACCAGAATCAACTCCAAATGGATCAAAGACCTTGAACTCAAAGCAGACAATCTGAAAACATTACAGGATGGAATAGGAGAAACCCTAGGTCTCCTTGGCTCAGGCCGAAATTTTCTGAATAGAGACCCAGAAACACAACAAAACAAAGAAAGGTTGGACAAATGGGATTGCATAAGGTTGCAGAGCTTCTGCAGGGCAAATGACATAGCTAGCAAGATCAATAGAAAGCCCATGGATTGGGAGAAAATCTTTACTAGCCATACAACAGACAAGGGTCTCATATCTAAAATATACTTGGAACACAAAAAATTAAACCCCCCAACAACAAATCCTCGAAGAAACAACTGCCCAATAAATAAGTGGGCGAAAGACTTAAAGAGAAACTTCTCTGAAGGAGAAAAAAGGATGGCCAATAGACACATGAAGAAATGTTCAACATCCCTAGCCATAAAAGAAATGCCAATCAAAACAACATTGAGATATCACCTCACTCCAGTTAGAACAGCAAAAATCAAGAAATCTAACAACAACAGATGCTGGAGGGGATGTGCACAGAAAGGAACCTTCTTCATTGTGGGAATGTAAACTTGTTCAACCACTTTGGAAAGCAGTATGGAGTTTCCTCAAAAGACTTCACATAGAACTCCCCTATGACCCAGCAATCCCACTTTTGGGCATTTACCCAAATGTTTACAAACAAGACCACACTAAAGCTACCAGCACAACTATGTTTATTGCAGCATTATTTACCATAGCTAAGATATGGAACCAACCCAGATGCTCCTCAGTAGATGAATGGATCAAGAAAATGTGGTATATATACACAATGGAATTCTATGCCTCCATCAGAAAGAATGACATTGCCCCATTTGTTAGGAAATGGAAAGGTTTGGAAAAAATTATATTAAGTGAAGTAAGCCAGGCCCAAAGAAACATAGGTGCCATGGTTTCCCTTATTTGCAATATCTAGTATATGTATGAGTCAAGCGGAAAAGGTCAGATAATGTGATGTTAGGAAAATGTATCCTTAGATATGTATTTCAATGTTTTTTTCCTTTCATGCATTTGTTTCTCATGCATTTATAAGATTATCTCTTTGTTGCTTTGTATGTCCCTCCCCCACAGTATAACCCCTGCTTTCACTATATTTGATGTCAGTATAACTTGTGGAGGAGATGGGGAAAAACCAGTTGTTTAAGGATACAGGTGGACCTGTTGCAACAATTAGAAGTACAAGTTGTCATGTCCAAAACAAGCTTTACAACGTCGGGGGGGGGGAAGGGGGGGAAGGAGAAGGATTGGGATTGGGGGGAGGGGGAGGCTGGGAAGGGATGTGAAGGTTAAACAAAGGAGGAGGCTGCAATGCTTGGTAAGAAATGTAAGCATTATCCTGCCCATGTAATTGTAACTCCTCTGTACAGTATGTTCACAAATAAAATTAAATTAAATTAAAAAAAAAAAGAATTGAGCATGTCAGTATGTTCTCCCTTACAATGACTTGCTACAACTGCTCCCAATTGACCTGGTCAAAACTTTCTAAAAATTGCATTGTACTCTAAACCTCTTCTTACCCAATCCGGTTTCCTTGCTTTTCTCATTCATAAACGTCAGATCAGCATTCTGTTCTGAAAACTCTATCCACTTTCTCTAGTTTCTTCTGCTTTGTTCCCTGAAATTATTTGTAGATAAATCTCCTGGTTATCACCTAGACCCTCAAACTAATACAAAGGTTCTGGTTTAACTAACAGTCTCAGCTAAATTATGTTCTTCTGATCAGCTGGTATCCTTTTCTTTCTATAAGTAAACGAATCAAGCCCTCCTTCCCTCAGAAAGAATAGATAAAGTTTCACTGATCCTACCTGCAGCTCACAAATCTAGAGCATATGTACCACTTCCTTCAACTCTTTATCAGGGTATGCTATCACACCTCATCATCCTATCAAAACCTGTAAATATCAGTTATTTGGTAATTATCCTACATACACACCCCATACTGGACCTGGGACAATATAGCCTGTTCATTAATGAAAAGAAAGTAATTACTCACTCAGGGCTTAAACAACAACAACAACAACAAAAAGAATTATTGGGGAATATTATTACTTAAAATTAAAAGAACAAACAAACCCTGCCTTATCAGAGGAGAAATTAGATTTATCATTATTAGAATCTGAAATTTTTTTGATTTGCTCTTCACACAGACCCTGGCTCTGCCGTAGGGTTTACTACTGTATAATTCTCTTTGACCCCACAGAAGTTGAGCACTGAGTTGTAGGCTCATGGCAGGGGGGCTGTAATAGTTTGGAATCCCAAAAGTTGTTATTTTGTTTGTTTTGCAAAGCATAATTATTTCTTTGAAAAGTTTATCACCTCATTCTGTTGGCCTTTGTTGTATGTGATTCTTCCATTTCCAAAATTGTATTGTATGTGATTGTCACTGCTCCAAAATCTTTTTTATTAAATATATATATATATATATACACATATATATATGTATATATATATATTCTTTGTAAAGCTACTGTACAGAGGGGATACAGTTACATGAGCAAGGTAATGAGTTCATTTTCTATCCCTCCTTTGTTTTTCCCCACCCCGCACAGTTGTAAAGTTCGTTTTCAACCTAGTGGCTTGCACATCTCATTGTTACCTGTATCTTGTTTCAGCATTTTGTTATTTCCCTTCCCCTCTCCAAATCAGAAAAATGTATATACAAGATGCAGGGCACCGGCATCAAATACAGTGAAAACGGGATAAAACTTCATTCTTATTCTTTTCTGTTGAAGAAGTTCTATTCTTTAAGTGAGAAATCTTAATGACCTTTTCTTCTTTCTTTTCAAGCATTAATAATATTATTTTTAGGTCTTAGATCCATGGAAGTTAGTATTACTTATTTTGCAAAGGCCCAGAGATAAACATTCTCTATTCCTTTTTACTATTCTTTTAAGTGGCTAATTCTTGCTTGAGCTAATCTATTCAGAATATCGTGTCAAATGTTACAAGTAAGTGCCAACTTGGCTTTTTCCCCCAATATCTATCAATTAATAATCCTCCACAGAAAGACAGTTTCAACAAAAGATCTATGGAAACTGGTGGACAATATCTCATATTCCTTGCCTACAATAACTCTGAGGGTTGTTCCTACAGTATTCTATGATCCTTAGTACATTTAAGCTCAGGTTATTTTAATTGTAACTTAGTTGATAAAACAATGTGTGTTCACTCTCTTTAATGTCTCACCTGCCCACTCTTCTACCACATTTCCTGAGATTAGCTCTCACAAAATCCCTTTATATTCTAATCCTTATGTCTGGGAATGCTTCCAAGAAAAAATAAAAACAAAAACAAAAGCAAAACTAAAATAATCACTGGTGCTTTATTAATTATATAAAACAGTAATTAGCATAAGAAATACAGGTAAGAAATATTAGTGGAACAAATTATTAAATTCACACTAAGCCTAACATCCTACCTTAGCAACTATTTCCTTTTATTTTATTGAGTATAGAAAGTTTGTTACATAATCCTGTATATCTTGTCTTCTAATTTCCATGTAACAGTAATTGTTAATTTGTTAGGCCCCATTTTGTGTGTGTGTTTGATTGTTTGGTGCCAGTCCTAGAACTTGAACTCAGGGCACAGGCGCGATCTCTGAGCTTCTTTTGCTTAAGGCAAGCACTCACACCATTTGAGCCATAGCTCCACTTCCAGCTTTGTTTGTGATTAGAAATAAGAGTATCATGAACTTTCATGCCTGGCTGGCTTTGAACCTCCATTTTCCAGAGTAGCTAGGATTACAGGCATGATCCACTGATGCCTGGCCCAAAATGTATTTTTTAATAAGAAACTTCTATTCACAAAAAATATAGGCATGTGAGGGTTCCAGGAAGATGGTGGAGGAGAAGCTGCAGTCTAAGCAAGCTCTCGCATAGAATGCAGTTTTAGAGTTCCAGTGAACAGTCCTAAGCCAGAGAATCACTCCAAGTGTGCCATCACAGGACAGAGAGTTAGGCCAGAGAGGGGAAACCCAGGCAAGGAGACACTTCTGAGCTCTTGCCAGCAGCCGCCACGGCAGTGGCAGCTGTGGCGGTGGCTGGCAAGCGCAGGAGCCATACCTGAGCCACAGAGAGTCCAGGACGAAGGAGCCAGATGCGGCGGGTGAGGGGATTCTACTCAACACCAGCAAGAACCAACAAGGAGCAGACATCTTCATCCTGCAGTTCGCAGACCAGAGACAACCCAGGAACCAAGACTCGGTGTGAGTAGAAGCCTGACGTCCTCACTCCTTCTCAGGGAGCAGAGGAGGGAAGATCACCCCTCCCCCCCCAGCACTGGAGATCTCCATCTTGGATACCGACAAAGCTCAGAGGAGTTGCTAGCTCCAACTCAGGCCTTGGAATAAAACGAGTCATTTAGCAGGTCACAAGAACTTAACGGCGAAGTGACCTGCCAGACTCAGCTCCACCCAGGGAAAAGTCACCCAGCTGGGGTGCCAGCCCTAGGAGCGGCTTTCATCACTGGGTAATCAGAGCCAGAGGCTGCCCCTACCTCTAGCAGCCTCGACAATCAATTGAAAATCAGTAAACAGAAACCATGAGAATGGATCCAGGCTGGGCTCTGTGAGTTTTTCACAAACTAGCCCCCCGGGAAAAGCTACTGTCTATTGAAAGGCCTCAACTCTACCCAACTAGCCTCATCACTGCATCCCCCTCTTTTGTGATACTCAAAGCAGATCTGCCTCCCAATGAACTAGCCTGAGAGGAGGATCGCCAAATCCTGGGTAAAGCAGAGCATTTTTCTGCCTGTTCGAACAAACTGACTTAAACCAAGCAACCCACAGGACCACAAGCAGACCAGAGACTCCAACAAGAGGCTGGTTACAGACACAAGGGAGATACAGGATTTTTCCCACCCCTCCCAAAAAAATCAAAGAACTTTTTTTTTTCTTCTTCTTTTTTTAATTTTTTATATTTTTGATACCTTATATAAAATTTTTTTTTCTTTTCTAAAACTTTTTTTAATCTTTAATTTTTGCCTTTTTTGAAAAAAAAAATTGTTTTCCAGAAACTTTTTTCCCCTTACAATTTTTATTTTAGGGATACGTGAGTGTGCATTTTTCTTTCTTTTTTTTTTCTTTCTCTTTTTTTCTATTTTAATTATCTTTTTGTTTTTTGTATAGCTCTACTGAACTTCTCATCTTTTTTTCTTCCTTTCTTATCCTTTTCACCTTCTCTCTTTCGTTCTTCATTATGTGACTTAATTCTTGTCCTGCACATCCTCAGATAAACCCGTAGTTGACCCTATCCCCCATTGTGTACACAATCCACAAATTTATTACTCAATTCAAAACCTCTAAGACTTAAATTCCTTAATAGCAGTACTACCTCTTTATACCTATATAATATTTTAAGCATTTTTATTTTTAAGTTTTTCACATCTCCTTTATATCCCTTCCCTTCTCTCAATATATTCACGTTCTTCTCTAAATAGATTGTTATCGAATCTACATAATTCTATTAATTTTTACTTTTCTATTTTTTCTGGTCTCTTTTCTTTTCCCTTTCCCTTTCTTCTTTTTTTCTCTCTCTCTACTTTCATCCTACCCAACCTATTTCCTGCTTTGAGATTAGGACTTAGTGAACTCTCCCTGAGCCTCCCCACATCAATCTATTCCTATTTTTTACCCACATCTCTCCCTAACCCTAATAATTTCTGGTCTTCCAAATTCTTCTTTGCGGTTCATAGCCCATTAACATATAGTTGTTTGATGTTGAATAGATGTATCTGTTGAACTAGATTGTATCTGTAGACTATTGACTGTGCAAATTCAGACTTTGGTTGATGCTTGCCTTAAGATAGTGTTCTAGCACAAAACGTGCTATTTTCATCTCAAATGGGCAGAGTAAGCCGGAAAAACACAAGAAAAATGGCAAATCCAGGTATCTCAATTCCCAATCTTGATAATCAGGGAACAGAACAGATAATGAATATTCCAGAGGAGAATTCCCAAATAGCTCTACAAACACTGCTAGCAAACATGATAAATGAAAAGATTGAAAGCATACAAAGGACTCTGTATGAGCATGATAGGGAGAGAGAGGAGGCAATCCAAAAGTTTATACAGGAATATCATAAGCGTGAGGAAGCTACTCAAAAACTGATACAGGATTTGCATGAGCAGCTTGAAAATACTCAAAGAGAAAGGCAGGAATGGCGTGAGCAGGCTGAGAACACTCAAAGAGAACTACAGGAATCCCAGGAATGAGAGGAAGCTAATCAAACAGTAATATAGGAATTGAGAGAAGAGGAAGGGAATACACAAAGATCATTAAAGGCATTCATGGAATCCATTAATAAAGAGCTGAAGGAAGTCAGGGAGACCACAAAAGGAATGCTGAATGGAACCCAACAGAAGGAATGGGAGTCCAAGGAAACCATAACCAATCAACTAAGTGATTTGAGAATAAACACTGAACACCAAATTAAGGAAGTAAAGAAGTTCATACAAGATCTAAAACAAAGCTTCAACAAAGAATTTGAAGCCATCAAAGCTGACCAATTAGAAGGAAAAGAGATAAAAAACAAAGTAGAGAGTCTTGAGAGCAGGTTAGACCATGCAGAAGATCGAATCTCAGGGATTGAAGACAGCCTAGATATTATAGAGAAAGAACATACAACCATTCAAGACAAGTCCAAGAAATATGATAGATCAATCCAACACTTGGAAGACACCATCAGAAGGCCTAATCTAAGGATAATGGGTGTAGAGGAGCACCTAGAAACAGAAGTTAATGGCCTAGGTAATTTGTTTAATAGGATCCTAGCAGAGAACTTCCCAAATATGCAAAAAGATAGGCCTATTCAGATACAAGGAACTTTTAGAACCTCAAATAGACCAGACCAGCATAGGACATCCCACCATCACATTATAATCCACACAGGATCAACTCAGACCAAGGAAAAGATCCTTAAAGCTGTCAAGGAGAAAAGGGTAATCACCTATAAAGGGAAACCAATTGGAATCACCTCAGATTTCTCAGCAGAGACCATCAAAGCAAGAAGAGCCTGGAATGATGTATGCCATGCCCTAAAAACAAACAACTATCAACCAAGAATACTGTACCCAGCTAAACTCTCCTTCATAACTGAAGGCCAAATAAAAACCTTCCATAGCAAAGAAAAATTGAAACAATACATCTCCACCAAACCAGCCCTAGAAAAGATTCTTAAAGATGTCCTACACATAGAAAACCAACAAGACCACAATAAAGGCCAAGAAACTGCACCCAAACTGAGAATCCAAGAACCATAAGAAGAACCCAGTTTTCGCAGCCCCCAAGAAGGTGGATAACATGGCAGGAACTCCCAAATACCTCTCAGTCCTATCTCTTAACGTTAACGGACTGAACTCTCCAATTAAGCGACATAGACTTTCTAGTTGGATTAATAAACCAGACCCTTCTATCTGCTGCCTTCAGGAGTCACATCTTGCCTGTATAAACAAACATATTTTCAATGTTAAAGGCTGGAACAAAATCTACCAAGCAAACGGCCCCCATAAACAGGCGGGAGTTGCAATCCTAATATCAGATAAAATAGACTTCAAATTAAAATTTGTGAGAAGAGATAAAGAAGGTCGCTACATACTAATCAAGGGATCTCTCCTTTAGGAGGATATTACAATTCTAAATATCTACTTGCCAAACAATGGAGCACCCAAATTTATCCAAGAAACACTACTTTCCCTCAAAGCCCATATAGATCCAAAGACATTAATTGTTGGGGATTTTAACACACCACTCTCCCCACTAGATAGATCAACTCGGCAAAAACTCACCAGAGAAACCGCCGATCTAAACAGCTGCATAGATCAACTAGACTTAACAGACATCTACCGAACATTTCACCCAGCAGCATCAGAATACACGTTTTTCTCAGCAGCACATGGAACATTTTCTAAAATAGACCACATTTTAGGCCACAAAGCAAACTTGTCTAAATTCAGAAACATTGAAGTTATACCTTGCATTCTTTCTGACCACAAGGGAATAAAATTAGAACTCAACACCACAAGCCACCAAAGAAAGTCCGGAATCACATGGAGACTGAACAACACACTGCTGAATCACGAATGGGTCATGGAGGAGATTAGAAAGGAAATTTAAATGTTCATGCTATTCAACAAAAAAGAACACACAAATTACCAGCTCCTCTGGGACACAGCAAAGGCAGTACTCAGAGGCAAGTTTATAGCTCTGAGCTCCTACATCAACAAATTGGAGAGATCTGAAACCAACAATTTTTTTTTTTTTTTTTCCTGTTTTGACCTGTTCATTGGTTTTTTTTTTTTTTTTTTTTTTTTTTTTTTTTTAATTGTATTTTATTTTATTTGAGAACATACTGTACAGAGGGGCAACAATTACATGGGCAGGATAATGCATACATTTCTTACCAAGCATTGCAGCCTCCTCCTTTGTTTACCCTTCACTTCCCTTCCCCGCCTCCCCCCTCCCCCCACCCAATTTTACCCCCCTCCCCCCACCCAATTATACCCCCCTCCCCCCCCACACCGAAATTGTAAAGCTGGTTTTGACATGACATTTTGTACTTCTCATTGTTGCAACTGGTCCACCTGAATCCTTAAACGACTTGTTTGTCCCCATCTCCTCCACATGTTATACTAACATCAAATATAGTGAAAGCGGGGGTTACACTGTGGGGGAGGGACATACAAAGCAACAAAGAAATAATCTTATAAATGCATTAGAAACACATGCATGAAAGAAACGAAAACATTAAAATACATATTTAAGGTTTCATTTTCCTAACATCACATTATCTGGCCTTTTCCGCTTGACTCATACCTATACTAGATATTGCAAATAAGGGAAACCATGGGACCTATGCTTCTTTGGGCCTGGCTTACTTCACTTAATATAATTTTTTCCAAACCTTTCCATTTCCTAACAAATGGGGAAATGTCATTCTTTCTGATGGAGGCATAGAATTCCATTGTGTATATATACCACATTTTCTTGATCCATTCATCTACTGAGGGGCATCTGGGTTGGTTCCATATCTTAGCTATGGTAAATAATGCTGCAATAAACATAGTTGTGCTGGTAGCTTTAGTGTGGTCTTGTTTGTAAACATTTGGGTAAATGCCCAAAAGTGGGATTGCTGGATCATAGGGGAGATCTATGTGAAGTCTTTTGAGGAACCTCCATACTGCTTTCCAAAGTGGTTGAACAAGTTTACATTCCCACCAACAATGAAGTAAGGTTCCTTTCAGTCCACATCCCCTCCAGCATCTGTTGTTATTAGAGTTCTTGATTTTTGCTGTTCTAACTGGAGTGAGGTGATATCTCAATGTTGTTTTGATTTGCATTTCTTTTATGGCTAGGGATGTTGAACATTTCTTCATGTGTCTATTGGCCATCCTTCTTTCTTCTTCAGAGAAGCTTCTCTTTAAGTCTTTCGCCCACTTATTTATTGGGCAGTTGTTTCTTTGAGGATTTGTTGTTGGGTGGTTTAATTTTTTGAGTTCCAAGTATATTTTAGATATGAGACCCTTGTCCGTTGTATGGCTAGTAAAGATCTTCTCCCAATCGGTGGGCTTTCTATTGATCTTGCCAGCTATGTCATTTGCCCTGCAGAAGCTCTGCAACCTTATGCAATCCCATTTGTCCAACCTTTCTTTGATTTGTTGTGCTTCCGGGTCTCTATTCAGAAAATTTCGACCTGAGCCAAGGAGACCTAGGGTTTCTCCTATTCCATCCTGTAATGTTTTCAGAGTGTCTGCTTTGAGTTCAAGGTCTTTGATCCATTTGGAGTTGATTCTGGTGCAGGGTGATATATAAGGATCTAGCTTTAGTTTTCTACATGTAGTTAACCAATTTTGCCAGCACCATTTACTGAAGAGGCTGTCTTTCTTCCATTCTATTGTTTTAGCTTCCTTATCGAAGATTAGATGGCTATAGGTCTGTAGGTTCATTTCTGGGTTTTCAATTCTATTCCATTGGTCCTGAGGTCTGTTCTTATGCCAATACCAAGCTGTTTTGATTACTATGGCTTTATAGTAGAGTTTGAAATTTGGTATTGATATTCCTCCAGCAGTGTTCTTTCCGTTGAGGAGCGTTTTTGCTATTCGGGGTCTTTTATTGTTCCATATGAATTTTTGGATTGCCTCCTCTATTTCCTTGAAGAATGAGGGTGGAATTTTGATAGGTATCGCGTTGAATTTGTAGATAGCCTTGGGAAGTATTGCCATTTTCACGATGTTAATCTTGCCAATCCAGGAGCATGGGAGGTTTTGCCATTTTTTAAGTTCTGTGTTGATTTCCTTTTTCAAGATTTTAAAGTTTTCATCATAGAGGTCCTTCACTTCTTTGGTTAAGTTAATTCCTAAGTATTTTATTTTTTGTGGGGCTATTACAAATGGAGTTGCTTTCCTAATTTCAGCCACACATTTCTCATTGTTGGCATATAGAAAAGCCATTGATTTTTGGGGGTTAATTTTATGAAACCAACAATTTAATGACAAATCTAAACCTCCTTGAAAAAGACCAGCAAGATAAACCCCAATCGAGTAGACGGAAAGAAATAATTAAAATTAAATCAAAATTAAATGAATTAGAATCCAAAAAAAAAACTATAGAAAGAATCAACAAAACAAAGAGTTGGTTCTTCGAAAAAATTAACAAAATTGACAGACCCATAGCAAATCTTATCAAAAAAAGAAGAGAACACACCCAAACAAATAAACTCAGAGATGAGATTGGAAACATCACCACAAAAACAACCAAGAGTCAGAAAATTGTAAGGGAATACTTCTCAAAACTTTATGCTAATAAGTTTGAGAACTTGACAGAAATGGACCTTTTCCTAGCAAATATTGACATGCCAAAACTAAACCAAGATGAGTTAAACCAGCTTAACAGGCCCATATCAAGCATTGAAATAGAAACAGCAAGAAGAGACCTTCCAGCTAAGAAAAGTCCAGAACCAGATGTTTTTACAGCAGAATTCTACAAGGCCTTCAAAACAGAGCTCACACCAATACTCCTCCAACTCTTCAATGAAATTGAAAGAGAAAGTTCACTACTGAACACATTCTATGAAGCCATCATAACCCTCATCCCAAAACCAGGCAGGGACCCATCAAAGAAAGAGAACTATAGACCCATTTCTTTGATGAACATTGATGCAAAACTTCTCAACAAAATTTTGGCCAATCGACTTCAACAATTCATCCAAAAAATTATACACCATGATCAAACCGGATTCATTTCAAGGATGCAAAGATGGTTCAATATACACAAATCAATTAATATTATTCATCACATCAACAGGAGCAAGAATTAGAACCACATGGTTATCTCAATAGATGCAGAAAAAGCATTTGACAAGATCCAACACCCCTTTATGATGAAGGTTTTGGAAAAATTAGGAATCCATGGAACATTCCTCAATACAATAAAGGCTGTATATGACAAACCTACAGCCAGCATTATACTCAATGGTGAAAAACTAAAGCCATTTCCTCTTAACTCAAGAACAAGACAAGGATGCCCCCTCTCTCCACTTCTCTTCAATCTAGTATTAGAATGCCTAGCTACAGCAATAAGACAAGATGCAGACATAAAGGGGATCCAAATAGGGAAAGAAGAAATAAAACTCTCCCTCTTTGCAGACTACATGATCTTGTATTTAAAGAATCCCATAGACTCCACTCCCAAATTACTCAAGCTGATTCAAAACTTTAGCAAAGTAGCAGGGTATAAAATTAACCCCCCAAAATCAATGGCTTTTCTATATGCCAACAATGAGAAAAGTGTGGCTGAAATTAGGAAAGCAACTCCATTTGTAATAGCCCCACAAAAAATAAAATACCTAGGAATTAACCAAAAAAGTGAAGGACCTCTATGATGAAAACTTTAAAATATTGTAAAAGAAATCAATACCGAACTTAGAAAATGGCAAAACCTCCCATGCTCCTGGATTGGAAAGATTAACATCGTGAAAATGGCAATACTTCCCAAGGCTATCAACAAATTCAACGCAATACCTATCAAAATTCCAACCTCATTCTTCAAGGAAATAGAAGAGGCAATCCAAAAATTCATATGGAACAATAAAAGACCCCGAATAGCAAAAACGCTCCTCAATGGAAAGAACACTGCTGGAGGAATATCAATACCAAATTTCAAACTCTACTATAAAGCCATAGTAATCAAAACAGCTTGGTATTGGCATAAGAACAGACCTCAGGACCAATGGAATAGAATTGAAAACCCAGAAATGAACCTACAGACCTATAGCCATTTAATCTTTGATAAGGGAGCTAAAATAATAGAATGGAAGAAAGACAGCCTCTTCAGTAAATGGTGCTGGCAAAATTGGTTAACTACTTGTAGAAAACTAAAGCTAGATCCTTATATATCACCCTGCACCAGAATCAACTCCAAATGGATTAAAGACCTCTGAGTCAAAGCAGACACTCTGAAAACATTACAGGATGGAATAGGAGAAACCCTAGGTCTCCTTGGCGCAGGCCGAAATTTTCTGAATAAAGACCCGGAAACATAACAAATCAAAGAAAGGTTGGACAAATGGGATTGCATGAAGTTGCAGAGCTTCTGCATGGCAAAGGACATAGCTAGCAAGATCAATAGAAAGCCCACGGATTGGGAGAAGATGGTCACTAGCCATACGACAGACAAGGGTCTCATATCTAAAATATACTTGGAACTCAAAAAATTAAATACCCTAACAACAAATCCTCAAAGAAACAACTGCCCAATAAATAAGTGGGCTAAAGACTTAAAGAGAAACTTCTCTGAAGAAGAAAGAGGGCTGGCCAATAGACACATGAAGAAATGCTCAACCTCCCTAGCCATAAAAAAAATGCAAATCAAAACAACATTGAGATACCACCTCACTCCAGTTAGAATGGCAAAAATCAAGAACTCTAAAAACAACAGATGCTGGAGGGGATGTGGACAGAAGGAAACCTTACTTCATTGTTTGTGGGAATGTAAACTTGTTCAACCACTTTGGAAAGCAGTATGGAGGTTCCTCAAAAGACTTCACATAGAACTCCCCTATGACCCAGCAATCCCACTTTTGGGCATTTACCCAAATGTTTACAAACAAGACCACACTAAAGCTACCAGCACAACTATGTTTATTGCAGCATTATTTACCATAGCTAAGATATGGAACCAGCCCAGATGCCCCTCAGTAGATGAATGGATCAAGAAAATGTGGTATATATACACAATGGAATTCTATGCCTCCTTCAGAAAGAATGACATTGCCCCATTTGTTAGGAAATGGAAAAACTTGGAAAAAATTATATTAAGTGAAGTAAGCCAGGCCCAAAGAAACATAGGTGCCATGGTTTCCCTTATTTGCAATATCTAGTATATGTATGAGTCAAGCGGAAAAGGTCAGATAATGTGATGTTAGGAAAATGTATCCTTAGATATGTATTTCAATTTTTTTTCCTTTCATGCATTTGTTTCTAATGCATTTATAAGATTATCTCTTTGTAGCTTTGTATGTCCCTCCCCCACAGTATAACCCCTGCTTTCATTATATTTGATGTCAGAATAACTGGTAGAGGAGAGGGGGACAAATAAGTCGTTAAAGGATACAGGTGGACCTGTTGCAACAATAAGTACAAGTTGTCATGTCAAAAACAAGCTTTACAATGTTGGTGCGGGGGGGGGGGGAGTGGGGAGGATGGGAGGGGAGGCTGGGAAGGGATGTGAAGGGTAAACAAAGGATAAGAAATGTACGCATTAACCTGCCCATGTAATTGTAACCCCTCTGTACAGTGTGTTCACAAAAAATAAATAAATAAAATAGGCATGTATATTCTAATTTTCTAAGGTATGAGTGTCATAGATACACTAGTTTTAGGAGTCTCTTGGAATCCAAATCCAGGACAATGTCAAGGCAAATATTCTAAGATCATTAGACACATTCTTTAGCATGCCTTCTTAAACTATACATGAAAAATTACCTGTGCAACTTTGCATGAAGCTTTATTGTCTGTGTCAGATACAGTTTAGTAGTTAAGAATGAAAACTCTCGAAGTAAATGTCTGGCTAGACTCTTGCCTGTTTTCTTTATCTGTAACAGAAATCAAATCTTATGTTGTTACACAGATAATGAGAGGATTCAAAGAGTTAATCCTCATACAGCAAATATATTATGTGACCCTAAACAAATCCTATACAAGTATTATCTATTATTATTCTGACTGTGGACTATACAGGTTCTAGGATCATTTTTTTCTTTAATGATGCTGAGGGCTATCAACGTGAAGTTCTAGCCATTTTCCCCAACTTCATTCAAAAAAATTTCATTTTTAATCTGTCAATTCCCTGACTTCTTTGATAGACAAAGCCCCAGATCAAGATTTCAAAAATGTTTGATTTCAAGATAGTTGTAAATTGCTACCTTGGCATAAGGCAAGTATGTCCAGAGATTTGGGGCTCAGAGGTACAAAATGCCAGACATTTCACCCACTACTAAACAATTTTAATGAGCCTTCTATTCCATTACGCCTCCTATGGGTTTGGATCTGTTGTTGGACTACTTCACAATTGAGATGTTTCTGTTGTCAGAAACTGCTCCCCGCATCCCCTCCAATAGCACCATTGATCCATAAGAAGGAAGCACCTAAATTCCTTTGTCTAATGTGCCTATTTCTCAAACAAACAAATAAAAAACATACTTTGTTTTGTACACAAGGGTCTTAAAAAGAAAGAAACCAGTGGTTTGTCTACAATTTTATCTTGTAATGACCTTGAGGATTTTTTAAAATTATTTTTAATGAATTTTAGGATCTTTTATGCAGTAAGATATTGATAAAAAAGGACTTAATCCCTATTTAATTGACTCACTAATTATTTTGCTGATTGATTGGCTAATTGATAGTCTTTAATTCATAGCTTAAACATACTCATAAAAGAAAATTAGCTTTCTAAGTGTTTAATATAGGCACTGAAAATACAAAATGTCAAATATACACTATTCACATTGGAAGAAGGAAAGAAATAGTAAAAAGAATTTCTAAGTTTAAGAAATTGACTGCTTTTGTTATGTACTAACTTGCTGAAGTTTCATTTTTGTTTTTATTTTTTTTGCTTCTCTGTTTTAGGTGGACAGTTGATAATCTATTTAACAAAGCTTCATAGGTCAGTGGTTGTATCTGCCTTTGAGTGTTCATTTCAATCTAGCAAGTCCCTAAGAGTCTGCAGAGCCTGCTGCATCTAGAGTTACCGTCTAAAGACTCTCCTTCATGACGCTCACCATCGATTCATCTCAATAGAACATCAAAATTTGTCACAGCAAAACATTTCAACTCCTGTCTGTCTTCCTTTAGATTCATTCTATTACTCAAAGTCTCTCAGAATTTTGTCAGAGAAAGCTTAGTATCATACAGCACAGTTCATTTGGGACTTGTTGGTTTACTTGTTTGGGAGATTGCATTTGTGTTGTTGCTGTCCATACCTGCATTGGTTTTCCTCTAACTTTCTTGATATATTATGTGTTCCAACATAGGGACTTTTTTTTGGAGGGGGGGGCAAATCTATGTAATTTGACATATCTTCACCATAATTAGACCTATACAATCCAAAGATTGTTCCTTCAGTCAATTCTAACTTTTTCTCCAAACAAGGGTAGAATTTCTTTAATATCATGGAAATTTTCCCATCTGTTCTGTTTAAAAGAAAAAGAAAAAGAAAACATTGTAAGTAAGGTTCTTACTCAGATGTTGACTGACAGTGTTCCCCTAATTAAATGCTGACTTTTCGTGTGTGCTTTATATGAACTTTGAGATTACTGTGTGTAAAATATAATTTGTGAAATTCAACCCCATTTTTTAAAGGGAAAATGCCTCAAGAAAAGGGAGGACCCCTCCCACTTTCTGGAAATTGGAAGCAGTGTTGTTATTGTTAGTGTTTGTGGATCATATTGTTTAGTCTAGGCTTTATGTTTTGTTTATGTTGGGTTGAGACTACATATCTCTGTCATTCCCAGAGTTCAGCTGGTTCTGGAATTGCCTCAAAAAGTGCTATCCTCTGAGATTCAGTGTAAGAAATTTGCAAGCTACTAACTAGAAGGAAAGTCATAATCGATTTGCCCATTCAATCTGGAGACAGGCAAAGTCAAGAACTAATTTTTAATATTACTGTCATTATTTAAGAATAACTGATACTTGTAGAGAATATAATATTAAATATAAAAGTAAAATAGAAAGATCTTAATGTTCACTCACAGATGTTTCTAGTGGAATTATCTAGACTTGAACTGAAATGTTTAAAAAAAATTGGCCAGCTGGGTGTCGGTGGCTCACACCTGTAATCCTAGCTACTCAGGAGGCTGAGATCTGTGGTTCATGGTTCAAAGCCAGCCGGGGCAAAAAAGTCCGTGAGACTCTTATCTCCAATAAACCACCAGAAAACCAGAAGTGCCATTGTGGCTCAAGTGGTAGAGTACTTGCCTTGAGCTAAAGAGTGCAAGGACAGCACCCAGACCCAGAGTTCAAGCCCCATGACCAACAAAAAAACAAAAACAAAAAAACCCGAGAGTTTTGCCTCCTATCACAACAAGTTTCACAACTTCTATTTGGTTTAATAATTCAGGAAAGAGAAACAAAATTCATATTAGGTATTTTCCAGTATTTTCCAAAGAATATTTTGCTTGTGCTTCAAAAATAAATAAACAAACTTGGTGCCAGTGGCTCAAGTATATAATGCTAACTTCTAAGAAGGCTGAGCTCTAAGAATCACAGTTCAAATGTGAGACTCCTATCTCCAATTAACCCACAAAAAGCTGGAAGTGGAGCTTCAGTTTCAGTGGTGGAGCACTAGACTTAAGGAAAAATAAAAAAAAGACTCAGGGAGAGCACTCTGGCCCTGAGTTCAAGTACCAGGACAGGCACACATGTACAAAATAATAAACAAATAAAATGTAAAATTAAAACATTGTTTAAATAGAACCATTGTTTGGGTTCTTCAAATTCAGAAATCTCCCCACTAGAACACAGAAATCTAGGTTGGGAAAGAGGAACCATATCATACCACACATCTTTGTAACCAGAGACCCTAGAGCCGTCTTGATAATGAGTGGGCCCTAAAAACAGGAAAGCTTATGAATCAAGCAAATAATGAATAAGTGAATAATGATCAGTGCCAACTGTGGTAGTGAGTATCTTGTGACAAACACAAGCATTACACAGGAAAGACAGCAGGAGTAAGGCAGAGATGATCAGGGGAGCTGCAAGGGGAGATGTAATTGGAACAGTGTTTGAGAGACCAAAAGAAAAGATGTGGTAGTAGGATAGAAAATCACTAAGGACTAGAATCTATGACAGGGATGGGAAGCAATCAGCAACCAAAGCAGGAAGAGAGCCAAGGCACTGGTTGGAAAAGCCTATATGGGGAAGAGACATGTAGTGAGTGTGGGAACAATGTGCAAAGACAGCTCTCAGTGCACAGGCAGAGCATATGCAGCTTGTTAATTTGGGGGCTTAAAAATTATATTTGATATATAAAATTAATAAAGATGATGAAAAATTAAAACTAAGAACAAGGAAATGGATGCAAAGAAGTCTTTAACTACATGTGTTTAATGATCATAACAATTTATTATAAAATGCTTAGAGCTGTAGTCACACTCATGGGATGAATGATTTTCATGAAATAAAAACAGCTGTGGGGAAATCACCAACTGTAACAGTATCAATAAAACCAATAAAATTAAAAGATGTACCTTGAATTATTCTTCAAGTAGACAATACATATGCAGTTATTTTTATGACATGTAAGGTTCAATTAAAATGTAATTATAAAAATAGTCTAATTTTGTAAACACTGTAGCAATCAGCATACCTTATCACAAGAAAAATTTAAATGAATTACTTTGTATTGATAAGCATGCACTTAGAAAAGGACTGTAGTGCATCTTTTGTATTACAACCTGCTTTGCAATAAAGATAGAAAATGTCACATACATACTGTGGTGAAGGACTGCAGGATTTATAAGGGAAGATCTAATGGAAAAAAACTAGGGTCTGTTAGGAGTGATAGATAATGATCATATGGACCATAACCACAAGTTAAATCTCAAACTAACAATAGTATTTTTTAAGATGTGCATAATACATCAATTTTATTTTCTTTAAAACTATGAACAGATGAGCTGACCCTGCATATTGTATGTACATTTGTCTAATCTGGGGAGGAGAAGGGGAATAACAAAATGGTGAAACAAGGACACATGTTGACCCATTTCAACAACGATGCCCACAGGACAGTATATTGGAAATAACTTTACAACTTCAGGTGGGGCAGGGGGTGCCGAGGAGTGTGGGAGGTCGGGGAGGGAAGGGATAGTGAGCCAACAATAAGGGAAGGGGTAACAATGATTGACAAGTAATGTAGTCATTGCCTTACTCGTGTAACTGTAACCCCTCTGCACAACATCTTTACAATAAAATAAAAATACAAATAAACTGAACATATGATAATTTTTAAATTTGTATACACTTTAACATTTGAATAAATTTTCATTGTAGTTTTTACCTAGCATGACTAACAAATATGTGTTCTTTGTTATTATAGAGAAGTACAGTTTAATCCAGTTACATAACATATTATTCAATTAATAGTGTGCACCTTGCATTTACATAGAAACTTTCTTCATTCTTTTCACCTGTCTACTTTCATAGTATGCTCACAGAAATTCCATGAGAGAACAGATAAAATATAATAATCTTCATTTCAGAGGTTAAAATTGCCATGCTAAGTGCCAGTGTAATCCTAGCTACTTTGATGTCTGAGATCTATAGATAATGGTTCAAAGCCAGGCAGGGAAGAAAGGTCAAATCAACTCTTATCTCCAACAAACTATCAAAAAATCCAGAAGTGGAGCTTTGGTTCAAGTGGTAGAGAGCTACCCTTGAGAAAAAAAAAGCTTAAGGACAATACCCAGGCCCTAAATTCAAACCCCAGGATTGGAGTACACACACACACACACACACACACACACACACACACACACACACACACACACACACACACACACACACAAATCTCAGACACAGAAAAGTTAAATATCTTAGGTAAGGTTGGGTAATTTTTGACTTTCTGAAGTCAATTGAATTGATTCCTTGACTCAACTTAGTCTTCCCTCTCAGACTTCTCATTTCTAGGTGCCCCTTCCACAAACACTGGTTTGAGCTTTTGGAATGTTCACCTGTGAGTGAATAAAGGCGAATGGCCAGTCCAGAACAGGCATAAAATCAAAGCAAAATGAGGACAAGAAAAAACACTACCAGTTATTAAGGCCCAACTAGAATGTTTTTCTTATTTCCTAAACTAAAAAAGTATTGACCTTGCTTGAATGATCACATTTAGCCCTTCAAGTATAATCTTTTTAAGATAGAAATTTAAATATATATATATATATATATATGCATATATATATGAAGAGGAAATATATATATATATATATACATATATATATATATATATATGAAGAGGAAATGAGCAAAATGTGTAACCATTACAAAAACTAGGAGTCTTTTCTTATATGAAATTAAAAAAAGTAATAGTGAGATTGTAACAGACAAACTTCAGTTAAAGCAACCAATTACAGTATTTATGTTAAAACCATTTCTAATGTATGATATAAATTTTAGGACAGTAAGAGTTTGTCTGTTCTTGTGGACCAGAGAATGACAGCTATTCCAGTAACCCCGATCATTTAGCACCATAGGCACACTCTACTTTTCTGAAGGTTCCAGCTCATGAATTTTTCAATATCCCTATTTTTCATAATAGTTTTGATTTTTTTCTTTGGCTCTCCATTATGCCATTAATATAATCCCACAGAGGCCTTTTTCAAATAGAATGAGAACAGCACTTAATTACTGGAATTAGCATTGATAAACATCATAGTTTTTATCTAGCTGATCTGCTCTAAGTAGTTCTCTGTGTAAATTTGAATACTCTTGAATCTATGACATTTAACTTTTAACAAAGACGTCAGAAATTGTTTCAAAAGTGCTTGCAATTTTTTTCTGAATGAGATATTTTTTCTTTGTTAAGATGGACAATGAGTACCATGATAAAAATTGTAGCCTACCAGATATCTTTTGTTTTCTGTCTTAAACTCATTTATCACTTCATCAATATCAATAACAATTTCAAATGAATAAATTTATCAATTGGAGCAATTAGGGTTCTTTAGTTGAAAGCGACAGAAACTAAGTCTTATGCGAGCAGGACAGCTTGGAAAAATAGGTAATTTCCAAGAATCAATCAAAAGATAAAGCAATATGTAGGGGGAAAAAAGGAGAAGGGAGAAGAGGAGGGGGAAATCAGCTGTTATGTTTAAAGTGTCAGGAAGCACTCAACTGTCATATCAGAGATGGGAATGGCAATCAGCACATTTAGGTCATTATCTCCATCAATTTGTTCAAGACTCTGAGTACTAACCATAAATATTCTTTGGCCAAGATTATATAAGAGGCTAACATGTCTACTTTTAGGGGTCAGTGTGACAACATGATTACATTATTGGAGGGGGGGGAGAGGGAGAGGGCGAGAGATGAGAGACAGAGACGGAGGAGTCTGTATGGGCATTTATAGAGATTGGGTGCTGAATTGCAGGTCTGATTGCAGAAGATCTGTCCTCAGTGTGAGTAGATGCTATTCAGTGTCTAACAAAAAATCAAGATAAAGAACTCCCCCACTATTTCTTTGAGAACAGGTATACCCTCTTTCTCTTGCTCTTGGTCATCAGAACTCTAGGTTTTCTGGATTCAGAACTTTCAACAGCAACTCCTCCCTCAGCCTCAGCCTTGAACTGAGTCATATTATTTGCTTCCATAATCCTAAGGCCTTTAGTGTTAGACCAAACCAGGCTGCCAACTTTTCTCCTTATCCAGTCTTCAATGATCTACCATGTGGTTTCTCAGGTTTACAATCATGGGACCCAATTCTCCTAATAAACCCACCCCCTGTCATCAGTTATCTGTTTATCTAGTATATGTCCATCTATCTGTCTCTCTGTCTGTCTGTCTGTCTGTCTATCTATCTGTCTGTCTGTCCATCTATCTTTCATCAGTCATCTAGCAATATCCTATGGTTTCTGCCTATATGAAGCAGTCTAATACTCATAGCATCTCAATTAGCATTAACCAAAATATCTTGATTTTCTATCAGTCTAACTAAAGCTATATAAAGTGGGGGAAAAGAAATTCTCCTAAGTAAATGTGGATGCCAAACAAAGGCAGGGGAGTCTAGACACCAGGCAGCAAAACCTATAACAAGAATAACAGAGGTCCATAAATTATAATGCTTTTTCTCTCCTCCATCCCTTCCTGTCCTTCCTCCTGTCCCTATCCCTCTCTACCTCCCTCTTTTTTTGTCAGCAATGGACTTGAACAACAACCTCAGTTTGTTTGATTTTTTACTGTACAGAGGGGTGACAATTACATGGGCAAGATAATGAGTACATTTCTTATCAAGCATTGTTGCCTCCTCCTTTGTTTCCCCTTCCATCCTCCCCTGCCCCCACTCCCGTGCCCCCCCCCACCAAAGTTGTAAAGTTTGTTTTTCGACATAACAACTTGTACATCTCATTGTAGCAATGGGTCCACCTGTATCCCTAGTTAAACAATTTGTTTTTTCCCTTCCCCTCCACAAATTATACCAACATCAAATACAGTGAAAGCAGGGCTTATACTGTGGGGGAGGGACATACAAAGCAACAAAGAAATATCTTATAAATATATTAGAAACAATCGCATGAAAGAAAAACCATTTGAATACGTATATTGGGGTTCATTTCACCTAACATCAACTTATCTGACCTTTTCTGCTTGTTTCAGACATATACTAGTTCTTGCAAATAAGGGAAACCATGGGACCTATGTTTCTTTGGGCCTGGCTTACTTCACTTAATATAATTTTTTCCAAGTCTTTCCATTTCCTAACAAATGGGGCAATGTCATTGTTTCTGATGGAACAAGCCTCGTTTTTTTGTCAAGCACTTTACCATTTGAGATACACATCTTGCCCTTTTAATACTTACTTTTTTGCAAAAGAATATATCAGATACTGATTAAATGCTAAAGCCATGTAAGTTTTTATTTTCTTTTATGTCCCTATCTTAGATTCTATTCACATTTTTTTACTTTCTAAATACTTGCTACTTTTTAATCTCCATAATCAAGTACTAGCACAGAAAACTTTATCGCAATTCCCATACATCAAATATCTCTGCCCCTTCACACACACCTCCTCTCCCCCGCAATGCAGACCAATGTAATTCTATTTATTTCTGGTGGCTGCTATAATAAATGACCACATTTAGATGGCATAAGTCTACAGATATTTACTCCCTCAGATCTAGAGGTCAAAAGAATGAAATCAGTGTGTCATCAGTGCATTCTCAGGGAATCTATTTCTTATATCATCTAGCTTCTGCTGGTTGCTGGTATTCCTTAGCTATAGGCACATCACTCCAGTTTTAGTCTTCCTATTGTCATGGGCTTTCCATCTGTCAAATTTCCTCCCGAGTCTCTTATAAAAACACTTGGATCATTGGATTTAAGACTGAACAGGATAATCCAAGATGATCTCTTCTTCTCAAGATCCTGAACTTAATTATACCTTCAAGGTCTCTTCTAAATAAGGTAACATTCACAGATTCTGGGAATTAGAATGTAGACATAGCTTTCAGTAGCTTGTCATTCAACCACTAGAACAATTAAGTGGGGGAAGCAGAAAATGGTGAATTTGATTGGGATTAATAAATCCTGTTGGATAATTAATTATGCAGAGCAGTAATCCTAGTGGCTTAAAGGAAATGGGAAACTTTAAAATGATAGATTTCTTCATTGAGGCATGTTAGAGAAACTGCTTCTTTTTTTGTCTATAAGTAGGATCTTTTTTCAACTTCTTAACCTATGGAAGCTTGATTTAAGCAGGTGATTTTATATATAGATATTATTACTTATTTCTTAAGAGTCTTATAGTAAGGGTTATCCTAATGGTCAGACTCTTTAAACAGTCCATCTCCTGGATGGGATTTAAGGATGCCTTTTAAAGAGATCCATCTTAATAGACATGCTCACTCTGCACATTTGCCCTTCACATTCACCTTCCACCTTCCTTCTGGCAGAAACAGTGATCCAATCAAGTCTCTAAATGAAATGCCATCTTGTGACCATGAGGCTCAGAGCCAAGTGCTGAGGACTTGGAAAAAGGGTCTTTAGAGTAGAGCAAGAAAATGAAGGACACTGAGTCCTTGCTGGTAACAGTGAGGAAATGCTGTTCCAGCTCTAACGTGTATACTTTGTGTTATCTGAGAGAGAAAAAGAAAGCAAACAAAAGCATGTTATTCTAATATGCTTCACAATATGCTGTTTTCATATATAGTTTAGAATTTCTGCTGTTTAGGATTAAGCAGAGGATCAGAAACACGGAAAGTCTTGTACTTTTTTTGGGGGGTGGGGGTAGGGGAGAAGGTCTGGTCGTGGGGCCTGAACTCTGGGCCTGGGCGCTGTCCCTCAGCACTTCAGCTCAAGGCTAGCACTCTACCACTTGAGCCACAGTGCCACTTCCAGCTTTTTTCTTTTTGCTTATGTGGTGCTGAGGAATCAAACCCAGGGCCTCATGTATGCAAGGCAAGCGCTCTACCACTGAGCCACCTTCCCAGGCCCAAGTTTTGTACTTTTTATGTTATTACTACGTATAACAATTACAGGTGATGAATGATATTTATTTCAGATTTCCATCTGTTGAAATTAAAATTCTGTGATGTAACAGTTTGAAATCAGGGAAGATTTTCGGAATAGAGTTTTTAATTTAGAGGTATTGGTATAACAATGGTCAATAAGATTAGGCATAAAAGATGTACTTAGGGAGGGGAATAAAGGAGAAACAAACAAACAAAAAAAAACCAAAGCTGGAACTGGTGGGAGAAAAGAAAAAGAAATTGGCATGGTGACAAGGCTCTACAAAAGGAAAACAAAGAAAGAGTAAAACCCAAAAGAAAATCCAAAAATCTTCCCCAAGCTTTTATTTTCTTTTAAAATACTCTTAATCTTTAATATCTTAGACCAATATTTATTGGATGTCTACAAAACAATTCTTCAGAATCTACTCTTCTGTATGTATTTCCAATTATTTTTAGAGACTTCACTTACTACATTGTTTTGATTATAGTTTGCTGTCAATTTGCAAAATTTCATTATTAATTCTGACCTCTACCTTGTTATTTATGCTCTCTACAAACTTTTTCATTTTTTTTTTTTTTGTTGGTCATGGGCCTTGAACTCTGGGACTGAGCACTGTCCCTCAGCTCTTCAGCTCAAGGCAAGAGCTCTACCCACTTGAGCCACAGCGCCAGTGCAAACTTTTTCTATTATCTGATTACCCCACATTCAAAATGTTCATAACCTTCAGAGTCCAGCATATTCTATTTTCTAATATTCACATTCAATTTTTGTTTTGTCTAAGAATATCTAAAGTTAAACAAATTATTAGAAATTGAAAATCAGATTGTAAAACACGTGCTAGTGGTTTTAGCTTTAAACCTAACTATTTAGAATATAAGGATCACAGTTCAAAGCCAGACCAGGAAGGAAGTTCATGAGATGTATGTTTTTAATTACCATCACCACCACCACCAACAACAACAATGCTGAAAATGGAGCTGTGGCTTTAGTGGTAGAGCATTAACCTGTGCAAAATCTAAGGAACATTGCCCAGACTCTGAGTTCAAGTCCCAGTACCAGAACAACAACAACCAGAATTACATTATAAACTATACTATAAAAATAGAGAATCGCTGACCACTGGTGGCTCACAACTGTAATCGTACTTATTCAAGAGGCTGATATCTGAGGACTGTGGTCCAAAGCCAACCCAGGCAAGAAAGTCCATAGGACTCTTATCTCCAATAAACTACAAAAAGAACCAGAAGTAGAAGTATCGCTCAAATGATAGAGCACTAACCTCAAGCACAAAAGCTCAGGGACAATGCCAGGGCCCTGAGTTCAACCTCCTGGACAATCCTTCTTTTTTGGGGGGTGGGGGAGGTAATTTGTTTTTATTATCGCTATGTAGTTATAAAAGGGTTTTGATTCAACATGTCAATTTATTAGTAAAATGCATCCTGATCAATGTTACTTTTTCCATCATTCTTTCCATCTTCTATCCTATCCCATTTTATCCCCTCAACTAAATAATCTTTTTAATAGGAATTCGCAGTTGACCTGATTTCATCTCACATAGAAAATATCCAGGAAAACAAAAAATATCACTTATTGCTAGCTAAAGCCACTTTGAATATCTTCTGTCCTTCTGAAAATTCAAGACATATCCAAAAGACAAAAAAAGTGACATTTCTTTTTTGGAAAAACATTAGCCAAATTTGAAAAGTAGACAAAATTAAGGCTCCTGTGAATTGTCTTTGTTTACTAGAAAGTATTTATTTTGGAAGAATTTGTTCTGCAATTTGTCCTTCTTGTACAAATGATATTAAACAACCAAAACTTCTAAGGGTTTTGTTGAAATTTCAATGACTCTAAGACATGTAACAGGCATTTGAATAGACTCATGGGACATTTGGTCCAGAATCCTGAAAGGTGCTACCGAGACAGTTCTCACCTGAATTCCCTCATGTGGTGGTCTGAGTCAGCTGCTGCATGGGGCTATAGTCATGGGAAAGTCCAGGTGGCTCACTTGCATCTGCGGCAGTCAAAGCTAGTCAGAGTGCCCACACACAATCCATTAGCACTGCAGTCTCTAGCTACCCAAGCTTCTTACCAGATGTCTGGCTTTCCCTAGAGTGAGCATCCCAAGATCATCAGGCAAAAGTTATATGACCTTTCCAGATTTCACCTTCCAAGTCATCTACCTTCCCTTAGAAGTATTCTTTGGGTTACAATAAATCACTCAAGCCAGTATAGACTTAATTGGAGAATTTTAAGCATCATATTCTTATTCTGATTTTTAAATTCCTGAGTGTATCATTCTAAAAATATGTTTATTTTAGCTTTCTTATTGGGAACTCCTAGAAGTTTTGGCAACCCAATCTACACCATGAGTTGTGTACTAACATCTCTTTTGTTCAATTTGGTTTATAGGAAACTGAGTAATTTCATTCATTTAATATGTAATTATAATGATAAATTTCTTACTGTAAAGAAATAACATAGCCTGTTGAGTTTTGGCTTTCTACCCTTTACCCTTGAACCAAAGTTTTTTAAAAAAAATCATTAGGGTTAAAGCTTTAATTTATTAAGGCAAGAGGCTACCACTAGGGAGAAAAGACTGAAGAAGTAGTGAAGGTCTTGTTCTTTCAAGCTGTGAACAGCAATTACTTTAAGTCTTGTCTCTGCAGGGAGAAAAAAACAAACATGGCTTTCCACAGTTAAAGGGGAATGCATAAAATGAAGCCTTGTTTGCACTGGGGAAAATTTAAAAAACTTTCCTCTGAGTTAGACTTTTCGAAACTTCCCTTTAAAGCAGGTGAAAAGCAAATTTTACACCTTTGGAAATTAATTCATTAAGAATGTTTATTGACTTATTTTATTTCCTTATACCTAGTGGCTTCAGATTTTGACTTTAAAAATATTTTTGAAGATTTAAAAATGGTTTTAGAAAACATTATTGAAGCAAAATTGTATTGCTTTTGTTATAATAATAACCAACTCATATCAAGTAATTTTTTCACAATAAATCTGTCCTGACAATTCTTTTATTTTTAGAGATTTAAATCAGTCCTTATCTTCATAATTATAGTCAAAATCATTTTTCATGCTTGCAAAAGTAACTAATACAAAAATTATTTATCATAGGCCTCCTCTCTTTCAGGAAGCTTTCAGATTCCTATGTATTGTTTCCCAACAAACACAAAATTTACAAGCAATGCCATATTCTGTCTGTCAGGGGTATGTCTCTACTTCTGGAAGCTGCCAGTAGATGTTGAAATTGTTTATTAACATACTAAGTTTATTTCTATTATGAAAAAATGGTTCCAAATTTCTGCTTTTCAAAGCAGTCATATGTGAAAAAATGTTGGGGAATGAAAAGACATCAAAGAGGTAGGAAACAATCTTAGTGTTTAGTATAATTAAATAATAAAACAATACCATGTACGTTTGAACCCCTTCATATATAGAATAACTTATTTTATGAAATGACTTTTAGATGATATTCTGTTACATAAAACAAATAGTGTCCAAATGATAATCTTTAATTACAGTACTTTTGGAACTCATGAAAGCAAAGCACATGTTTACTTATCTAGAAATAAAGACTCTTAGATATATTAATATGCTATCTGTTCCTAAAGGATTAATCCACTGGGGTCAAATATGTTCCTCCACAGGAAAAGCATTCTAGAAAAGAGTTATTGGGACTAATTCATGTAAGTAATAACTGAGAGCCTGAGCTAAATTGGAGTGAAGAACAGTGTTATAGTTAAAAGTTATCAATATTGCTTTGCAAGTTTCCTTTTTAAAAATTCTGACTTTGAAGTTCAATATGACCAGCTCATAATCTGCATAAATAATACTGCATTCATGCCCAAGACAAAAATGTGTCACAAAAGCTGTCTCTGCAGATATGACTCCTTTATATTGGTAAAACTACCCTTTTATTTATTTTTTGAGCTTGACAGCACTCATTACGTAGAGCAACTATCCATAGTAGAAGCACACAGCAATTTCTCATCCTGCATATTTTCTACATATGAAGCTGGGCTTCAGAAAATATATCCAATGATTCTTGATTCATCAGTTTCTTTATTCATCCATGCATTTAAAAATATTATTTTCCTTTTCTTGTTTTTGTTGGTCATGGGGGCTGAACTCTGGGCCTGGGCACTGTCCCTCAGCTCTTCAGGTCAAAGCTAGCACTCTACCACTTGAGCCACCTCACCACTTCCAGCTTTTTTCCACTTATGTGGTGCTGAGGAATCGAACCCAGGGCCTCATGCATGCAAGGCAAGCACTCTACCACTGAGCCAACTTATTATTTTCATTGTATATAAGTAGGTCTACAAAGGGGTTAAAATTCAACATGTCAGTTTATAAGTATAATGTATCTTGATCAATATCATCCCATTCATCATTCTTCCCCGTCTCTTCAACATTCCCTTAACTTTTTTATAGTTTTGTCGCATATACACTGTATATTGACTGCATTCTTCCCTTTCCTCTCTTTATTTTTCTACCTTCTTCTCCTAGTCACCTTCTCCTGCCTCCCAACTCACATACCTTAAGTACCAGATTTCTGTATTCATTTTTTTAGACTGTAAGTTCATTGTTCAAAGGAGATATACCATTTGAATTCTTCCCTGAAAAATGTCACAGTTCAGTTAATATGACTGTGTATATGTGAGTAAGTCACATTTGAACCATGGTGCTACTTCTGTTTTCTGGTAGTTAATTGGAGATAAAAGTCTCAACAGACTTTTCTGCCCAGCCTGGCTTTGAACCATGATCCTTAGATCTCAGCCTCTTGAACAGCTAGTATTACAGGTGTAAGCCACTGGCACCCAACTTTATCTTGAATTTGAATGGAGAGTTATGTAGAAAATTTTTCAATTCTATTAAATAATGAAATTTATATAACCTATAATTCTCAAAAACTTGAGGGAATATACTAGAAGGAAATGTTCCTTTGTCTTTAGTTTCCTGAGCTGAAAAGCTTATAAAGTACTTTTTATTTTGGCAAGGAATTTCCCATATTGCTTTTCTTACTTCATTTTTAACATTGGCCTTTAAATTTCCAAAGTAGAGTCCTTACTGATTGAAGTATTTGGTATTTTTTTTTCCTCAGAATTTCTCTTCCTGGTATTACTTCTCCTAATTAAAAAAAAAGAATAAATGAAAACTGTTTTACTCAAGGAACTAGGAATTTCATCTTTTAACTGTAATTTTTTCATTTTTATTTACTTTTAATGCTTAATTATATTTTTATTATTTTTAAGTAGTTGTACCAAGGGGTTACCAAATCAGTTTACAAGCAGAGTGGTGGATGTCCTCCCTTTCATTATTCTCTCCCATCCCTCCTAACTCAACCTCTCCCTTAACTTTAGTTTTTGAAAAAGAATTTTTAATTATCTTAATTATTTTGAGAAATTTGACCTGGAAAACTCAGAGATTTTTTGATGTTTTTTTCCTCCACATTTTGATTACATTTAAAGCCTCATTGATTCCAGGATAATCTTGCATTTGCTAAATTATGTTAGACTACTAAAAGCCTTGTTACCATAATTGTATTACATGTAAATTTCCTTTTCCTTTGACCTGTTTAAGAGAGGACCTTGTCTCCAGTTGCCAGTGATAATAATGAAAGTTTGGGAATGCTGGCATGTCCCCTCACATCATCCCTGAGCCATTTACACAGATACTCATTACAGAAAGATTGCTCCAATAAAGAAGAGCACCACTACATTCTGGTTTTCTTTTTCCTCATTTCGGTCTTCCTTGAATCCTAGAAATTTCTGGGTTTTGTTTAATATGCATATAATAGGAATAGTATAAAAAGAACAAAAAGATTCCAAAGAGCAGGATAAATTTGCCATAAATGGGCAAATTTATATGAACCAAATCCTAGTGGGGATTCCTTTAGCTGTATGTCATCTTAGTTTTTATGGGAATTAGCATAACTTAGAGGATTATGTTCAGGTTGACTGACAGTCATTGTGCCTGTGCTTGAATATCTCTGACAGATCATCACAGCAGAGCATGATATAATGGAAGGAACCCATCACCTGAGAGTCAGAAGGCCTTTGTTCCATCATGGAACTGACATAAACTTTCTACAAAACTTAAGGCATTACTTTATCTCCCTGTGCCTCAGTGTCTATGAAATACGGTCCACTAGATAAGTCTGATGATTCAGTCCCTTCATTCTCCACATGCAATTCTTGTTTAAATATATGTTCCATTTAACATAAAACTTTAATTACTTTTTTCCACAAGTTTGGTGGTAAAATCATAATAGCTTATCATTTAAGTCACATATCCACCATTAAGTTAAGGAAGTGTAAAGAGGCCTTATTTGAAATTTGCAATATGCAGAATATTTATTCTGGAATTCGTTATTTGATGTCAAGCTATACTGTATATAGGTTGTTGTTACAAATCTTACTTAGCACGGTTTTATTCTCAGAAACATAATTTATACAGAAGCAGACAACAAGAGAAAAGCAGCACATCTAAAGTAGGTATGATATATTTATATTAACCTTAATTTGTATCAAAACTGGACATATCCACCATTAAGTTAAGGAAGTGTAAAGAGGCCTTATTTGAAATTTGCAATATGCAGAATATTTATTCTGGAATTCGTTATTTGATGTCAAGCTATACTGTATATAGGTTGTTGTTACAAATCTTACTTAGCACGGTTTTATTCTCAGAAACATAATTTATACAGAAGCAGACAACAAGAGAAAAGCAACACATCTAAAGTAGGTATGATATATTTATATTAACCTTAATTTGTATCAAAACTGGACTGGTGGCCTATACTTGAAGTAATGAAATAGAAGGGACTATCCCCTGCATATCTTAGCAAAGCACAGCCTATCTCCTCTCTATAATAATGGATGACACAGAATTAACTCTGGACATTAATAACATTAATGCTTCTGCACTTCTAAACTCTGAAAGATGGGAGGATATTTTTGGTTCTTGTTGCTTATCTCACAACACTAAATCTAACTTAAATATTACTAAAGACCATATTATTAAGTGAAAAGCAATAAGCACATTTCTACAGGTTATTTACTTAACTTAAAATGTTTCCCTCTGCTATTCATATAGAATAGAATTTTAGGAGATATAATATATTTTTTAATCTTAAAAATTAAATTGACTTAGCAACTCATTTACCAGACATGGTTATGAAAAAACAAGAGTTCTTTTTTTTTCTTTTTAAAATGTTGAGATGTATTTTATTCCCAAGAAAGTATAATCATATTACATTTATTTTTCATCTATAAAAGACAAATGTAGGCCTGTTATTATTTCACCATTATCCATTCATTATTTCATTTTGTCTTCTTGTTCTTTCATTTCTGCTTCTGGATGTATATGTGATTCTGAATATATACACTACACATAATCAATATATACACTTTGTTTAATATTATGCTATTTCCCAGTAGAGTCATGTGTCACTTAACAATGGACTCTTATTCTAAGAAATGTATGCACATTTTGTCATTGTGTATGAATCACAAGTTCATTTACACACACTAAGATGGCTACAATGTCACAAGCCTATTTATGACTATATGACTATCAAGCAGTCTGTCACTGACCAAAACAAGCAGGATATATATCAAGACTGTATTAAAAAATGCTTACTATAAACATAGTATGGATTTTTGGTATTTTAGGGGGCGGGCAGTCTGTGTGTATGTGTGTGTGTGTGTGTGTGTGTGTGTGTGTGTGTGTGTGTGTGTGTGTGTGTAAATGTGCTTAATTGGAGATAAAAGTCTCACAAACTTTCCTGCCTGAACCCTCAGATCTCAACCTCCTGAGTAGCTAGGATTACAGGCCTGGCTATAAACAGTTTTAAACACCTATGACATAGTCTATCTATCTCAAGAGAAATTAATGATCTTTTTAATAACTAGGAATAAAAGTGATATAATTAAAAGAGTTTCAAAAAAGTTTCTCCGTTATTGAGATAGAATATTATTTAATAAACACATGTAAGATGCAAAAATATTAATCTGTACATCACCTATACAATAAAAATATTAAGATACAATTGTCAGATGCCAAATAAGACCAAAGAAAAACTTACAATCTAATACATCATCATGGAAAACTGTAAGGGGCTCGCATGACATAATACAACAACCGGAGTTACTTCAACAACCAGTATCTTAGGGTTCTGGTAGGTAGAAGTCTGAAATTTGGATGTTGGCAGGGTCATGCTTGCTCTAAAATCACAGAAGATAATCCTTTTCTGTACCTCATGATTCAGGAATTCACACTATCTTGGTCATTCCTTTCCTTGTGATGCATCCCACCATTTTCTGCCTCTGTCATCATTGGACAATTTTCCCCTTATGTGTATTCCCTTTTTTCCCAGAACCATTCATGTTAGGTTAGGGATCCATGTCAGTAGAATCCAGTCTTAACATGAATCAGTAACTACCGTCTTTCCAAATAAGATTATCGTCTTAGCTGCTAGGTTTAAGAGTTCACCATATCCTTTTGAGCTTAAGCTACACTTCATAGAACATTGAACACACTATTTCTTCTTCTTCTGTATGTGCTCATACTATTTCCCTTCTCTTGGAAATCTTTTGCATTTTCTTCATACTTCCATGACTTTCTTCCTCAGGAGTCAAATCCATGTACCTTCCTCAATGAAAACTAAGTTTGCTTTTCATTAAATACCTAAAAAACCTAAGTACAGAGTGCATTATATGGGTTATGCCTTCAGCACACAGAGCTGTTTTTTTCAAATTCTCATAGTATTAGCTTTTATTTCAATTCTTACTTTTATGTAGTGTTAGTTATTTTTATGTCACATCTCAGCTTACAAATTACATTGTAGGCTTTGCATTGGAAGACAGTAACGATAGTTTCTGTATCTCCCAGTGTACATTTGCATAAACTATATGATTATTAAATAAGTGAATTAACAAAAGAATAAAGGGATGAAAGAAACTTCCCATGCATGACTGCACTTCAGGTGTCCTTGAGTTATTGCTGACTGAAAGACTTGTCTTTTCTACAAATCCTGTCTAATTTTATTTTTAATTTCTTCCTTTATTCACATTCAAACACGTCTGAGGATCTTTCATCTTTTAATATTTTATAAGACCTTTGGATATCTACCTCACATATCTTTCTATCACATTATTCTTCCAACCAGTAGTTCAAAGGCAAATTGTTATTTCCTTTCATTCTTCTCATTAATTCTTTAAACTGAAAATTATTATTATTATTATTATTAGCTATCGAAGTTAAAACTCCAAACACTATGCCATTATGTGCTTGCTCTGATTTACTTTTCTTTATTTCATTATGTATTTTTATTTACTTTTTAATGTCCTCAACAAAAATACATGCATTACCAATTCAGGACTTTTTCTTTTTTTATTATACAGTGGGAGCAAAACTAGTGAATAAATATTACCGGACAATTAAGTGAATAAAATTTTCCTCTTAAACTGTAAAACTGAGGGAAGGGAATTAATTTTTAATCCTATATTTAGTAACCTGACATGTAGGAATATAAAGCAACATATGAATTGAATAAATGAATACATCATTAAGAACATCTAGCCTATATGAAATTTCAATTTAAAATATTTATATATAACAAATAGTAGGAAAGATGAACTGAAATGACTTTCCCTTCAGTAGGAAATTTATATAAATTTGAAATTTCATTTAAGAATATAAAATTTCCTCCTGACTTAATTATGACTTAGTTACATGAATAATTAAGTTTTCTCTTTATTTGTTCCTTAAGATGTCTATAAGTTTTGTTCAATAAACTAGGAAATAGTGGTTTGTCTACTTAAAGTTCTTTTAAACTATGGAATATTTTGCTACCTTTGTATATATAAAAGCCTTGAGTAAAATGTGCAATTGCTTCTGAAAACAACTTTTGGACACAGTGTATTGTCAAGCTCACATTGTGAACTGTTAAGCTTTATCACTGGTGGTCAAATCTCAAAGGCAATAAACTCACCTGTGTGTTCTCCTGCCTCCTTATCTTTATCTGTGCCCTGAGGAAGAAATGGTTGCTATCCTTCAGGGATCCAATCTAGAATGATAAATGAAAGGAAATAAGACATAATAAACACCTTAGAAAAAAATCAAGTCCACTGGAGCTGCTGTTATAAAAAAATAACTGCAGGCTTCCTAATTGCTTTACAACTTCAGGGACACCTGCCAATTATAATTAAAGAATCAAAGACTAAATATTCCATAAATCTTATTAAGGTACCACGGAAAACATAAGTCAGCAGGAAATATGTTACAGTCTTTCCCAAGAGTTCAATGAAATTCCTCTGTCTGGGCCACTTAATATTATGTACAAGCCATAAATCCATAACAAGTATATTACCTGGCGTAAAAGGCAGTATCTCTTTGTCAACATATATTTTAATTCATGGTGTCAGAGATACACAATATTGTAGCATGAATTATTATCAGATAAAAACTAAACTTTGTAATTTCACATTGCTATACCACCCAGTGTGGTTTCCTGTGAAATATATTCTTTGGAGAGAAATCTGTCTTTGATAATTTATATCAAAAAAAGGGAAAAAAGAGGAAGGGACTCAGATAATCATATTAATAAGGTAGATATTCATTTTGTGGTTATTGCTCTGAGAAGTTTATGATTTCTGAGTGCATCCCTGTATTGTCTCAGCATTTCCACAGTCCCCAACCCTAAGCACACACACTGAGGTCTTTTGTCTACAGAGTCTGCTCCTTGCTCCATTTGCAGAACTTGCTTCATTTCCACCCTAGGATGTTTGGTTGCAGTAGTCTTGACTCATGATGAGTTAATAGGACTTCATATCCATGAACAAATGGGGAAAAAAGCCTTCTTAGCCTGACATTCTTCTCATCTAAAGCCTTTGAATTTGCTGCTCATCTCCTTCTAATCTCTTTCCTGGCATCTTAATATCTGTCAATATCTTAAGTTTCTTTTTCTTGAGACCTTTACAGTAGACTATGTGCTATTCATATATGCTCTTTTTCACCACCACCCGTAGTTAATTCTCCATCACATTATTGTGCAATTCACTGCCTGATATTATATAATTTATTTGTCTTCTTTTTGGGGGAGGCGTCCAGCCATGGGGCCTGAACTCTGGGCCTGGGCACTGTCCCTCAGCTCTTCAGCTCAAGGCTAGTGCTCTACCACTTGAGCCACAGCGCTGCTTCCGGCTTTTTCTGCTTATTTGGTGCTGAGGAATCAAACCCAGGGCCTCAGGCATGCAAGGCAAGCGCTCTACCACTGAGCCACCTTCCCAGCCCTTCTTTGTTTTCTTATCATTACATTGTTTATTTACTGATTGTATTTCCCCCCATTATCTGAATCAGTGCTTCCTAACTGAGGACAATTGGGTCTCCAGTAGACATTTGCCAATGTCTGGAATTAGTATCTGACAGTCAGGATTTGGTTAAGTGAAAGTAAAACCCAGTTGGTAGAAGGCAAAGATGCTACTAAATATACTACAAATGGCAAGATGTCCCTCTCACCTAAAAGATATTTCACTCATAGGTAAAGAATGGCAAAGATAGAGAATCTGATACAAACCCATTTTAAAAATAACATTAACACTGTTTAGCTATTTGTCCAAGGGCTAGAAGATTATCTAAAATATGGTAGCCTCTTCAGAATACCTGTTGAACAAATATAATCATAAGAAAATTGAGATGAGTCAGCAAGACATGAAGACAATTCTCAGCAACGCTGTATATGTGAATTTCCTGCCTCTTTTGCACTCTTGCCTTCCACTTGTATTGTACACCTCCAGCACATGTGTTCATAACTGAAAGTAGGATGGACTTATCACTTTCTTCCTGCTTGAAACTACACTAATGTTTAAGATACAGGAAACTGTATACTCATACGTTTTTCCCACTAAAATAGCTTATATTTTTATTCAACTTTTATTTTTATGATGAATATCGAATGCATTGCCCCTACCTAGTAACATGTAAATCACATAATTTCCATCCTTCTTGACAAGTACAAGTTCTCTCTTAACCATTCCCTGGCGTACCTCTTTCTTTCTTTCTATTCTTTCTTTCTTTCTATTCTTTCTTTCTTTCTTTCTTTCTTTCTTCCTTCTTTCCTTCCTTCCTTCCTTCCTTCCTTCCTTCCTTCCTTCCTTCCTTCCTTCCTTCCCTTTTTTTTCTTTCTTTCTTTCAATAGTCAGGATGAGTGCAACTAAAATCCAGTTGGTAGGAGGTAAAAATGATGCTGAATATCCTACAAATGGTAAGATAGGCCTCCCAACTAAGAGATGTCTCTAGAGATCAGTAATTACCATGTAGCTCAAGTTGGCTTGACACTTAGGAGACTTCTGTCTCAGCTTTCCATGTGTTTGCAAGTGTTTACCAACTTGATCCATCATGCCCTGCACATCATTCTTGTAATTTTTTTTCTAAGAGCAACACAGAAAATGTAGCTATACTAAAAATTTCCACATCATATTCTAAACATGTATAAGATGATGCTGTGTTTATGGATCTTATTTCTGTAATCTATTTTCCTTTAGTGAATAATCACCTGTCAATTTATTTAATCCCATTGGGTGTTTAATCTTCCCAGAAATTTATATCAACCACATACATAAAGACTAGCTGTGACTTTGGTATAATAAATCAGCAAATTATTTTCAATTTACGCTATCATCTGCTACCATTGGAAACTGCTTAGGACAAATAAAAAACAGCAATTCATTATTTATTTAATCTAACTGGGTTAAAATGCACAAACCTATATATATTTGTATGATATTAAAATAATTTATTCCAAGTAAAAATTTTAGATAAATATGTAGAAAACATGAAAATGTTGTATTTTGTGTAATAGATTTGGAAGTATAAGTTAAATTATCTACTATGTGATAAATGTTTGTTTCTGTGTTCCTAAATACTTTTCAGAAAAAGAATATATTATTTTGCAATATTTAAGCATGCATTTCTGTTTTCGCCAGTCCTGAAGCTCGAACTCAGGGTCTGGGTGCTAGCCCTGAGATTCTTTTTACTCAAAGCTAGTGCCCTACCATTTGAGTGGGAGCTTCACTTCTGGATTTTTTTTTTTTCTAATTTAGTGGAGATAAGTGTCTCACAGACTTTTCTTTTCAGCTGGCTTTGAATAATGATCTTCAGATCTCAGTCTCCTGAGAGGATAGCTAGGATTACAGGCATAAGGCACTGCTGCCCCAACAGGTGAGTATAACTTTTATATTCAGCTATTGCATGGCTTAAAGCAATGCAGTCTTTACATTTACTTATGTCTTTATTAAATAAATTATATTACAATATTTTGGTGAAAGAATTATTAAGGTGTGACCATTACAATATATTTTGTAATCTTAAGAAGTATGGTAGACCTGAAACAGAGAGCTGTATACACTGCAAAAGTCTTGTCTTACTAAGTCATAGATCAGTTTAATACACTTGTCATTTTGACATCATTTTTGATTGACCACTGAAATCTCTGGCATATTTGCAGACACATCCCCAGTTGTTTTCTGCTAGTAGACTAGATTTTAACATTGGCCAGAATTCCCTGGGACTTAATTTCTGACGGATTCAGTCACTTCATATTTGTTTTTTATTAAGTGATAAAAGCTAAACATGGAAGTATTGTAAATGATATGAGTAGTTTTTTTTTCTCCTACATGTTTTGAAAAAGTTGTTCTAAAACTCAAGAGAGGAGTTGCAGGCATTCAATGTGATGTTGCTGTTATATATAGCCTCCTGAAGCAGTTTTTTGAAAGTGTAAATATTATTTAGAAAAATAACTTTCAGTAGTTTTGCTTGATAGGTAGAGTATAAGAAAAGGTAGAGTATAAGAAAAGCCTTCAAAGGATGTATGGACAACAAGCAGAAATATCCAAACGTTAAGAAATCAATAACTATCAGAAAACATCTTGAAGGCATTTTGAATCAAATGTAGCAGATGTGCCCCCTCCTTTTTAAAACTAATAACATCATAGATAACCAAAACAACATTATCCCAGGATTCCTACTTTATGAACAAGTACACTTCAAAAACTTGTCAGTGACACATACAAAGTATTTTAGTCACAAATATAGGAATTTACTAAAAGAAATAATTGTGTTTTAAAATGTGTTGGAAACAATGTAGACTGTGCACATTATCAGTTTTAGTTTATACTAGGTGATGAAAAAATTGAGTTACTTAGTAATATCAGTGTCCATTAACTTGATCTACCACAAAAACATTCTTCTGTGTCTCTTTACTATTTGTACCAGAAGAATAAATTGTCACAATGGTGAGTTTTGCTTTGATTCAAAAGGTAAATTGTAAAATTTGTCCTCCAAACTAACATTTTTATTACTAGCTACAACATGCTTTTTACATGACATGCATTTTAATTAAGCAAAGGCTGCTCTAACAAACTTTAAAAGAAAAATCAATGAAGTTCCATGGACATGCAAATCAAGCAGTCCAAGATGGAAAAAGGTCAAGAACTCTCTGGTGACTGGAGAGAGAAGAGGATGGGATTAGAGAAAGAAAGCCATGGCTCTTTCAAGAAAGAGCTTGAACAAATTCAAGATAGGACAACCTAACAAAATAGCTTCTTCTGTTTTCTAAAACACTCAAAGGGAATAAAGCAAAGGAAGATTTTTTCAAAGATTCTTTGGTTCCATGTGGTCACCATCCTCAAACCTTATTCCATCCAAGATGAGCTAATGAGCCTGGGCTCATGAGATTACATGGTAAATTGAGCCATAGCTGCTTAACTCAGTAGAAAAGAGTAGTTTTATGGCATGATATCACCAGGCTGTTATGGTGAGCTTTATGAGATCTCACATGGTGATTTACAATTACCGTGTGTCACCAATGTGGCACTACGGTTGCATTGTTTTGGCTATTAAAGTAACTGCCTCCTGAGCCAATTTGCGATCAAGAGAATTCACAAAGTGGCAGTGCTTTGTACTGTAAAAATAGATGCTAGAGATAATTGGGCAAGGTGGTGTCATGTCACTGGTGTGCAGTTCATTAATTAACTGCTTGAAACTACTATAAAATAATAGCCATGTCATCAGGATGAAAGTCCAAGAGTGCAAAGGAAATAAAACTTCATAAGAAGGCAGACAGAAGTAGCTGTTAGGAAGAACACTGAAATGTTTTCTTCCCTTTTTAGTACCCATCTTATTTCCCTGTAGTTACAAACCTGCACTTCAACTTTCTTATTATTACTTGTTAGTGTTTATTGGGTGGTAGATGATGCATGCAATTTATGTTCCCCTCTGATCTGTGGCTGCTGATGGATTGTTTACTAAAAGAGCTCAGGGATCATTGCCACAGACTGAGCAATATCCTGCAATTTTCCTCCCACAGTTCAAAAACAAGGTTCATCTTAAAGACATTCACAAACGTGTCACTAATGGGATTTCTCATTTCAGCAACAACCACATCTTTAACAGGTCCAGACCTGAGTCAGGAAACCAACTCACATAAGGAGAGTAACTTTAGCAATAGGAAAGGCTTGTGGAAACATAATGTCACATTTTTCAAATTGTATTACTTGCAAGTTTATTACTGTTCCTTCATCGTCAAGTTGGTTAATTGGCAACTGCACACAAAAAATGTTTAAGTGGAAACTGCATAATGAAATAGGAGCAGAACAGTGAAAGACGCTGAAATTGTAACTCTGCATTCCATACCAGTAACTATTTTTATCTTGCCTTCTGGTTACCAGTTCCACACTGTGACCTTAAACCTGAAGCTGTGAGGTGTTCTTAACAATTGGAAAAGAAGATTTGGGAAACTTGGTTGACAATGCCTCTGGCTAAGAGAATATGCAATACCACTCTATACTACACAACTCCTAAAAATTATAGAAGTGAGTCCTTAATAATATTGTCTATTTCTCCATGAGGATTTCTTCTCTGTGGCAATATTGAAAAAAACTAGGTCACCTCATAATCATAATTTTCTCAGAATTATGGTGTCCTTGAGTACATTTGATCTTCCTTAAGTTGAGCGTTTAGCTAAGGAGGACGGCTGAAAGAAGCAACCCATCACACTTATCACTCCAGGTAAAGGAGAGGGTGCTGGCATCAGGGCCTCCCAGGTGCTGCCACTGATTGTTCAAGGCTTTGGCTGATGAAATATATTCTGTCAGGCTTATCCCATACCTGACATTTCTCATATTTGATCTGTTAATGGTTATTGCCCACTCTGCTGGTTTCAAAGGTCAGATTCATAAAAAGGTTATATCTCTACCAATTGAACCTTTCTTTAGAAACTTTGTTCAAATATGTGTTGTAAGCCATAGTGACAAGTGCCTGCTCCTTACCCGGAGCAAGCAGGTATGATGGCTCTTCCCCAAAGGATCATCTGTTTCCTTGTATTTTGACGAAGACAGAAACCTTTCTAGAAGTCTTAACAGTTAAAAAAATCCAAAGATAGAGGATAAATCAGAATGAATCTGTTTGAAATTGCTTATTACGTGTATGGAAATAAAACAATAAAACCTGTTAAAACCGTTTTAGAAGTGGAGTCAAGAGTGAGGAAGAATATTTGAAGGGATACATACATCTGGCTACAGTGTATGCATGCACAGAAATGTCAAAATATAACTTTTCTCGCATAAATAATTTTTCTTAAATGTTTAACTGTAGGTGATTTACATATATTATTAGCAGATGTAACTAAGGTTGAGCATAACAACATGGATAGATATTGATTATAGATATACTAATCTGAAACCATGTGTTTATTAATAATAAAAATCCAAAGCAAACTAAGTTGTCAAGAGAGGAATTTATTAGTCCAGAGTACAAGAACCAATATAACAGTCAGATGACAGAAAAGATGTAACTAAAGTGAAAAGAGTGAATTCATCCATGAATTCTCATTTCTCAGTTTCCAAGTATCTGCCTTGTTGTCTCAGATCACCTCCTCCAAGAGGTGTTTATTTTCATTATTGGAAGAGAAATAGCTGTCTTCCTTGCTTTAAAAGACTAGAAATACTGACATAAAGTGTCTGGCTCAAAAACACATGGTTTTCTTCCCGATTAAAAGCTTAAAATATTATTTACTTATGTATTCATCAGCTCAAATAGTAGAGAACTGAAATTCTGAAACCATGTTTGAAACTTAAAAGTTCATTAAATTTAATAGTCATTTCCCAGTATAATTCTGAATTCTACCTGGCACACTGGTCTAGATGTTGTAAGTTCAGAAGTAGATAACAAAATAAGTACCCTCGTTTTGTACTCTGTATTATAAATGAAAAACTACTCAAGGGGTTACCAGGGGTAGACAAAAAAATTAGAAAGTTGTTTTGGTCAGTAACATAATGCAGTTACAATTTGAATATGAGCAACACCCAAAAATTATACATTACCAATTTAATTCTTTATAGAGAATTAGGAGAGCAGAATTCAATTTAGGTAGCATAGATGCCCAGTTTGTCCTTTATATCTTCTCTGGGCTACCCTAGTGCTAATCAGAAGTTCAGACTAAGACACTTGCACTATGGTAGACCCTTATCTGCCATATACACACAGGTACTTAAGCATGCATGCAAGCATTCTCACACCATGTGAGCTCCTTTAAACTTTAAGGGGCAGCAGAACAAACAGCAGAGACTATGTATAACTTTATCTTGTGTATGTGCTGTGTGACTTTGTTTTTGGGTGTATTGTTTTTGTTTTACCACTTCCCTGGAACTACCATCACATATGGTATAACATGTGAGCCAAAATTTCCATCTCTGCTTGAAAATTTATGAATGTTTTAGGAAATTATTTGCAGCCAAATAATCACTACTGAGAAAAACATCATAATCCTACACATTTGGTACATATGAATTGATTGATATAAAATGGATGTTTTCTTTACAACCATGTTTTCATAATTAAATCAGTGGGCCAAAAGCCTAAAACATTGAGTACTAAACTTGTACTGCACACATACCTTTATACATACTAGGAAAAAATAAATTAAGAATAAGATATAAAAATAATGGAAAAAAAGTGTACACCAAAGGGCATAAATAGCAAGTGTACTAAATCAAGCAAGCTACCACAACTAAAACTGGAGCTAAACAAAAACTTAAATTTGGTTTTTCCCTCCTTCTCCTCTTTCTTCTATTTCTCTTTCTCCTTCCTCTTCTTCTTCCCCTTCCCTTCCTCCATTGAAATTCTTCCTCCTCATTTATTATTACCACCATGCACTTTATCCTTAGTTTTGTTATGTCTCATTGAATAAATTTTACTAAGTATGCTTGTCAAACAACTAAATAACCAATTAAGCTGGACCATCATTGGTTCACCTAATCTAGGACAAGATGCAACTTACTCATTAAAGTGAAAGGTAAAGAAAACTATTTTTTCAATAATGTAAAAAACAAGTTGAAAAGTAAAGATGGGTTAGCAGAAGGAAAAAATAAGAAGAAAGCATAGAATGGAGTTAGAGGGAGAGTACACAAAAATAATCTAATTTTGTTTCTGTAGAAGGTCAACCACAATACTCCATGAAATAATATACCTATGAAGCAGAAGCACTGAAGTAATTTTTTACAAGTTGTATAGTTCATTTTCAACATAGTGTCAAGTGAATATCACTGCTGTATTAGTTCATGCTTCAGCTCACCATTTCAGTGCCCCCCTCCCTTATCCTCCCGAAAACATAAAATTACATACGGGACTAAAGTACAGATACCAAAAACAGTGACAAAGTAGGAGGAAAAAGTAAAATACCAAAAATTCCATTTCTTGGAGTTAGTTTTAATAAATATCATTTTATAATCAGATACACATAGCAACAGAGCCTTTATGAAGTTCTCCTAAGAATATGTTCAATGGATGGATGCATCAAGAAAAGGTTGTATATATACACAATAGAATTCTACACTTCCATCAGAAAGAATATTGCGCCATTCAGACAAAAATGGAAAGACGATGTAGATTTTTAACTTTCTGCTTTAAAAAATTCCAAAAAGTTGAGAGATTTTTTTGGTGATAATATGTCAGTGTGCTCTTAAATCCTGGCCTAATAGAAGTGACTGAGAAATCCTATCAAATTATTAAGTAGAGAAAGAGTAATGGGTCAGAAAAGTATGTCAGGAAGTTACAATTTCTACCAAAATAATGATATTTTATTCCTTAAATAGAGATCTACTTTTTTTAAAAAATCCAATACTAGATTATGTCTAATTTTCTTGTATCCTAAAACTGTCTCTGAATTCTACTTCCAGAAATTTCTCTCCTACATTCATCTAAGTTTTTATCAAATTCATCTTTGAAGTCATTGCTTTCAGCAGGACAGTCCTTTCCTGCCTGAATTCTTGCCATAAACTACCAACTAGACTCATTATCTTAAGTGTCCTAACTCCCTTCCCTTTCTATTTCTTAAGCCTTTAAACTATGGACATAATGCATCTTATGATTTTATGATTGATTGATTATGCTAGAGATTGAGTTTAGCACTTTGTGCATGCTAAGCACATGGTTTATTACTAAGCTATACCTCAAACATGTTTTTAAACACGAAATTATAGTTTATGTATAGTATATGTAGGATAAAATTCACATTGATTGACACTTAAGGAGAGTCACAAACCTATTTTGCTAAGCCTTGTGACCTCTAATCCCAAAACTCTGGAGACTGAATAAGAGGATGGTTATGATGAATCAGTTTGAGCTACAGAGTAAATTCAAGATAAGTTTGGGTCACACAGAGAGTTGAAGGTTGGCCTAGACTTGACTATATAATAACAACTTGTCTCAAAAAAAGTAAAAATAAACTAAACAACCTGATTCACATGAAGCATGTTATCTCTAGACAAAAAAGAAAAAAAATGAAAACAAAAAACCTGTTAGAATCTGTGGGTACAAATAAGAAAAGACTACATGGAGAAAAAGAGGATATAGAGGTAGAAAATCAACAAAATTAAGATAATTTCTAAAACTAATTATAGTAGGTACAAAGAGAAAAGCATCACTTAATATATTTTTGAACAAAGCTAAGCCCAAGTGCCTTTGCTTATTATATATTCATCCAATAAATATTTATTGAGTTCTTATTATGTGCCAGGTATTGAGTTGAGAAGTGGGAAACATATTCACAAACTTTGGTAAGTGAATGAATGAGTGAGTAAATTATTGGTCAACTTCCAACATTGCCACATTTCATTGATGAATCCACAGGAAGTTCACAGAAGGCTATGGTGCCACTGTGATGTATCACCAAAGTCCCTTCCAAGACGTAAGTAGGTATCTGTCGGCTGCCTATCATCCCAGAGGCAGAAAGGCCTGCATCGTGGGTCTCTAGGCAACTGCCTTGTCTAATGAGCATTGTCTCATTCAATGTGATACCTTCTTTCCCAGGAAGCCATATCCGGTGATTAATCATTGCTCTCAGCTAAAGGCTCATTACCCTTGACCCAATTAAGTCGCCATCTTAACTACTCCATGGTTCACCCAGTCAGCTGAGGTCTTGGCTGCTGCAAACCAGCTTCTCTCCATGCCCAGGTCTGCTTCTTTTACTTTCTTTGCATAGTGATGATTGTAAGAACCCTAACAAACCTGAAAAATCAGAACTTGCTTCTCAGGGAGGCAACTATGACATACGCACACTTATTTGTTTTCTCTCAATTACCAACTTGGGATTTATCATTCAACATGCACATCAAATATCACAATGAATTCTTTAAGAAAAGCTCTCAATTAGCCCAACTAATACTATCCTCAAAGGGCTAGAAGAGATAATTATGTGAGTTCAGTAACAGATATCCAGAGTTATTCTAGTTCATTATCCAACCCCTGTTTTTTGTATAGGTAAGGACACCATAGCTGAGATTCATTGTGGCATTCTGAAAGTAGCCAGTGAGATTTAAATAAAGAAATAAAGTCATAATTGTTTATGTCTTCCTTTATACTCAGATTGTTGATTAGTAAGTGGGTGTTATTAGCAAAATATAAATCTCTGGAAGTACAGCAAGTGTGAAATTCCAATTGAATTATAAAATGCACACAAACATTTTTGCTCATTCTAAATTATGGAGGATACCATAAATCTACAATAATTGGAATATTTAGAATGCAAAATAGCTATGTGTATGTGTTATGTTTATTAATATGTATGTAGCACCATGCAAAATATCTACAGTAATACTCATTGGGAAGCATCTTGTCTTTCTCAAAACAATATTGTAGCATTGAAAACTATAGTACGGAAATATCACAAAGTTAAGAACACATATGATAAAATTTTATGAAAGAATTAAGGGATATTTATATTTTTCTCTGGTGTTCTGATTTTGTTTACCTCACTTCTTCAGTAGTACTAGGATTTGAAATCAGAGCCTCAAGCATTCTACCACTTAAGGTACACATATGACCTATTTTCCCTTTGTTTATTTGTTCAAACAGGGCCTCATACTTCAGCCAGGGGCATAGGATGTTATCCTCTTACTTTCTCTTCAAGAATACCTGGTACCACAGTTGTGAATCACCATGCTTAGATTGTTTTGGAGATAGTGTCTCATAAACATTTTTTTCCCTGTGTTAGCATAGTCTCCCCATCTCTACCTCTCAAGTACCTAGGATTAGAGTGTAGAGACCAGGCCTATCCCATTGTCTCACTGTGTAGTTCAGGCTGGCTGTGAATTTGAGATCCTCCTTCCTCTGCCACATGTGTGTGAGATTACAGAAGTATACATCCACATTTGGCTTCATAAGAGTACATGAATTTTTACAAAGAACAATTCCAATTCATAGTTTACCACTTCGCCTACAAGGACATTTACCAGTTACTTTTGCTACAATCTCATATAAACCAACCTGTTGTTTTCATCATTATACCAGACTCAAACAAGCAAATTTCTAATAGTACTATATCTTTTCTTTTGGTGAACACATTATAAAACTGAAAAAATGCTAAAATTTGCTTCCTTGAGGTTACCTAAAATTTTTGTTGCTAAGTTGTTCTAAAATGCTCAAAAATATAGTTTTTGTGATACTTTAGGAATGAAAAAAAATTCAGCCTGAGACAGTCACCTATTAGTATTCTGTTTTAACTAAGTGGATTATAGACTTTGAAACTAAACCTAAGCACCTCTTAAGACGTTGCCCAAGCTTAACTATCTCATCCTATAAATATGGAAGCTACTTTGACAATAATTGGATCTCCCTAATACCCATATGGATTCAAATATCGCAGAAAGGAAATGGATTGTAAATTTTGGCAACTGAACTTAACTATACTTCCATATGTATGCCTTACCAACCACAGGATTTGGAATTCAAACTGTTGTTACATACCACTTTGGCTAATTAGAAGCATCTTCATTTTTCACCTTCACAAGTAAAGTTGTGAAAAGCCCAATGTTCGCCTTGCTTATCTCAAATTCCCATTTGGCAGGCACAGTCAAAACTAACTCTCAAAGAACTCTCATATGCCTAAGAGTCTCTAACTTGGCACAGGTACTAGCTTTGACCTCAGGGAATTTTCATATGTGAATCTTCCTGTGGTTTACCTCTGAGAGTTCTCTCTAAATTGAAAGAGAGCAAGAGGGATGGGTAAAAACAATAGCTTAAGAAGCCAGGTTTATTTTAAGTAGTTCGCAAAGCATTTCTCTTACAGGACCAACCTGCAACATACAACATGGTCTGAGATAATTACTCTATACAAAGTAATTCAGGAAAAGCAAGGCCAATTAGCTTAACAATTAAAAGGTGTGCATTTAGTACAACACACATTCATCAGAATTAACACCACAAATGTTTCTATAGACATCACATCAATCAAAGTACAGGAAATATAGATCTTCATGACCATGCCCTTGATCATCTTCACATGCCATCCATTGGCAAGGATCTGATCATTTCCTGTAGATATTTCAGTAACCTTGGGAATATACTTTAACCTACCTCTCTATAAAAAAGTCAGGATGACTGGCTAGAGCATAAAGGAAATCTAAAACTCATAATTTAATAGTCTAAACTACCCATTACGTATCTTTAGAAGCTATCTGGATCTCAATATTTGAACTGTGTGGTGTGGTCTTTGTCTACATTGTCTATAAATTTTCAAGTTTTGCTGAGATAATAGTATTTACTGTTTTCACTGGAGATGAAGAAAATTGGATCCTGGCAGATAAGTCCTTGCTTCAAGACCCAATCCTATCCTAACTTTGGATATAGAATAAACCAATTTATTTGTTTGTTCTGGGATTTTTCTTCTAGGTTGTCCTTAGTCTGATCTTTTTATTGCAAGAGTCTAGGGTTTTTTTTCTATAACCATCATTTTTGGGGGGTTCTCTTAAAAGGTGGAAGGAACTGTTAACAAGAACACAGATTGAGAGGAACAAACTTGTATTTCTCTGTCTTCTTCTCAGTTTGATCTGGAATCTCTAGCAGCCCTGTGTCTTGACTTTCTCCTTGAACAATTATTCACTCTTCAGGTACCCACAGAACAAACACAGTGACCTTCAATCTTCTGTAAGTTGGCCCCAGAGACAGACAAGTTATCTCTCATCTCTCATATCCCTGGAGAAATGAGGATAGTTTTTTCTGGCCTTACATTATTGATGTATTGATCTCTATACTAATTTTACTGAAGTTACTTCATAGTAACTTCAGAGTAATCATGAGAACCATGAGAATTGATTAATGCACTTATTACCAAGCTTCAAGACACATCAGAATTACCTAGAGAGCATGTACAGATAATGGGAGTTACTAATTCATTGCATATGAAGTAAGACACAGGACTCTTCATTTCTAATGAATTCTCGGGTGATCTGGACCAGAAACAACACTGACCAATCCCTCTATTGTGAAGTTCTTCATTCCTTGTAAGAATAAGTATTTTTTGTCATCCAGTATTTTTTCCTTGTGCATCCTACCTGTGGTTGTAGATAGGGTGTGAAGAAATTTCCCATTCAGGATAGATAAATATATTTGAATATAATGAGTGTGTGTGTGTGTGTGACATTTCATGTGGGAGTAAATTGTTAATTTAAATAGACTTTTCTTCCCCTAAATATGATAAGGTAGGATTTAGTTAGCTAGCTAATTTGTTCGTGCGTGCGTGTGTGTGTGTGTGTGTGTGTGTGTGTGTGTGTGTGTGTGTGCATGTACGTGCATGCATACACATGTATATGGTGTATCTTATATGCTGAAAAACACACTGGGAAAACTTTTTATATTTTACTAGTATTCTACTGGTGAAATTAAGAGGGTTCCTTTGGTAACATCCAAAGGGTGACTGTTTTGCTTTCTAAACAGCTATAACTGAATGTGAAGAAGGCAAGAATTAAAAGAAGAGGAAGGATAATGATGTTATTTTATGTTTGATATACTCAATTAGAACATTTTTAAAACTTTCCTAACATACTAGTGATAAAATTCACCAAATATACCTAAGCTAAAGTAGAATATTCACACTAGAGGACTGAATATATCTTGGATCTAGAATTCTGATTTTAAGCACAAATAGCCAACACCTCAACCTGTATGTCTACAAATATGAAAATTGCTTTGACAAAGATTGGATCTCTTCTATATCTCTATATAATCAAGGACAATTGGTGGAAATGAGAAAACATGCTTACATATCTATATCTGTATCATAGATCTATCTATAGCTATACAGATATGTAAATGTATGTGAGTGATAACATGAGAACCAGCTTGTTTATAGATTTGCCAAATTTGGGAGATTTTCTCCTATTATTTAAATGGCTGACTCATTTATCCATAATTTGCCATAGCATTTTAACATAAATATTACTTCAAATCCAGTTTTATGTAACATTTTTTAGGTTTTATCTAAAATCATTTTTCCTAAAAATCAGTTTGTCCAAAATAAAATAGAATATGGATGAGCTTGATGAGAAGGGAGAGAAGTGTTTTGTTGTTGCTTGTGCTAGCATTGGCCACTTTTGCTCATGGCTGGCCATCTCCCACTTGATCTATGCCTCCATTTCCAGCTTTTTGTTTGATAACTGGAGATTGCTCTTGCAGTTACCTCTGCTCAGGATGGCATTGAACTTCAACTGTCATCAGATCTCAGCTTTCTGAGTACCTAGAACTATAGGCATAAACCACAAGTGCCTGGAAGTTATATATATTTTTTAAAGAAACAATTGCTCACTAGCTTATACTATTATGTTAGGTTTTGTTGTTGTTGTTGTTGTTTTGTCCCCATAACCAAATGCCTTAAATAACAAATTTAGGAGGGAACAGTGTATTTGGGCTCACAGACTTTTATTGTTGCTGTTGTTCTTGTTGTTGGAGGTTTCAGTCTGTATAGGTTCATTCCATTGTTTCTGGGCTTGTTGTGAGACAGAGCACCAGAGCAGAGAGGGCATAGTAGAGTTGAATTGTCCATCTCATGGCAACAAGGAAGAACAGAACAGGAACAGGAAGGAATATGGGCAAGTTATACCCCCAATAAGATGTGCCCACTCACTAGTTCCTGAAACTAAGCTTTACCTCCTGAAGTGTCCACCACCTCTCTAAATAGCACCACAAGCTGGGAGACATGTTTTTCAGCATTTGAACTTATGAAGAATTCAAACTATAACAATTCCCATATTTCACTGATACATTTATTCTAACCACAGTTTGTATTCAAACTATAACAATTCTTTTATTCCAGTGACTTATTTAATACAGTAAAAACTACAAACAATTTTGGAAGCAATATAAGGGACCCTGCTCACTAGCTTAAAGTGTAGCCATCAATGTTTAATATTCCTATTTATTTTCTATTGCTGTGTAACAAATTACCACAAATTCATCAGACTAGAAGTGTTTACACATATTATCCCTCAAGTTTCCTGAGAAAAACGTCTAGCACAGCTTAAAGGATCCTCTGCTCAGGGACTTTAAAAGCTGAAATCAAGACTTCGGCCAGCTGCCTTCCCAGGTGGAAACAACACAGGAAAGATCTCATTCCAGGCTTACTGGGGACTAGCAGAGTGATGTACATTTTCCAATTTGTTTTTGATTTTGATTTCTGTTTTTAATCTGTAGATGATACAGTGCTTCTATGAAGCACTGAAAGCCATGTGGATAACAATTTATAGATTGAATGGATAACCACCATAATAGTTTTTGGACTCAGAAAATCTCTTTCCTACATAGTTCTTTCTTTCTTTCTTTCTTTCTTTCTTTCTTTCTTTCTTTCTTTCTTTCTTTCTTTCTTTCTTTCTTCCTTCCTTCCTTCCTTCCATTCTTTCTCTCTTTCATCTCTTGATCTTTCTTTCTTTTTGCTTTCATTTTCCTTCTTTCCTTTCTTCCTTTTTCTATATTTTCTCTATCCTTACTCATTTTTAGTATACATTTTTATTGTAAAGATATTGTACAGAGGGGTTACAGTTACATGAGTAAGGTAATGAGTACATTTCCTACCCAGCATTGTTACACCCTGCTTTGTTTTTCCCCTACCATCCCTTCCCGATCCATGTCCCCAATTCTTCCCTCCCTCCCACAAAGTTGTAAAGTTCATTTTAAACATAGTGTCTCACACATCTCATTGTTATCCTTATTTCAGCATTTTGTTACTTTCTTCCCCTCCCCAAATTAGAAAAATGAATAAACAAGATGCAGGGTACCAAATGAAATACCGTGAAAACAAGGGAAGAACATACAAAAGAAACAAAAACTAATATGCTGTAAACCTTAAAATTAAAAAAAAAAAACATGTTGTGTCCCTATCTCAGAGTTCATTTTGCTTAGCATCATCTTATATGGTCATATGTACATAACTTTTGACCTTTTCTGCTTGTCCTATACATATACTAGTTATTGCAAATAAGGGAAACTATGGGACCTTTGTTTCTCTAGGCTTGGATTATTTCACTTAATATAAATTTTTCCAAATCTTTCTATTTCCTAACAAATGGAGTAGTGTCATTCTTTTGATGGAGGCATAGAATTTTCTTAATCTATTCATCTACTGAAAGGCATCTGAGTTGGTTCCATATCTGAACTATGGTGAATAATGTTGCAATAAACGTGGTTCTGCTACTAGATTTAGTATGGCCTTGTTTGTGATCATTTGGGTAAATGCCCAAAAGTGAGATTGGTAGGTCATAGGGGATCTCTAGGTATCATCTTTTGAGGAACCCCATACTGCTTTCCAAAGTTGTTGAACAAGTTTACACTCCCACAAACAATGCAGTAGGTTCCCTTTTAGCCACATCCCCTTCAGCATCTGTTATTAGATTTCCTGATTATAGCCATTCTAACTGGGGTCAAGTGGAATCTCAGTGTTGTCTCGATTTGCATTTCTTTTATGGCTAGAGAAGTTGAGCATTTCTTCATGTGTCTATTGGCCATTCTGTTTTCCTCTTCAGAGCAGTTTCTCTTTCAGTCTTTAGCCCACTTACTAATTGGGCAGTTGTTTCTTTGAGGATTTGTTTTCAGAGGATTTAATTTATTGAGTTCTAAATATATTCTAGATATGATACCCTTGTCCGTTGTATGGCTAGTGAAGATCTCCCAATCTATGGGCTTTCTATTGATCTTGCTAGCTATGTCCTTTGCCATGCAGAAGCTCTGCAACTTCATGCAATCCCATTTGTCCAACCTTTCTTCTATTTGTTGTGTTTCTGGGTCTTTATTAAGAAAATTTTGGCCTGTGCCAAGGAGACCTACAGTTTCACTTATTCCTTCCTATAATGTTTTCAAGGTGTCTGCTTTGACTTTGAGGTCTTTGATCCATTGGAGTTTATTTTGGTGCAGGGTGATATATAAGGATCTAGCTTTAGTTTTCTACAGGTGTTTAACCAATTTTGCCGGCACCATTTATTGAAGAGACTGTCTTTCTTCCTTTCTATTTTTTTAGCTCCTTTGTAGAACATTAGGTGGCTATATGTCTGTAGGTTCATTTCTAGTTCTTCAGTTCTATTCCATAGGTCTTCAGGTCTGTTCTTGTGCCACTACCAAGTTGTTTTGTTTATTATGGCTTTGTTGTAGAGTTTGAAATTTGGTAATAATATTTCTCCAGAACTGTTATTTCTGCTAAGGATTGTTTTGGCTATTTGGGTCTTTTATTGTTCCATAAAAATTTTGGGTTGCCTCTTCTAGTTCCTTGAAGAATGAGGTTGGAATATGAATTTGTAGATAGCCTTGGGAAGTATTGGCATTTTCACGATATTGATCTTTCCAATCCAGGAGTAAGGGAGTTTTTGCCACTTTCTAAGTTCTGTTTTGATTTCCTTTTTCAGGTATTTAAAGTTTTCATCATAGAGGTCCTTCACTTCTTTGGTTAAGTTAATTCCTAGGTATTTTATTTTTTGTGGGGCTATTACAAATGGAGTTGCTTTCCTAATTTCAGCCACATTTTTCTCATTGTTCGCATACAGAAAAGCCATTGATTTTTGAGTGTTAATTTTATATCCTGCTACTTTGCCAGTTTTGAATCAGCTTGAGTAATTTGGTAGTGGAGTCTGTGGGATTCTTTAAATACAAGATCATGTCATCTTCAAAGAGGGAAAGTTTTACTTCTTCTTTCCCTATTTGGATCCCTTTTATGTTTGCATCTTATCTTATTGCTGTAGCTAGGCGAAGTGGAGAGAGTGGACATCCTTGTCTTTTTCCTGAGTTAAGAGGAAATGGCTTTAGTTTTTCACCATTAAGTATAATGCTGGCTGTAGGTTTGCCATACACAGCCTTTATTATTTTGAGGAATGTTCCCTGGATTCCTAGTTTTTCCAGAGCTTTCATCATAAAGAGGTGTTGGATTTTGTCAAATGCTTTTTCTGCATCATGTTGTTCATATCTTGCTCTTATCTTACCTTGTTATTGTGATGAATTGTATTAATTGATTTGCATATATTGAACCAGCTTTGCATCTCTGAAGTAAATCCTGTTTGATTATAGTGTATGACTTTTTTGATGAGTTGTTGAAGCCAATTGGCCAAAATTTTGTTGAGATGTCCGTCAAAGAAATGGTCTATAGCTCTCTTTTTTTGATGAGTCTTTGCCTGATTTTGGGGTGTGGGTTATAATGGCTTCATAGAAAAAGTCTGGTAGTCAACTTTCACTTTCAATTTCATTGAAGAGTTAAGGAGTATTTGTGTGAGTTCTGCTTTGAAGGCCTTATAGATTTCAGCTGTAAATCCATCTGGTCCTGGGCTTTTCTTGGGTGGGAGGTCTCTTATAATGTTCTGAATCTTAGTTGTTTCTGTGTTGATGTTTCCATTCTCATTTCTGAGTTTGTTTATTTGAGTGTGTTCTCTTCTTTTTCTAGTAAGATTTGCTATGAGTCTATTAATTTTGTTAATTTTACTCTTTGTTTTGTTGATTCTTTCTATAAATTTTTTGACTCTAGTCCATTTAATTCTGATTTAATTTTAATTTTTTGTTTCTGTCTACTGTATGGGCTTTAGTTTATTACTCTTTTTCAAGGAGTTTCTGCATGTTCTAACCTATTGTCAAGACTTTCTACTTATTTTTTTATTTCCTTTCCTCCTAATTGGTCAGATTTGATGGCTTCAAATTATTTGTTTTAGATCTTGTATGGACTTCTTTACCTCCTTAATTTTGCTTTCAGTGTTCATTCTCAAGTCCCTTAGTTGATTGGTTATAGTTTCATTGGACTCCCTTTCCTTCTGTTGGGCTTCATTAAGCATTCCCTTTGTGGCTTCCATGGATTCCTCTAGCCTTCTGTTAGCTGCTCTGGCCTGGTCTTTGTCAGTATCAAAGATGGAGTTCTTCTCCAGTGGTGGGGTAGGGGTTACCTTCCCACTGCTGCTCTGTGAGAAGGAGTGAGGATATATTCTGTGTACTCTTGCCTTTCCCTTGGTTTTGGGGCCATCCACGGTCTGTGACTATCTGTAGTCAGCAGGATGAAGATTTCCATTCCCTGTCAGTTCTTGCTGGTGATAAGTAGAATCTGCTTGCACACTGCCTCTGGCGCCTTTGTTTCAGGCTCTCTCCGTTGATATGGTGGCTGCAGCAGCTGCTGCCACCACGGTCACTGCATACCTGAGAGAGCTCGAATCTGTCTCTTAAACATGCTGCCTGAATTTTTCCACTCTGGCCAAACTCTCTGTAGTATGAAGGCACATTTGGGTGACTGTCTAGCCTTAGATTTTCCACTGGAACACTAAAACTGGTTTCTATGCAAGAGTTTGTTTAGGCCCCAGCTTCTCCTCCACCCTCTTCAGAATCCTGAGTATTCTCATTTTTTTTTTGAGACAGCATCTCACTATATAGTCAAAGGTGTCCTTGAATTCTCCATTCTCCCACTTGATCCTCTTCAATACTCAGATTATCGGTAAGAACCCCAGCACTCAACTCAGAGGTAGGTTGTGAAAAAAAAAAAAACTAGCCACCAATTAAAATACAAAATAAAATACCTATGTCAGTAAATACCAACTGATAATTAATATATATATATATATATATAAAGTATTTGTCATCAGTGTTTGCAAACTTGTTATCGAATAAGCTGTTCGTGTATCTATTGACTACATTTACATAGGTAAACTACAGAATACTCTGAACCAGATACCTTTCAAACAGAGAGGCCAACAGCAACAGCACTGATATCCCCAAGACAGCCAATAGAATCAAAAGAATTTTATGATTCTTCAAAGAAAAGTAAATGACAAAGAATGTGATTCATGAAACAAGTTTTTATTTTTTTATTATGAAAATACTGTACAGAGTGGTTACAATTACATGGGCAATGTACATTTCTTATCAAACATTGTTGCCTCCTCCTTTGTTTCCCCTTCCCATCTCCCCACCCCCTTCACCCTTCCCCTCCTCCGCCTCCCCCCCCCCACAGTTGTAAAGTTCGTATTTCGACATAACATCTTGTACATCTCATTGTTGCAATGGGTCCACCGTATCCGTATTTAAACGATTTGTTTTTTTCCCTTCCCCTCTACAAAGTGTACCAACATCAAATACAGTGAAAACAGGGGTTATACCGTGGGAGAGGGACATACAAATTAACAAAGAAATCATCTTATAAATGAGTTAGAAACACTTGCAAGAAAGAAAAAACATGTGAATCCTTATCTTGGGGTTTTTAAAAAGGAAGTGAATCTCTTTCTCTCTCTCCTCTCTCTCCTCTCTCTCTCTCTCTCTCTCTCTCTCTCTCTCTCTCTCTCTCTCTCTCTCTCTCTCTCTCTCTCTCTCTCTCTCTCTCTCTCTCTTCTCCTCCAATTCAGTTCAAAATTCACTATAAGTAATGAAATTTTCCCAATAAAATTGCTCCTTGATTACCCCAGGCTACAATGACACATTTTTGACCTTATTTTTTGTATGTGCATTCAACATGAACTTGTAGCTATAAGTTATAGAATGTTCCCCCAAATCTCCAGAGAAATAGAAAGGAGAGCAACTACAAATCTCAAGTGATGATTCTGGGGGTGAAAAAAAGGAAAAATAGACAAACATTGGGACATCACTGTTTCCACAGTACTATTATGGTATTCTGGCATGTTTTACAAAATAAAATAATATATAATAACCTTTTCAATTTGCTAAAATTTCTCAGGATAAATTTAAAATTTTTTTCAATGCAATTTGCAAGTCTAAAGTCTAATAAAAATATTATTAATACTCTCACCAGTATTAAGGGAGTTATAGAAGACACAGATGGAGAAGGAAGAGAAGATGTCAGATGTCATTAAAAGAAAACCAAAAGGAACCCAGGGCTTCCACTTGCTCACTTAGTATGAGAAATAATCACTCACTACAATTCAGTAACAGAGAATATCACATAGGACACTAGGAGAATAATTACTGAAGATAAACGCATTACAATCAACATTTTTTAATGTAAGTTATACGATTATTTTGCAACATGCAAACTTACAGGAAAAACATCTTGAGAACCTGGCATTATGGAATGAATGCATTTCACCTCTATTATGCACAGAGTGGAGAAAAGATTTGTATCTCCTGCACTAAAACTAAGGATAGAACTGTGGAGATCTTTTTAAATCTATTGCTGTCAATGTGAATTGCTGGTAAGAATGCTGACAAATAGATGGAAAAGTAGAATCTGTTTTAGGACTGAAAGGAATACAGTCAAACTATTTTACCATGGTCAGAGCAAATAGAAAGATAATTTTAAAATAAAATATATTCCTTTCTCATGTCTAGAATAATTCCTACAGTACAATAAATCAATGAACTTGTTTGTCTCTTTTGGTAAAGATAAATGTGACACAAGAATATAGAAACTTAAAAGAAAATGATTACTTTATGCTACAATAGAATCAATTCCCAGTAATTGTTCCCTACCTCTGTCTGCCTGTTACCTATTTTACAGTGCCAAAATGAGTTAAAAGTAGCAATAAATGCAAATCAAGTGAACAATCTCAGAGTACTTCTTGTTCTTCAAAAGCCTCAGTTCTCCATCTGGATAAAATGTTAAATATAGCTTAAAAGCAATTTTAGGCCTATGTGGTATTACATACTTGTAATCAGAAGACAGAGACATTGTGGACCATCATGTGAAGTTAAACACTGGCTGGAAGTGAGTAAGACACCACTCCCCCACCCCACCCCCGCCATCCCCATCTCAAAAAATAAAATGAAATAAAATAAAAAGCTGAGCTTGGTGATGTGAGCCTGTGATCCCAATTATAAGGGTGACACAGGCAGGAGAATCTAGGTCAAAGCTAGACAGGATGAAAAACCCAAGACCCTATCTGAAAAATACCTAAGAGAAAAGTGGTATAACACCTGCCTAGCAAGCACAAGATCCTGAGTTCAAATAGCAGTACTTCTAAAATAAGTAAATATTTGTAAATTTAAAAGAACAAAACATGGTGTTATGTTTTTAACACCTTGAAATTAGATTTAATTAGTCCTACCCACTGATTTAGAAGTCTTTTGGACATTGCAGTTGTAGTTATCTTTTTTTCAAGCTAGTCTACCACTACCCTTGAGACAAGATATGACATCTATTCTAACCATTATATAGAACAAACCCAGATGCCCCTCTGCACCAGGTTTTCTAGGAAGAATTGAAACAGAAATTCCAATTTATCTGATCCCAAGGTAGATGCTGTGGAGAACTATGCTTTCTTTTTTGCTCAGCTTCAAAAGTCTATATATGATGAAATCTAATAAAAATAACTATGGAAGCTTCTGTGTTAGATATTACATAACTCAAAATTTTTGGTAGACAAATGACAAATTACTTCTGTAATATTCATTATAACATACAGAATTTAAACAATCACAAATAGACTATTTTTCCTTAATCTATTATATTTGCATTAATAATAATAATACATTGTTATTTGTTTATAGTATTTAAGATATTACAAAATATTTTTGTGGGTTTGTTTTCAAAGCACATAGCATTCTAGACCAGCAATCTAGACCAGATACAACTCATTAATTTCTGGAGGAATTAAAAAAATAGTTTAAATAATTTACCTATGATCACTCAATATTATTATGTATTTATATTTATTTATTTGTTGTATATTTACATTTAAATCCAGGCTGACTGTCTCAAAAAAAAACCCATCTCTGATCCCTCTGATTCCTCTGATTCCTAAGTCATTCAAGCTCTTTTTCTCTATATAACAAAATTTTAGAAGTAACTTCTATCTCCTCCCATTCCAGTATACTCAGACTTTCTCTTAATTTCCTTTTCCTGTGAAATATTTTTCCTCATCATTTCATCCAAAATACATAAAAAGATCTAAACAAGGAAGGAAAAGCAAGTCAGTATAAAAAACTGGGAACTAAGGAATGAGAAAAGGAACTAAAGAAGGCAGGAAAGATGGGAAAGAGGAGGAAAAGAAAAAAAATAACCTTACTGGTAATGTGAATAAGACTGCATGCATTTTCTGTTTTCGTATTGAACTTTTAAAAATGCAAGGCAATATTTTGTACTTTTTGTAATTCAGGTATTAACTGACATAGTACTATACCTCCTCTAAATCCTTAATGGATATAGAATTATTGTTCTTTTGTATTTTTACATGTCTGAAACAAGCTAACAATTTATATTAATTAGATATATTTTTTCTAGTGAAGTTTTTCTGTAATATATTTCTTATTTCAATATCCAGATAGTGATCAAACCAAATGCTGTTAAAAATTATAAGAAAAAACAGCAAAATTATTCAATTAAATTTGTAAATGTAAAGAAAGTAAAAATTCTCCATCTCTAATCATGTATGTTTCATTTATTTATCTTAATATATGGGGTTTTTTTTCAACACTGGCTAAATTCAGTTTTTACTTAGGTCACAGTAGTTCTGAATTGCTGAATTTTCTAGGATATTTCTGGCCCTATGTATGAAAATAGTTGGCTCCTGTTGGCTTCCTAAAATAAGGCCTGCAATGGTGAAGGAACTGTCTGGTCTTTTGGTTGTATGGTCTCCCTTCTATTTTCTCTTTTTCTCTAATATGTATTACTATCCCTTGGAATTTTATTCCATCTGAAGAAGGAAAATAAAAGAGTTGTTAAGGAAAATGACAGAGAAAAGAAGTTGAAGATTAAGATGACAAAAGAGTTGAAGGCAGACTCTGAAAGCCTAGAACATTCAGGTAGTTCCCCCCCCCCCAACAAAAAAAACAATCTGTGAACATGAAACAAAATCAATAAGATTAAGCTTAGGTTTTGTTTCTGCAACAGCACAAACTATTTTTTTATAAAGGTCATAATCTTAGAATTTTGGATGGAAAGTTACAGATTACTATGAAACACTTGTATGTGAATACTCTTGTTTTTTCATACTTCTCTCTCTTTATGAAAACGTTTGACCCTGAACAATGGTCTTGATCTGCTTACAAAATAAAATTTGTTTCAGTATATAAACAGTGGCAAATAGTCCAATAAGACTCCTGAGCTGTCAATGGACACCAGGCACTCATCCTGGATCTGGAGCTATAAGTCCACTACATGTCTCCAATATTTACTCCCACCAAACAGTCAAATTCCAGCTCCAGTCTGGTGAAGAATCTGATACTTTAACATATTAAAAAGTTGTGTCACTGTACTAGCACGCCTTTTCTAATTAATAATATGTCTTATATGACATAAATTACCTGTGCTTATCATGAATTCCTAGAACAAAACATTAACTTTTAACGAGTTATTTTGCTTCATCAAATTGCATTTTGATGGATCCAGTCAGCTTGGGTAAAGTAATTTTCATCATCTAATAATCAGAAGATTCACTTTTATTAAAAAACAAACAAGTTGATAGCCTAGCAGTTCGTGCTTCCAGAGCTAAGGTCCTGCCTGAAGGTGAGACCCTAGGTAAATCCTAGTAACAGAAGGCAAAGCAATGTTTGTTGGATATTCTCATCAAGTGACTTGAAAGGATGGCCATTCCAAACCATTCTGACTTGCAATTGGAAGTCACCTTGTATTGTAGCTGTAAGAAAATTTAAAAACTGTTAAATAATCTCTCAAACTTGCCCTAGAAACTCAAGTTGACTTATTAAAGTTTTTTCCCTTATTTGAAAAGTTCTTTGTTTCACTAAAGGCAAGTCTCCTGTGTTTTGTAACGTTGTTATTGAACAAGTTTAATGATTTGCTGAGGACCTCATCTAGAGGCATTACCAGGCAGCTCGAGATTAGAAACGTATGGTAGTAGAGGCTCTCATAGAATAAATGAAAATATTTTATTCAGCTACCGAGAAGGGTCTCCAGAGATCAAATTAGAAGCTAGCTGTGAAGGGAGATGTTTAGGCAGGCTCTGGAATTATTTATCAGCATTTTCTGCTTGTGTGAGAATAAGCAGACATTAAGTTTAAATTAAACAAAGAGAGAAAGAAAACAAGTTTCTTTTTCAGTAATTTGACTGCTAATGATATTTCTGAATTATTCTCGGCTTAATAGTTTAAGTCATTTGCAATGATAATAATTGTTCCTGCTAACATTACAATAGTGTGGATTTCTCTTTTTTTTTCTTTTCACCAAGATTAACCCTCTTTAAAACATTTAATGGACAAGTAATTGCAAATTTATTGTGGGCTTTGTTAATTTTTAAATTTGTTTTCTTTTTCTTGACATTTCTTTTAATTTAATTTAATTTTATTACATTCATCAACAATTTGAGAAACTAACTTAAAGTCCATTAAAAGGGAATAAACGTTCTTTATGTTGCACTGGTTTGTCTTTATTTATAATGAGGCTGAGCTTGTAGATAGTATAAAGGCAGCTTAATTATAACTTTGAACATTAATGTGATTTTCTCGTAGAGTCATTCAAAATAAGTATGCTTTTAAGGGTTATGGGAAAGAAGTAAACTGTTAACATAAGGATGCAAGTGTTTCTTAAATAATTAAATAAAAGACCAAACCACATCCTATGTGAAATGCATAAGTCTCTGTGTTAAATAATATCTAGGTGATGAAGTTGTACTAAAAGCCATTAAACTTTGTTCATATGAGAACATGACATATTATCACAAATGGTTGGTAATTGAAAACATTTTTGTGTTAAAGGCAGCAAGCTAATAAACTAGAAATGAAAACCCTATGTATTATGACTGCTTTTCATATTGAGGAAATGTAAATATATTACTCGATATTTTGTCAGCCAGTAAATTGTTTCTCTCATGTCCTAAACTAAGTCACAATATTAATCACCCACACTGGAACGAGCAAAATTACTAAAACTTTTTCTGACACTCACTATTTCAAAGGTGACTGATGTGATAGAGATGATATTTTTCCTAGAATTTTGAATATTCTTGGTTCACATGAACAATTTTTAAAAGGATTTGGTTACCAGTTCTCAAACAATTTCTATTAACTTACTCCATTGTGACTTAGAATTAAATTGTACCTTAAGTAGCACTTTTTTTCCTTAGAGAGGAAAGAGAAAAGAAAAAGAGCTGAGGTGAACAGAGGATTCAATAACAGCACAATACTTCTGGGGCCAGAAGAAAATATAGAAAAATTAGTGGAAAAAATAAGCTGAAATTATGTAAATACACACACACACACACACACACACACACACACACACACACACACACACACACACACACACACACAAACTCCCTGCTGGTGCGATTTGAAAAAAGAGTTAATTTAGTGTAATTTTTTTCTAATCTGATCTGCCACAAGTGTTAATGACTTTCAGACACTTCGAAGTGACATTCTTCACCCTCTGCTGATGCTCTTTCAGTGTTTGGGAATCAAATAATTACAAGATGAAGCACTGAAAAGTTAAGAAGGAAACACAAAGCTCTGAATTAAAATGAGACATAAGATTGCTGCCAGTGTAAATGAAGAGGATTTAGTTAGCCATATTAGTAGAAATTTAACAAATTAGTAGAATATTTGTTTCTTTGGAAACATTTTCAAATATCACTTATATTTATATCTGCTCATGCTTTTACCTTAATTGATTAACTTCCTGAAATGCCAGGTGCTGATTTTTTTAAGCTTCATCTAATATTGAGTAAAGTCCCTCAGAGTTTTCAAATGCAGTATGTCTTGTTTTATAACCACATAATTGTATGTCATCTTTTCAAAATATAAACAATCTTGCAGTGTTGTAGCAAATAGAAAATCTTTCCTTCCTTCCTTCCTTCCTTCTTTCTTCCTTCCTTCCTTCCTTCCTTCCTTTCCTCCTTTTCTTACTTCCTTACTTCTCCCTCCCTTTCCCTCTCCCTTCTTTCTTCTCTCCCTCCCTCTTTCTCTTTCCCTCTCTCCTCTCTCCTCTCTCCCCCCTCTGTCTCTCTCTGTATCTCTCTGTCTTTCTCTCTCTGTCTCTCTCTGTCTATATCCTCTCTCTTTCTCTCTTTCTCCATCTCTCTATCTTCCTCTCTGTCTCTCCCTCTCTCTGTCTGTCTCTGTCTCTCTGTCTCTTTGTCTCTCTGTGTGTTTCTCTCTCTTTCTCTCTCCCTCTGTCCTCTCACTTTCTCTTTCCCTCTCTCCCTCTGTCACCTCTCTCTCCCTCTCTACCCCTCTCTGTCTCTCTCTGTCTCTGTCTCTCTCTGTCTCTCCATCTCTCTTTCTCTCTGTGTCTCCCTCTATCTCTCTGTGTCTCTCTGTCACTCTGTCTGTCTGTCTTTGTCTCTCTCTCTGTCTCTCTCTGTCTCTCTCTCTGTGTGTCTCTCTCTCTGTCTCTCTGTCTCTCTCTCTCTCTTTCTCTCGCACTCTGCTACTACTTAAACCACATTTCCACCTTTACCTTTTGCTACTTATTCCTAAAGATTGCAGCTTCCTGAGAATCTAGAATTACAGGAGTTACCACCACTGGCACCTAGCTTAGGTATAGTTGCTTTCAAACTTTTCCTATTTTTTCAATAAGCTACACTGTAGCTTTACATTTGTCTTTCTTTTTTGTGCTTCCTGATAGCCTGGTAACAATATTGGAATTCCAACCAGATTAATTTTTATATCCTGATCTATAATTTATACTACCAGTAATTCCCATGCAAAAAACCTGTCTATATAAGCTTTTCAGTGAGTGGTTAGATTCTTTCAAAGAAAAAATGAGTGCCCATTCTTAGAATCATTTTTATACAATCCACATGGCACATGCAAAAAGACAAGAGAACAATGAAGCTTGCATTAGTCAGTTTTCTAGAGCTGTAACAAAATACCTGAGAAAATTAACTTTTAAGGAAGACATGTGCATTTGGGCCCAGAGATTCAGAGGATTCAATTTGTAGTGGCTTGACCCATGATGCTTTGGAGCTTGTGGCAAGGAAATACATCATGATGGAAGTAAATGGTAGAGAAAACCTGTTCATCACATGGCCACTAAGAAAGAAAAAAGGAAAGAAAGAGGGTAGGTCAGGGTCCCAGTATCACCTCTAAAAACATGGCTCCAATTGCCTAATTCCTCCCTCCTACTGGGCCCTACATCATAAAGGTTCTATCACCTCCAATAGCTCCATAAGCTGGAGCTATGACTGGTATGATTTATTTGAGATATCTCTTACCTTAAGGTTAAGCAAAGCTTCTAGTGCATCATGGATATGCCTAAATCAAAAACACGAATCTTGTTACAGAAATATGTGTTTTCTTTCTATGAATGATAGGTAGACAAATGGATACATAGATAACAGATAGATAAATAGAAAGATAAATTGATGGTCAATAAAATATAGTGTATGTCATATACACAAAATTATATTATATTAATATACATGAGCACATTACTTTGATATTACTGGGAATATAATTATTTTCTCATTATTCAAAGAATTTCATCTCTATCTTCTTGAAACTACACTTCAGTTTGGAGACAAATCCAGTCAGTCACTGGTCTTTGTAAATAAAATTTTATTGAAATATAGTCATATTCATTTTTGTACTCTCAATACCTGTTCTTGCAGTCCATGGGAGAATGGTATAATTGAGACAGAAATTATTTGCTCAGCAAAGCTAAAAATATATGCTATCTTGCCCAATGTATAAAAAGTTGTCAGTTATTTGTACTTTTTCCTGACACCATTTTTAGAAATAGCCTCTTTAGCTGCTGCCAACTTGATCTCCTTACTAGGATTTCCTTTCTTATCAGGATTTTTAAATGTTCATGTTCATCCAGATTATACCTCAGGGTTTTTTTTTCTTTTTCTTACCCACATAGTCACTTTGAAAATTCCTTGTATGTATGTATGGCACCTTCATCTACCAGCTGGTCTCTATGTTGATAATTCCCAAATATATATATATATATATATATATATATATATATATATATATATATATATATATATATATATATATCCAGCCAAAACATCTCTTCAGAGCTTCTGCTGTATCTTTCTACTTGGAGATTTTCTAGATTTTCAAAAATTCTACAAAATCCAAATTGAGCATACTATCCTCCTCACTCTCCAATTCTCCAATCTGCTCCTCCTTCGCCTTCTGTCTCATTGATTTGCCCTGTTCAGTTACTGGCAGCACAAACCAAGTTATCATAGTAGCTTATTCTTTGATTTATATCTAATACATCAGCATGTTTTTTCTAATTAGCACCATTCTGTGGGTCTTTAACATGTCTAACATGAATCGTTTTAAAACTTACATCTCCAGTCTTCTTAGTCTCAGCAGCATTCATGACTCATATATTTGCATTTTTTATACTCTCCCCACATCCTCCACAACCCTATACACATATTTCAGTTGGATAACTTGTGAATCAAACTTCTGTTTTCCTTATAACAGATTGTTACCATCTCCACAAATCCTTCTAGACTAGTTCACTGTCTTGTTTTCTTGTTCTTCAACTTTCTCCATACTCTCCTTGCCATATTCTTTCTCAGAATCCATTCCTTTTATTATATTCTCGTCCATAACTGACAGTATTTATGTCTACCTTCTTCAATATGGCTTATTCTGGAAGTGGTACTAAGAAAACACATAATAATCTTAACTGAATGAATGAATTATAAGGTTGTGAAAAGGTAAAGAATAATTCACACCTAATACGCTTTCTGAAAAAGTTAATGAGCTTTAAAATAATTTAATACACAACATTTATTTCAATTGTGGCTTTTAGTTCTTAAAACACTCCAGCCTGTGTATTACTCAGTGGTATGGCTCACATGGATAATTTTGGTCATAAGACATGTCAGTCTGGGCCACTTACAACAGAAATGCCTTTGTTCCTGCAGTCTCTTCTCCTTGTAGAGTGCATGTACAGGTCTTTTCCACATACAAAGGAGTGACTGATGCTCTGAAAGGTGCTGCCAAGGCAATATGATGCTGTGACAAGAAAAAAGTCAGCAAGTAAAAATTTTAAGGTAATAAATCTGAATTTTCCAGAATTCACATGCTTATATATAATCCTTATTTTCTTCCAATTGAAATATAATTGTTTTTAATTAATGTATGTTTTGTAAATGAAGAAAATCCTTTCAAGACTTCTCTAAGTACAATCAATCAACCAATTATAGTATAAACTAAAATCATGGGAAATATTAAAAAAACTAATTTAGGAATCAAGCCAAATGGTTAGTAATGGAATATATATAATATATAGCTATATATTATATAAATACATATTAACATAAAATACATGCTATTATAATAATGTATATTATAGTTAAGACTTATCTACTAAATGTGTTTCTTTTTGTTGTTGTTAGTTGGGGAGCTTGAACTCTGGTCCTGGGAGCTGTCTCTCAGTTCTTCAGTTCAAGGCTCTACCACCTGAGCCACAGCACCACTTCTGGTTTTCCAGTGGTTTATTGGAGATAAGAGTCTCACAGATTTTTCCTGCCTGGGCTGGCTTTGAACCATGATCCTCAAATCTCAGCCTCTTGAGTAGCTAGGATTACAGGTGTGAGCCACCGGCACCCAGCTAAATGTGTTTCTGTAAAGTAGAAATAATTCTGAACAATAGGTCCTGTATTTCTACTGGGAAAAAAATACAGATCATTTTAAGTTACAGATACTGGAGACACACATCTTTGTTTTTAGGAATTTTATAGTTTATCTAACTTTTGTGAGTGAATTTAATTACTGGAGAAAGGTTATGTAATAAAAATCTTAGCAGTAATGAAGTGAATAGATCTTCTATGCAGCTTCTTATTGATAATGAATTCTCCATTTACTAAGGGAGACTGAGTGATGCATTTCTTGGCAAATGATCCTCATTTCTGTGCTGTGGCCAAATGAAATACTTGAGCAAGTGTAATTCTACATCCTATTCTCCTTGCGAGTCAAATGTCGCTATATTTAGAACAAAACATTGCTCAAAAGTTGCTAACAAGATTGTTTTTGCCTTTACCAGGTTTAAACTGTTTTTCTCCTTCCTCTTTAATTGCAAATAGTAGGCATTGAATTCTTTGAATAAGAATGTGAAAAGAATCATTTACTATTTACCCAACAAATCCTTGTGAGCAATCAGGTTAGAGGTTATCTATTAAAATATTTCAAGCCGTCAAGTGTATTTATTCTCAAACAATGTGTCTAGATGGATTTTATATCCATATGGTAAAGAAAAATCACTTTATTAATCTCCCATTTCTGCCAGCAGACTAAAACATTTGAGGAATCCAGATTCTTTGTGTGGGCCAAGAGATAGCTTCAAAGCAATGAAGTCCACTTTTTTAGGACATTTGCTAGTTGATTTTTTATCTACATGGGTTTTGTCACATCTGTCTTCTGGAAGCAGCATCTCTCATCATTTGTGTTATGAAAAAACATTAGTCTGATAAATTTTCAGAGATTCTATCTAGTGACAGCCTTTCTTCAGTGTGAAGGACCTTGATATCCCATGAAAACACTATGAGCTCTCAGAAAGAGGCAAACAGAGGAGGGAGATTTTTTTAAAAAGATAGCCGATGTGCTTCTTCAGGTAGCAGAGAATATACATTTAAGAAGCAATTTGAGCTACATCCAGTCTAAACTATTTAGAAGATTAACCTCTACTAAAGAAAAAGGCACAAAAATTGTGGAGATGAGAATGCTTAAAAGAGGCAGACATTAATTCTAAACAATTACTCACCCTCTGCTGGAGGAATATCAATACCAAATTTCAAACTCTACTATAAAGCCATAGTAATCAAAACAGCTTGGTACTGGCACAAGAACAGACTTCAGGACCAATGGAATAGAATTGAAAACCCAGAAATGAACCTACAGACCTACAGCCATCTAATCTTCGATAAGGGAGCTAAAAAAATAGAATGGAAGAAAGACAGCCTCTTCAGTAAATGGTGCTGGCAAAATTGGTTAACTACATGTAGAAAACTAAAGCTAGATCCTTATATATCACCCTGCACCAGAATCAACTCCAAATGGATCAAAGACCTTGAACTCAAAGCAGACACTCTGAAAACATTACAGGATGGAATAGGAGAAACCCTAGATCTCCTTGGCGCAGGCCAAAATTTTCTTAATAGAGACCCGGAAATACAACAAATCAAAGAAAGGTTGGACAAATGGGATTGCATGAAGTTTCAGACCTTCTGCATGGCAAAGGACATAGCTAACAAGATCAATAGAAAGCCCACGGATTGGGAGAAGATGTTCACTAGCCATACAACAGACAAGGGTCTCATATCTAAAATATACTTGGAATTCAAAAAATTAAATCCCCCAACAACAAATCCTCAAAGAAACAACTGCCCAATAAATAAGTGGGCTAAAGACTTAAAGAGAAACTTCTCTGAAGAAGAAAGAAGGATGGCCAATAGACACATGAAGAAATGCTCAACCTCCCTAGCCATAAAAGAAATGCAAATCAAAACAACATTAAGATATCACCTCACCCCAGTTAGAATGGCAAAAATCAAGAACTCTAATAACAACAGATGCTGGAGGAGATGTGGACAGAAGGGAACCTTACTTCATTGCTTGTGGGCATGTAAACTTGTTCAACCACTTTGGAAAGTAGTATGGAGGTTCCTCAAAAGACCCAACATAGACCCTATGACCCAGCAATCCCACTTTTGGGCATTTACCCAAATGTTTACAAACAAGACCACACTAAAGCTACCAGCACGACTATGTTTATTGCAGCATTATTTACCATAGCTAAGATATGGAACCAGCCCAGATGCCCCTCAGTAGATGAATGGATCAAGAAAATGTGGTATATATACACAATGGAATTCTATGCCTCCATCAGAAAGAATGACATTGTCCCATTTGTTAGGAAATGGAAAGGCTTGGAAAAAATTATATTAAGTGAAGTAAGCCAAGCCCAAAGAAACATAGGTCCCATAGTTTCCCTTATTTGCAATATCTAGTATATGTCTGAGTCAAGCAGAAAAGGTCAGATAAGGTGATGTTAGGGAAATGAACCCTAAGATATGTATTCAAATGTTTTTTTTTCTTTCATGCGATTGTTTCTAACGCATTTATAAGATGATTTCTTTGTTGCTTTCCCTTATTTGCAATATCTAGTATATGTCTGAGTCAAGCAGAAAAGGTCAGATAAGGTGATGTTAGGGAAATGAACCCTGATAGGTATTCAATTTTTTTTCTTTTATGCGATTGTTTCTAACACATTTATAAGATTATTTCTTTGTTGCTTTGTATGTCCCTCCCCCACAGTATAACCCCTGCTGTCACTGTACTTGATGTCAGTATAATTTGTGTAAGGGAAGGGGAAAAACAAATCGTTTAAATAAGGATACAGGTGGACCCATTGCAACAATGAGAAGTACAAGTTGTTATGTCAAAAACGAACTTTACAGCTTTGGTGGTGGTGGGGAGGACGTGAAGGGATGGGAAGGGGAAACAAAGGAGGAGGCAACAATGCTTGATAAGAAATGTACTCATTATCTTGCCCATGTAATTGTAACCACTCTGTACAGTATTTTTACAATAAAAAATAAATTAAAATTTAAAAAAAACAATTACTTACCCTCTCCAATCCCCTTTCTTCACTAGAAAATGCAACAACAACAACAACAAAAAAAGCAGGAACCATTCCCTTTCCCAAATGCACTTGTGGTACGAAATGTGTGTGTGTACAGTGCTGGCCCAGAATATATACATAGAAACCTGCTTTGCAGGTCACAAGAAAGAATTCATGAGCAATAAATTACAAATAATAGTAAGAGTACAGTGTCCTTCGATTTTTGTACAGGCTTAAAGGAGTATCTTTCCATAAATAAGGAAGTTCAATCTTTCCAGTAGGAAAGAGACTATTGCTTGTTCTTTCATATTATAAACAATATATAGAGACAAACTAAGAACAAAGTATCCGATGTATTCTACCACACACCTATATTTGTAAAGATTCATATCAACATAAAAGTGAAAGCAAGGGGCTGGGAAGGTGGCTCAGTGGTAGAGTGCTTGCCTTGCATGCATGAGGCCCTGGGTTCGATTCCTCAGCACCAAATAAGCAAAAGAAAAAAAGCCAGAAGTGGCGCTGTGGCTCAAGTGCTAGAGCACCAGCTTTGAGCTGAAGAGCTGAGGGACAGCGCCCAGACCCAGAGTTCAGCCCTCACGACCGGACCCAAAAAAAAAAAAATTAAAAGCAAGATGCTAGAACCAGGATCCTAATATGACAATTCACAAAAATATCTATTATAAGGATAGTAATCTTCCAAGCTAGCTTGTCACTTAAAATTTCATCCAATGGCATACTCACTAGTGTCTCCTATCTATCTATCTATCTATCTATCTATCTATCTATATATATGTATAAATATCATATTGATATAGATATAGATCAGGGATCTGAGATACAGAAATGTTCAAACACAGAGATTACTTGCCTCCCATGAACCCATAGTGAAGTATTTACTTAATTATGGTTGGATTTAACATTCCATAGTTATTCATTTATCTTCTTGTCTTTTCTTCTCATTAATTCCCCTCCTAAATTATCTCCATTATTTTAGTGTTTTAATTCTCTTTTACACAATTTATATCTATCACAACTAAATTTGAACATAGCCTTCTCTAGTGTAGAACATTAGAGAGCCTATCCATTCCCCATTTGTTGGGAGTAGTATTCCCTTTAGCTTGGTCCCACCTAAATGTGACAACAAACTTGTTTCTCAAAAGGTGAGTGTTTTCCAACACCAAAAACTGGCATCCAAACCCTTATTTTTCAAAGCTAAACATTTTTTCTGTTGTCAATTGGACATGATGACCCAATTGCCTCAAGTCTAATGAGTCCAGGAAATAGCAATTGATTTCACCCCAAGGGTTCCAGATCACTGGGTACTTACTGTGAATTGAAGACCACATTTCTTGGGAGGCATGAGATGTAGAGAAAAATCTCTGCTTGCTTTTGTCTCTGCTTGCTTAGAAAGATTAAAGCTACTTCCTGATGTAATAGTAGATCAGTTAGAAGTCATAGCTTCTTGGAAGCAAAATAATCAGGTAATAATTATGGATATATAGCAATGGGTAAAAGATCAACCCATTTATGAAAAAATTGAGTAAGCAGTGAAGCCCAAAGGAGGGTTCATAACATAAGGTGAGCTGGGCTCACGCTTGTAATCCTAACTACTCAGGAGGCTGAGATCTGAGGATGGCGATTCAAAGCCAGCCAGGGCAGGAAAGTCCATGAAACTCTTATCTCCAATAAACTGCCTGACAACCTGAGTGGCGCTGTAGCTCAAGGGGTTGAGCACTCGCCTTAAGCTGAAGAGCTGAGGGACAGCCCAGAAGAAAAGCCCCACGACCGACAAAAAAATAAATCACCTAACATAACATAAGGTGATTTTAAGCAACAGAGTTTTCCTAATACTTTATTTTATTAATATACATTAATTATGCATATTGAAGTATTCAGTGTAATAGTTCTATACCTGCCTAAAACATGCATTAATCAAATCCATAATCTTTTTTTATCCACCTAATACCCCTTTACCCTTTTCAATTTTTGTATCCTCCATTTAAGTTGGGATTTTTTTTAGCTCTACCTATAAAAAATAAATTTGCACAATATTCTCTAGTTCCATTTATTTGGCTGCAAATGATACTAGTTCATTATTCTTTATGGCTGAATAATATTTTGTTGCATTTATATGTATTTCCTTTATCTACCCACTTTTGATGTATACCTCCTGTAATTCCATACCTTAGTTATTAATAGTGAATATTTCTTTCTGTTATGCTGTTTTCACTTTCTTTGTATGTATGCTGAGAAATAGATTAGATATATCATATAGGGAGAGAAATTTTAACAACAATTCATCAAAGGATTTATATCAAGGATACATAAGGAACTCATAAAACTTAAGAACAATAACATTTATCTAATTTTCAAGTAGGGAAATGTTCTCACAGACACTTCTATAAAGAATGAAAGCTCATAAATATGGATAAACAGAAAAATATTCAATATCACTAACCATCAGAGAAAGAAAACCAATACTACAGTGAGATGCCACCTCACTCCAGTTAGAATGACTATTACAAAATTAAATGATAACAAATGCTGTTAAGTATATAAAGGAAAAGGAACTCTTTCACATTGACGGGAATGTAAAATAGTACAGACACTATGGAAAAAGGTATTGAAGTTGCTGTAATTTACCTTTACACAGAAAAAAAAGACCCCTTAGGCTTTATAAGACACACTAGCAAACAGTCACATTTAGGCTTTAAAAATGAAATTCCCCATACATTGTTTTCAAGTAATAATAATAATTATATGTTACAGTTTGCCTTCACATCCTAAGTTCCTTAGACAAATTAATGTGTCACCAAAAATTAATAGGTTAAATTAGACTAGCAAGTAATTCAACTAGGCTAAATCTTTCTTTTTAAATATTAGTTCTCTTCATTCATTCTTTCTTTGATCTTATTTTTTCTCATAATTTAGAAATAAGAACAATGAAAATGGGAGAAATAAATTATATTGTTTGTTTTATGTAGCTTGAAAAGTCTGCCATTTCACAAAGAGTATTGTACATTATTCTGCATATGCTTAAGGCAAATTTCTCTGTGACTCACATACTCTATAGTATGAGATTTCTATATGTTTACAAGTGATATTTTGTATTATTTGATGTGGGACCTTATATTGTTGAACATTTTATAATTAGAATGAAGATTTTATTAGAACATTTTACTAAATAAAATTCATACTAAAACCCTTAAATATGTATTTTAATGTTTTCGTTTCTTTCATGCATGTATTTCTAATGCATTTATAAGATTATTTCTTTGTTGCTTTGTATGTCCCTCCCCCACAGTGTAACCCCCGTTTTCACTATATTTGATGTCAGTATAACATGTGGAGGAGATGGGGACAAACAAGTCGTTTAAGGATTCAGGTGGACCTGTTGCAACAATGAGAAGTACAAAATGTCATGTCAAAACCAGCTTTACAATGCCGGTGTGGGGGGGGGAGGGGGGTATAATTGGGTGGGGGGAGGGGGGTAAAATTGGGTGGGGGGAGGGGGGAGGCGGGGAAGGGAAGTGAAGGGTAAACAAAGGAGGAGGCTGCAATGCTTGGTAAGAAATGTATCCATTATCCTGCCCATGTAATTGTAGCCCCTTTGTACAGTATGTTCTCAAATAAAATAAAATACAATTTAAAAAAAAAAATTCATACTAAAAAGAACTAATATATATTTAAAATACAGAAAAAGAAAACCTAAGAACAAACAAAAACCCTCTTGTTTCCTTATCTTGGAATTTATTTCAATTAGCATAATTTTATATGGTTATATATACATAGCTATTGAGTTTGGTGATCCTCTGCCAGGACTATCTTAGACATTTACCAATTATTACAAAGGAGGGAAACTATGGGTCTGGCTTACTTCACTTAATATGATTAATATGGCTTTTTTCAAAGTCTTTTGAATTCCTTATGAATTAGGTGATGTCATTCTTTCTGATGGAAGCATAGTATTACATTGTTTATATATACCTCATTTTCTTGATCCATTCATTTACTTAAGGGCATCTGGGTTGGTTCCATATCTTAGCTATGGTAAATAATGTTATAATGAACAATATAATGAACATACTTGTGCCTCTAGCTATGGTGTGGCCTTGTTTGTGATCATTTAGGTAAATATCCAAGAGCAGTTTTGCTGGATCATAGGAGATCTCTATGTTAGTCTTTTGAGGTACCTCCATACTGCTTCCCAGAGTGGTTGAACAAGTTTACATTCCCACCAACAGTGTAATAGTGTTCCCTTCTGGTCGCATCCCTACCAGCACCTAATATTATTTGTTTTTTTGATAATGGCCATACTAACTGGGGTGAAGTGAAATTTCAATGTGGTTTTGATTTGCATTTCTTTTATGGCCAAAGATGTTGAAAATTTCTTCATGTGCCTATAGACTATTCTTATTTCCTCTCCAAAGAAGACTCTTTTTAATTCTTTAGCCCATTTATTATTGGGGTGGTTATTTCTTGGAGGATTTGTTTTGGGAGCAGTTTAACTATTTTTGAGCTCTAGGTTATTTTGAATTGGAGGCCTTTGTCTATTGCATAGCTACTGAAGATCTTCTCCCAATCTGTGGGTTTTCTATTTATTTTGCTAGCTATGTCCTTTTAGCATGCAAAAGCTGTGCAGTTATCCCATTTGTTCAGCCATTCTTCGATTTGTTGTGTTTCTGGATCTTCATTTAGGAAATTTCAGCCTGTGGCAAGAAGCCCTATTGTTTCACCTACCCCTTCCTGTAATATTTTCAGGGTATCGGCTCTTACCTCCAGGTCTTTGATCCATTTAGAGGTGATTCTGGTGCAGGGTAATATATAAGGATCTAACTTCAGAATGTACTGTGTGGGTTTTTATTTTTTCCTTCATTTTCCATCCTTTGGTTTATCCCCTGTTGTAACTGTTTTTTATTTTGGTACCATGTCGTGTCTATGTATTTATCTGATCTGAGAAAGAGAAGGGAAACAACAAAATGGTAAGACAAAGAACGAAGTGTGCATAAGCAGCCTGAGGTGACCTGTGAAAATGGGCCGCTACTCTCTAGACCCAGAAAACCCCTCAAAATCATGGAAGGCAAGAGGTTCAGATCTTCGTGTTCACTTTAAGAACACCAGAGAAACAGCACAGGCCATCAAGGTATGCATATCCGAAAAGCGACCAAGTATCTGAAAGATGTCACATTAAAGAAGCAATATGTGACATTCAGGCGTTACAATGGTGGAGTTGGCAAACAGTGGGGCTGCACACAGGGTGGGTGGCCAAAAAAGAGTGCTGAATTTCTACTGCACATGCTGAAGAATGCAGAGAGTAATGCAGAATGGAAGGGTTTAGATGTAGACTCCCTGGTCATTGAGCACATCCAGGTAAACAAAGCACCCAAGATGAGGGGGCGAATTTAACAGATCCCATGGTAGGATTAACCCGTATATGAGCTCCCCTTGCCACACTGAGATGATCCTTACTGAGAAGGAGTAGATTGTTCCTAAACCAGAAGAGGAGGTTGCACAGAAGTAAAAGGTATCCCAGAAGAAACTGAAGAAACCAAAACTTATGGCAAGGGAATAAATTCAGCATAAAATAAATGCAAATAAATGAACGTTGGTTATCATTTAAAAAAAAAAGAACAAAGTGGGAACCAATGCAACTGAGATATTCACAAGACACTATGTTGGAAATGAACTTTACAGCTTGGGAGGAGAGAGAGAGGGAATGGGATAAAAAGAGAGAGGGGCTAACAATGTTGGACAAGAAATGTATTCATTACCTTACTTATGTAACTGTAATCCCTGTGTACATCACCCTTACAAGATTTTTTATAAAGAACTAATGAACAATATAACATTAGTACTCATGGACTCTGGACATCCGTATGTTTTAAACACATCGTATGATAAGATTGACCTTTGTTTTCCCTTTTTTCATTTGTGGTTTGAAGCAATAATCACTTTTACTTCTTTTTTTTAGAAGTGGGATTCATGAGATAAAATGTGTAGGAAGATCAAAGAGTACTACATAAATATTGTAATTTTCAGGGAAAATATTATGGTTATTTGTATCATATGCAGTAATGAAAATGGAAATTATTTACTCTAGAGACCCTGGCCACATAATCATTAAATTATTTGCATCTTGATAAATCATTTGCATGCTAATGAGAACATATTCCCAAATCAGCCTTTCCCAAAACTTCTCTATACTCTTATTATCAGGTATATATGATAACGTGACACAAAGATATAAAACCTTAAAAAGTCTGTGAAGAACTTTACCTTTCTTTTCCTTTTACAATGCTTCTGGGAGGTTAGTGATTGCTTTGTTTTAACTTGTTGTTCTAACTTGTTGATAATGAGCCCTTAATTGTGGGAGGGTTTTTTTTGTTTCCTTATTTATTTATATTTCACTTTTATGTTTACACCATAGATCATCACCTTCTTAGTGTGAGCAAGGTCTTTTCTCTAGGAAGAAATGGATGATCTAGTCCCTTGATAGGAAAAAAAAATAAGATTACATCAGAATCCTTTTCCCAATAGGATGTTTTGCATTTGACTTTTATACAAATGCAACAACAACAACAAAAAGAAAAACAGACATAAAAATCCTTCTTCAGGGCTGCAAATAAGGCTTTGCTCATTTGAGTGAATTTTAATTCATGTGTTCTTTTGAGTAGAAGTCATATTCTATTCTCTCCAGAGAAAATATTCCCAGTGTCTACTTAGATTCCTTTCCTGCAATGAGAGCACACATTTGATCTGAGATCCTGTAGAAATATATCACAAATAAAAATAAGTTCAGTCTCTCCAGGGTGTTCTCACATGAGTTAAAAAATCTAACTTGAAAGGTTAGTGGGGAAGGGGTTAGCTCCCATAGGGAGAGGCTGGTTCCCCCCTCTCGCCTGCTAGAGGATGAACACGCTAATTGGAAAACTAGAAGTTCTGGGGATTTGCAAGTGGAACAGGTGAAAATGTAACTGGTGATAATTAAAGGCTAATTATCTGCAACCCACAATTGGCCACAGGAGGTTCTTCTGAGCCACATGAAAGGGGAGCCTGTAAGAAATGTAATAAAAAGACATGCAAAGAACTTGTGATTCTTTTATACACCTGCACCATTAATGATGGGCAAGAATTGAACCTGTTTAGTCAGTGAGGGTGGATACTGCCTCAGGATGCTAGGCGCTTTCTCTCCCAAATCTGCCTAATGATTAGGCACAGGTATATCATATCTACATTAGGTGTTATCTAGTTTTATTTGTTTTTCTTTTGTATGGTAAATAGATGCCCCTCTGAAATACTTCCTGACATGGAAAATTGTCATGTTAACTTATCTAGGTTAACTCAGCATGTAAACTGCTTTTGTGGATCCTTTTATAGCAGACATTCATAGATCATCAAGGTCAAGGAAAACATACCCCAGTTAGCATTTGGTTTAATTTAGACAAGTACATGTTATTAGAGATTCCAGGAAACTCTGCAAAAAGATTCCACAGTTCAGCTGAATAGGCCATGAGAAAGGGATTGGCAGAATTGTCCTTCCAGGAGTCATAGCCTATGTGTACTTCCCTGGAAAGTAGGGTTACAGTGATGTTTCCCTTCACATGGCTACTTTTTCCTGTAAATCTAAGTGTAACTGATAGTGTGCCTTTTTTGTGGACTGAACCCTTTCCCCAAATACACATGACACCTTCCTAGCTAATATGTTCATGCATAAACCCATGTTTGTTTTGCCTAAAGTTGAGTGATCCAAAACCAGGCACTGACTCAAAGCAGAAACCCCAGAGAACCTGCCCTAGGATTCATCAAAATGTATGGCATGAAGGGCTGGGAAGGTGACTGAGCAGTAGAGTACTTGCCTTGCATGCATGAGGCCCTGGGTTCAATTCCTCAGCTCCACATAAGCAGAAAAAGCTGGAAGTGGGGCTGTGGCTCAAGTGGTAGAGTGCTAGCCTTGAGCTGAAGAGCTGAGGGACAATGCCCAGGCCCAGAATTCAGGCCCCACAACCAACAACAACAACAACAAATGTATGGCATGAAATTCAGAGCCTTCCAAGCACCTTCATTTCCACTGGGTAGAGAAAGCTTACAAATAAGTTTATAATAAAGTTTATAATAATAAAGTTTATAATAAAGAGAATCAAATGGATACGCAAAAACAAGAACTAAAGAAGGAAAAGACATGCGAATCTTGTGAGCTCTAGACACAGTTGTATTATAAAAATTCATGTACTCCTCCCTGTGGTTTGATCATTCAACCTGTTCTTAGAAAAGTGCAACCATTACTCCCCTTTCTGACTCACCTGATTCATGCAAGGGTTTTGGCATTTAGATTTAAAAGACTTGTAAGTGATAATAGGGATATAAACTAAGGAGGTATTTGTGGTATTGTTGCCAAACTCCACACCTGTCATCAATAGAGAACAGGGCTATGTTTGGAATGAAAAAAAGTCAGTTATGCAATAGAAAGTATGTTGCATAGAACCATCATGATCATGGACTCAGAGAGAAATAAGCTAAATCTCCTGTACTTAAGACTTGATAAGATAGGACAACTAGAAACTCATAGACAGGTAAAAGAAAGTTCTACATGCCTGTATGAGTCTGTAAAAGTACAAAGAGAGTGAGTATAGCTGAGAAGTGCTGAAATAATGCCTCAAGTCTAAGTGATATGTCTACATTTTTTTATGATTTTTATCTAAAACTGAAAAACAAATTACAGGACACAGGGAACAGATTTGGCTGACAGACAGGAATACCAGAAAAGACAAAAATCTATCTTGATTAGGTCACACTATCCATGTATGTGAATTCAATCACATAGCCAATGGGCAATAGAACAAGTTGATGCTCCAGGAAATGATACTATGATCAAAGACCTAACATTATAATTCTATTTCTACAGTCCAGAGTAGAAGGCTTCTATCTCCTTAATATCTACACCCCATCAAAGTTGTATGACTTACAGTGGCTGAAACATTCTGTTCAGGTAAAATCAAGGAATAAGAGAAAGAGAGAGATACCTTTCAGTTAATGCCAGAAATTATTAACAAATGCTAAGTGATTGAGTTCACTTGAAGAAAACTTGAGGGAATTGGGACTAGAAACTTGAAGAATAAAAGTTCAATTTTGTATATCCAGGATTTTGACTAAAAATATAATATATGTGTATGTATATACCAGTTACTCTATACTTACATCATTCAATTATTAAATTAGCCTGCTATGAATTTATATTGAGTATAGCATGTCGATTTTGGCTTTGAATGTCATACTTATGCATGAGGAGTTATTACAGGCATGCTTGAAACAAAGTGGAGGTTTTAATTTAAGAGACACACCGCTGGTATTTTAAAATAAATAGCACATTCATTAGAAACTGATATGTCAGGAAGTTAATTATTATTCTTGGCTAGTTCTTCACACAGGCAATTTTTTTCCTGGGCATTTTAGTGGTAGACCAGTAGTCTTAATGTGTGTAATACATTAAAGACAAAAGATCTCTCGTTTTAATTAGTAGTGCAGCTCTAACTTGATCTTATTGGAACAGTATCAGGAAGAACCAGAAATGTCATCCTTCCTTCATTCCCCAGCATGTTTACCTTTCACAGAATTATCTCAGGAGAATTTATCCTAGAGAATAGGGATTGTGAGCCAAATGCAGACACTTAAAGATTAAGCAAAGGAAAGTTTCAGTGGCAAATAAAATGTTTGGCTCTTGAAATGTAGTACTTCAAGAAATAGAAATAGATTTGAATAGAAAAACAAAGGGCCATCCATAGAAATGCATGACTTGTTGATAAATGTTTGTTCAGCAGTAGAATACATTTCCATTAAAATGTATAACAGAATTTCTAGGAAATAATATATAATATCAGAAGTGTTCCAGCTAGTTACTCTAAAGGACACTCGGCTGCTCTGAGCAACAGGCCTGCTCAAAGTCAGAGTAACCCCACAATGACTTTGCCTGGTCTACTTTTCAATCATTGAGTAGTGATAGTGATAAAAATCCGAAAATAAATGCAACCCCCTCAAACTAATTTTAGTTACATAATAATATGTATTAACCTCCCAAATGTCATCATCTCCATCAATCCTCCCAGCAACCAAAAATATCCACATTATAGACAAGTTGTGGCACCAAAAGGCTAAACTGGAGTCTCATACTATAGCAAACTTATTGTAGAAAAGTTGAATAAAAACACCAACTATCTTGAGTCTACAAATCTGATCTGTTACTTTTAGACACTGAACCCTGAATAACTTCTTGATCAGGGAACACTACAGATGAAAACTTTCTCTCTGAAGAGAAATGAAGTCTAATGATTTTATTCTGTGCAAATTTTGAGTGACGGGACTGGGATATCCTGTAAGAAATTGGACCTGGCCTCCCCAGACATGCCTCCCCACCATACATGGTGGGGGCAGCAGTTCAGTAAATAAACTTCTTCTCCTGCCTGAATAGTGCGTGGTGTTCTCATCAGCTACCTAATGAAACTTACCTATTTAATATACCTTACATAGGATGCCATGACTCGGATCGGGTTTTTGAGTTGGAAATGTTAGAATTTCCTAAGCACCCCTTTTCTGCAAACTGAACTGCCTTGAGACACCACGCAAGACTTTTCACCAATACCATTGCGGGCCTTCACATCCACGTCCACACCACTTGTTTACTCTGGTGAGTGAAACTACTCTCTATAGTTCTCTGTTGCTCAGGCTCTGTCCAGATGTGGCACCACACCAGAGAGCTCTTACAGCCTTTAGCCAAAAGACCGGTCACTCCAGAGCTGAGGATGCTTGGTTTCGGGGGCCTGGCCATTTCTCTCTAGAGGGTTCTGGGGGAAGTTGGGACGCCAGACACCATCTAGGCCTGGTCAGCTCTCCTTCACTCACCAGTCTGACTCTCCTACACATATAATGGGGTGCTGCAAGTCATGCCTGAGCCGTAAAACTCCTTTGAAATCCCTCCTGCACTCGCTGGAAAGTCAGAGCACCTAATTTTCCATTCTCAGATATAGACACTTTTTGCCACTGTAATGATCAATGGTCAGAAGTCTGTTTAATTTCAGGCTCTCTTTGCTCTCTCTGCCATTCATGTCCAACTTTCCCTCTCTACCTTGCTCTTTTCTACAACATTTTGGCTTGTGCCCTGAAGAGTGCGATGCAGGCTGGGTCCCTGGGACCCCCCTCTAGGTTCCTTTTCAAAGGCTACCCTCTCTAGATTTGAAAATTGTCAGAGTTTCCATTTTTTTTCAGGTTTTCTTTGCACTTTTTCAGAAGTTCTCCATCTTGGCCACATGATGGGTTAAGGGTTTGGTTTCATCTGATCCTTAACCTTCCACCAAGCTTACTATTCCTCTACCCATTTTTTGCTGCCTCTTCACAGGCCCTGGTAACTGAGGCCCAATCATCTGATGTGCTTTGTTAGCAAAGATGTCTAAACATTATTGTCAAAAATTTTAGGTTTTGCAACAAGGAGGCAACAAGGCTTGATAAGAAATGTACTTGTTATCTTGCCCATGTAATTTTAACTCCTCTGTACGGTATTCTCACAATAAAAGAAAAAAGAAAAAAAATTTAGGTTTTGAGTTTTGCCTTTTTTGTTTGGTGTTGTGTATTCTACTACTGACCACGTGGATCTAGATATTGGGCAAAAAAAATGTCATCTTACTGCTGGAATTCCAAGAGTCTATGGCCATTATTCATTTTGGATGCTGTAATACTTAATGTGCACACTGTGTATGTGTGTGTATGCATGTGTGTGTGTGTATGTCTGTGTCTGTGTAAATTTGTTGTCTAGCATTGTGATCAAGTTATTTGGCTTAAGTGGTCTGAGATTCCTGAAGTTTGTTCAGTTTAGATTCATAGTTCAGTGCCAGCCAGTCTATATGTAGTCCAGATCCAGTCAATCTCTTCCAACCTGGAAGATAGCCTCACTCCTACCTAGACCATCCTGACTATCTCCACCATGGTAAAAGTAGACAGGAGTCTCACACAGCTGATTTCCTGGTGAAAGATTGCTATAGATTTGCAAAAGCTAAGGTTCTTTCTGTAACTGGTTAACTTAAGCACTGTTAGGGTTACCAAAAAGAAATCAATACTATATGTGTGCTAAAATTCTCATCACATCTAATAAGTTTTGTCATTGCAGAATATTTCTTGGTCAATTCTTATAAGGACCAGGTAAGCTCTACTTATTCTACTTGATCTCCTTGTTGCTTTAATTGGATATAACAAAGGGTTTTGTGGCAAAGATTGCAGTTCAAAGCCAGCCCAGGCTGAAAAATCCCTAAGAATCCATCTCCCAACTAAGCTGCAAAGAGCCAGGCTTCCAGCCTTATCTCTAACCAGCAAACACTGGAAGTGGTACTATAACTCAAAGTGGTAGAGTGCTAGCCTTGAGCAGAAGTACTCAGGAACAGTGCCCCGGCCTTGAGTTCAAACCTCCATGAATACTAACTGGGACAAGCCATCTCAGCAACAAACACTTCGACTCAGCAAGTCTGGGTAACAAGTCTGGGACCATGGAGAGGAGTAAGAGGAGATGATACATCAGCCACTTTGTGTCTGCCCTTTCAAAATCAACCAGAGCTGGGAGGTCAATAGAAGGAAGAAGCCTGCTCATCTAATGTCCATACCTGTCTACCTTTTAACTGGACAGGATTTACATTCTTGCCTTTGTTACTTGATGTTCTCCCTACCTACTTGCCAGATGTCAGAAGTGGCTAGGGACACTTCCACTAGCTCCAGGACAGCCTGGAATGCAGGAGATAATTTTCTGCCCCAAACCCTTCCTGTTGCTATTTGTTCTCTAGTAATTTTTTGTTGTTGTTGTTATTGTTGCTCAGCCCCTTTCTGCCTCATGAGACTTCCTCCAGAGTTCATCCAAGAGACTTGCCTCCTCCAGACTTCATCCAAGGACTCATGCCCACCAAGTGACAGCTGCGGCCTGCTGCCTTCTCCCAGAGTGGACCACATCTCAGCCTTTTACCCCTACTGTCAACGCCCCTTGCCAGCAGGAAGTAGCCAGAGAGAATCTTTACCCTTTCTCATATTTTTCTAAAGGCTGGAATGTAAGATCTACATAGGGACACCTCTCTACCTCTTGGCTAAGTTTCTGCCCAGTATCTGTTACCTAAATAACTGGCAGACCTGGAAACAGTCACCTTCCCCTCCTGCTAGGTCACATCCTGGGCCACCTCTAGTCACATGCCTCCCATCTAACCTTAGGAGGGTCCCAGACTCTGAGGTCATGTCCGGATCCAGTGTGGCCACATCTTTTCCCTCCCAGGCCACACCTCTTCCTGTCCCTTGCCTAGATAAGTCCTGGCACAGGGGTGGGTCACCTCTTTCCTTTTCACCCATGCCTCTCCACCATGCATGATGGAGGCAGCATTTCAGTAAATAAACTTCTTCTTCTGCCTGAAATAAAAAAAGAGAGAAAAAAGAAAGAAAGAAAGAAATTGGACCCATAGAACTGGAATGCAAGAGGAAGACCACAGATATGGAGTGGTGGATTTTTAAAGCAACATACAGAGAAAATTGATAGCAAGAATGATCATATAGGCAGAGGTGGTCTGAAAAGAATTCTCAGAGAATATTACCGTTTAAGGAGTATTGGCCTGAATGGCAGTGATCTAAAGGAATCAAGAGAGTAGATTTGCAGAAATCTTGGAGAAATTGGACATAAATACCACAAAGATAGAGAGTTCCATTCCAGAGAGGAACCCAAATACTTGATGATCTGCCAGGACTGTCATAGAAGCTGAAGAAATTAGATGTCTTGCAAGGAGGAAATTAGTCTCTGTGGTTAAATAATCAGGGTTACTTACAGTTAGAATTTCTCAAGTATGGTTTAAATGCTCATTTCCTAAACCTAAGTTGAACATAAACAAACATGTTTATAAATATTTCCTATGAATCTAAAATTACATTCAAAATGCAGTTCTTCAGAATTAAAAATAATAAACGTTTCAGATATGTCTGTGCCTCTGAATATTTTAATCAGATTTTTAAACAAAGAGCAAATTATACAACAACCTATGACCAAAAAGTCCTAATTATTTCAGAAATTTCTTACTAAAATGATTTGCAAACAAGATAACTGATGGAGATTTTCCTGGTTTCTGAAGAAATAAAAGGCTTTATAGTGTTAGCATTTACTCTTAGGCTTGCCAAATTTTACATACATCTACCTATTAGAGTTTTTATGTTAATTTTTCAGTGGGCCTCTGATTTATGAAGCGGTTAATATGAGCTTAGAAATTATCTGCTTCCAAAAATACATCATAATTTGTGTCTGGATAACAACTGTTTCAGAAAAGAAAGCCACAGTCATCACTTGATTGTGTTGGCTGACAAACCTGTAGTAATTAATCTTTGTTTTCAGTGAATATTTTATTAAATTAATTTTCAAAATATGTACAAATTACAATTTTTAAAGCCTTTATATGTGACAGCAATTGTAATGAAATGTACTCAAGCCCAGACATAAGCACCTGCCAAGATTTGAAAAATGAACTGCTTATTTTTTAACTCAAAGAAATCCAGGGAACTAGGAGTTTGCCAAATAAATAGATGCAGGCATTTGCTTGGGGGTATTGCACTCACTCTTCACTTGAACTTGCTCATGGAAGTATAGCATGAAATTTATCAGGCTTTGAAAACAGACAGAACCTAGGTTTGGATCATGCCATTACCATTTTCTTATGATATGCCTTTGAAAATGATATTTCACGTCTTGGAGCTTTTGGTTCTTCTTTCTCTTTTTCTTTGTTGCTTTTTGTTTTGTTTTGTTTTTTGTTTTATCTTGGTGTGTGTGTGTGTGTGTGTGTGTGTGTGTGTGTGTGTGTGTGTGTGTGTGTGTGTGTGTGTGTGTAAGTATGAAAGCTTGAACTCAAGGTCTCTAGCACCCACTCAGCTTTTTGTGCTCCTAGTTGGTTCTCGGCCACCTGAGCTACTCCTCCACTTCTGAGTTTTTGTTGGTAAATTGTAAATAAGTTTTGCTTGTTTGAGCTGGCTTTGAACTTTGACCCCCAGATCTCAGCTTCCTGAATAGCTAGGATTATAAGGATGAATCATTGGTGCCTACTTCTTTTATGGTCTTTACCATGCATCAGAACTATTTAGATATGACTATTATTACTACTGTAAGTCATAATACTATTAAGTACATCACTCTTGTCTAAAAGTATCTATCTAGCTCCTAGAAGAGAGGATTTTAATGCACATCCATTTTAATAGTTTATTTAATGTGCAGGAATACAGTTTACACATCCTGACACATAGTGTGTACTTATCAAATGCTATGAATACACATCAAATACTATGGATCTTTCATTTCCATGTACATAATTATATGCATTAGATGATGTCTTCCCAAAAATCTCTCTTACTGGAACAAATGCACATTTTAGGTTTCCATTGTCAGAATAATTATCTCAATCCTCCACTGACTTTTCCTTTGAAACAACCATATCTACTATACTTAAAATAGCATTACTCATAATTTAATGTACTAGTCTAATGCTACCCAAATATTGTCTTCAACTTTTCCAGGATAGCAGGAATTACTTTCTTCATTTTCATTCATTTATATGACATAAGTCAATTCTGAGTTTAATTATTATAGTAGAATTGAGATTTACCACTCTTTTGGTTAAAATAACAAGATGTGTCAGACATGCTTGACATGTATAAGATAGGTCCCTATGGTGTAAGTTCTGCTTCTGGTTAACTGCAAGTAATGTAATGAAATATGCACTGAATGGTATGGAAATTAGGATGACCAATACAGAAGATACAAAGCAAGTTTCTTATGTATCTTATATTAAAACTATTATAAAAGTGAAGCAGTGGCATGATTCAATTTAGTTTTGAACAGAACTATTGATCTAGATTTCGTACAAAGGAGTCCTTTGGACTCAAACTCTACACAGAAAAAAAAATCAATTCCTTTAAAATACTTCCTTTTATATATACTAGCTTAGTCATCAAGAGCTGAAATTCTGCATGTGAATAAAGCTGTATTCTCCTTGCCAATCACAAGAAGTGCTATGTAAATTATAATTGAAATATTAGAGTAAAAAAGCTAGAGGCCACAATCTTTCCACAAGATAATTGAAAGTCAATAATGATCCACCAAAAAAATTAAGCTGAACCTCAGCATGAGTATAAATGTCATCAAATTTATCATTTAAAAGTTTTTCTGTTCACTATGTGCTGAACATCCGTCCATATTTAGAGGAGTACAACAAACATCCAACCACTGGAAACATCATTTTCCATGGACAGGCTAGAGGCTTGGGATTAGAAGAGACACTTTTAATTTTAGTACCAAACTTGTTACTCACAATCAGATTGTACAAATTTGGCCAGCTAACATTTATGCATTTTTAGGTTTTTTATTTATAAATTGGAAAATCTCTACAAAGTTTTAAAAGCTTCATTTCAATCAAGAGTTACATTTTATTCTTTGAAACTTCATTATTTAAATGCTGAGAAGTAAAAAGAAGTTAGAACTTCCAAGACAATGCAAGGAAACCAGAAATAAGGAACACAGATACTCTTACATCTGACTGCTGTATATGAACTCAAGACAGTTTTTTTTTTATTATGTGGAACAACATAAATGATATTATTTAGTGTTTTCCATGTAGCTTAGCAAATAATGTGTTAACAAAAAGGTACACTAACAAAGAGCTGAGACATTTTCTGAATCTGACAAATAAGGACTTGATCTGTATATATTAAATGAAATCCATAATATGTACATGCATATCATACACATATGCATAAATTTGATAATTAAAAGTAAGATATTGTTGCTAAAAACACTAATTCTCATCACAAGAAAAATAGTTTCCCATGGTATTTTTAGTTTATCTGATGTGGACCTTTCTCTAATATCTCACATAAATAATATCCAGATGCTAAGAGTGATAATATAGATTCCCCTGCACAGATATAAATTACACATGTTAATACCATGGAAGAATGTTAGGATTTGCTTATGATCAGGCTGGGAAGGTGGGTCAGTGGTAGAGTGCTTGCCTTGCATGCATAACACCCTGGGTTCTATTCCTCAGCACCACATACACAGGAAAAGCTGGAAGTGGTGCTGTAGCTCAAGTGGTAGAGTGCTAGCCTTGAGCCGAAGAGGTGAGGGACAGTGCCCAGGCCCAGAGTTCAGGCCCCACGCCCAACAAAAAAAAAAAAAAAAAAGAATTTGCTTGTGATCTACTTTCATTCAATTTCCTTAAAGTTAATTTCAGAATCATTTCCCCATAAAATTTTAATTGGGAGTGTCTCTTCACTACAGATCTAATTATTTCCTACTATCTCATGAACATGACACACTTCCGGCTTGATATACCCTAAAGGATTTCAATTAATTCTAGCTATTGTGAAACATTAGAAAAGCAATTCCTAGACATTGTGCAATATTCCTAATTTGTATATATCCAAAGAAATGTGATCTAACATAATCATATTTTACTGGAGGCCACATAAAAGGGCATAAATGTGTTATTGAAAGACAAAACTTATATGATTGAAATTTGTTTTTTCCTCCAGAGCACAGTTTCTTCAAAACTTGAAGCAAATGAGGATTATTCCATTTTCTTATGCATAAAGGGGAAGGACTAATTTTTTAACCTTGGCAAGTAATAGATGCATTTTAATAAGGCTTTTAAAAATCTGGAATTAACATAATATAAAAAGAAATTAGACATTTTTATCAGTAACTACATGTATTAACTAATGAGAAAGTACATTTTTCTAGATACTCATAATTTTATAAATAGATCACTGACTCAGTAGACAAATAAACATAGTCTAATAAATTAAGCTATAATTATTGAAATCTGCATTTTTACAACACAATTGAATCAATACACAAAATAGTAACTCAGAATATGGTTCCCTGGAGTGATGCCGACTTACTCACTTGCTATAGTAATTTGAGTATAGATTTGATCTCCAAAAATCTTATTATCTTCGATATCAACCGCACAGAAACAAAAGAAAAATGTTCATATTCATCACTAGTTTCCTTGTAATTATTAAATAAGATAAATGCACCTGGAACTCTTCCTTGGTGCATAAAGGTTTATGCAAAGTAAGCATTAACCCTTGATCTAATGTTCTTCTAGTGTGGGGTTGAAAAAATGAAGTGATTTTGATTCAGAGTTCAATGGTGACCTTAACTCCTCAATGACTCACTTGATGACTTTTCTCGGGACTCTATAATGATTTGGGTTTGAACAAGCTTTCTGGGCACACCTGGTTCACAGTGAAATGCCTGAACATCAATTCTAATTGAGCATTGTCTAGCTGTCTTTTCCTCAATATTACTAGTCCCAAAGGACTTGCTTTTAATTAGTTTTTCCCATAGTTTATGTTATTTTATTTTATTGTAAAGGTGATGTATAGAGGGGTTACAGTTACATAAGTAAAATAAGTATGTTTCTTGTCCAACAGTGTTATTCCTCCTTCCTTTTCTCCTGCTTTCTCTCTCCCACCCACTGCCCTCCCTACAAGTTGTAAAGTTCGTTGCCAACATAGTGTTTTGTAAATATTGCTGTTGGCATTGGTTCAACTCTGAGTTCCATTGTTTTTTTGTTTGTTTGGGTTTTTTTTTTTTGCATTTTCTTATATTGTCAAGGTGATATACAAAAGTATTACAGTTACATAAGTAAGGTAAGTACATTTCTTGTCAAACTTGCTACCCCTTCCTTCATTTTTCTCCTACTTTTCCTCACCCCCCAAATTGTACAGATCATTTCCAACGTACTGTCTTGTGAATATCGCTGGTGCGTTGGTTCCCCCCTCGTCCTTCGTCTCACTATTCTGTTGTTGTTTCGCTTTTCTTCCCTAATTCAAATAACTATATATACACTTCCAAGGTACCAAAGTCAAATACAGTGACAACAGGGAGAGAACATCCATCTTTTTTCCACATAGACAATTTAAATCTTCTTACTTTAAGTTTTGTTGGATTTTCAGAAATGGAAATGGCTCAATGCCACCAGTATGTCTAACTAGCCTTCCATCACCTTCTTGACCTCTATTAAACCTACCCTCACCTATCATATACCCTAATATACTGGATTTCCTGAAATTGTCTCCATTTTGGAGACTTTCATCTGCACCATTTCTTCCCATAGGTAAAAAGGACAAAGTTAGTAGATAGTTGTCTCTTGAATCTGGTCTTACAATTGAACATTGGTTTTTTGCTATATGTCACTTGCAATTGGAAATTACATAAATAATCTACCAAATCAACAGGAACACAGAAAAACAAATATTCACTTTCACATTTCCTTTTATCCTAATCTTTATTAATTAAAAATGCACACCTATGCTTACATCAACTTTCCAAATAAAGCTTTAGAATTAGTGTACCTTACTATACTTTGTCACTAAGTTGGCTTAGATTCCAAATACCATTTTGTGGTTGTTATTTATTCTAAATATGTATATGTTTTGTCCTAACATTCTCTGTATTTCTAATGCAGGCTTTTATCTTCTACTTAAATAAATATACAATCAGTATTTAAATTTTAACCATAAAATAATACTCTGAGGAAGTATTTACATTTTTTTTGCCATACCTATATGTTGAATTCAGGGCCTGGGTTTAAATTCTGGGCCTGTGATTGTCCCTGAGCTTTTGTTCTCAAGGGTAGTGCTCTAGCACTTAAGCCACAGCTCCACTTCTAGATTTGTGTTTTTTTTTAGTTTAGTAGTGATAAGAGTCTTACAAACTTTACTGCCTAGTCTGACTTTGAACTGAGATCTCAGTCTCCTGAGTAGCAAGGATTATAGGGATGAGCCACCAGCACTTGGCAAGTATTGACTTTTCAATTGTTTACTTTTTATAATAGAACCTATTTGTACATTTTAATATGTTTTGTCATCTTGATATTATGCTACTGAGCTACTGAGAATTACAAATAACATCATCAGTAATCTTTTCTACATTTCCCCCATTAGTATCTATTTTTTTCATAAATTTGTCATTCTACATTAAAAGATGAAGATATAACTTGTCAAAGGACAAAATTTCAACCAATTGAATTCAAACAGTCTGATTGGTTTTTTTTTTTTAATTCATGAGCCAAGCATCATCCCATCTACAAAATAAAAAAAGTGCTCTGATGAGCTTTTCAAAATGTTATTGAGTTTCTGAGCCAGAAAACTCAGAGGAAAACATAAGGAACAAAAATCGATTTGGCTGTCTCAAAGTTACTTCCCTTACAGAAATATAAGAAAAAATGAGGGAAGGGGTAACAACTCTGACAAGAAATGTACTTATTACCTTACTCATGTAACTGTAACCCTTCTGTATATCACTTTGACAATTAAAAAAAGAAAAGAAAAGAAGAGAAGAGGACAAGAAAAAAGAAAAGAAAAGAAAAGAAAAATTATCTTAGCTGGGCACCAGTGGCTCATGCCTGTAATCCTAGTTACTCAGGAGGCTGAGATCTGAGGATCACAGTTCAAAGCCAGCCCAGGCAGGAAAAGTCTATGAGACTCTTATCTCCAATAAACTACCAGAAAACCAGAAGTGGCACTGTGGCTCAAGTGGTAGAGCACTCACCTTGAGCTGAAGAGCTGAGGGACAACACCCAGACCCAGAGTTCAAGCCCTACGACCAAAAAAAAAAACAAATTATCTTGGCCTTGTGAGATTTTACTGTTATCTCTCTACTGATTGCTGATGTGTTCAAATCTTACAAGTGAAATTTAGGTTTCAGGCTGGTGGTAAGAAGTATGAAGGACCCCATATTAGGGCCTCTTTTTACTTTAGACATTTTCACCTTTTCTTTCATGTTAACATCCACACTGGTTTCCATCTCTGTTCTTTAGTTAAGCATGTCCTGTTTAGCATTTATTACCCATTGTTGCTTAGTTGGCAAAGGTTGACATATTAGTAGATTAGATGTTTTTAAGTTAATATTGTTTGAGCTTTTGTATGTTTAGTACTGCTTTTCTCTACATTTATATACTTGAAAACATTTGACAAATTAAAAATCCTTGGCTCGCAACTTCTCCAGCGGGTCATGGGTACTTTATTTCTATCACATTGAGCTTTATTTTTGTAGAAATATTAAGCCAACATGAGCTTTAATCCTTAAAAGCCATATGTGACATATTTCAACTCACATATGAGATGATAGATTAGTATCCTTATTAAATACAGAACTCATAAAATTCAATGAAATGAAACAACCTAAGTAAAAGTGGACAAGAAACTCAAAACAGGTGGTTGTCAAAGACAGATGTATAAATGACCAATAAGGATATGAAAAGATATTTGACATTACTAACCAGCAGGGAAATGCAAATCAAAATCACAATTAGATACTATTTCAAAAATTACTTGTGTGTCATCAAAACACCAAAAACAACAACCAAAAGAAAATTAGAAAATAACAAATGATGAGAAAAATATAAGGAAATTGTAATCTTTATTTCAGGTATAAATGCAAGATCATTGGTTTTTTTCTACAAAACAAAATAGTGGTTACATATATATGTGCCAGATGATCCAGCAAATCTATTTCTGGATATAAACCCCAAATTTATAAAAGTGGAGAACCAATAGATATTTGTATATCTATGTCAATAGTCATATTATTCACAAGAGCCAAAAAGTGGAATCAATTCAAGTATCAGTTTTAAGTGGGCACATACTACTTTTAGTTAAATAATGTACATCCAACAATTGACAATGGGAATATTAAATTGCTTTGAATGAATTGAATGTGCAAGAATAATAAAAAATAAAAAGACCAGTTAAATGTCAAATAATATCAAAGTATCATTCAACTGGTACTGTTTTATACCTCATTGTACTGCAGGGGAATAAAAGGGAAGCATCCAAAAAGAGTTGACAGGTTTTTTTTTTATGTACCATGAAATATATCTACCATGAAATATGTACCATGAAATATGTCTATCTTCAATTTCTCTCCTTGGTATTTACCCTCAAAATGAAAGCAATAACAATAGCTCATTCATGTTATCCAAAATCTAGATGTCCATTAATGAAAGACTGTATAAACTAATCTGATACATTTATACAATAAAATACTACTTTAGCTATGTCACAGCATAGTTAAATATCCCAAATATTACCTTGAATGGTAAAGACTGTCAAAAAAGTAGCTATACTATACAATTCATGAAGTAGTACAATATAACGGAAATAACAGCAGTGATTTTTCTCAACACTACCTTTTGGAAAAGCATGAGAAAAAAATTAGCTTGCAATGTTCTGTTTCTTGATTAGGGTAGTGATTACATCAATAGACACATAACAAAAATAATCTAAATATAACAGGTTTGAATTTTACTTCTGTTCAAACAATATTAGACACAAAATTATTGATCTTTTACTTGTTCATTCAAATAACTTTTTAAATTTAGTAATCCACCTGATTTTTTAAATCATATGGACATAAAAATGAAAATTGAGCCATATTCTTCAGATGGTGTGTTGATTTTATGATTTTTTTATGTTACAAAGATTTCATGACTTACATATTTAATCTATTTTGTTTTTATTGGTTATTTTTGCTTATTTTTATGCTGCTCATTTTTTATATGTTGACTAGAACTGGGTCTTGAACTCAGGACCTCTCCCTCAGCTCTAATTCAACTTTTTCACTCATGTCTGTTGCTGTACCAAATTTAGTTCCACCATTTTGTTGGTTCATTGGAGATGAAATCTCTTAAACATTTCCCCTCCACACCCCCACAGAATAGACTTAGAATGATGATCCTCAGCATTCAACCTCCAGAATAGGATTACTAATATGCACCATGAGTGCTTGGCTTCTATGTAATGTTCTATGTTTAAAACCTTTCTGATTCATATAACTTCCTCCCATATGACAAGTACCAACATTATTCCACTAAGATAATTCAAATAGGATCATAGTACCTTTAATACCATCCAATATAGTGGGGAAATGCTGACTTCTATCTAAATTTCGCAGTATTTTCACATTTTAAATTGATATCGTTATCTTACATTAGGAAAAACAGTATTTTTTTTGTTTGTTTTTCTTGGTCCTAGTTGAATTATCTATCATGATCTTTTCACTATGCAATTTGGGGCTACTTTTCCTCTATCTAGTGATGGGATACAGAAGAACTCATGATTTTCACCCAATTCAATTCTATCCTCATTCCTTGTCCTCTTTTCAAATAATCTTATTATACACATATCTGTATTTACTACTTAGGTTCAGATGACATGAAAATGCATATTGCAATTGAGACCTCTACTTTGAACTATGGAACTAAGCCTTCAGTTACATTCTTATAAACTACATTTGGATTCCAAGTGGATTTATTTTATGAACCAAATATAACCAGCTATAGAATTATACAAAAATTCATTCTGCAGTAGATGACTCTAACTTCCTCATCAAATTAAAGAAGCCAAAATCTTTCCAAATATTCATGTAACACATCACATCAACTGTACTATAACTATTTTATTTAATCTGTATGCTTCTCAAGTCTAATTTTTATTTTTATAACATAGCAACTACAGAACTATTAAAACTACCTTACCACAAACTCCTCAAGTCTGACTGAGCTACAATTTCTCCTAACTGTACCTCTCCAAACATATCCATTCTTGATCAATCATATCAAATCAATTTCCTATATAAAGGAGATCTTTTTTCCTACAAATGCTCTAATCATGTCACCCCCTACTTAAAACTCTTTTATGAGTTTCTATTAACCTTGAAGAAAAATCTGAAATCCTACAAGTTCTACTGTTTCTGGCTCCTGTTCTAATCTAACTTGTTCTTAGAATTGGAACTTTTTATTTTATGCATTCAAGTGACTCTTGTTTGAGTTCCTTTCGTGAATCATCCTACATTTTGTGACAGATATTTTTTAATGTTCTTTTTATTTCATTGCACTAAATGCTTTCTCCTTTTCATTTAGTTCATCTTATGCTCATTTTCATTTCTTGTCATGAATCACTACGTGTGAAAGGAAAATTTCTCAACCCTACTAATCTGGTCAGGATCTACTATGATAGGATTTCATTGTACCATAAAACTCTGTTGAAAAAATTATGCTTGTAATTATATGATTCATTTTATGTAACCATTATGTCGATTGATATATGGTCCAACCACAGAATGGATGCAAGTTTTGAGGAAAGACTCTGCATTCAATTCTGTACTTTACTATAACCTATACTGGGCAATATCCAATATGATGTAGCTTAAAATGGCAAATACTTATTTTTGATGGCTCTGGAATCTGAGAAGTCCAAAATCAAGGACTTGGAAGACTGTGTCTGAAAGAGTTGCTCATAGAATCTTGAAATTATGGAAAGGAAATTGCAGCTGTCTGTACGCCAGTGGCTCACGCCTGTAATCCTAGGTATTCAGAAGGCTGAGATCTGAATTTGTAATTACAAACCAGCCCCCGCGGGAAAGTCTCTGAGACTCTTTTTTTTTAAATAAGATTTTATTGTGTAAATACTGTACAGAAGGGTTACAATCACATGAGCAAGGTAATGAGTACATTTCTTATCAAGCATTGTTGCCTCCTCCTTTGTTTTTCCACTACCATCCCTTCCCTCCCATCTCCACAACTACAATCCATCTGCTCCCTCCCCACTCCCACCCCCAGCCTAAATTGTAAAGGTTGTTTTTCCCAGATAGAATCTTGTACATATCATTGTTGCAATGGGTCAACCTATATCCTAATTTAAGCAATTTGTTTTTTCCCTTCCACTCCCCAAATTATGCCAACATCAAATACAGTGAAAATATGGGCTATACCGTGTAGGAGGAACAAACAAAGCAACAAAAAATTTACATGGTACTTTATAAATACGTTAGAAACAATAGCAAGCAAGAAAGAAAAACCACTTGTGTCCTTATCTTGGGGTTCATTTCACTTAACATCATCTTATCTGACCTCTTCTGCTTGTCTCAGATATATACTAATTATTGCAAATAAGGGAAACCATGGGACCTATGTGTCTTTGGGCCTGGCTTACTTCACTTAATATAATTTTTTCCAAGTCTTTCCATTTCCTAACAAATGAGGCAATGTCATTCTTTCTGATGGAGGCATAGAATTCCATTGTGTATATATACCACATTTTCTTGATCCATTCATCTACTAAGGGGCATCTGAGTTGGTTCCATATCTTAGCTATAGTAAATAATGCTGCAGTAAACATAGTTGTGCTGGTAGTTTTAGTATGGTCTTGTTTGTGATCATTTGGGTAAATGCCCAAAAGTGGGATTGCTGGGTCACAGGGCAACTCTATGTGGAGTCTTTTGAGGAAGCTCCATCCTACTTCCCAAAGTGGTTGAAAAAGTTTACACTCCCACCAACAATGCAGTAGGGTTCCCTTCTTTCCACATCCCCCCCCCCCAGCATCTGTTGTTAGAGTTCTTGATTATAGCCTTTCTAATTGGGATGAGGTGCTATCTCAATATTGTTTTGATTCGCATTTCTTTTATGACTAGAGAGGTTGAGTATGTCTGGGACAAGTAGAAAAGGTCCAAAGCTATGTACATATCACCACATAAGGTGAAGTTAAGAGAAATGAACCCCAAGATAGGGACACAAGTTGTTTTTCTTTCTTGTTATTGTTTCTGGCATATTTATAACTTGTTTTTTTCTTTCTTGCTATTGTTTTTGACTCATTTATATACACTATGTGATTTTTTGTTGCTTCGTATGTTCCTCCCCCGTGGTATAGCCCCTGTTTTCACTGTATTTGATTTCGGTGCCCTGCATCTTCTATATACACTTCTCTAATTTGGGGAGGGGAAGGGAAAAAACAAAATATTTAAATAGGGATACAGATTGACCCATTGTAACAATATGATGTACAAGACACTATGTTGAAAAACAAACTTTGCAATTTAAGTGGGGGTGGAGGGGTGAGAGAGGGGAGGGAGTGTAGTTGTATACATGTAAGGGAAGGGATGGTAGGGAAAAAACAAAGGAGGAGGTAACAATGCTTGATAAGAAATGTACTCATTACCTTGCTCATGTAACCCCTCTATACAGTATTTCACAATAAAAAAAAACATACTAAAAAAAACCAACAAGATCTGTCTATCTGCTACCTTCAAGAGACACACCTTGCCCACAAAAACAAACACATTCTGAAAATGAAAGTCTGGAATAAAATCTCCCAAGCCAATGGCCCCCATAAACAGGCGGGAGTCACAATCCTAATATCAGATTAAAAAAAAACTTCAAATTAAAATTAGCGAGAAGAGATAAAAAGGTCATTACATACTAATTAAGGGATCTCTCTTTCAGGAGGGTATTACAATTCTAAATGTCTATTAACCAAATAATGGAGCACCCAAATTTATGCAAGAAACATTACTTTCCTTAAAATATCACATAGATCCAAAGACATTAATTATTGGGGACTTTAACACACCTGCTGGATAGATCAACCTGACAAAAACTCGGCAGAGAAACCTCAGGTCTAAACAACTGCATAGAGACTTAACAGACATCTGCCAAGTATTTAAGCCAGCAGCATAAAATACACATTCTTCTCAGAAGCACAAGGAACATTCTCCAAAATAGACCACATTTTAGGTCACAAAACAAATGTGTCCACATTCAGAAATATTGAAATTATGCCCTTCATTCTCTCAGACCACAAGGGAATAAAATTAGAACTCAACACCAAAAGCCACCAAAGAAAATCCTGGAACATATGGAGGCTGAACAACACACTGTTGAATCACCAGTGGTTTATGGAAGAGATTAGAAAGGAAATTCAAATGTTCATGATATTCAACAAAAATGAACACACAAATCACCAGCTCTTCTGAGACACAGAAAAGGCAGTACTCAGAGGCAAGTATATAGAGCTCTGAGTTCCTACATTAACAAATTGGAGAGATCTGAAACCAACAACATAACAAGGCACCTGAAGCTCCTTGAAAAAGAGCAACAAGCTAAACCCCAATCCAGTAGGTGGAAACAAAGAATTAAAATTAAATCAGAGGAAGTGGCACTGTAGCTCAAGTGGTAGAGCACTCACCTTGAGCTGAAGAGCTGAGGTACAGCACCTAAGCCCAGAGTTCAAGCCCCACGACTGATAAAAAAAAAAAAAATAAATAAATAAATAAAATCAGAATTAAATGAATTAGAGTCCAAAAAAACCATAGAAAGAGTCAACAAAACAAAGAGTTGGTTCTTCAAAAAAAATTAACAAAATTGACAGTCTCAGGGCAAATCTTATTAGAAAAAGAAAAGAACACATTCAAATAAACAAACTCAGAGATGAGAACTGAAACATCACCACAAAAACAACTAATATTCAGAACCTTATAAGGGAATACTTTTAAACCTTTATGCTAATAAGTTTGAGAATCTGGAAGAAATGGACAAATTTCTAGCAAATATTGACATACCCAAATTAAACTAAGATGATTTAAGCCAACTTAACAGACCAATATAAGCATCAAAATACCAATAGCAATAAGAGACCTCCCACCCAAGAAAAGCCCAGGACCAGATGGATTTACAGCTGAATTCTACAAGGCCTTCAAAGCAGAACTCACACTAATACTCTTCAATTCTTCAATGAAATTGAAAGTGAAAGTTCACTACCCAACTACTTTTATGAAGCCATCATAACCCACATCCCAAAACCAGGCAAGGACTCATCAAAGAAAGAAAACTATAGGCTCATTTTTTTTATGAAGATGGGTGCAAAACTCAACAAAATTTTGGACAATTGATTTCAACAACTCATCAAAAAAAATCATTCGCCATAATCAAACAGGATTTACTTCAGGTACGCAAATCTGGTTGAATATACACAAATCAATATAATTCCTCACATCGACAAGAGCAGGGATAAGAACAACATGATTATCTCAATAGATGCAGAAAAAGTATTTGACAAGATCCAACGCCCTCTTATGATGAAAGCTCTGGAAAAACTAGGAATCCATGGAACATTCCTCAATATAATAAAGGCTGTGTATGACAAACTTTCCACCAGCATTATACTTAATGGCAAAAAGCTAAAGCCATTTCCTCTAAATTCAGGAATGAGACAAGGATGTCCATTCTCTTCACTTCTCTTCAAGTTAGTATTATAGAATGCCTAGCTAGAACAATAAGACAAGATGCAAACATAAAGGGCATCCAAATAAAGAAAGATAAATAAAACTCTGCCTCTTTGCAGATGACATGATCTTGTTTTGAAAAACAGCATGGACACCAGTCCAAAGTTACTGTAATGGATCCAAAGCTTAGCAAAATAGCAGTGTATAAAAATAACCCTCAAAAATCAATGGCTTTTCTGTATGCCAACAATGAGAAGCACGCAGCAGAAATCAGGAAAGCAACTCCTTTTGTAATAGCTCCACAAAAAAATAAAATACCTAGGAGTTAACTAAAGATGTGAAAGACCTCTATGATGAAAACTTTAAAAACCTGAAAAGTAAATTAAAGCAGAACTAAGAAAGTGGGAAAAACCCCTGCATTGGGAGGATTAACATCGTGAAAATGGCAATACTGCAAAATCAATATCAATATTGATATCAAAATCAATGCAATATCTATCAATATCCCAACTTTCAATGAAATAGAAGAAGCAACCCAAAAATCCATATGTATCAATAAAAGACACTAAAGAGCAAAAACAATCCTCAGTAGAGAGAACAGTGTCAGAGGAATATTATATAACTTCAAACTCTACAACAAAGCCATAGTAAACAAAACAGCTTGGTACTGACAAATCTGAGGACCAATGGAATAGAAGTGAAGACCCAGAAATGAACTCACAGACCTATATCCACCTAATGTTCTACAAAGGAGCTAAAAAAAAATAGAAGGGAAAAAAGACAGCCTCTTCAATAAATGGTTCCTGCAAAATTGGTTAATCACCTATAGAAAACTAAAGCTAGATCCTTATATATCACCCTGCACTAGAGTCAACTCCAAATGGATCAAAGACCTCAAAGTCAAAGCAGACACCCTAAAAACATTACAGGATGGAATAAGAGAAAGTCTAGCACTCCTTGACCCAGTCCAAAATTTTCTTAATAAAGACCCAGAAACACAACAAATCAAAGAAAGGTTGGACAAATGGGATTGCATGAAGCTTCAGAGCTTCTGCATGGCAAAGGACATATCTAGCAAGATCAATAGAAAGCACATGGAATGGGAGAAAAGCTTCACTAGCCATACAACAGACAAGGATCTCATATCTAAAATACACTTAGAACTCAATAAATTAAATCCCCCCAAAACAAATCCTCAAAGAAACAACTACCTGATTAATAAGTGGGCTAAAGACTTAAAGAGACTTCTCTGAAAGGGAAAATAAGAATGGACAATAGACACATGAAGATATGCTCAACTTCTCTAGCCATAAAAGAAATGTAAATCAAAACAACATTGAGATTCCACCTCACCCCAGTTAGAATGGCTATAAACAAAAAAATCTAATAACAACGGATGCTGGAGGGGATGTGGCCATGTTGGTGGGAGTGTGAACTTGTTCACAGTGTGGAGGTTCCTCAAAAGACTCCACATAGAGCTCCCCTATGACCCAGCAATCCCACTTTTGGGCATTTACCCAAATGATCACAAACAAAACCATACTAAAGCCACCAGAACAACTATGTTTATGGCAGCATTATTCACCATGGCTAAGATATGGAACCAACCCAGATGCCCCTCAGTAGATGAATGGATCAAGAAAATGTGGTATATATACACAATGGATTCTATGCCTCCTTCAGAAAGAATGACATTTCCCCATTTGTTAAGAAATGGAAAGACTTGGAAAAAATTGTATTAAGTGAAGTAAGCCAGGTCCAAAGACACATAGGTCCCATAGTTTCCCTTATTTGCAGTAACCAGTATATGTCTAGAACAAGCAGAAAATGTCAATAGCTGTGTATATAAGACCATATAAGATGATGTTTAGCAAAATGAACCCCAAAATAGGGACACAAGAGGTTTTATCTTTTTCTCTCTTTTTATTTTTGTCACTCATAGGGACTGAACTCTGGACTTGGGCACTGTCTCAGCTTTTCAGCTCAAAGCTAGCACTCTCCCACTTGAGCCACTGTGCTACTTCCTGTTTTTCTGCTTATGTGGTGCTGAGGAATCAAACCCAGGGCCGCATGCATGCTAGGAAAGCACTCTACCACTGAGCCACCTTTCCAACACCAAAAGGTTTTAACTTTCATGCTGTTGTTTTTAATGTAGTTATAATGTACTATGTGATTTTTTTTGTTTCCTTTATGTGTTCTTCCCCCACAGTATAGCCCTTATTTTTACTGTTTTTGATTAGGGTGCCCTGCATCTTGTATATACATTTTTCTAATTTGGGGAAGGAAAGGGAAATAACAAAATGCTGAAATAAGGATATAGGTTGACCCATTGTAACAATGAGAGTACAACATCTATGTTGAAAATGAACTTTATAACTTCGCTGTGGGAGGGGCAGAAGTTGGGGAGCTGGAGAGGGAACTGATGGTAGGCGAAAAACAAAGGAGGAGGTAACAATCCCCAATAAGATATGTACTCATTACCTTTCTCATTTAACTGTAACCCCTCTCTACAGTTCCTTTCAATAAATATATATATATATATATATCAAAAATGATCAATTTCCTTATTGGAAGTATGAATTACATATCATTGGAAGTACTAGTGTAAAATCATTACATTGAGATAAGTTGTATTTCACCATAAATGGTGTATATTTCACAATTTAAAAAAACTAAAATGCTTCACATGGTATACATTCTCAGAGGAATAATTTTACCAAACAAATAGATTGGATAGTAATTATGCAGTGAACAAGACATAAACCAAAAACTGTATGGGAAGGAACAAATTAAAATCCCCAATGTAAGAGTTCAAGTAATTTCATATTCAAAATTCAAAAGAGTAAAAGTTTATATTAGATATAACTAAAGAGAAAATTAATATAATATAAGTTACTTTGAGGATATTCACACAAAATATAGCAAAGAGATGAAAAATATGAAAATTAGTTGCAAATTTTCACACTGGAGCCATATTAAAGAGTATTGCATATGCTCTCAGTGTTTTTTTCTTTAAGAAACCCTATTACTAATCCATATATTAAAAGATGTATTTATATATATTTATATAAACATATACATAGCTGTATAAATTTTAAGTAGTTCCACAAAGCAATTTATGAATACAGTATATATTGATCAATGTCACCTCTTTCAACATTCTAACCAATCCTTCCTCTACCCACTCTTTCTCTCTTCTTAATTTTGTAGGATATACCTTTTATTCTTGACTACATCTCCCCTTATCTTCTTCATTTTTCTACCTCTTCCCCTTGGACTCCATCCATCCCACCCCTTTGTAGTATGCATTCCTGGTACTTTATTTTGCTGAACCACGACTTATTGCCAATATTCCCCAAGCTTTTCAATGAAATAAAAAGGGAAAGACTATTATCAAACTCATTAAACTAGCAGTACACTCATCCCAAAACTGGATAGGGACCCAAAAAGAAAGAAAAAAAAACAACTATAGACCTATATCTTTGATGAATATATATGCAAACATTCACAATAAAATTCTGGCCAACTGAATTCAACAAATACTACTAATAATACACTGTGATTAGACAGTATTCATGCCAGGGATGCAAAGCTGGTCCAACATATATAAATCAGTAATTGCAGTACAACACATCCACAAAAGTCAGGACAAGAGTTACATGATCTTCTCAATAGATACAGAAAAACTTTTGACAAGATCCAGAACCCCATTAGGATAAAAGCACTAGAGAAGCTAGAAATACATGGAACATTCCTTAATATTAATAAAAGGCTGTGTTTGAAAAAACTACAGCGAACATTCTATTTAATGGTTAAAAAAAAAAAACGAAGAAGAACAATTTCCTCTAAAAACAAGTAGACAAGAATGGTCACTCTTTCTTTTCCTCTTCAATATAATACTCAAATTCTTAGCAAGAGCAATAAGACAAGAGTAAAAGTAAAACATAAAGGGGATCCAAATAGGGAGAGAAGAAGTAAAACTATCCCTCTTTGCAGATAAAGAATTTGCTACCAAAAGAAAATTAATAGAAAGAAATAAAAGGGATCAGAGTTGCACTAATAACATACATCTAAGATTTGACAAAACATCAAATCTTCATTGCATTTAAAGAGTAAGGATGGAAAGAACGATGACATCAGTTAGAAATTTTGGAAATATATGAAATTGTCATCAGATAATTTTTATGACTATTGCCTGATAGAATAAGGTAATTTTACTTGACCTAAAAAGGAATTGAATTTTTATAGATAATATTATCAACAAAGATGAAAGGTTTTATTGATTTTTTTCCTTTATTTTACATGCATCATTATGTAACAAACCCAGAGCCCTTTGCATGCCTGGCAAAAAACACTATATACTGAGCTATACCTCAGCCCTGAAAAGAAACATTTCTGTGTGTGTCTGTGTGTATGTATAAATACATATGTATGTGTGTGGGTGTGTGTGTATAGATGTTTAAATCCACTTTTTTGCCAGGCACCAGTGGCTCACGCCTATAATCCCAGCTACTCAGGAGGCTGAGATCTGAGGATTGTAGTTCAAAGCCAGTCCGGGCAGGAAAGTCCATGGGATTCTTACCTCCAATTAACGACCAGGAAACTGGAAGTGGTGTTGTGGCTCAAGTGGCAGAGCACTTGTCTTGAGTTGAAGAGCTGAGAGACAACGCCCACACCCAGAGTTCAAGCCCCACAACCAACTAATAATAATAATAATAATAATAATAATAATAATAATAATAATAATAATAATAAATAAAATCCATTTTTGTGTAACTTAACTGGGTCTTGAACTCAGGGGCTGGATTTTTCACCAAGGCTAACACTCTTCTATTTGAGCCATAGTTCCATTTTTTTTACTTTTTCGTCATTAAATAGAGGTATGCTTCACAGACTTTCCTACCTGGGCTGACTTCAAACTGCAATCCTTAGATCCCAGCCTCCTGAGTACGTAGAATTACAGGTGTAAGCCACCAGTGTGCAGCTGAAATTATTTTTTCAAGAGAAATGATCAATTATATCCCAAGAAATAAAGAAGAAAATAAAACCAATTGAAGCAAATTAAAAAGCAGTAACATGTAGAATTAACTCCATATAAATTAAAAAGTGTGCAAAAGAGACTTCAAATATATGGCATAAATAAATAAATAAACAACCAACATAGAATTTCTTTGTTCTATGACTGTACGTATAAATCCCTTCAACACAAAAAGAATGAAGATTATACTGGAGAAAAACAAATTTATGTAAGAGATATGTTACAGGACAAATCCATAAAACTGAGAAAGAATAAAATAAAACCTGAGAAGTAACAGGATAGAATAATTTAAAAAATGAGTTAGAATATGAAGTAAGATATGAGTTGAGAAGTTGTTCAAATGTCTAGGTGTCTCCAGGCACCCGAAAATGCCATAGACTTAAGGCTTTTGTGGCAATAGAGTAACAGAGAAAGGAGATGGTCTTGGATACCCATCCAAAAGGTCATATATTACTAATCTCAGCATTGTAAGCTGAAAAACAAGCTTCAAAAAGATAGAATATTCCCAAATTAGAGGACAGACAATGCTTGATTTCAAACAATTTCAATTTCTACACTAATCCAGATAATGGTTTATTGGCATAAAATTAGATAAATATGTCAATAAAACAGAATAGAATCCAGCAATAGACTCACACATTTATAGTCAATCAATTTTTGACGAAAGTGCCAAGAAAATTCAATGGGAAAAGATGTGTTCAAGAAATAATGAAAGAACAATTGGCTAGTGAGATGCAAAAAAGAAAAAAATATACTCTGACCTCATATCACATAAAAAAACATTAACTTGGAATGGTCATAATAGTCATAGAACATAAGAATTAAAACTATAAAACTTCTACAAGCAAACGTAAACATCTTAGTCATCTATGATTTAGCAAAGATAGTTTAAATGCAATACAAATATTGTAAAAATATCAATCAATAGAACTTAATAAAAATAAATTTCTTACTTGCTAAGAAACTGTTAAAATAAGACAAACAAAATATCAATAATGTTTTCAAAATTGGTAATTGGCCTTCCTGTACTTGTACTTCATGACTTCCTGTACCTCTTATGTATGGGTTCAACCCATACAACCCATGCAGATCAAAAGTGTTATGTGTGTTTTCAAAGTTACATTTGTATTTAAACACGTACAGAATTTTCTCTTGTTACCATCTGCAGCTATTGGGATCCACACAAGAGTTCATAGAACCAATTCTTCACTGGTACAGAGTTCCAGCATACACTCAACAGAACACTGGCACAACAGAATGTATTTTCTTACACTTGAATAAGGAGACAAGTAAGTCAAAAGAGCAATTTAAAAAGTATGTGTATGTTCTATTTATTTTTGGCAAGAGTGTAATTTTTAAGTACACTATATTTCTATACAAGGGCATAGTAAAACTGTTTTAAAAAGAAAGGCACAAGGGAGTTAAGAGGAATGGAACATAGGAAGTCAAAGTATATAATATGCATGTATGAAAATATCATAATGAAACTGCATAAAGAAAAGGAAAGCCCCCCTGAGAAGATGGCATTATAAGAATGTACTGAATAAAGTGAAGGATTTAGCTCATTTCACTAAATATAAATAATACAAATATCAATAAGTAATAATATCATTACTAATTCCTTGTCTCAGTATGTGACATTCAGAATGCAAAAGTCCTTAGGTGTTCACTGAAAGCTAAGAGGCAGGATGGACGGAGTTAAGGGAAAGATGAGGAGGAGAATCCTAGGTGGATAAATCAGCAAAGTTATGGGGCAAAACCAGGTAGAGTTATATGGTATTGGCTTTGCCCAGAGAGTGAACTAGGAGAACTAATGATTTTCTAAAAGACAGAGAAGATCCTAATTTCCATTTCAGCAGAATGATTCTGGCTGAAAAGTTAAGAATAGCCAAAGTATAGATATGGTAGATATAGGAATACTGGAGACTACTATGGTAACAGAAGTGAAATTTTATGAGCTTGAGACTACAGTAAATGTAATGATTTATATTCTAGACATAGTTTGGAATAGCTATGTTTTTTTCTAGATGCATTTGGATTTAGTGATGATAGCATTTTCTTGTGAGTAGAATATGGGATATGAGGAAAGATTCGAATTAAAAGAGATTGTACAGTTTAATCATGAGATTACAGAAGATTGAATTTAGTATTAGTAGAGATACAAAATACTTTAAGGCAGCATATTTTTGGTAATCAGCCTAAAGGAAAGCCAACATAAGAAAAAAATCTTCTAGAATATGTACTAGATACCTTGCATAGTACCACTTGGTATATACAAAAGTATAAAATGCAGCCATGTGGGCAATTTAAAAAGAAATAGGAAAAAAGAAAAAGAAAGAAAAACAGGGTGGGCACTTCCTTGCTCTGAAGGAAATTGTCTATGAGGGCTTGGTGCCTGATTTCAGAACACAACCTTGAAATACTGAAGTAAGGACAGTTAATTGTAGAGTTCAGTTCCAAATTAGATTATTTGGACAGATCAGTAACATACTTCATTACTAATATAAATTAACAAAATTCTGCATGAAATTAATACCCTAAATATTCCCAAGTTAGCCTTTATTGTATACAGGGAAGTTTTTTGTATACTAAGTATAACATTCCTTAAAATTTTTAAGTGCATATATTATGTGAAAAACACTAAATGAAATTAATATCTTGATGAAATGTGTGTTTCTCTGTGTTGACAAATATCTCCATTTTTTCTTTTTTAAAATTTCTAATCAATTTTAATTAAAACAGCATATATGTTTCTAACTTTCTCAGCAATGAGAACTCAATAGAATAGTGATTTGAGCGCACACATCCCTTTGGAAAACTTTTTAAAGTTTTTTTAAATTTTATTATTATGAAGGTGATATACAGAGGGGTTACAGTTACATAACTCAGGCAATGAATACATTTCTTTTGGATAATGTCACCCTTTCCCTCATTTTCTTCTGTTGTTTTCCTCCTTCCACATACACAAATTGTATTGTTCATTTTCAGTATAGTGTCTAATGAGTTCCACTGCTGCATTTGTTCACCCTTTTCCCATAATTTCTGTGTCCTCTCTTACCCTACCAATGACAGATAAATGGACAAGCAATACAAAAAGAAAAGAAAACAAAAACAGCAACAAAAAATCACTCCTGTTTCCATTTATTGGAGTTCATTTTGATAAATATTATTTTATATTGGAGTTCATTTTGATAAATATTATTTTATAGGATCAGAGGCTCATAAGCATTGTGTCTGTGTGTTCCTTTCCTAAGAATATTCTCCTTTGGTATTACTGTGTTTGACTATCTAGAGTCCTGTATAGTTTACTATATTCCAGTGTAGATACGTTTCTTTAGAACTTAACTTTATTGAACAATAGGTTTGATAGCATTACTCAATTCTAGTAGATAATATTGTGTTTAGAGAATAGAGAGAAGGCAAGGTTATATCCTACAAATTATAAAGAAAAATGCAAACATAAAAACTACTAATACTTTCTTTTTTAACCTGAGATAAAACTTTCAGGGTACATATTTTAGAATAACCATTTTTTTCTCAGAAATGACTAGAAACAAGAACGTTTATGTTTTCAGACCATATATTGATCAAAAGTGTCAACTAAGGTAAAAATAATATCAAGCCAAGTGCTATTTTTAAATTTCTTTGTTGTTGTTGTTCATGGGGCTTAAACGGGGCTTGAACTCTAAGCTTGGGCGCTGTCTCTCAGCTCTTCAGCTCTACCGCTGGAGCCACAAGGCCACTTACGATTTTCTAGTGGTTTATTGGAGATAAGAGTCCCACGGACTTTTCTGCCCAGGCTGGCTTTGAACTGTGATCCTCAGATCTCAGCCTCCTGAGTAGCTAGGATTTTAGGCGTGAGCCACCTGTGCTCAGCTTTTTCGCTCTCTCTTAAAAAAAAAATAATTTTAGGGAGTTCCGGGAAGATGGCGGAGGAGAAGCTGGAATCTGAACAAGCTCTCACATAGAAAGTAGTTCTAGAATTCCAGTGAACAGTCCTAAGCCAGAGAATCACACCAAGTGTGCCATCACAGGACAGAGAGTTAGACAAGAGAGGGGAAGCCAAGGAAACGCATCAGCTGCCGCTCCGGTGGCGGGGTCGCGGCGGCGACCACCGCCGCGGAGTCATACCTGAGACACAGAGAGTCGGGGACGAAGGAGCCAGACGCAGCGGACGAGCGGATTCTACTCAACACCAACAAGAACCAACAAGGAGCAGACATCTTCATCCTGCTGTTTGCAGACCAGAGACGACCCAGGATCCAAGACTCGGCGTGAGTACAAGCCCCACATCCTCACTCCTCAGGGAGCAGAGGAGGGAAGGCCACCCCTCCCCCCCCCAGCACCGGTGATCTCCATCTTGGATACCGACAAAGCTTGGAGGAGCTGCTAGCTCCAGCTCAGGCCTTGGAATAAAATGAGTCATTTAGCAGGTCACAAGAACTTAACGGCGAAGTGACCTGCCAGACTCAGCTCCATCCAGGGAAAAGTCACCCAGCTCAGGCGCCAGCCATCGGGGTGCCTTGCCTCACTGGGTAACCAGAGCCAGAGGCTGCCCCTCCCTCTAGCAGCCACCACAATCAATTGAAAAACAGAAACCCTGAGAATGGCTCCAGGCTGGGCGCTGTGAGCTTTATCACAAAATAGCCCCAGGGAAAAGCTACTGTTTGTTGAAAGGCCTCAACTCTACCCAGAACCTAGCCTCATCACTACATCCCCCTCATTTGTGATTCTCAAAGCAGACCACCCTCCCAGAAAACTAACCTGGGAGGGGGATCTCAAAATCTTGGGTAAAGCAGAGCATTTTTCTGCCTCTTCCAACCAACCGACTTAAGAAACCAATCAAGCCACAGGACCTCAAGCTGACCAGAGACGCCAACAAGAGACTGGTTGCAGACAAAAGGGAGATACAGGATTCTTCCCACTCCTCCCCCCCCCCAAAAAAAAAATCAAAACACTTTTTTTCTTTTTTTTCTTTTTTTTTCTTCTTCTTCTTCTTCTTCTTTTCATTTTTTTTGCTTGTTTTTTGTTTTTTGTTACCTTATATATATATATATATAAATTTTTTCCCTTCTAAAACTTTTATTAATCTTTAATTTTTGCCTCTTCTGAAAAAATAATTGTTTTCCAGTAACTTTTTTTTTCTCATCTTATAATTTTTATTTTAGGAATACGTGAATGAGAGTTTTCCTTTCTTTTCTTGTCTTCTTTCTCTTTTTCTTTCTTTCTTAATTATCTTTTTTTTTTTATCTAGCTCTACTGAACTTCTGATCTTTTCTTCTCCCTTTCCCATCCTTAAAGATTTTCACATCTCCTCTATGTCCCTCCCCTTCTCTGAACATATTCACATTCCTCTCTAAATAGACGGTCTTTTAACCTCTACAATAACATTAATTTTTACATTTCTATTCTTTTTCTGGTCTCTCTTTATTCCCCTTTCCGTCTCTTCTTTTTCTCTCTCTCTCTACTTGAATCCTACCCAACCCATTTCCTGCACTGTGATTAAGACATAGTTAACTCTCCCTGTGCCTCCCCACACCAATCTATTCCCATTTTTTACCCACATCTCTCCCTAATCCTAATAATTTCTGGTTTTCCAAATTCTTTTCTGCGGTTCGAAGTCCTTTAACATATAGTCGTTTGATGTTGAATAGATGTATCTGTTGAACTAGATTGTATCTGTAGACTATTGACGGTACAAATGCAAACTTTGGTTGATGGTTGCCTTAAGATAGTGTTCTAGCACAAAACTGGTGCAATCTTTATCTCAAATGGGCCGAGTAAGCCGGAAAAACACAAGAAAAATGGCAAATTTGGGTATTTCAATTCCCAACCTTGATAATCAGGGATTAGAACAGATAAAGAATAATCCAGAGGAGAGTTCCCAAATAGCTCTACAAACACTAATAGCAAACATGATAAATGAGAAGTTTGACAATGTACAAAGGACTCTGTATGAGCGTGATAGGGAGAGAGAGGAGGCATCCCAGAAGTTTATACAGGAATATCATAAGCGTGAGGAAGCTTCTCAAAAACTGATACAGGATTTGCATGAACAACTTGAGAATACTCAAAGAGAAAGGGAGGAATGGCGTGAGCAGGCAGAGAACACTCAAAGAGAACTGCAGGAATCCCACAGAAGGGAGGAAACTAATCAAAGAGTAATTCACGAATTAAGAGACCAGGTAGAGAATACACAAAGATCACTAAAGGCATTCATGGAATCCATTAACGAAGAGCTGAAGGAAGTCAGGGAGACCACAAAGGGAATGCTGAATGGAACCCAACAGAAGGAATGGGAGTCCAAGGAAACCATAACCAATCAACTAAGTGATTTGAGAACAAACACTGAACACCAAATTAAGGAAGTAAAGAAATTCATACAAGACCTAAAACAGAGCTGCAACAAAGAACTTGAAGCCATCAAAGCTGACCAATTAGAAGGAAAAGAGATAAAAAAACAAAGTAGAGAGTCTTGACAGCAGGTTAGACCATGCAGAAGATCGAATCTCAGGGATTGAAGACAGCCTAGATATTATAGAGAAAGAACATACAACCATCCAAGACAAGTCCGAGAAATATGATAGGTCTATCCAACACCTGGAAGACACCATCAGAAGGCCCAATCTAAGGATAATGGGTGTAGAGGAGCACCTAGAAACAGAAGTTAATGGTCTAGGAAATTTGTTTAACAGGATCCTAGCAGAGAACTTCCCAAACATACAAAAAGATAGGCCTATTCAGATACAAGAAGCTTTTAGAACCCCAATTAGACCAGACCAGAATAGGACATCCCACTGTCACATTATAATCCACACAGGATCAACCCAGACCAAGGAAAAGATCCTTAAAGCTGTCAAGGAGAAAAGGTTCATCACCTATAAAGGGAAACCAATTAGAATTACCTCAGATTTCTCAGCAGAGACAATCAAAGCAAGAAGAGCCTGGAATGACGTATGCCATGCCCTAAAAACAAACAACTATCAACCAAGAATACTGTACCCAGCTAAACTCTCCTTCATAACTGAAGGCCAAATAAAAACCTTCCATAGCAAAGAAAAATTGAAACAATACATCTCCACCAAACCAGCCCTACAAAAGATTCTTAAAGATGTCCTACACATAGAAAACCAACAAGAACGCAACAAAGGCCAAGAAACTGCACCCAAACTGAGAATCCAAGAACCTTAGGAAGAACCCAGCTTTCACAGCCCCCAAGAAGGTGGATAACATGGCAGGAACTCCCAAATACCTCCCAGTCCTATCTCTTAACGTTAACGGACTGAACTCTCCAATTAAGCGACATAGACTGTCTAATTGGATTAAAAAACAAGACCCTTCTATCTGCTGCCTGCAGGAGTCACATCTTGCCACTAAAAACAAACACATTTTCAATGTTAAAGGCTGGAAGAAAATCTACCAAGCAAACGGCCCCCATAAACAGGCGGGAGTTGCAATCCTAATATCAGATAAAATAGACTTCAAATTAAAATTCGTGAGAAGAGATAAAGAAGGTCGCTACATACTAATTAAAGGATCTCTCCTTCAGGAGGATATTACAATTCTAAATATCTATTCGCCAAACAATGGAGCACCCAAATTTATCAAAGAAACACTACTTTCCCTCAAATCCCATACAGATCCAAAGACATTAATTGTTGGGGATTTTAACACACCACTCTCCCCACTAGATAGATCAACTCGGCAAAAACTCAACAGAGAAACCGCAGATCTAAACAGCTGCATAGATCAACTAGACTTAACAGACATTTACCGAACATTTCACCCAGCAGCATCAGAATACACATTCTTCTCAGCAGCACATGGAACGTTTTCTAAAATAGACCACATTTTAGGCCACAAAGCAAACTTGTCTAAATTCAGAAACATTGAAGTTATACCTTGCATTCTCTCTGACCACAAGGGAATAAAATTAGAACTCAACACCAAAAGCCACCAAAGAAAGTCCGGAATCACATGAAGACTGAACAACACACTGCTGAATCATGAGTGGGTCATGGAAGAGATTAGAAAGGAAATACAGATGTTCATGCTATTCAACAAAAATGAACACACAAATTACCAGCTCCTCTGGGACACAGCAAAGGCAGTACTCAGAGGCAAGTTTATAGCTCTGAGCTCCTACATCAACAAATTGGAGAGATCGGAAACTAGCAATTTAATGACACATCTAAACCTCCTTGAAAAAGAGCAGCAAGATAAACCCCAATCCAGTAGACGGAAAGAAATAATCAAAATTAAATCAGAATTAAATGAATTAGAATCCAAAAAAACTATAGAAAGAATCAACAAAACAAAGAGTTGGTTCTTCGAAAAACTTAACAAAATTGACAGACCCTTAGCAAACCTTATCAGAAAAAGGAGAGAACACACCCAAATTAATAAACTCAGAGATGAGAATGGAAACATCACCACGGAAACAACCAAGATTCAGAACATTATAAGGGAATACTTCTCAAAACTTTATGCTAATAAGTTTGAGAATTTGACAGAAATGGACCTTTTCCTAGCAAATATTGACATGCCAAAACTAAACCAAGATGAGTTAAACCAGCTTAACAGGCCCATATCAAGCATTGAAATAGAAACAGTAATAAGAGACCTCCCAGCTAAGAAAAGTCCAGGACCAGATGGTTTTACAGCAGAATTCTAAAAGGCCTTCAAAGCAGAGCTCACACCAATACTCCTCCAACTCTTCAATGAAATTGAAAGAGAAAGCTCACTACCGAACACATTCTATGAAGCCATCATAACCCTCATCCCAAAACCGGGCAGGGACTCATCAAAGAAAGAGAACTATAGACCCATTTCTTTGATGAACATTGATGCAAAACTTCTCAACAAAATTTTGGCCAATCGACTTCAACAATTCATCCAAAAAATCATACACCATGATCAAACCGGATTCATTTCAGGGATGCAAAGCTGGTTCAATATACACAAATCAATTAATATTATTCATCACATCAACAGGAGCAAGAATAAGAACCACATGGTTATCTCAATAGATGCAGAAAAAGCATTTGACAAGATCCAACACCCCTTTATGATGAAGGTTCTGGAAAAATTAGGAATCCATGGAAAATTCCTCAATACAATAAAGGCTGTATATGACAAACCTACAGCCAGCATTATACTCAATGGTGAAAAACTAAAGCCATTTCCTCTTAACTCAGGAACAAAACAAGGATGCCCACTCTCTCCACTTCTCTTCAATCTAGTATTAGAATGCCTAGCTACAGCAATAAGACAAGATGCAGACATAAAGGGGATCCAAATAGGGAAAGAAGAAATAAAACTCTCCCTCTTTGCAGATGACATGATCTTGTATTTAAAGAATCCCATAGACTCCACTCCCACATTACTCAAGCTGATTCAAAACTTTGGCAAAGTAGCAGGTTATAAAATTAACCCCCAAAAATCAATGGCTTTTCTATATGCCAACAATGAGAAAAGTGTGGCTGAAATTAGCAAAGCAACTCCATTTGTAATAGCCCCACAAAAAATAAAATACCTAGGAATTAACTTAACCAAAGAAGTGAAGGATCTCTATGATGAAAACTTTAAAATCTTGAAAAAGGAAATCAACACAGAACTTAAAAAAATGGCAAAACCTCCCATGCTCCTGGATTGGCAAGATTAACATCGTGAAAATGGCAATACTTCCCAAGGCTATCTACAAATTCAACGCGATACCTATCAAAATTCCACCCTCATTCTTCAAGGAAATAGAAGAGGCAATCCAAAAATTCATATGGAACAATAAAAGACCCCGAATAGCAAAAATGCTCCTCAACGGAAAGAACACTGCTGGAGGAATATCAATACCAAATTTCAAACTCTACTATAAAGCCATAGTAATCAAAACAGCTTGGTATTGGCATAAGAACAGACCTCAGGACCAATGGAATAGAATTGAAAACCCAGAAATGAACCTACAGATCTATAGCCATCTAATCTTCGATAAGGAAGCTAAAACAATAGAATGGAAGAAAGACAGCCTCTTCAGTAAATGGTGCTGGCAAAATTGGTTAACTACTTGTAGAAAACTAAAGCTAGATCCTTATATATCACCCTGCACCAGAATCAACTCCAAATGGATCAAAGACCTTGAACTCAAAGCAGACACTCTGGAAACATTACAGGATGGAATAGGAGAAAACCTAGGTCTCCTTGGCTCAGGTCGAAATTTTCTGAATAGAGACCCGGAAGCACAACAAATCAAAGAAAGGTTGGACAAATGGGATTGCATAAGATTGCAGAGCTTCTGCAGGGCAAATGACATAGCTGGCAAGATCAATAGAAAGCCCACCGATTGGGAGAAGATCTTTACTAGCCATACAACGGACAAGGGTCTCATATCTAAAATATACTTGGAACTCAAAAAATTAAACCACCCAACAACAAATCCTCAAAGAAACAACTGCCCAATAAATAAGTGGGCGAAAGACTTAAAGAGAAGCTTCTCTGAAGAAGAAAGAAGGATGGCCAATAGACACATGAAGAAATGTTCAACATCCCTAGCCATAAAAGAAATGCAAATCAAAACAACATTGAGATATCACCTCACTCCAGTTAGAACAGCAAAAATCAAGAACTCTAACAACAACAGATGCTGGAGGGGATGTGGACAGAAAGGAACCTTACTTCATTGTTGGTGGGAATGTAAGCTTGTTCAACCACTTTGGAAAGCAGTATGGAGGTTCCTCAAAAGACTTCACATAGATCTCCCCTATGATCCAGCAATCCCACTTTTGGGCATTTACCCAAATGTTTACAATCAAGACCACACTAAAGCTACCAGCACAACTATGTTTATTGCAGCATTATTTACCATAGCTAAGACATGGAACCAACCCAGATGCCCCTCAGTAGATGAATGGATCAAGAAAATGTGGTATATATACACAATGGAATTCTATGCCTCCATCAGAAAGAATGACATTTCCCCATTTGTTAGGAAATGGAAAGGTTTGGAAAAAATTATATTAAGTGAAGTAAGCCAGGCCCAAAGAAGCATAGGTCCCATGGTTTCCCTTATTTGCAATATCTAGTATAGGTATGAGTCAAGCGGAAAAGGTCAGATAATGTGATGTTAGGAAAATGAACCCTTAAATATGTATTTTAATGTTTTCGTTTCTTTCATGCATGTGTTTCTAACGCATTTATAAGATTATTTCTTTGTTGCTTTGTATGTCCCTCCCCCACAGTGTAACCCCCGCTTTCACTATATTTGATGTCAGTATAACATGTGGAGGAGATGGGGACAAACAAGTCGTTTAAGGATTCAGGTGGACTTGTTGCAACAATGAGAAGTACAAAATGTCATGTCAAAACCAGCTTTACAATGTCGGTGTGGGGGGGGGGGAGGGGGGTATAATTGGGTGGGGGGAGGGGGGTAAAATTGGGTGGGGGGAGGGAGGAGGCGGGGAAGGGAAGTGAAGGGTAAACAAAGGAGGAGGCTGCAATGCTTGGTAAGAAATGTATGCATTATCCTGCCCATGTAATTGTAGCCCCTCTGTACAGTATGTTCTCAAATAAAATAAAATACAATTAAAAAAAATAATTTTAGATGTGCATTGGTGGCTCACACCTGTAAGAGATCTGAGAATATGAGGATCATGTCTCAAAGTGAGCCCAGGCAGAATACACGATGAGACTTTTATCCCCAAACAGATAGAAGTGGAGCTATGGCTCAAATGGTAAAGCTCAAGTGTTCATTGCTGAGTTTGAGCTTCTAGACTGGCACAAACCAAAAAGAATATCATCATAGACACATTTTAGAAGAGATCATGCTTATAAAATAGCAAATTTTGATAACTGATAATGATTTATTGCTTGCAATAGCAAGAAATTGAAAATAATATTCACTCTACAAATATTTTATTTTCCTATGAAGTTTTATACATATACAATGTCCATATTAACTAGATCAACATTACTGTTTCATTAAGATATTAATGTACCAATTTTTTTTTCTTTTTTAACTTTTATTTCATTGTAAAGCTGCTGTACAGAAAGGTTACAGTTACATGAGTAAGGCAATGAGTACATTACTTGTTGATCATTAATTACCCCTTCCCACTTATCCCTTCCCTCCCTTGCACTCTTCCCCACCCCACCAATTCAAATGTTCATGATATTTAACAAAAATGAACATACAAATTACCAGCTCCTCTGGGACACAGCAAAGGCAGTATAATGTATCTTTTTTTGGTATAGCCATTTTCTCTATTTAAAATGTCATCTTAAATGTATAGATGAGGGTGTACTATTCTATTTGTCATTATTGGGCCATTTTAAGGCAAGATAGTTTTATGAACAAAAGGTTTGCTTTTTTAATTTAGCTCCCTGCTCTGGAGGTTCGAAGGCATACTGTCAGCCTTGATTCTTTCCTGAGTAAGTCCTTCATGGTAGACCATGTCTTGATGCTGGGAGCATGTATGGAAGGGAGAGATTATATTTCAACACAGGAAGCCACTGAAGAGATCGTTGGGTCTCCACTCCACTGTGAGCACTAAGGGTTTCTTATAGCACTCTTCCCCATCCCCTAACCCCTCACATATACACACATTCTAAAGGTATCACATCACCTCTACAAGGCCAAGTGAAAGACCAAGCCTCCAACGCATGAACAGTAGGGTAAAAAATTACAGCAGCAGGTGCATGTACACATGCATCCATCTGCTAAATGAATTTTTCAGGTTCAGGGGCACTGCCAGGGAAGGGTAGCGGACACTTTGTTGCACCCCTTAGCTACTGGGTTCAGGATGCAAGGATGTGTTCCCTACACTGCTGAACTACTGCTTTAGGTTACCTCACCAGCTTGCCTCTACAGTTTAAGATAAATATCTTTCTTTTTGTCTTTTGAGAAGAATAACCATTTTATGTATGGTGAACAAATATAATTATTTATGAATAATCACTGTTATTCTTAAATTGAAATTGTAGCACAGTACCTAAACCACATACTTTGTATGGCCTGTGCAAAGAACATTCTCAAGGTTGGACCTCAGCTTCATTATTTTGTTGCTGATCTTCCCACAACTTTTATATTGTCAAGCGGCAGTCATCATTTTTTTTTATTGTTTTTCTTCTGGGGAGAGGGCTCCATGTTATATATTGCCCTACCTCTTATTCTTAGTTTTCTTTCCTCTCAGCATCTTATGACTTGATTGGCCCAATACTTTCATTTCAGCTCTAGTACAAGTAACATTTTGAACATTGACCAAATTGGCAACATTTTCACTAAATACTGTGACCTTTGAATTAAATATAACCTAGATAATCTGTTATTTCCCTAAACAATTAGGTTTTTTTACAATTATTGTTCTCCTTACAAATACTTTCAAAATCAAAATATATTTTCAAAGCCTCTCCTAGCTATAGCCTAATTAAGTTTCCTTTTATAAAGTTTTAAGTTTTCCCCAGTGTTGACATGCAAAGACCAGATGACAGATTATTTTATAGCTAATACTTCCATAAATTGATAAACTCATGATGCAAAAATCTAGATTGCAATTTACTAGAAAATCAGCCCTTGATCTTGGTGCTATGTTGGGCAGACATCCAGTTTGAAAATTTATGTAGGCTTCTATAAATGATTTGAGAATAATAAAACACAGTTTCAAGTTTTCATGAGAATCATAGGAAAACAGGAACAAAAGATTTTTATAATCCTTAACAGTCCTCCTTATGATTATATCCAAAATCAATATTATCTTTTCATTTTTAATGCAGCCATATATTCTCAAAATAATGAAATAAGGCAGTTTTGTTCTCAATAGTTGAAGTCTCTGACTAATGTTTTTATTGGCAGTGAACAGCATTATAGTTTCAAGTATTTGCAGAATAATTTAAAAATATACCTAAATTTTAAGTTACTACATTTTACTTCATCCTAGTAAATAATTTAAGAATATCTTCTACATAATCTAAGTGTATATTTTATGTAGATTAAATGGTGGGGAAACAATATTTTATCCTCAGGGATGTAAGAGTAGTTTGTGCATTTTAGAACTAAAAAGTAGAGCAAAACTACAATTAATTTTGTCCCACATGACTGGGCCAGATGCAGAAGGATTCTAAGTTGAAGGTCATCTAGGGCGGCCTAGAGAACCCCATCTCAGGGGGAAAAATGTATTCTGCATGCATTAAAGGCTACATTTCACATTCTGTATTAAAAATTTCACATTTTTGCATACATCAATCTTGATTATATAAGATACTATCAATTTTTATTATATTAATAATGATTTATGGAGGGAAAACCATTCAGGATTGTATGAAAATAATAATAGTTAATCTTTCTTAGAGGAACAGGGATGCTCACTTAGGGTAACATTAGGCAAAGGAAATCCAAAAATAAAGCCAAAAAAAATAACAAGAACAAAAGCAATATTGATAGAAAATATAAGGCATGTTGCAGAATTGTTTTTCAAAGATGAAACTTCATGCAGTGATGAGTATATATAAAATGGCAATTTGAACTACATTAAAGAAATGTCCTTTCTCTTGTATTTAAATTTGGGAATTGAATGTGGTATTTACTTCCAAACTAAGAGAAAAGTGGAATTGGAGTTGCTTTTAAACACAAATTAATCCAACAACATTACCTATGGTTTTTTCTGAATAAGGATGTATATAGACATAGAAAACAGTCACAAGATTGTAGGGCTCAGAAAATAAATAAAAGGGCTTGGACTAGCTTTGTGGTAGTCAGATTGAAAAAAAGCAATAAGCTTTTGTACCAGAAATTATGGACTCTCCAGACATGTACATAAATGCTGTGAAGCAATGTAGGATAAAGATTTGGAGCCAACTCAAGGCAGATGTAGTATATGACTGAAAATTTTCTCCTATCATTGAATAACCTTGGAAGGTAGAGGGGAGTAGGTGATATAGAAAGTTTGGGTAAGATGATTTTAAGTGTGTACATAGTATCCAGGTAGAAATGCACAAAAACGTCTCCAAAATTTAGAAGCAAAAGCTATGCAGAGACATGAAGTGAGCAGATTCCACTTACCAATGGTTCTGCTCTTTACACACCTATTCACTGTTATGCCTACATTCGACAGTACCCCTTAGCCAGTGAACTACTACACAGATATCTGTACATCTTAGTAAGGGTGTGATTATAATTTAAAATTAAAATTAATCAATCGTTCTAAAATTGGAGAAAATACTACTAAATAGAGAAAATACTACTCCATCCTTAAGTTGCTTGAAGTTTAGGAATCCCTTAGAAATATGTTCTAAACCTCTACCTGCACACCACCAGCATAAAATAGCACAATTCTGAGTTGATTGCTTAAAATCTTTTGTAACTTAAAAGATACAAGTAAATGTGTATTAATGCCTACCTTACCTACATCATAAATGTGTTATTATCAAATAAGACAAGTTAAATCCACATTTAAATGTAAGAAATCTTTATTGTATTCTACATCTCCTCTTTCATTTCGACATGGAAAATTTGGCCATCTGAATGATCTGAACATTATACATCAGTTTCCTAGATACACTACAATACCCTTTGCTTGGCACCAGTGAAGGAAATACATAGTCTCCTAACATTAGATTTCCTAATATTTTTAAGCTTGCTGTCTAATGGAATTAGTTCTAAATATACTTAACACTCCAATAAGCCTCCTCAGAACCCTTCCAAAGCCCAAGGCAAGAATACAAATGCCAGCTCACATATTCTATATCTAAATATTGAAAGTTATATGACATGCTGAAAAAGTACTAAATAAAATATGCTCCAAATCTGCACCTTGTCAAGATTTATTTGTCAATAAATCTTCATCTAGATTGGAAGTTTGGTTCTTCATCAGAACATGATGATAGAGCAGAGAAAGCCTACCCAACTTCAGGACTCAAGCCTCCGAGAACATGATTTTTTCTCCCATCTCCAACTCTCTGGCACTCAAACAGGCTTCATGCCCATAGATAGATAGATAGATAGATAGATAGATAGATAGATAGATAGATAGATAGATAGATAGATAGATAGAGATTTTCTATGTAATCCAGGTTGATTTAAACTTTATTCTATAAGCCCCCCAAAACCTTATACATGCTTGTTAGTCCATGTGACCTCAAACTGTTGATCCTTGTACCTTGAACTCCAGAATGCTAGGATTATATATTAGTGCACCTGTTCATTTTTCTTTTTAAAAGACAACTTATGTAAGTGTGTATTCTCCTAGATGTGTATATCTACTATGGAAAATAATGTCCAATTATCTTTGCAAACTCAAAACCAATTCTGTTTTTGTCTTAGAACATGATATTAATCAGTATGTCTGTGTCAGTGAGATGAATCACTAGTGACATCTCCTTCCCCTAACATGATCACTAGCCAAATCAAGGGCTATTCCTATGGCTGAAACAATGAGGTGTTGTTCTAGTGAATTAAATGAGAATCTACTCTGAACTTGATGGTACCCAACCTCCACAGCTCTATCTGTATTTCAGTAAGTAATACATCTGATTAAACCAGCAAGTCATCCATAGAAACACATGCTCAGGTTGAATTGCTTTACAAAGCAAAGTTATGACCAGAATTCAGATTCTGTTTGGTGCAGGACTATCCACCTTTCAATTGTTTGTCAGTTGCTACCAAAAAATAAAATAAAACTAGCAGGGGCTGGAAAGGTGGCTCAGTGGTAGAGTGCTTGCCTCGCATGCATAAGGCCCTGGGTTCAATTCCTCAGCACCACATAAACAGAACAGGCCACAAGTGGCACTGTGGCTCAAGTGGTAGAGTGCTAGCCTTGAACTGAAGAGCTGAGGGACAGCGCCCAGTCCCAGAGTTCAAGCCCCACTATGACCACCACCAACAACAGCAAAAAAACTAACAATTTCTTTATTTTATGTGAACTTAATTTTTAAATTCTCCTACTAGGAAAATATAAAACAGAAATCCTCACATGAAACCAAGCTGAAACAAGAAAGACGATTGCTTTTCCCTAATGAAATGTTCTATTTCCTTGGTTTGCTGTTTCATTAATTTTCCACCTTCATTTTATGCTGATCTAGATATTAATAGTTTTCCCTGAACACAACTTGAACATAAGATGTTTGGATTAATTTGTTTTAGAAAAGTAGTGCATATCTGTGGTGCAAGAGACAATTCTTTCTGAACTGGATACGGTAGAAGGAAAGTCAGATTTTTCTATCATTATAGAGCTGGACAGGGAGCAAATTAAAACAGGCAAAGGAAATAAGAATTAAGCATAGTAGTAATTATGATACAGAAAATCAAAAGGCAGGGAGTGACTGGGAGGCAAATAACTTGCAAGAAAGCCCCTTGGAAGACATAAGATTTGAGCCGAGAACTTATTAAGGAAAAGATGAAGTAACTTGTGTGCATAATTGCACAGAAGCTGAGCCAGTCAACATTAGGCTCAAATGCCCAAGGAAGAAACCAGTTTGGTATCTGTGAGATTGGAAAGAACATCATTGTGATGGGAAATTAATGAAAAAAAAAAGTGGCAAGAGTGATAGGAAATGAGGAAGGATAATTACCAGAGGGTCAACTCAATTAGGATATTCCAGACTATTATTATTAGGTAAGTTACATTTTATTAGTGGTAGGACGTCCTTGGAGGATTTTGCAACAGAGATGTAATGTATTCTAGTACACACACACACACACACACACACACACACACACACACACACACACACACACACACACACACACTTTTAGGACATTACTTTGTTTGCTTAGTGTGGAATGCATTGACTATAATAGGCTGGTAAGTGTGACAGGGGCAGAAAGAATAAAAGCAGGGAACCATGGAGCAGACAGAACTTGGAGTCGTTCTAGATTAAAAATGAGATTTTGTCCATGCTTTTTGTTCATTCATTTTTCCCCCCTGGACCTTCCACCTAGGGTCCTAGTTTGAAGCTCCCTCATTTTTGTCTTTTACTTTTATTTTCACCCCTTGATCTCTTTTCATCATATATCATAGAGTCACTTACATTTTCTGCACAAATTCAGATTTCTTCTGACCCATTGTAGAGAAATGTACAGGATCTTGGTTCCTGTGAAGACCCACAGTGATGGCTAATGAAGTTACATTGCTCTCATATCCAGATGGATGATGGTATTTATAGAACTACCATTGTTTTCCAGACCTTCCTTAATATTCATGTTTCAGTCATTTTAGGTAATGGGCAGACATTTTATTATTACTTTTTTCTGGTCTAGCCATTCTAACTTCTTAAACTACAGTTGATGGAAAACCAACTTCATTGACATAATTGAAATTCTACCAGGCTATGAGAAACAAAAAACGGTAAAACAGAAAAAAAAATCTGACTTTCTTTTTTTTTACTCCTAAGTTCTAGGATGCTGATAGCTGGGTAGTATTAAGACCAAAGCAGATGAACTAAACTTCTGTTTCGTTTTCTGTCCTTATCACATATGTCTAATCTAATTTCTAAAACATCAGTTTCATTGTCAGTTCTTAATCTTTCTGAGGAGGGGCACTTAATGGCTTTGGCTCTGTCAATCAGTCTTTTGATATTAAAATGTTCTCAAAAGATAGCCACTCGTGTGCTCTTTAATTTCATCTCTGGCTGAGTGTTTCAGACTTCCACTTTGGTAGTTCTCTGATAAGAGCCAAGTCATAGAACTGTTTGTGGGGAAAAAAAGACCCAAATTTGGTGGATAAAGGAAGGTGTTTTCCATTTGTAAGAGGTATTGGATGATTCCCACATTTTCTTTTCTTCAAAAAACTCATCATTTTTCATTTCTGGGCTTTGAAGTGATGGATGTCCACAACAAAATAAAAGAGATCATTGTTTAGGCTGAATAGTACCATAAATAGAAAGAATATTGCCATATTTTACAACAGATGCTCTTTCTGGCTAAAAGTTTAGTTTATCAAATTATTAAAAGAACATTTGTACCATCATGCCGCACTAAGCAAAAAGGGAAATCTACCAAGCTATTTCAATGGAAGAGATTGTCAATTTGGAATTAACTACTACGTTAGGATAGGCAAATACAGTAAATTATCTAAAAAATTAAAATACATCAAGGTTTGCTTGGACCTGTCATAGTCCTTCCTTTTTTAAGAAAACTGCAATTCTTAAGAGTGAGTCAGATAGCCAAGCATTTACTTTATCTTTTCTAGAAGGCTCTCTTGGCTTAAATTAACTTTAGCTACAGATAATTTGCTATATGTCAGCCTATGCAAAAGATGTCAATGTTACATGTTTAATACTCAACAGCCCACATCTTAACTTTAGGAAAAAATGCATCTTTAATGAGTCAAGATGTAGAATTTAATGCAAATTTTAAAGTAGGCTAATTGTCAACTCTACCCTGTATTGATAAAATCATTTTTCATTTTGCAGGTGAACTAACTGTAGAACCTAGGTCAATTTGCTTTTTGCATTCATTATTCTGAATAAAGTCTATGTTTTGCAACAAATGACTTTAAAGGAACAGAATACTGTTCTGATAACAGTACTGATAACTACCAAATGCAAGTCCTTTACTTAAGAATTAATGAATGAGAATAGACAAAAATTGTGTCAACAAACAGTTCTAAAACTTCAGTGTCTATGAACAATATAAACATTTTTATTGCATAATGCTGCATGTCTACTGGAAGCTGGAGAGAGATGTCTTGCTCGCTATACTCAACAAAAGTTCAGACTGAGTGAAAAGCCAGCATTTCCCTCCTTGCCATTTCCTGATCCCAGTGAAAAAGAAGCTCTATGGGAAATAATTAAAATATCTTAGCTCAGAAAAGACATACAACTCATTGACCAGAAGCAGTCATAATCCTAGAATCCAGGGAGGGTAAAAGAAGTTGTATACCTGTAGGACATGGAATTCTATACAGATCATAAAGGAGGGAAAACCAGAACTATTTTTTATAAACACCCTAAGGATAGTTACCCCAATCCACTATTGGCTTCCCTAAGGGTTTCTGTGGAATGTTACAATGAGTTTTACATATGTGATTTATTTCCAACAACTTAGCCAAAAGAATAAGTCCTTGACTAGAAGACAAAAGGCTTCCTGGCAAGAAAAGAGAAGGAAGTATATTACCCTAGCCTTTATGCATTATACTCTTATTAATTGATGAATACAGGCTGGGATAGGTATTTATCTCCTACTTGACACATGCATACATAATAACAGATTCATGAACAAACTGAGCCCACATGCTTGCTCATTCTTGCTCATACTGGAAGAGACCAACAACATTCTACTGCATTACTTCTCCCAAACTTCCTTTTGAGGAACTGAGTTTATCTGGTACTTTTTTCCGACATCCTTGAATTTCTGTTTCTTGGGGAAATACATCTACACCAGGAAATCAAAAACATTCATTTTAAAGGTGAAATGGATAAGAAAAAATAATTCTGAATCATACCTTGGCTTTGCTCAAGGGAATTACCTTGGCCTGTTCCCAAATATTCTTTTAGCTTCCTGAGATTTCACACACACACACACACACACACACACACACACACACACACACACACACACACATCTGAATAATCATCTATCATCTTTACTTCACTGTCTAGAGGCAGACATGTCTACCTTTATGGTGACATGGCCTGCTGTTGACCCAGAAACCACTAGGATATTAACTTGTACTCTGCTGCTTAGATCTATCCAGAGCTCAACTAAGCTTTCTCTCTTCTATCTTAGTTTAATAGATTTTTGAGAAATAATTTAATATAATAAATTTAGATACATGTATATATAATGTGCAATTTGGTGTGATTAAATATCAGCAAAACCATCAAAACAATCAAGGCAAATATACTCATTTAATATTTTAATGAAAATATGTGTGTATATTTACTGGATACAGTGAGGTTATACACTGTTCAATGGCAAGTCAAGGTAAATTGCATAGATAGCATTTCAATCTTCTTCAGCAGGTGTCATTTGATTTACTGGGAACGTTTAGATATGGTATGTGATATCTAATAGATTATTCTAGATTGCAGTTACTCTGCTATATATCATCATAAGTAATTTTTCTTGTGTTTGGTACTTATTATCTAACATATCTCTATTGCTCCTCCCATCTATCCTCATAGCTTCCAGATGCTATTCTCTTCTAAAATCATATTTTTTAATCTTCTATTCCTGAATGGGACATATGATATTTGTGTTTCTGTGCTTGTCTTATTTCACTTAACCTATATTCTCTGGTTCCATAGGTGGCAAGATTTTATGTTTTTTATTATTTTGATACAAGATCAGAACTCAAACTCAGTATTTGATGATTTTGTTCCTTGGTTATTGTTCTACCAACTGACATATGCCTCCAACTTCAAAATTTTATTTTTTTATGATAGACTAATATTTTATTGTATGAGGATATATTATCTATACCTCTTATTTAGACCTTCTGATTGTAATTTAGACTGTTATAAATAGTACCAAAATATATTTGTAATTCAAATGTCTCTTCAAAATACTTATTTCCATTGATAGATCAAATACTATTTCTACTTTTAGCTTTTTCATGAACTAGCTCATTCTTTCTCTTAAAGACTATAGAAGAGTTTACCTTAAGTCTCTTCTTCTGGCCCACTCTTTTTTTAATTTAATTTTTTAAATTAATTTTTTTATTGTGAAAATACCATACAGAGGAGCAAGGTAATGAGTACATTTCTTATCAAGCATTTTTGCTTCCTCCTTTGTGCTTCCCCTACCATCCCTTGCCATTTCCCCCTCCCCCACCAAAGTTGTAAAGTTCGTTTTCGACATTGTTGCAATGGGTCCACCTGTATCCCTATTTAAACAATTTGTTTTTTTCCTTCCCCTCACCAAATTTTACCAACATCAAATACAGTGAAAACAAGGGTTAAATTTGAATTTTAAGTTTATTGTCAAGGTGATCTACAAAGGGGCTGCAATTACATAAGTAAGGTAGTGATTACATTTCTTGTCAAACTTGCCCCACCCCTCATTTTTCTCCCTCTTTCTGTCCCCCAACCCTCACTCCCCAAGTTGTACAGATCATTTCTAACATACTGTCTTGTGAGTATCACTGTTATATTGGTTTCCCCTCAGCATTTTATTTGTTCCCCTGACCCTTCTCTAATTAGATAAATGTACATACAATACCAGGGTACCAAAATCAAATACGGTGACAACAAAGGATAAACCATAGGGGGATCAAAAACCACAAAAGAAAAAAGGAAATCACGTAGTACATTAAAAACAACAACAAAGAAAAACTTCTTGTGTTCATGTCTTGGTGTTCATTTCCCTTAGTATCACCTTATAAGGTCATGTACATAGCTATTGAGCTATTCTGCTCATCTGCTAAGATTAGCCTAGATGTATACTAATTACTACATATAAGGGAAACTATGGGACCTATGGTTTTTGGGATCTTGGCCCTCTCCTTTTTATCCATAAGAAATTAATGACCTGCTTTTTGCCATTATAGATATTCGTTTTCTAGAATTTTTTTTAAAAAAATATGCAGTCTTTTTTCTAAACCTGGCTCCTTTAACACAGAACAATTATTTTAGGGATTATCCATGTCATGGTATATATCAGGACTTGTTTTCTTTTCATTGATGAATCCTAATCCATTAAATGAACTTTACCATAACTTTCATGCATTTTGTTGATAGGCATGCATGTTATTTCCATTTATAGTCAAGCAATAAATCTGCTATGAAAAAAATTGTCTACAATTCTTTGTATATACATATACTTTCCTTCCTCCAGTATTAAGACCCAGATTTTGAATGACTAGATCATATATATTTAAATTTTAAAACTGTTTTCCTAGGGACTATACATTACCCATCTTTTAATGCTTCTAAGAAGTCCAGATTCTATACATCTATTCCTAAAAGTTGGGAGATTTGGATATTAATTTTCTTTTCACTTTTAATGAACATGTAGTTATTCTCTAGGTAGTTTGGATATGCCTTTCTCAAATGAATATTGGTGGAAAACATCTTTTCAATACTTACAAACTACCCCTAGATCGTCTTACAGTGTTTTCCTTCAAGTCTTTTACCCAAATATATTTCCATTGATTTTCTGAAAATTTGTTTTCTGTTTAAAAAATAATATTGAGAGAATTACAAACATGTTGAGGAACTAAACGAAAGGATACTTGTTTTCAACCACTTAGGGGTTAAGTTCTCATCCTGCTGTTACATCAACTCAGTGCATACTTTGTACCAAGGGGTAAAGCCTATATACCCCCCAAAAAACTATCATATCCAGTTATTTGTACATTATTACCACTTGGAATTTATATGTCAGTCAATTATGTTTGGCCAATTGTTTCAATGTCTTATAATTCATAAAATTTGACTTCAGAATCACACATATCACTGGTCATATCTCTAATTCCCTTTAATCAGCAACATTTTTATACTATTTTAAATTTTAGACTCTTAAAACTTACTAAGATTGTACATCAGTTAAAATGCCTTTCAATTTATGTTTTAATTCTGGTAATTCATATAAGTTGCTACAAACATACCTACATCTCTCTCAGATTTTGCTAGAATTCCCAGAAAGAAAGGAAACATCACTTCCTGCCTCTCTTTTCCTCAAATAACAAACAAATCGCCTTCTATCACTGTAGATTATTGTACATGTTCTGAAATTTTGTATAAATAGAATAATAGAGTATTCAGTATTCTTGCCTGGATCCTTTTACTTGGCATAATTATTTTCAAACTCACCTGTGATGTACCCTGTATCAATAGTCTTTGCACATCAAAGGAGTATGTTAGTGTATCATGTAGCTCTATCTGGAACCTGTTGATGAACATGTGGGTTATTGCCGGTCTTTGACTATTAAAATAAAGCTGCTGTGAATATGCTTGCACAAGTCTTTGTACATATGCTTTAATTTCTCTTGGGAAAAACATCTTGCCATGAAATAGCTGGATCATATAGTAACTGTATATGTTCAATGATTTAAGAAAATACCAAATATTTTCCCAAAGTGGTTGTGACATTTTATATGCATCAGATCCACCTTGATCACTTTTCATTAGCAATGACAGGAGCTAGCTTTGAACTTTAGCCCCTCTAAGATGTGTGTAGGTACCTCATGATAATATTGCTTTGCATTTCCCTAAAGACTACTAATTGCAAGAGTTTTTTCATGTGTTTGTTACTTATATGTCATGCACTGCTAATGAATCAGTCAAAATATGCTTTTTAGCAAAATTTTAACATTATATTTATAACAAAATCTGGGGTTGACTTGCTCCCCTTTGCCATCCTCCCTTTCTTGTTCCTTCCCTTCTCTCCTTTCCTCTTTCATCCTTCCTTTTTCTGCTTCCTTCCTTCCTTCCTTCCTTCCTTCCTTCCTTCCTTCCTTCCTTCTGCTCTGTCTTCCTTTCTTTCTCTTCATATGGAATGAATAAACTATGTTCCTAAACATTGGTGGTACTTGGCCTCTTTGTAAATTCAATACACCCTTCTTTTGCAACCCTTCAAAGTTATTTTTATTCAAACATATAATCACTTGAAGGTCTTACAACTCTGTGTGTGTGTGTGTGTGTGTGTGTGTGTGTGTGTGTGTGTGCATGAGTTAATAATATTTGATGTTCATTGTTTGCTATGTACTTATTGGAACATTCAAAGCCTATTGATTGGGAGTAGGTTATGAGCTTAGACACATAGAAATAACAACATAATCCCATGTGTTTGAGGCTTTTGTTCTCTAATGAAAGATTTTCAATCATGGTTTTCTTAATTTCTTTAGGGGTCTGGAATTTTATGACAGGTACAAGAAAATTATTCTGGAAATAAAATATCTTAAAATAAAATATCTACTGTATATACTTGGTGATACAAATGACAATATCCTAACTCTATGAACAAAATTTTTTCCTCTTTGTCTTTTCACAGCTAAGATTCCACTCTCATTGTCCTTTGTAAGTAAGGTCATATGACTGAGTTCTAGACCTATTCATCAAAACCCTACCCCATTTTATCTTCAAAATTTTTTGAACTTCCTAGACGATCATGTTGCAATTGCTTAGGATGACAGATCTTTACAATAGAACAATTTGAATACTTGAGTTACCATTTGGAACAGAACCACCCTGCAGATCAGGAACGTCAATTTGTTAGATTTTATGAATAGTTTCCATTACTTTCTGCCAGTGAAAAATAAGGATTTTAATGTTACAGAAGCTAGCATTACACTGACAAACACAGAAGTCATTATAGCCAGTAAGATATGTCAGTAATAAGGCTCCTGTATTTTCTTGCTGGAACTTCTTTCTCTTCTCCATTTTTTTTTGGACTTCTGGCTTTCAGTACTTGATGGAATGTGGAAGCCCACTGAGACAACAGTGGTTGGGGTTTAATTGAAAGATGGAACTACTGTACAATTGTCCTTTTAATCAAAATGTTAAAAGGAAACTTTATTAAACTGTGATTGAATATATAAAATTAAGATGGGATGCAGTTTAAATTATTAGCTCAAATCATAAAATATTAAATTAAGATTCAATATGTTAGGTTAAGCACAGATTAAACTCGATTTAAAAAAATATTCTTTAAAAAATCTCTAATACACCAGAGAAATTGTTAACCATTTTATTTAAAAGTGAAAATGGAGTATCTTAGTGATGAAAGAAGTACCACAAGGAGAACACTGACATAGAGATATTGAACTGCTGCCCAACTTGGTAAATGGGACTATTAAAGGGCAAGTTGATACATGGTCCTTGATTAAATATAATAAATACAAAACATAACAGCATGTTGAATTCCCCTGTGAGAATCCAGTACCATTGGCAACCATAAGAATGAGCTTAGGCTTATCCTGATTACAGATATCATACTTTTGTTCAGGCTTATTTTGTTCTCACACATGCAGACTCCCTATGGATATTGACTTTTAGGTCTACCTGGACACATCACAGACAAAAATTAAATAGAAAGAGAGTATAAATTAAACTAAAGCGCTAAAGAAGAAGTGAAAGAAGAAAAGAAAAGAAGGAGAAGAAAGAGAAGAATATGTAGGAGCAAGAAGAGAAAAAAATTCCTGTTTAACATTGAGGATAAATGAATACAAGCTTAGATAATTGTTTTTATGATGATAGTAAGACATTATTTCTATTAATATTTGCTGTTAGATCAGTTTAAAACCAAAACTGTTTAACATTAGGACATTTTTACATGAATTTCAATATTATGGAAACTGGTCCTTATATCTAGCCCATTAAGTTGGCCTGTACACCTTTACTCTAAGCTGTATGTTTAGTATATTATTATATTTTTATTATAAAGATACTGTACAGAGAGGTTACAGTTACACGATTAAGGTAATGAGTACATTTCCTCTTAAGCATTGTTACCCCCTCCTTTGTTTTTCCCTAGCCATTCCTTTCCTCCCCACCCTCTCTGGTGTAGCACCTTCTCTGGTGCATCTTATCTTGGTTTAAAGGTACACACATCTACACCTATTTATTGGAAGATGTTAACCATACACATGTCCTCAAATATCCATAAGCAGCTGATAATTCTACTCTGGTTTCTACACCCATACATCCAACTTCCTATATTTCACCTACATGCAATAACTGCACATCTAGTACAATATGCCCCAAAGAAATCTTATTCTAACAAAGAGATAGCTAATACAAAGCCCTTCTAAGTTGATGTGTTGTGACTTTTGGTGAGTTACTTAAGATCTCTGTGTCCATTTCCTTACTCTCTAAAGTAAGATTAATTATAATATCTTCCTCATAAAAGAACCTAGTTATTCCTTTTCTTGGCCCAGGTATTTATTCTCTCTGTCTTTGGGTTCCTGTGCGTATCTTATATGCCAGTGTGTCCTTAAACTTTCATTGAAGTATGATTTAATTATTAAAATTATTTTCCTTACCATTGTCAAGGAAGTCTTAAATATGATAGATGTTTCTCCCTAATACTTTTGATTGAGAATTATGAGTGTGTGAATCAATGGTTTTCATTTTCATACTCCCAAATATTGTTTTATAAATATTGAGAACTATTATCCAAAATATTTTTGTCTTCCTCTATCCTAATAATGAAAATGTTGTTCAAGAAGTTACTGAAAGACTTATCACTGATTTTGATATAAGGGATTTTATATTTTTCAATAAAGGGATGACAGGAAAAATTAGTCACTAGTTGATCACTAGTTGATCATAACTTGGAAGAAAAAATGCTTAGTACACAAAAACGATATAGGAACAGAGAAAAAAAGTCTTAAAATGAAATGTCACAAAATATCACAGTTCATTAATCCTAACTTCCTGATGCCTGCTGAATTAACAATAGACCTTGAAATAAATAGTTTCTTTTTTGTACAGGTTATTAAAAATACTGCAAACCTTACTTATTATATAAAATACAATTGATAATTAATTATTGCAACAGTGATCATTTCAATATATTCCAAGGCACCTTACTTTAAGATTATAATGTAACAAATACCAGAATTCTTTTAAATTAATTATAATGAAGCAGCTCTGAGTTTTATTTTAATTTTTGAATTTACTAAACTGAAATCTATTTGGCAACCTGTTTATGTGTTATGTATGTTTTAATTAAAGCTGTAAATTTATTCATAAGCACATTTATAAAAGTTATAATGATGTATGTTTAGGATCTTTGATTTTATTAAAGTTAAAGTTGAAAGCAGAACAAAACTCTTTTCAAAATACAAATGTTCACATATTAATTTTGTGTCTTCATTTCATTGTAATATGTAAGATTTTTCATGACTGATACTGTCAGGATTTTCTTTATTGCATAAACTTTCAAATGGATGGGAGCATTTTTATTTCACAGGTTTAGGTCTCTGACTCTTTATTTGACTATTAGAATTCTGAGATTGACACTAAAATTCATGAAAAATCTATGTCTGGTCACCTCTGGTCACCTTGACTTTGCTCTGAAACAACAAGGGGAAAATAACTTCCTTACTTTATCTTTCATTTTCTAATAATCTGTGTGCCTAAAGACATCTGCAATAGAATAAAATAAATCAAACCAATAGAAATTCATCTAGCTTCAAAATAAAAATAAAATAATTGATATTAAAAATTATTTGGCATCTACCCCAACAATGTTATGCTCATATTAACATACGTTATGCCCTTAAAATGTGCTGTAATTAAGGAGAAGCTCTCTACTTTTCATAATCTGATTCTTATATATACCTCTAGGAACATCCTATTTACAAGAATTGCTAGCATATTGTTCATAAATACCATTAAAAGATATCATTTAAAAGGTGTAATCTAGCCAGGCACTGGTGGCTCATACCTATAATCTTAGCTACTCAGGAGGCTGAGATGTGAGGAGCACGGTTCAAAGATAGCCTGGGCAGGAAAGTCTGTGAGACTGTTATCTCCAATAAACTACTAGAAAACCAGAAGTGGTGATGTGGCTCAAGCAGTAGAACATTAGCCTTGAGCTGAAGAGCTGAGAGACAGTGCCCAGGAGTCCCACAACTGACAAAAAAGTAAGCTATACATATATATATCTTCTTATGCCATTTAAAGGGCATATACTTATATAATAATATCTCAATTCATTAATTGCTCACTAGACTGTTTTTTTTTAAATTTTAAACAGCATGGAGATCATATATTCAGAATTTGAGCTTGGATTTCAGCAAAGAAAATCAAACTTCTCACCCAGTTTTCACAAAAAAATATATTGCCAATATTGTGATAGCCAACAAAGCTGACTTAATTTAATCATTATGCTTAAATGTTTTGGTGACCATGGGTACGTACTATCAACTTGCAAAGGTGTTTACAAGAGAAGATTGTCTAACCAATACATCAAGTAGTATAGATATCACTAAAATGTTACCATTGTACTATGTGCAGATGAAAATCATTCTTCTCCTTAATGACAGAGTTAGGGTCTTCCATAAAACAAGAGTTTTCAGAAAGAGAGCCTTCTGATCTTCAAGTTTGGCCTGTGTGACAATAACACAACTGAAGCTAGAACAAATAATGAATTACTAGTTCAGAATTCAGATATCCGTAGTCTATGATGTCTACCTGAAAATCTCAAAGGAGAAGCTGACACCTGTAGATGTTCAATCAAATGTCTGTTGGACAAATGAGTAAATTAATATTCAAAGTCACAGGAGGCAAAGTTGAATTTATATAGGATTTGTTCATACTGTCTTTTTTCCCAGCCTCACGTTTGGAACTACACAAATAGAGCAAGTAGAAAAAGAAACTGCAAGCTCACAGAGATGAAAATTGTGTCAAGACAATGTTCTAAAAATTACCAGATATTTTTTGTGCATTCTTCATCACTTAATACTTTTTGTTTTAAAAGATTCACAATAAGATTCAAAGCGAAAAATGAAATGGGACTCTAAGCTTGAAGCTGTAGTCCAATGGTAGAGCACTCATCTCTAATAGTGAAAATTATAGATAGATAGATAGATAGATAGATAGATAGATAGATAGATAGATAGATAGATAGATAGATAGATAGATATAAGTTTGAGCACCTATGGTAAAGGCATAGAAGCAAAACTAAAACAAATAATTTCATTTAAAAAGAATATTACCAAGATTTTCTTCACAATTGAAATTCTTATGTGAAGAATGACAAATGTGACTATATCTCAAAAATAAGTTTTCAAGAAGGTAAAAGTAAAACTATTAGGAAATGTTTCTAAATATATAAATTTGATGGACCAAACTTGTGCAAAGTTGGCAAAAAAATTGTTTGAGTCTTTTTTAAGTCCAAAATTTCACACGTTTTAATAAATGAGAATATTATGTATTTAAATTACTTCAGTCCAGAAATACAAGCATGACAAAATAGTTTTCAAACACTGAAACAACATTGCTCATGAGCTTCAGGCATAGAGGGAAAAGAGGAATGAATGGAAATAAAAGTATAGGAATAATTGAAGTGGGAGAAAATAATTACTCAGCCATTCAGAGCTCATTAAGGGGAGTTGGAGGAAAGTATACATAAGAGGGTTTGTGTGGGATCGTGGTATCTGTATGAATCTGTAAATGCTTGTGGTAGGCTAACACATTTATTCTGAATGTGGAGGAAGTTCTATAATCTTATTTTTTGACTCGGAAACTAAGATATTATTAAACCTCAGTCACTATTCAGTAGCTAATAGAAAGAGACCTTATCTGTAAGTTACTTTTTCTCTCCTCTCTCTGTCTATATCTATCATTATTCAGTAGCTAATAGAAAGAGACCTTATCTGTAACTTACTCTCTCTCTGTCTATATCTATATCTATATTTATATCTATCTATCTATCTATGTATATATGTATGTGTATATATATATATATATATATATATATATATATATATACAGACAGACGGACAGACACAAACACAAAGACAGAAACAGAAACAGAAATAGAAAGAGAGATGGATAGAGAGATTTTGAATTTGCTTATTATAAGTCTAGCTCCTAGCTGGTTTCTTTTGGAGAAACCAGGCATACCACACAAAAACAAGGAGAAGATGAGGAAGAGGGTAATGGAGGACAAAGAGAATGAGGAAAAAGAGCTAATAGGAGAAGGAGGAGGGAAGGAAGGAAGGAAGGAAGGAAGGAAGGAAGGAAGGAAGGAAGGAAGGAAGGAATAAAAGAAAAAGGAAAGGAAAAGAAAGATTAACAGAAAATATTCTTAAACCACAGAAACTTTTCTACTTTGCATTATTAAAGATGAAATTGGTACTAAAATAAACTTTTAGGTGGTTTTAAATATTTCAACGTATGTAAGTAACAATTTTATGAACAAAAAATTATAATTCATCTTTAGTTTAGTGGTCTCATGAAATCAGATCTTTTAAACCTCTTTTAATATAAGAATCTAGGAGCTTTTGGAGGCAGATACTTTAGAGATTTAGTTGGAGCTTGCAAATCACAGATACAGAATTGAACCTCTTTGGCCTTTATCAAGAACACTAAAATAGGGAGGGAGCAGGTAAATGGAGAGACGAAATGTGTGTGAATAGAGTTATAATAATAATCAATGTACATATGTGAAAATGGAGCCGGGTATTTGAGGGGATAGGTGGAGCTGATAATGGGAAAGAACAATGGAAGGAGTGACATTGATCAAGATGCATTGCACTCATAAATTGCTATGCAAACTACTTAAAGAATATTTATTCATATACATAGAGATATAGTTAAAACATAAAAAGAATGTTGAAATAATAACACTTAGCCTATAAGGTTAAGAATGGGTTCTATAAATGGTATTTTGTGTATTAAACTATTATTGGTCAGCCTTGGGCCAGATGAAAGGGGAAAAAAATCAAATATGCATCATGTGCCTGCCCTTGAGAAGCTACTAGTAGAAAGCAGACAAGTGATCAGTTGCACTTCTGTGGTCAAATCAATAATACAGTCTTCTGTCTAAAGATTAGGGATTCTGGATTTAATATAGAAAGGGAATTTTCCAAATTTCCTGCCATCAATGATAGTCTACTTCTCTAGATTTCTAGTCTGAAGCAGTGCTGTAATCACGGGAGCAAGAAGAGAGGGTAAAAGTCAAATGAGCTAACGCAAATCTTAGCTTCTTTGGAGGTATGATGATATGGAAAAGCTCCATTTCCAAGAAACTGTGAGATCATGTCTGATTTAAGCCAAATCCTAAATAAACTAGCCCCCTTGCTGAGTTTCATGTGTAGAATTTCATGTCCAATCCCTGTAATGAGGTGATAAGGCCTGTGTCACAGTTAGTCAGTAGCAGGCAATGGCAATTAACAGGATTGCACTAACCTGGAGATGTGCCAAGCTGGCAAAAAAGGATTAGAAAGTAAATGAAGGGAGCAACCATGAACCAGCAAATAGGGCTTAATGGACAGTACAAAGCAGTGAGGCAAAAATGGGCCAATTTGTTCTCATTGATTTTCACTGCCCATTGAGCTGCATTCCTCTTTTGCTTTCTAATGCATTTATCTTGGCCTAGGCAAGTTCTCTGTCTGAAGATAATTCTATTGACCATGTCAACTCCATAAATTATTGGAATGTACCAAAGTATGATTTGACCTATAGATTTATTTTTCGGCCATCTTGATTAAATGTTCTGATGATCTGGAGGATGAAGAAGAAATTCCAATGATGTCTTAAATGTGAAAGAGGAATGGATATGCATGTATCACACTGTTTCATTCAACTTGTATGTTCCACCTTATTTATATGGAATTCATAAAATAAAGGAAAAATACTCTAATCTGTGGTTTTCTATTAATTCTCAATTATCTACAGTACAGATGTGAAATGACTACTGCTACCTAGAATAACTAAACTTTTGTGTTAGATGTTCTTTGCTAATTATAATAATTGTTAGTTTTCTTGATAATGGCCATTGCAAGTGGTGAAAGCGGAAACCTCAGTATTGTTTTGACATATATGTCTTTTATGTCCAGAGAGGCTGAACATTTCTTCATGTGTTTACTGGCCATTCTTATTTATTAAAAAAGAAATGTATTCATACCTGTCTTATGTAACTGTAACACCCCCTTTACATCACTTTTACAATAGCAATTTTAAAAGCAGATAATATTGATGGTTGACTAATTCTGTAAATGTAATAAGAACCATGTAAAAATGTACAAAAACTAATGAAAACAAATATGTGGGCCTGGCACTGGTGCCTCATGCCTATAATTTTAGCTACTCAGGAGGCTGAGATCTGAAGTTCATAGTTCAATGATAGCCTGGGGTAGAAAGTGCGTAAGACCCTTATATCCAATTAATAACAATAATAATAATAATAACAATTAATAACAATCCATAAATGGAGCTAGCTCAAGTGGTGGAGAGGTAGATGAGCAAAAAAGTTCAAAGAAGCACCCAGAGGTGCTGGAGGAGATGTGGACAGAAGGGAACCCTACTGCATTGTTGGTGAGAGTGTAAACTTGTTCAACCACTTTGGAAAGTAGGATGGAGGTTCCTCAAAAGACTCCACATAGAGCTCCCCTGTGACCCAGAAATCCCTCTTTTGGGCATTTACCCAAATGATCACAAGCAAGACCATACTAAAACTAGCAGCACAACTATGTTTATTGCAGCATTATTTACCATAGCTAAGATACGGAACCAACCCAGATGCCCCTCAGTAGATGAATGGATCAAGAAAATGTGGTATATATACACAATGGAATTCTATGCCTCTGTCAGAAAGAATGACATTGCCCCATTTGTTAGGAAATGGAAAGACTTGGAGAAATTATATAAAGTGAAGTAAGCCAAATAAACACAGGTCCTATGGTTTCCCTTATTTGCAATAACTAGTATATGTCTGAGACAAACAGAAAAGGTCAGATAAGATGATGTTAAGTGAAATGAACCCCAAGATAAGGACACAAGTGTTTTTTTTTTCTTTCTTGCTATTGTTTCTAACGTATTTATAAGGTACCATGTGAATTTTTTGTTGCTTTGTATGTCCCTTCGCCAGTATAACCCCTGTTTTCACTGTATTTGATGTTGGCATAATTTGGGGAGCAGAAGGAAAAAATTGTTTAAATAAAAATAAATAAATAAATTTTGAAAATAAAAAAATTGTTTAAATAAGGATACAGGTTGACCCATTGCAACAATGAGATGTACAAGATGATATGTCGAAAAATGAATCTTACAATTTAGTTGGGGGACAGGGGTAGGGAGGAATATAGCTATGGAGATGGGAGGGAAGGGATGGGAGGGAAAAACAAAGGAGAAGGCAACAATGCTTGATAAGAAATGTACTCATTAACTTGCTCATGTGATTGTAACCCCTCTGTACAGTATTTTTACAATAAAAACTTACTTAAAAAAAAGAAAGCATCCATGCCCTGAATTCAAGCTCTCATAAGTGGTGTGTGTGTGTGTGTGTGTGTGAGTGTGTGCGCGCGCGCACACACAAACAATAATAAATAAATAAATCTGTAACTTTTAGGATTTAGGTTTGAAGCTATTCACAAAGGAGAGAGAAAAAAAGGAGAAAGAGTGAGATCTTGAATTCTACAGGTCACATTGCCTTTGGGATTCTCTCCTTACCAGTGCTTTACTTTCTAGTGAAGCATTTTCCCATTCTACAAAGTAGCACCCTAGAAATTACAGGCCACCTGCTCTGCTGCTTTTCTGGACTACTGCAGCAGAAGAGGTGAAACTGGGGACATTTGAAACTTTGCAAAGTGTTAACTGCAACTGCTTAAGCAGGAAAAAAATCCATCTTATTCTAAGCTTTGCACTGCATAGCACATGCATTTGATGTTTCCTTACATGTTTCCAAAGGAGCATGTGCAACACATCACACTCAAACTGTCACCATCTGAAATGGAGCACAGAACATGAACAGAATGTTCCAGAAAGGAGTCTTGCATGCATACACCCCACCTGAGGCACCTGGAAATAACTGAACTTCCAAGCATAAGATCATTTTGCATTAAAAGTAAAAAGAAACTTCTGCTCTAAAATCAATGTCATTTTATCTGTAATCATTTATCTAAATATAGATTTGTGCATGCTTTGTCTTTTTCTTCGATTGCTCCTAATATTCAGTGAATTATTTCCATTTCTGTTTTCTATCTCATATTCATTCTTTCAGATGTGTTTTCATATCATTCCTCTACTTAAAATCTGTCAATGGTTTCTTGGTGCCAAAATAAAGCTCACTTACCTTAGTATGACATTTAAAGTTCCTGGCCATCTGGCCTCAAGTTGCCTATGGTTGCTGCATAGCTCCCTGTACATCTCCATATAAATCTGCTGTTACAAAGTGGCCTAATCATTGTTATCTGTTTCTGTAACGATTGTTAAAAAAAGAAAAGAAAAGAAAAAAAACCTAAGTTTTCTCCTTGCCTGAAATAACTACCACCCTTTTATCTGTCTTTATTCATGTCCAGTTTCTAGATCCCATGTGTTCAAAAGGAACATGCTTCTCCATATCTTGGAAGTACTAGGTTCACTAGGAAGTGTGGTATTGGAGTGGAAAGGAGTTTAAGTTTAGAACTAGAAAGAATGACCAAATTTTCATTACAGCCCTCATATGTAACAAAAAATATAACATTGAATGAGTGACTTAAGTCTTCATTCTACCATTTCTTCTTAAAATGGATCTCAAAATGGCATCCTATAACTTAATTTAAACTCAACATGTCAGAAAAAGTTATTTTGAGACCAAATTTTAAATATCATATATGATGGCAATTTTTCCTGAACTAATTTCTTACTTATTCTTACTTACATATAATGTGTTATAAATGTAATTTATAACAATGTTATAATAGCATTGTTATTACTCATAGTTTACAAGGTTATAAGTACTAATTATAGTAGAGAAGAAAGACTAAGTTAATTGTTGACCTTAAAATAATGGGTAAGAACTGCTATTCAAAAATCAAGGTAAGTAGAAGCCAGAGCCTACCTTGAAATCAATTATTAATATGTGCTTACTCTTATAAACTTCCTGAATCAATCACCACCGCCTGTCTTCTTTGTATCTTCCATATGACCTTTCCTATGTGTTACCTTTGTCTGGAATTCTTGTCTCAGTCTCTCTCTTTTTACAGATCTTTGCTCACATGACGTCTCAAGGACATTTTCCTTAACCACAATAATAGAGAAAACCTCAACCTTTGCTCTCCACCCTTCCTCTTATCACTTGCAATGTGACATCCAGCATGTTTTACATATGTGTTTCTCTTCACTGAGTTGTTCTATTAGAATGTAAGTTACATGGAGGAAGAGATTTTGTTTTATTTAATACAATTCTCACTAATGAAAGTATCATCTGTTATGTATTACTCAATATATATTTGATATGTCTAAAATTCACCTTTTTGTATGTTTGATTAAATGAAACTTACCTTAATGAGCTAATGCGGGACAGCTTGTTATATATAATTAGGATATAAACAATATTCACAATAGCTTCATTTTTCTTTAAATAAATACCTAAGCCATATCATTTGCATAAATAAATATTCTTTTTTTGTCGGTCATGGGGCTTGACTCTGGGCCTGAGCGCTGTCCCTCAGCTCTTCAGCTCAAGGCTAGCGCTCTACCACTTGAGCCACAACACCACTTCCAGTTTTCTGAGTAATTTATTGGAGATAAGAGTCTCATGGACTTTCCTGCCTGGGCTGGCTTTGAACCACAATCCTCAGATCTCAGCCTCCTGAGTAGCTAGGATTACAGGTGTGAGCCACCGGCACCTGGTTAGATATTCTTAATTACACTAAAGAATCTTGGATAATAATTGGTCCTGCCAAGTCAAGTCCTCTACTTTCCAGAATAGCTTTGTCCATAAGCTATGGATTGTTTTAAAATACTTTAAACACATGCTAATTGTACAAATAATAAATCCATTATGACATTTTAATGTTTGCATAAATTGTACTTCAGTCATAATCAAATCATAAACACATGAGCTCTTTTTTTAAGGTCAAATGTCTATTTTTTTATTGTGAAGGTGACATACAGAGGGTTTTCAGTTATGTAAGTGAGGTAATAAGTACGTTTATTGTCAAACTTGTTACCCCTTCCCTCATTTTTCTCCTGCTTTCCCTCCACCACCCCTCCCCCCCTCCGCAGGTTGTACAGACCATTTCCAACATATTGTCTTGTGAATGTCACTGTTTCATTGGTTCTGCCCTTGCCCTTTGTGTCATCATTCTATTGTTCCCCTTCCCTTCCCTAATTCAGATAAACAAATATACAATGCCAGGGTACCAAAATCAAATACAATGACAACAGGAGATATACCACAGGGGGAAGAACACACAAAAGAAACAAGAAATCACATAGTACATTAAAAAGAACAACAAAGAAAAACCTTTTGTGCCCTGTCTTGGAGTTCATTTCATTTAGCATCATCTTATATGATCATATGTACATAGCTATTGATCTATGTACAAGAGTTCTTAATTGCTACAAATAGCATGGCCATGAAGATAATGTCTGTGATAGAAAGATTTGATCCACCTAAGTTTGTTTTTCAACATGAACAACCTGATTTATTTTCGGATATAACCATCATTGATGATTGAGAGCAATATCAATAATGAAACAGATTTTTTTCTCTCACTTGCCTTCCATTTGGTGTATTTCTACAATTGGTTTGGAGTCCAGGTGTAGAAAAATGAAGCTATTTACAGAAGCCTGAGAAACACAAACATCTTTCACAATTTAATTATGTTTATGTTATGATTTAAATTAAAATGTATTACCCAACATTGTTATTGATTTAACAACAATTCCTTAACCAATTCTGGTTGAGGTACACTGCACAATGAAAATGCTCAATGTGATTACAAAAAAAAAGAACGAAAATAGAATTTTTGCATATGTTATGACACTGTCTCCACACCATTGAAAATCACTGCTGTGATACTCAAATAATCTTTGCAAGAAAACAAAAATCCCTTCTCTCTGAATACCCCTATATCAGAATCTTCAGATTCTCCAATTAAGTCTTTGTCTACAAATTTTATTTCTACAAATCCTCACATGCTATTTATCTACTGTGAGTTTCTTATCTATACATGCCTCATAAATCTACATCTTTAATTTTCACTGAATGGAAGCCTCTAATGAATGAAATGTTTTGTTTTTCACTTTATGAAGTAAAACATCAAACATAATGAAAGATAATACTGAGTTGATATGTCCTTTCAGATTGTGTCTGTTTGCTAATCAAACATGATTACAAGTGACAGAATGGTTTAAAACTTCATTTTATAACATTATAATATTATAAAACATAAGAATAAGAATCAAAATGAATTATAGTTGCATTGAAATATCTTTTAAGGAAAGTAGGGAAAACAGTTTCCTGTGACTATTCACAATTACAATTCTAAGATTTCGGTGTGAGAACTATGCAAGCATACTAACTTTTATTTGGCAGCTTTCATCTTTTAAATAATTTTAATATAGGTTTTTCTATGTTGCAGTCACATTTCATTTTATCAGGAAAAATGTGAACTAGTCATATATGCCATATGATTTTTCATTTCCTTAGTTTGTTATATTCAACTGGAATACTTTTTTTGCTAATATGGGCTATGATTTCAAACTTTTGGCAGATACTGTAACTACTTTATATGCAAATTATATTTATCTTTTTTAAATTTAAAAAAGTAAAATAATTGTTGGGTTATATGAAAATATAGAGTATATAGAATTGCTTGATATATATGTAGATATATGTGAAATATGTATCTATATATCTATATCTATCAATATATGTATCATATATAAGTATCTATAAATCATATATATACATGCATCTATGCATGTATGTGTAGATAGATAGATATCCATAAATAGATATGAATGACATCTCTACAAGATATCATTCTACATCCAGAAAATCCTGAGCCATGATACTTAATCCAAATTTTCTCAAAACTTTAAAAAAAACATTAAGTAAGATACTTTCGTGGCATTTTTGTGTTAATCAGTATTCTGCTCTTGACATCTGTCTTTCATGAGATGAATATTCTAGAAAACATTTTTTGCTCTGAATGAATGACTGAAACACCTCTCTCTATTTCACTTTGGATATTTACATCTGCAAAACTTATGTAGTAGCTTTTGTGTTTTGTTGAATAGAAAACACCAGTGAAAGAACACAACAATCATATGGAAATGGAAATCTTACTTTTCATGGTTAAAAAGGTTAAATTAGAAAATAAATTATGTTTAACATATTTTTTGTTGCCTTACTTTATTTGGTAAATACTAGGGAACTGAAAAATCTGTGAATCTATGAGTAGATGGAAGAAATGATATCAAAAATAAGAAGAGAATCATTCACTGTTAAAAAAACAAAAGCCAGCCAGGCACCTGTGGCTCATGCCTGTAAACCTAGCTACTCAGAAGGTTGAGATCTGAGAATCATGGTCAAAGCCAGTCCAGGCAGTAAAATCCATGAGACTCTTATTTCCAATAAACTACCAGAAGTTGCCCTGTGGCTCAAGCAGTAGAATGCTCGCTTTGAGCTGAAGATTTCAGAGACAGCGCCCAAGCCCATTGTTCAAGCCCCATGACTGACAAAAAAAAAAAAAAAAACTTTCAATGAAAACTATTTATAAATGTCCTTATTCTTGATATTTTATTTTAGTACATTGGTTATTGGTAATTGCTGTTTATTTTTCATTTTTTAAAATGTTTTTACTGGTCTGTACTACTTGAGAATCTATCACTTAGAAATTCACCTATGTTAACAAGAATTTCCTATTTGTTTTAAATGAATGAAATCCACCTTAAATTCTCTAAGATAAATGAGTATTCGCCTTTTTAAATTTCTTTATTTTTACTTTATTTTACTGTGAAGGTAATGTACAGAGGGGTTACACTCACATACATAAGGTAGAGAGTACATTTCTTATTGAACTTTTTATCCTCTCCCTTATTTTTCACCTGCTTTCCTGCCACTCCTCCCCTTCCCAAGTTGTACAGTTCATTTCCAACATTGTCTTGTGAGTATCACTGTTGCATTGGTTTCCCCTTTGTCTTTTGTCTCACCATTTTTTGTTTCCTTTCCCTAATTAAATAAATGTATATGCCATATCAAGGGTACCTAAACCAAATACAGTGACAACAGGGGTAAAAACCATAGGAACACACACACACACACACACACACACACACACACACACACACACACACACACACACCAATAACAAAAAAACTCTCTTGTATCCATGTCTTGGAGTTCGTTTCACTTAACATCATTTTATATTGTCAGATGTACATCGCTAGTGAACTATTCTACTCATCTACTAGGACTGTCCTTGACATATACTAGTTATTAAAAATGAGGGAAACCATGCGATCTATGTTTCTTTGGGTCTGGCTTACCTTTTAGTCCCATTTTAGTCTCATTTCCAGAGAATCCTCTACAGTCATGATCACAAAGCTAAAAATGGTCACAAAGCTAAATTTTCCTCAGCCTTCCTTGAGCCTTGACTTCTGAGATCAATGGGACAAGGGGAGGCAACTTTCCTCTGATCAGAAACAGCAAATGCATACTAAGCAGGTAGAAAAGAGGAAAAAACTGGTTTATATTATATGAGTTCTGAGACTCTGGGGTGCAGCCTAATCAACATGCTACCATAAAAGCACCATAGCTATCTACCATAGTCCTTGGGTTCTGTGAGAAAATTCAGGCTAAATAGAAAACGTAGAAGATTTGATAGAAAAAAAAATTATTGGGAAAAGAATAAACTATCAATAGATTGAAAATGGATCATCTTTAGAGTGAGAATGGCAGGTTTTTACTGAAGTGTAAGGGGCTTGGAGCATTCATTCAGCCCTCTAATTTTAAAATATTCATTAAATTTCTACTATACTATAGAATATAATCTTTGCCCTCACAAATCAATCGCCAGGCAATTACAAGTAGAAAAACAGAAAATGATTTCATATGTAGAAATAAAATGGGATAGACATTCACTCAGAAGGGGGAAGAAAACTTTGGTTGGAGAAATGGAGGAAAGCTACATTGACACTGTGATATCCTCCAGTAAGTTCCTGAACCCAAGAAGATGGGGAGAGTTCCACACAGGTAAGTAGTAAAGGGAATAAGCAGAATAACTTAATTGAGAAGTTTCCTGAGAATTGCAATCATTTATCCATAATTATCATCTCTTACACAACATGTGACATAGGCCATGAGAAATAGAAAGAAACAGTGGACTTCAGTATTACTGGAGAGAAAGAGTCATCAAGAATTGATGATGGATGTGAGAGTGGGTGACACTATTCAAAAAGGAAATGTTCTCATTACCTCACCCATGTAACTGTATCCCCTCTGTCCATCACCTTTACAATAAAATTTAAAAGAACGGAAGGAAGGAAAGATGAAAAGAAGGAAGGAAGGAAGGAAGGAAGGAAGGAAGGAAGGAAGGAAGGAAGGAAGGACGAGAGAAAGAGAAAGAAATCGAATTGATAAATTAAACCTGGTGCTAATGCCTCATGCCTATAATCCTAGCTATTCAAGAGACTGAGAATTGAGGAACAGCCTTGCAGTTCGAGACTCATCTCCAATTAACCACCAGAAAACCAGAAATGGAGTGGCTCAATGGGACAGAGCACTAGACTTGAACAAAAAGTTCAAGGACAATGCTTAGGCCCTGAGTTCAAGACCTTTGACTGAAAGTAGTAGTGGTAGTATAGTAGTAGTAGTAGTAGTAGTAGTAGTAGTAGTAATAGAAAAGAACAATGAGTTAACATTGTTTGTCCTTTAATTTAAGTATGCCTAATTCTATTTTTAAAAGATTTGGAGTAGCTGACCTGCTAATTGATTGGGTATGTGGGCTAGTGTCAAAGAAAAACCAAAGATGACATCCAATAAATATTTACTGGGAAAAAAATGAATTAAATTTATTCAGCATTGCTGCAACATTACTACAGTCGGACAAGTCAGGAAATAATAAGAACTGACAGCAAGTATAGTACATAAGATACTTCTTGTGTTTGTAAACTTCATGTACTTGTTTTTTTTTTTTTAAGTTTATTTTTGGTCTGTCATGGAGACTGAACTCTGGACCTGGGTACTGTCCCTCAGCTCTTCAGCTCAAGGCTAGTGTTCTACCATTTGAGTCACAGTGACACTTCTGGCTTTTTCTGCTTATGTGGTGCTGAGGAATCGAACCCAAGGCCTCATGCATACAAGGCAAGCACTCTGCCACTGGTTGATTTTTTTTAATGATTTAGTTGCTTTGTGGAGATCATCAAAAGCCATAAAGAAAATGTCTTCATGGGCTGGGAAGGTGGCTCAGTGGTAGAGCGCTTGCTTTACATGCCTGAGGCCCTGTGTTCTATTCCTCAGCACCAAATAAGCAAAAAGGAAAAAGCCAGAAGTGGCGCTGTGACTCAAGTGGTAGAATGCTAGCCTTGAGCTGAAGAGCTGAAGGACAGCGCCCAGGCCCAGAGTTCAGGCCCCACGACTGGACCCCTCCAAAAAAAATGTCTTCAATGAGCTTCTGTTATGCACATAAATCCCAATGTCCTGGGTAAGGCACAGAATTTCTCTCCCTAAGTAAATAGCCAGCATAGCAAACTGACTGTACTCATGGTATACTGAGATCTCTATGAACTCCATTATTTATAGCCCTAACTGGAACATTAGTTTGAGCAGCTTGGAGACAGAGAGCTAATATCTCATGGTATAAAATGTATCATAGTGTCCTTCCTTTTCATTCACTTAAAACATGTACAAACAACATAGTTTATGGCTCTGATCACCTGGTAATGTCATGGAAAAGACTGTCTTTACCCTATAATGATAAGTCCTTTACATGAGAAATATTTCTGATATTTTTTGCAGCATATATATTAGCTATTTGTATATGTAGCTGTCATCTTGACTTTGAGAATAATAATGAAAGAACGAAAAAGGATAAGGGATATAGTCACATTAGCAGTAACTGGGAGTCTTGGAGCAGACTAAAAATCAATTAATTCAAACTTCTCCACTATATCTCATGACCGTTCTTTGTCCATAAACAGCAATGAGAAAAAGGCAAACCTCCCTTGCTTTTATACAATGAGAATACCAAACTATAATTCCCTTCAGCCAATCTAGCATAATCATTACCTGTCTATACTTAAGTCTACAATATCCCAAAAGCTCTGGTTCTGTTAAAGGTAGGTGATTTTCATCTCATATTTCTCATTTTTAAAAACTTAAGACAAAAATATATCTTCATCATATAATTATTGTTTTCAAAGCATATTCTGGGTTAAGTGTTCAGTGCAAAGCCTCAACCTTTGAAACCAATAGTCACTATTATGCGTTTCATTTGCTGATAAAAGATATGATTTCTTTTTCTCCTGAGACATTTCTTTGGTTTTAAATGCATTGTTTGCTTGAAATTAATTAGCATATTTTCAGTGTTCAGTACTGCAAATATTTAAAATGACATAAGAACAAGAGACTTTAGCCTTATGCAGCCATTTCAAGAGTAGTCTCTTTAACAAAAGTAAAAACACTCTGTGGTTTGAATCCTTCATTATTCCTTCATGTATAGTGAACTGAGAAAGATACTCAACTTCCTTGTATCTCTTGAACAAAATATGCTCAGCTGTGGACCAATTATGATATTCAAGTATTTTCAAACCTGCTGAATGAGGTATGTTGAACTGTGCTTATGTGATTAGCTTCATTGATTGCTATAGAAAATGTCATACTTCAATCAGTACAGTAGTTCAGCAGTTGAAGCAAGTTCATTCTTCCTTAGATATTCACAAGAAATATATAACATAAAACCAGAAAAATGAGGGTGATAATTAAAAATTACCAAAAATAAATACCTTGGGATGATCTAAAATCTGTCTCCTAATTGGAACATATTAGACCATCTTATAACTCAGATATGTAGTTCTGGTCATTCCGTACTTACAGTTTATACTGTGCAATTACTTGCAAACCACTATTGATTACTTTAAAAATAAATACAGATCTATTACACAGGAGCCTCTGCTGTTTCTTTTGTTCAAATATGTTTTACTGTCTTCCACTTGAAATAATATAATATGTCTTGTGCCCGAGAGATGATAATCCATTCATTTAAAATATGGAGGCTTTTAACACAATGAAAAAGCATAAGTAGAAAACAGACAGATAATGGATCCTCAACAATAGCAGACATGAAACCTGTGAACTCTTAACTCAATCTATCTTTCCATCTATCCATCTAATTATTTCTGTGGCGCCTGTGATCAACGTTATTTAGGCGATCTGACTGACATTAGAATTTCAACATAATAAATGAAAGATAGAAGCTATTCTGTCTGTACTTCACTAGAGCCATGTGTGAATGAATGTATTAGTGTTAATGACACGATGTCAATAATGTAACTCCATCTCCTTGGGAGTTGGTACAAAACTTTAAAGAATGAACTTTCATGTTGCCTGTCTTTGTTTCAGAGTGAGTGTTTCTTTTCCACCTCAGATAAATTTGAATAATCAGCCATTCCCAACTCAAAAGCTATGATGTGTAAGGTCTGACAGTCATTTCTGATTGCATATAAGAATAACAATGTGAAAATTGGTCTTCTATATTCCTATGTCAAAGAAAAACTATCCATGAAGATATTAGCAGAAACAAATTGCATGAGTCTCCCCATAATTCCCATCTCATGAAGACCACTAGCAAAAGGAGAATATGTAGCTCCAATATATTAGGAAACACAATTTACACACATTTGCATACCAATTTTAACTATATATATAATTCTTAAAAGTCTTCATATAAAATATGCACTTCATTTTGCTAACCTATCAGAAATAAGAATTTGAAAGAGAAGCTCTCAACCAATTCCTCTATTTTTCCCTTGTGTTATACTCACTCCATGTTTGTTTTCATAGATGATATGCATTTGAATTTTCAAAGGCAGTTTTCTATCTGCCAATTATTGTCTCTTTTTGTCCTACAAATTCACTGAAACTTTTGTGTTTAAAAACCTTCAACTAATTTATTCATGTGTGCAAGGATGAAGGTTAAATGTGGTGTTCCCTCTTAATTGGTTAGGGGATTCCAAGGGTCCCTTTCACTTGGTCATTGGTACAGGAGTAATTACATGTGTGCTATTATAATAACATACCAAAATTCCACTAAAATATTCAATTCTATTTTTGAGTTACTCAGTATTTTTCTAGTCAACCAATTACTGTTGGTACTTTGTCATATATTCATTATAATAATGCATTTACAATGCCCAAGCAAGAGACAGATGCTTTGGCTCAAGATCTCTTCCCATCTGGCTTTCCTATCATTTGAATGAGATTATCAAACATTTCTTCAAACTATAATGCCAAACTGTGATCAAAGATGAAATATCATAGCATGATCATAAATATATATTGTATACATTGATGACAAGAGTAATACATCATTTAATATCATATTACATTTCAAAATCTGCCAAGTTGGGCAATTCTCTCCTGCTTCATGTCAGGCAACTCTCAGAGTCTACCTCAAAGTGTCTTTCACTTATTTCTGGAATCTATAAAAAAGATCATACATATTGTAAAATTTGACTATTCTCCAACTATTCTCCAATTCATATGTCAAATGTAAAGCTACTTTTTTATTATTCTCTGCTCTGTTTGGTTGTTAATTGATACTACCTGTTTGCCACAAATGAAAGTGGCTTAAATATGTAAATATAGGAGTTTAAAATATTAGCTTTCTCCCTAAAATAAATTGAATACAGATTAATTAAAAATGAGACAGTATTACGATATCAGAAAAAATATTGTTCATGGAATTAAAGTTTATAACTGGTCATTGGAAGCTATTAACAAGAATAAACTTATAGATCTTAATGTATAAGGTGGTGCTTTTCTACAGCAAAAAATCAATAAAAAACAGTGTACTAGATACTAATGTAGAGCTAAAATCAAGGTTCAGTTAAAAGTAAATTAATTTTCTTTTATAAAACTGTACCTCTGCAGTTTTAGAAAGGACACTGAAGAGCAGAGTTCTTCTTGCCCTTTACTAAGGAGTAGCGGGATTCTGAAATGTAAGGCTGTGTTAAAACATGTCAACCTGCCCACAGTTAGTTTAAGGAAATAAAGCCTTTTTTGTGAGGTGATTAATTTCTCTGAGCATCAAAGGCAGGTGCAGAATCTTCACTACTTCAAATATAACTATATATATGGTGAAAACACACAGCAGAATTTTGTATTTTCAACTTTGAAATTGAAGCTGTATCCCATAACAATGTTCCCTGTAATGGAAACCTGAATTTGTATTAATCAATATTCTTGAGTACAGATAGAGAAATTGTAAGGATTTTCAGAACCCTCCTTATATTGTAAATGAAATGCTATGACCTTAGTTTAGATAGAAGTTTCTCCCACCCCCGAGACCATCAAAAGAATTTTTAAAATTCCAATAACCATAAGTTAACTTCTGAGATCTGAAACTTACTAAAGTTACATGCATAAAACAGATATTTCTTTTTTTATTGTGAAAATACTGTACAGAGGGGTTACAATTACATGGGCAAGATAATGAATGCATTTCTTATCAAGCATTATAGCCTCCTCCTTTGTGTCCCCTTCCCATCCTCCCCCCAACCCCCCACCCAATTCTCCCCCCCAAAACAGATATTTCATTTAAATAAATATTTGGATTGTCCTGTTGTCATGGTCCCAGGTGTAACTACATAGTCTTTCTTTTCTATAAAGTACATTTAGAAATTTGAGTAAATTCAATTTGGCTTGAATAAGAAAAACCCAAATTAGCTATAAACAACTAACTAAAGTCTGTAACAATGCAAAAGAGAATCACAAAATTGAAATCGCTGAACATTAATTCAAGAATCTAGTTTACAGTAAGCATATTAGGCTCTCTTATTTGTTTTATGTTTTTAAATAAGCTAAGCAAAACAAAAAATATGTAAGTATCTTTATCAGTTTAATGTAGAACTGTCCTCATAGCATTTTAACAATGCTTGTTGTTAAGATGACACACAGGCTCAGGAAAACAGAAACCGTTTCTATAGCGTTTAAAGATACACCAGGCAAAATGGGCTCTTTCTCTCAAGGGCCAGGCCAGTTTTATACTTTCTCAGACTCTAGTGCAGACATGAGTTCTTCCATAGTACTTACTGGCCAAAGAGATTCAGAGATCAGTGTAGTTCTTGGGTGAACAAGGTGATCTAAATCCTAGGAAGACCACTTGGGCACCTACACAAAGCAGGAAGGGTAGACCTTGCTCAAAAGAAGGCCTATAGGTACATTTTCTAAAATTCCTTCCAAGTAGACATTGAGCTAACCAACATAGGACTCATTTCTGATACATTTGTTCCAAGACCCACATTTTACCGAAAGAGTCAAGTGCCTTAAGAAAGATTATGATATGGGTCACTGTTCGTGAGTATACCTATCTTTCCGCCTCATGTCTTCAAGACAAATACTAGGCAGGTAGTCTATATATTCCATCATTTTCAATGGGAGGAGATAGTTATTACAAACCAAAGAAAATGTAGAGCATAAAAATGACAAGAGCAGCCGGGTGCCGGTGGCTCAAGCATGCAATCTTAGCTACTTAGAACGCTGAGATCTGAGTATCATGGTTCAAAGCCAGCCTGGGCAGGAAAGTCCATGAAACTCTTATCTCCAATAAACCACCAGAAAACAAGAAGTGGCGCTGTGGCTCAAGTGGTAGAGCGCTAGCTTTGAGCTGAAGAGCTGAGGGAGCACTCAGGCCCAGAGTTCAGGCCCCACAACCGAAAAAAAAAAAAAAAAGAGCAATGTATCATGGACTAGAGTTTTGGTTTTTATTATTTTTTTAATTTTTTTATTTAAAGATGCTATATAGAGGGGTTACAGTTACATGAGCATGAATAAGGTAACGAGTACATTTCTTGTCTAACATTGTTACCTACTCCTTTGTTTTTCTCCCACTATCCCTTCCCTCCTCCCCCAACATAGTTCATTTCCAACATAGTCTTATGAGTATCATTGTTGCAATAGGTCATCCTTTGTCCTTGCTTCAGTATTTTGTTATTCCTCTTTCCTACTCCAAATCAGATAAATGTATATATAAAACAAAGTGTACCAGAATCAAAGACAGTGATAGTCAGGGATAAACCAATAGAGAGAGAAAAATGAAATAAAGTAACAAGAAAGAACTAGATACAGTACATTGGTAACAAGGTCAACAACCAAACAAAAAGACCTGTTGTTAAAGTTTTCAGGAACCAGAATTGTCATTAATCTATGAAAGCAGAAGGTAAAAGAAAACAGGTATAAACCATATTCTAATGTGCATGACATTTATTAATAGTTTCTCCAGTATACTAATTGTATTCAAATTAAAATAAAACAAGTAGAAACTATTCTTGCATATTAGTATACTATTCAAAAGGAATTTATTTCAATGGTCCAATCTCTTTGTTTGTAAATGAACTGTATAAAATGCTAAAGTGCTGACACAGGATTTCAACTAGCTCAGTGCTCTGAAATAGATTCGACTCAAAAGCCCTCTCTCTTTTGGCAGGAGGTCTACTTTCAAAGTCTTTCCCTTTCATTTCTTTCCTTGTGGAAATTCTTTATTCTTTTCTGACTTTTTAGCCTGTTGCCATCTCCCTGGCTAGCTATTTTGGGTTACTTTGCAGTTTAATTTGCTCATGCTTAGCACAGTGAGAGATCAGGCTAATCTGGTTTTCTCCTTTTGGCTCATTTACTGCAAAATGTTCTAGATCTTACTAAATTGCAAGCTTCTCTGACAATTGAACACACAAGTAGCATCTTTGGATGTCTTTGTCTTTAAATTTCTTTTTAAATGTTTGAAAGCAAAAAAAAACTCTTGGACTTGGAGACTATGAAATGTAATTAGCTTTCAGTCTTGTGGCATGTTATTAAATGTGCCTTAGAAAACTCATAAATCACCTGAATCAGTCTTAACACAGAGGAGGGGGAGAGGGAAAGAGAGAGAGACAGAGAGAGAGAGACAGAGAAAGAGTAGTTAACCACAAAACAAAATGTCTTTAATATATGTTACTTGGAAAACTGACTCAATTTGTCCTGAAATTCTTTCTATAAAATAGAAAAGTTATAGGAACGTAATCTATTTTTACCAAATACCTGGATATTTAAGTTTGTTGAATTTTTTTACATTTTTATTGGAATGTGTGTGTGTGTGTTCTGTCTGAAGTTGAATGTTGCATTTTAAAATTCTGAGAATGTTTCTCCTTGAAGTATAACATGCTTTTTCATGTAGCTTTATGCCAGTATAACTCCTCAGAAACCATCAACTGAACACAGATAAAGATAAACATGGCTTCTCAACTCAAAAGGCTTCAAAATCACTCCAATCAATTCACTCAGTTAGAAAGTTCAATATTACTGCATTTTAAGTACCAAATTGTTTTATTATAAACTAATTAAATCACAAAAGAAAAACAGAAAAGAGAAGGAAAATAAAAAAGCTAAAACACATACTTATTACAGTTAGAATTTTCATGTGATTAATGACTTTATTAACAATTCTTCTGACACACACTGGATAGAAGAGCAATACTCATCAGTCCCAGGGCACTTGAGGTCTCTCTATAAGTTCCAGTGCCTCCATTGGCAAACTAACACTCCATACTGTGCCATGCCTGTTTTTTACACTTTCCCTATTAAGTCCTCTGTACCTATAGCCTTTCAATTTGCCTAAATTAATAAGCAGTAGATCCCATAGGCTACATTGTGGTATGCTACTTCTATGAGAAGGCTAATGAACAGAGGTTTTGGGTCCTATCCTTCTAAGTAAAAGGAGATGTTATGAGGTTTACTAGCCTTATTTGACCAGTACACTCTGCATCTATATTCCAAATGATGAATTCTCACCATAAATTTGTGCAACTAAAATTTTAAACTAAGTGCAATTTTAGAAAGTTAATGAAGGTCTTCTACCATTGGTATGTTTTCCAGTGCTAACCAGGAGTTGAGATTCCCTGCAGAAAACATTAGCAGTATTTATTGAGTCCCCAAAAAGTGTAAAGTAGGTGGCTAGATCCCAGGCCACACAAAAAGAATGTTCAAAGTCCCTGATTTCAACTAGAGAGCAAATGAAGGCTAAGAAAGTTTCATTTACCTCAGGATGGGAGAAGATTTTTACTACCAATGCATCAGACAAGGGCCTCAGATCTCAAATATACTTAGATTTAACAAGTGGGCTAAAGACATAAAGAGAGACCTATCAGAAGAAGCAAGAATGGCCAATGGACACATGTTCAACATCTCTGGCCATAAAAGAAATGCAAGTCAAAACAACATTGAGATTCCACCTCACCTGAGTTAGAATGGTCATTATCACACACACACATACACACACACACACACAAAACAGCGAATAATCACATGCTGGCAGGGGTGTGGCCAGAAAGGAATGCTAAAACACTGTTGGTGGGAATGCAAACTTGTTCTACCTTTTTAAGGTAGAAAAGGCTACAGGGGAAACAACTATGAAGTCAAAGACAGTTTTGAATCCAGCTTTTTGACATTCCAACTCAAGGAATATGGAAGGCTTGCTGAGACTGAAGATGCAGTTTTCCATATATGGAACAGAAGAACCAGTATCACGCTTACCACAGTAGATAACATTGTGTGGAGGTTACATTGTCTTTTTTTTATTATCCTTAAATAGTCATAGATAGATAATAGATAATATTATTTACCATGTTTCAGGTAAGCATTATAGAACCATAGGATTTTTTTACTCATTTTTTTTTATAAATCCATCTGATTAGATTCCTATTTTACAGGTATAAAGTGTTAAGTAACAAGCCAAAGGTTACACAGCTAACAAGGCAAAAAGTAAAAATGTGAGGCCAGGCCGTCTGAATTCAATAAGTGGATTCTTAAACTCTATTCACTACTGCTTTGTGAGGCTTCTGTGAGAATTAAATAAAGGAACACACATAAGCTCTATTGCAAGGTGCAAAGCCTTAACTCCTAAATACCTTCTAATTCTCTGATGAGTAAAGAAGTCTGCAAAAGAGAAGGGTTTACTTGAAAGTGAAACATGACTTGTGACTTAACAGAAAGTAAGGCAATGAAAAAAATTGTTCTTTTTGTGAGATGCAAAGAACATTAGCTGAACTTTACTGCACTTTTCTGGATGTGAAATTTTTCTTCCCTCTCAGAATATCTCAGCTCTATTGCAAAACAGGTTCATTTTATCCTCTAAATTATTCTACTGAGAGTTTTAAAGTAAAGTCAGAGGTAAGGTTGTTTCTCAGGAAAAGGATATCTGAGATACACAGTTTTCCACATAAATATATCTACAAAACACACCAGACAAGTGTCATATTCTCATTTTAATCCATATTCTTTGTCAGGAATGTTTTTCATTCACTAAATAATTTTCTGATTAAGTCAATCAATATTAAATCAATTTACATAGGCACTAACTATATATTAGACACAGTAAAAGTCTCAAGAAACTGAGACAATTTATTCATGTTGCATTACCTGGCTATACTTGTAGTTCTTACTATATAGTATTATCTTCATTCTAAGACAGTATTATCTGAATTTGGCTCAGGGAAATAAACCCTACTCTTGGTCTTTGATTTCAGTAGGTTAATTACTAGTACCTAATCCTAATGAATCTTGGGAGTTTTTTTCTGAGAATTCTGGGCCAAAGCCATTGACTCACACTAAATGACATCATGAAAATATGAAGTTCCTCAGGCCTCCAAGCAAGAAAAATAATGAACTTTAAGAAAACTATCCTTAGAATAAGACAAATCTCAGAGACGCCAGGGCTCAGTTAGAAAAAAGTAGAATAAAACAGGCCATTGACATATGATCATATAAGATGAGGCTAAGCAAAATGAACCTCAAGATAGGGACACAACAGGTTTTATCTTCCTTGCTATTGTTTTTAATGTATTATGTGATTTTTTTTCTTTCTTTTGTATGTTTTTCCCCCATAGTATAACACGTTTTCACTGTATTTGATTCTGGTACCCTACATCTTGTGTATGCATTTTTTTTTTTCTAATTTGGAGAGGAGAAGGGAAATAACAAAATGCTTAAATAAGGATACAGGTTGATCCATTGAACAATGAGATGTACAAGAAACTATGTTGAAAACAAACTTTACACTTGGGGGGGGTGTTGAGTAGGTGTGAAGGGTACAGGTGGTAGGGGAAAAACAAAAGAGGGGGTAACAATGCTTGAAAGAAAATATACTAATTACCTTACTCATGTAACTGTAACCCCTCTCTACAAAATCTTTACAATAAAAACATATATTAAAAAAACAGGCCATGGATGCTTACTAAGTTGCAGTGATTAAGGTACCCTTGGAACTTAACTTTTCCAGTCTGTTCTTATATATGTGAACCAATAAATTTCTTTTTTGTCTAAGTCATTAAAATAGATTTTGTTTTCTACCAAAGAATACTATCTGATTGCTTTAAATTATTAAATTGAATATTATCTAAATTTCTTATTTATAACTGTGAAAAATATGACCCTAAGATACAAAGCAGTTTCAATTCTACCTGACATATATGACACCTATCTGAACTTCCTGGATCACATTAATATTTACTTACTGATAAAGGATAAATTAGTTATTTGACTTGCAAGTGTTTATTGTAGTAGTTGTTGTGTGCATGTATTGTTTCGGGTCTTGAATTCTGGTCCTTGAGCTCTTTTGCTCAAGGCTAGCACTCTAACACATGAGCCATAGCTCCACTTCTGGCTTTTTGGACATTAATTGGAGTTTCACAGACTTCCTTCCCCAGCTGACTTTGAACCACAATCCTCAAATCTCAAATTTCTGCATTGCTAGGAATACAAGCATGAGCCACTGATGCCTGGCTTAGTGTTGGTTTTGTGTTTGATTTTAATTTGGTTTGGTTGTTAGTCTAATTGCCAAGAATGAATCCAGGAATTGGATACATTTATTACATTTTAACTTTGTAGAAAGTTTTTTGGTGGTGTTTTTTTTTGTTTAAAATGTTTTTTGTTGTGAAAATACTGTACAGAGGGGTTACAATTACATGGACAAGGTAATGACAAGCATTGTTGCCTCCTCCTTTGTTTCCCCTTCACATCCCCCCTGCCAAAGTTGTGAAGTTCGTTTTTTGACATAGTGTCTTGTACATCTCATTGTTGCAATGGGTCCACCTGTATCCCTATTTAAACAATTTGTTTTTTCCCTTCCCCTCCACAAAGTATACCAACATCAAATACAGTGAAAACAAGGGTTATACCGTGGGGGAGGGACATACAAAACAACAAAGAAAGCATCTTATAAATATGTTAGAAACAATGGCAAGAAAGAAAAAACATTTGAATCCTTATTTTGGGGGTTCATTTCACCTAACATCAACTTATCTGACAGTTTCTGCTTGTCTCAGACTTATACTAGCTATTGCAAATAATGGAAACCATGGGACCTATGTTTCTTTGGGCCTGGCTTACTTAACTTTATAGAAAGTTTGACAAAGTTATAGATCTTTTAATAATGAAAAGCTAAATAAAAAGAAATTCCTAGGCTGATTTTTTTTAAAAATAGTTTCAAAAATATTTTACAATACTGTCACCAACATGTTCTACAAAACACTTAGTTATTTCAGGAAGAATGGTAACCACAGAAGTAAAAAGAAAACAACAAAATTGGATAGACTGTACTCCTTAGAGAAAGAGAGGGAGGAGCATTAGGAATTATAAAAGATATGAGAGGATAGCTGAAAGGTGACATAGAAACATGTGAGATGATCTGTGGCTCCAAGCCTATCTTCTAGACCACCTCACCCACTCTATCAATCCTCCCATCCTACCTCCAAAGGCAGAGAACCACAAGGTAAGTTTAACAACCTTGGCAAAAAAAAAAAGACACAGGCACAGAGTCAGCCCACATGTCCTGGAAGACTTAAACCCAGGGATTTGGTGAGATAATGGCTACTTCAAAATGTCAAAAAGCATTGGAAAAGAACAGTATGTCACTTCCCCGATTTTAGAGTGCTATACCTCAAGTGACAAGTACCATCAGAAGAAAGGGCCTATTATTTGAGACTGAGCTACTCTGCAGACTGTAAACAAGGAACAATTACAGCTCAAAGAGCTTGAATATACCTCCCAGAGTATCTGGTTTATAGACAGCTGTAAGAGTGGTTGCTGAGGGTGTGTAGGTCTGATGGAGATGGTGCCAAGTATTTAAGCAAGAGGTATCATGGAAAGTGACAAGAATAGGGTGTAGGTGGCCTCACCCTCTCTGGAAAGAAGCAAACCCAGGAACCTGGGGATTATTATAGAAAGAGCTTTATTTCCATAGCTGTCCAAGTATTTAGTTCCCTACAACAGGGTGGGGCTATTAATGGGAAGACTGAGAAGCCTGAGTTCACTTTCCATGGATCATATTATTATCCTCAGCCTCTTCTGTCCTACAGGTTGATTAATGGCTAGGCTGGGTCCAAAAGCCCCAAGAAACTGAAAAATCTAGAAGAAATGGATAAATGACTATCAAAATTGAACCTAGAGGATAGAAACAATATAAACCGATCTATAATGAAAATGAGATTGAAGCAGTAATAGTCTCCCAACAAAGAAAACCTCAGGACTTGAAGGATTCACTTTTGAATTCTACCAGACATTTAAAGAGAATTAACATCAGTATCCCTCAAATTATTCCACAAAGCAGAAAGTGAAAGAACATTAAAAATATACTCTATAAAACCAATAGTCTGATATCAAAACCAGATAAAGACATAACGTAAATAAGAGAGAGATTAACTTCCATGATGAATACAGACAAAAAATTCTCAATTACATACTTGCAAACCAAATACAGCAACTCATTTGAAAGATCATACAACAGGGTCAAGGTAGATTTATTCCCAGGATGCAATATACACAAACCAATAAACGTATTACAGCATATAAACTGCATAAAGGACAAAACCATACCTCAAAACATGCAAGAACGTTCCTGACAAAATTCAATATCAATGTATGATAAAATGTCTGATAAACCACATACTGGTGACTCATACTTGTAATCCAAGCTACTCAAGAGGTTGAGATTTGAGGATCACAGTTCTAAACAAGACTGGGTAGGAAAGCCCATGAAACTCTTATCTCCAATTAATTACCAAATGCCAGAAATGGAGATGTGACTCAAGTGGTAGACTGCTTGACTGGAAATCAAAAGGTCAGGGACAGCACCTAAGCCCTGAGTTCAAGTACCAAGAACAGCACCAAGAAAACAAAAAAGTTAGATGAAACTAGGCATTGAAGAAATATGCTGCAATATAATAAACCTATGAGAGAATTGATTCTCCTTGATTAGCCAACATAATACTAAAAAGGAAAAAATTGAGAGCATTCTAAAGTTTGGAAATGAAAAGATGTGCACTATCTCCATTGTTATTCTTTTACTTTCCACCTTAAGTCTTAGCCTTCCTTTTTCTATTTTTATTACCATATATAAGATATAGAAAGGAATTTTATTGAGGTCTCTGCTCTCTACTTTTATTCAAAGCACTACTTGAATTTTTAGCCAGAATACAAAAGAAGGGAAGGAAGAAGTCAAATTGTCATTTGCAAATGATATAATCACATACTTAAAAGATCTGAAAGACTCTATTGAAAAACACTTCGATCTAATGAATGATAAAGTAGCAAGATACAAAAATAAAATACAAAAGTCAGTAGTTCTTCTGCTGAGAAATAAATCAGGGAAAAAAAATCTCATTCATAATAGCCTCAAAACAATACCTAAAAATAAACTAAGAAAGTGAAAGATAGCTACCAAAAAAATTAAAACATTGAAAAATAAATTGAAGAAGACATTAGAAGATTGAAGTCTTTCTTGTTCATGATTGACAGACTCAATATTATGAAAATACTTATGTTACTGAGAGTAATTTACAGAGTTAATGCAATCCCCATCAAAATCACAGCGTCATTCTTCATAGACCTAGAAACGTCAATCCCAAAATTCACAAAGACTCCAAATAGACAAAGGAATCCTCCGTAAAAAAAATAATGCTAGAGATATCATAATACCTCGTTTCAAATTATACTACAGAGTTATGGGGGTGGGGGAGAATGTATGGTCTTACCTTAAAAGTGCATAGACTTCCAGTCACTGATGGCTCAAGTCTATAATTTTATCTGCTCAGACAGCTGAGATCTAAGGATTACAGTTCAAAGCCAGCCTATGAAACTCTTATCTCTAACCAACCGGCAAAAAAGGTAGAAGTAGCACTATGGCTTATGTAATAAACTAGTACTAGCTTTGAGCAAAAGAGCTCAGGGACAATGTTCAGGCCCTGAGTTCAAGTCCCAGAACCAGCACCAAAAGACAAACAAAACAAAACAAAAAGTAAATTTAGACAAATGGAATAAAACTGATGACAGAAACAAGCCCACATAATTATAACCATCTGATTTCAACAAAAGTGCTAAACACACATATTGCAGAAAAGACAGTCTCTTGTACAAATTATTTTGGGAAAATTATATATCCACATCATATGGGAAACTGAAAGTAGATACCTATCTCAAATAAAGTCTTTCTCTCTCTCTCTCTCTCTCTCTCTCTCTCTCTCTCTCTCTCTCTCTCTCTCTCTCTCTCTCTCTCTCTCTCTCTCTCTGGTCATAAGGTTAGAACTCTGAGTCTAGGTGCTGGCCTTGAGCTCTTCAGCTCAAGGCTAGTGTTCTACCACTTCTGGTTTTCTGGTGGTTAATTGAAAGATCAGAATCTCATAGACTTTTCTTGCCTGGGTTGGCTTTGAACTGCGATCCTCATATCTCAGCCTCCTGAGTAGCTAGGTTTCAAATATTTTAATGTAAAACCTAAAACTTTGAAACTACTTCAGGAAATTAGGGGGAAAACTTGAAGATATGGACCTATGTAATTATTTTCTGAATAAGACTCCAAATCTTAGGAAACAAAAACAAGAAATAGCAAATAATATAACACCAAATTAATGTCTATCTAACCACTACAATGAAGTAGTAGTCTACAAAATGAGATAAAAGTCTTCACCTGCTATTAATTAAATAGGAAATGCATATCCAGAACATATAAATAGCTCAAAAACTAAACACCAAAAACAAGTATTTCAACTACTAAATGGAGAGTTCTTAAAATAACTGTAAATGGTCAAAAAATAATTGAATGAAATGGTCAACATTCCCAACTAGAAAGAAAAAAGAAATCAAAGCAATGGTAAGATTCTCTGTCACTCCAATCAGAATTATTATCTAAAAGTAACAAAAAAAATGCTGATGAAGATGTAGGGATGAGGGATAAGGAGAAAGAAAATTTATGCACTGTTCTCAGGAATGTAAATTAAGAAAATTATTAAAGAAATCAACATGAATAGTCCTCAAAAACCAAAAATAAAATTAACCCATGACCCTGATATATTACTACTAAGCACATACCCAAAGTATATTAAGTCACATACAACAGAGATTGTGACACTATTCATAGTAGCTAAACCATAATATCACCTAGATGCTCACAATTGATTAAAAAATAAGTAAAATTTCAAATTTCATGCATATACAATACAGGCCTTATTTAACAGCCCGGAAGGATGAAATTTGCTGCATGCCAGTGGCTCATGCTTGCAATCAACTATTCAGGAGGCTGAGATTTGAGGATTGTGATTCATAACCAGCGGGGGCAGGAATGTCCATGAGACTCTTGTCTCAAATTAATCTCATACACACACACACACACTCACACACACACACACACACACACACACACACACACAGCTAAAAGTGGAGCTGTGGTTCAAATGACAGAACACTAGCCTCAAGCTGAAAAGCTCAGGGACATCACCTAGGGCCTGAGTTCAAGCCCAGGCTCGTAAAGGAGAAGAAACGAGGAAAACAAGTAGAAGAAGAGGAAGAAGGAGGAGGAGGAAGAGGAAGAGGAGGATAAGTCATTTGAAGGAAAATAGATAGAACTGTATATCATCATCTTAAAATATACCAGGCTTAAAAAGATAACATATTTTCTTTCATATGAAGAAACAAGACTTTTAAAACAATGCATGAATCTAAAGAGGGGACTGTTTGGAGGAGGACTGGTTTGTGAAGGAGCAAATGGAGTGAGGTCTCTCAGCTTGTGCTAACATCACTTAAAAGTGGATCAAGGACTTCAATATAAAACCTGAAATCTTGGAACTACTACAGGAAGAAATGAAGGAAACACTAGAACTTATCTACATACTCAGGGACTTCCTGAATAGAAAAGCAGGGATTCCGTAAATAGGAGAGGGAATTGACAAATGGTATTCTATAAAGCTAAAAAAACTTCTGCACAGGGAAAGAAAATATAGTCACTAAGTTAAAAAAGACAGCCCACAGTATGGAGATCTCTTCTGACTATATACATCTGACAAGGACCTGGTAAAAAAAAAAATATACAAGGATATCTCAAAAGACTAAAACCCCGAAGAATCAATAACCTACTTAATCAATAGGCAGAGGAACTAAACAACATTTCTTATAAAAAGTACAGATGGACAATGAATACATGAAGAAATGTTTAACATCACCAGCCATAAAGGAAAGGTAAATCAAAACAACACTGGGATTCCATCACACTTCACTCAGAATGTCTATCATCAAGAATTTGTAGAGCACCAGTGACTCATGCTTGTAATCCTAGCTACTCAGGAGGTTGAGATCAAAGCCAGCCCAGGCAGGAAACTCTTATCTCCAATAAACCATCAGAAAATCGGAAGTGGCGCTATAGCTCAAGTGGTAGAGCGCTAGCCTTGAGCTGAAGAGCTGAGGGACAGCGCTCAGACCAAGAGTTCAAGCCCCACGACCGACAAAAAAGAATATGAGCAACAACAAATACTGACAAGGATATGCCAAGAAAGAAACTCTAATACACTATTGGTGGGATATAAATTACTACAACCACTATGGAAGAAAATACGGAGATTGTTTCAGAAAACTAAATACCACTCTTGGGTGTTTATCCAAAAGATTACAAGTCATGATGCAACAGACATGTTTATTACAGCACTATTCACCACTATTCATAGCCAAATTATGAATTTACTCCAGTTGTCCTGCAGCCAATAAATAGATCAAAAAGTTGTGACAAATTTATTTGAATTTAATTCATGTATCAGGAAAAATAGTATCGTGTCATTTGCAGGGAACAGATGAACCTAGGACAAATTATATTTAGTGAACCAAGTCAGGCACAGAGGTACACACATTTTCTCTCTCATATAGGAAATGAAAAATAAAATCACATAAAACACATACCAAGCCATATATGTTTACATATATCTGCAATCTGACTAAAGTGTGGTACATGCAGGGGTCAGTTTCTATGTTGAACAATGAACAGACAACAAAATGAAAAACAGGAAGCAGAAACAGCTCTTGTCTGAGAGAGGTGGGCTTTATGAGATAGGAGAGCAGATGAAAGGAGAAAGAATGGTGGAATGAAGACAGTCATAACACTCAATGTGCATCTATAAAAATGGAACTAAGAGGGCTAGAAAGATGGCTTAGTGGGACAGCGCTTGCCTTGCATGCCTGAGGCCCTGGGTTCGATTCCTTAGCACCACATAAGAAAAAAGAAAAAAGCCAGAAGTGGCGTTGTGGCTCAAGTGGTAGAGTGGTAGCCTTGAGCTGAAAAGCTGAGGGACAGCGCCAAGGCCCAGAGTTCAGGCACCACGACCAGACCCCCCCAAAAAATGGAGCTAAGAAATTTGAGGGGAGGCCATAAAAGAAATGCCACTCAAAACAACATAGAGATTTCACTGTATCCTAGTTAGAATGGCCATTATCAAGAAATCTAATAACAACAGATGCTGAAGGGAATGTGGCCCAAAGGGAGTATTACTATACCATTGGTGGGAGTATAAATTTGTTCAAACACTTTGGAAAACAGTATGGAGGTCCCTCAAAAGACTAAAGATAGAACTACCCTATGAGCCAGCAATCCCACTTCTGGGCATGTACCCAAATGACCACAAACATGAGCACAACAATGAGCACAACAATGTTCATTGCAGCATTATTTACCATAGCTAAGATATGGCACCAACCCAGATGCCCCTCAGTAGATGAATGGATCAACAAGATGGGGTATATATTCACAATGGAGTTCTATGCCTCCATCAGAAAGAATGGCATTACCCTATTCATAAGCATATGGAAACACTTGGGGAAAATCATATTAAGTGAAGTAAGCCAGATTAAAGGATATATAGGTTTCCCTCATTTGTAATAACTAGAATATGTCTATGATATTCTTAGCAAGGGATCACAGTAGCCCAATCACTAAGAGCATAGAACCATATATAATGAAGCCTATCAAAATGAACTCCAAGAATTGGAGACAAGAGGTTCTTTTTATGTCCTGTATGTAGTTATTTCTATTTTTTTCTTTCTGTTTTTGTTTCTTGTACACTTTGTAGGGTACATAAGCTTATCTCATCTGTAGAAGGGAAAGAGAATCACAGAAACAGCAGGACAAAGGATGAACTAATGCAACAATGATACTCACTAGCCACAATGTTGGAAATGAACTTTATAACTTGGGAAGGGGGGAGAGGGAGTGGTAAGGAAGAAAATGAGTGAGGGAATAATAGTGTTTAAAAAGAAATATACTTTTATAACTGTAACCCAAACTCAACACCTTTACAATAAATTAAAACTGTGTGTTAAATTTGAGAGGGATGGGGTGAGATAAGTTGGGAAAAGGGGAGAATGATAGAAGATATGACACTCAGCAAAAGGCATTGGACACATACCTAGACATACTGAATTGAAATCTCTTTTTACAGCTGTTTTAAAATAATTCTAAAATGACACAAACATGAAAGGGGGACTGTTGCTTGGAAGACAAATTTGCAGGAGAATAGAAGAAGGGGATGAGGAGTGAATACCATTGAAATTCATTGCATGCTTATATAAAACATAAACTATTGAAATGGTTTTTTAAAAAAATACAGGGAGAGGCTCTAAGAAAGAGTAATTAAGAGGTTGAATATGATCAAAGTGTATTATATCGATGAAACTGCTTTGTACAATCACTATGCACTAATTTTAAAAGTTGTAAAAGTATAATTTCACATTTTCTTTAACTTTTCTTCCTTTAGTTGTTAATCTCCACCCACATTAAACATCTTATTTTTCATAGAATCAGGTATATTGCACCCATGAACATTTCAATTAGCTGGTCGTTCTATGGGGTCAAATCTGGATAGTGTGCCTTAGTTTCCCCAAGCCCCCCACCACCACATACACACACACTATATATAATTCTCTTTGCTTGCTAAAATTCTTATTTCAATACAGCCTTTCTTTCAAGTTCTCACTGTCACTCCACCTCAAATTGCAAACTCTCTCCTTATAAATCTTCATTTTCCAGTCTCTAGATTTAGTATTTGGTACCACTTACCCTTCTGTAGGCTTTCTTTGTCTCCACTCTGGAATACTACTTTTAACACTATGTTTGTTTGGTTTTTTTCATTTGCTGGCAGCTATATTCCCAATGACACAAAAGCTTTCACACTCGTTAGCTGATAAATACCTGTTTGCTAAATAGAGAAATTTGACCTTGTAACAGAATTGAATCATTTGTATTCCTACATGCCACACTACAAGAAATCGCTAAGGAAGAGATAATATTAAGAGGCTTAGTATTGCATGAGAAAAGATTAAAATAGGTAAGATTGAAAGAGTTATGATTGAAATATGAAACATCAACACCATGAAACATTCTTTGAAGCTTGAAAAAAAAATAATAATCAAGTCTTTAGGCAGAAGAATACAGCAGATTGTGAAATCTGAAAGGTGTGATTCCTGAGTGGCTAAGGGGTCAGTTTAAACAAAAAATCCTGAACATTCACATCTGTCCTTTGGTGAGGCAGGTACCCTGGAGGAGAAAAGATTGCACATCACCAACGCTACAGATGGGTCAGAGAAGAAATGACATTGGATTAGCCTGACATTGAGAAATAAAAATCACAGGATTCAAAGGGAAGTTTCCAATTATCTTTAGAAGAGAGTCAATAGCCATCATCTAGGGAATAAGGGAATAGGACTGCAAGAACTTTATTTGCATACGTAACATTCATCATTTCTCCATGTTTGTTATTTTTATCTCTTCAACATTCTTCTTCAGTAAAATAGCAGAGAAGCCTTTAAAACAAACAAACAAAAAAAAGGTCTGTCTGACTCTGTCAAAGGGAAGTAAATAAAAGGCCAAACTGAGGAGACTTCACAAGTGTATGGGTAGACAAGGAGAGCTACAAGTTCGGTTGGGTGGTAGTGACTATCGCAAAGAGGAAAGGGGTGGGATGTTGCCATCTTGCAGTAAGGTCAAAGCAGGAACTCAATAATTAAGTATGTTACAGCCATGCTTGTATAAATGCTTTCTAGAAATTAATCTACCCTAAAAGATGAAAGTTCATAGACAAACAAATAAAAATAAAAAAGGTGAGGCTGGGAGACAAGAGGGAGAATAATGGAAGTGGTGACATTGATCAAGGTACATTGGACTCATAAACTGATAGATTGAATCAAACCCCTTTGTACAGCTATTTAATTATAATAAGTAAATAAATAAATCTCAATTAATTTAGGAGGTTTAGCAAGTTAAACTAGTTTTGGATGTATCTGTGGTGAAACTAAGTTGTAATAGGTACTTTATTTGAAGAAGGGGTGTTTGAGATGCTTTCTGAAGTGTGGTGTTAGGCAAAGCATCTCCACATCCACAAGTGTAGCTTGCTGAGCATCCAAGACCAGATCACATACTATCAAGATGAGAAACCTCCTTACTCTGGTACAAGACCTATGATCTATGGTTATGTTGAATGACTGCCATTAAATTAATATATCTATAAAAAATTTGTACTTGTATATCCCTTGGTAAACAGGACTGCTTCTAACTAGTAACAGATATCTAACATATTTGATAACAGACCAAAATTTTGCACCTTCACTAAAAATTTTTAGAAAGTTGTGAAACACTGAAATGTCTACAAATGTTTAACAAGGTTGCCAAATATATTAATAATAATGCACCATAATAATGGAATAGGAGTTTCAATCTCAAGTTATTTTGACCTACTTAATAATGTAGACAATATTTGGAGTCTTACTGAGTTGCTACTGACATGTAGTGAGTAGAGGCCAGCCAATATGTTAAATATTTAACAAAAATGTGGGAAAAAATATAGAGTTACCTACACACCACCCTCCTCCTCCCACCCACACACCCCGAGTGCAAATTGTCAATAATTCAATGAAAAAAAGTATTGCTTATAAAAGAACTAGGCAATGCACTTAGAAAAATAATCTAAAATGTTTCTCCAAAATGGTTTCATTTTCATTGCAAATTTTCTACCCAGAGATATTTTTCTTCAAGATCATATCACAAAAAGAATGCAGTTTGTTTTCAGGCTGTGAAATAATATTTAACAATTGTACAGAATTTAAGTGTGAAATAGACCCCCAAATAAACTCCATTATTATATTTTCCTTTCTTTCTCATTAATAGACAAATGATTCTGTCACTTGATGACAGTTGTGTTCTAACTCCTACTGTTGCTATGTGCATTACACATTTTAGATGACCATCGGTCTGCAGGTCAGAGCTTTACTCTTGTCAGCTTATCAGCAAACAATTGTGTCTACTGACTTCTCAGATGAAAAATAGCAAAGAAAACAAGGCCAAGAAGAAGTGAAGCGAATAGCAAAGTCCCACACAGACTTTTGTTTCATTTGGGGTTAAGCCTTCCATAATGTGATGAGATGTCCCATATGGCCAGCCAGACAAATTCTTTGAAGGATGAGACAGGTCCCCAACAATAGTGAAGTGTTCTATCAATCCCTGAGTGCTGTAACAATATACATGTGCAAACATTCCATCCCTAGGAAAGGAGTTCTGGTAAAACAATTTGGCCCTCTCTCCCAATTCAAACAACTGCAGATACATTCCAATGTGTCATTTTCAATAAAGACAGGTGGTCTGCCAGTTCTTCATTCCGGAACTCTGTTCTGAGCTGTGAGTGATACATTCACTGCAGTTTAACCATACATGTGTATAAAGTATTTATGGTGACATAAATCAGAGGCTCTTCAACTAGCCTTATATCAAACATTTTTATTCTCTGCACACTCCACAGAGTTATAAGGATGTATTTTCTTGCAGAATATCAAGTATTAAAATTTGACTCAGCTACTAGCATGAATGTTATGAACTCGCTCACTAGCAACTGAATCAAGTGGCCATGTTAATATACAGATGTTCTCCTGAGTCCTATCCCGATACTAAAGGATCTGTGCAAAATTTTTTGGGTTGGCAGTATCATGTGGTAACACTAATACACCCATCTTCATATTCTGTAGTAGTAAACCTATGCTTTGTGGGGGTGCTTCTGGGGCGGGAGAGGGGGGAGTTGTTTGACCATACTGCAGTTTGAAATCATGGTGTCCTGCCTGTAGGTTCTGTCATTGGAGCCACACGCTCTGATCTTTTATGCTTACTTTTCAGACAGGTTCACATTTTTTGCTTGGTGTCAGCTCTATGATATTCCTACCTATACTTCCCAGAATTATAGGCATGTATCACAGTGCCTGACTTCGTTCGTTAAGTTGGACTCTTGTGTTATACCTGATTTTTGCCTCCCTAATAGGTGGTATTAGAAATATAATCTACCATATCCATTGGCTAAGCCTATGCTTTTGTAGACATTTTCCAGAAACTTAAACAGGAAGCCTTAATATAAAGCTGAGTTGGGCTGGAAAGGTGGCTCAAGTGGTAGAGCACTAGCCTTGAGCTGATGAGCTGAGGGACAGCGCCCAAGCCCAGAGTTCAGGCCCCACGACCGGACCCAAAATAAATAAATAAATAAAGCTGAGTTGCACAAGGAACATTCAAAATGAATGTTTCTGAAGATGTAGAATCCTCATTTGAATCATTAATAAAGTTTTACTTACCGAGTTCCTCTTGTATGTAGTCAAATCTATGTTATTTTTTCCATTGCAAAAAAGAATGATTAGTAGTCTGTACAATTCAAAAAAGATCACAATTGATCGTTGGCTCGAGAGTAAAAACTAAAACTAATAAGGCTCTATAAACATGATTTTGATTCCAGGAATTGTGTTGTGAGGCAAACAATTACTTGCAGGCCAACATGTAACTGACAGAAAATGACTAGCCTCAAAATAGTCTGAATAAAAAAGTACATATTTGTGCTGTTTTGGAACAGTGAGAAAAAAATGCTGAAAGTCCTGACAAGATGTCAGTCACCCTTGTCCTGTTCAATGTCAACTCTCCGTATGCATTTGGGGTTATAACAAAGAAATTCTACTTGACATAGGCAGTTGACATGAACAGTTTATTGAGAAGCCTTAATCTGGAGAAAGGATATAAATGTGATTCTTCCTCAAGCAATGTTATTTGTCAGGCTGTATTGCATTTTGTTCCCGTATTGCATAAGAAGAGAAAGAATTTCACAAATCCCTGGGCATTTTTGACCATTAAAAAACTGAATCCAACTGATTTAAATCTTCAGTCTGTATCTGCTTCACAGATCTCTCCTTCTTCCAACAGAAATATAGTTTCCAGTCTTGAGGAATTCTTTCCATCTTACACATATCTTTTCCACTTCTATTTTTCATTTTGTGCCTTTTCATGTTAATGGCGCTGGAACTGAACTCAGGGTTTCAAGAGTACCATGCAAGAACTCTGTCATCTAAACTCATGGTCCCAGTCCTTTCACTTTCAGTTTGTTTTACAAATTGAGTCTTACGCTTTTGATGTGGCCAACTTTGAACAGCACTCTTTTTTCCTCCTCTAATATAGTACAGATTACAGATGTAGGCCACCAGGCCCTCCTTATTTCTAAGACAAGACCTCCCTAACCATCATCTACCTACGCTGGTCTCAATTATTAATCCTTCTCTATCCACCTCCTAAGTAGCTAGAATTCTAGGCATGGGTCACCATTCCCTTACCCTCCATCTCCATGTTTGATGGTTGACTATAAGAAAAAAGTGAGGGGCAAGGGAAAACATCATTGTAAGAAGTTTTCAGGGTGTTGCTGTTTCTCTGGTCATTGTTGACAGACAATGAATGCCTTCTTTGTCCTTATTATGCCAGTACCTGCTGTTCATGGGCAATAAGTGTACCTTTTAAGCAACCTGTTTGAGCTTCCTCAGTGATTGGTTCAAACTCAGACTCAGCTCAAATTTTCAGCTCTCTAAAAAGCTAATGCAGTTTCCGTTCACATGGTGGGGATTGGTCTCTCATAGGTAGGGGATTCAGTCATATGGCCTGAGCTCAGTCTTTATATTCAGTGAAGTAGCATAAAAATGCCTGATACAAATGGCAACACCACAGCCTTCCATGGGACGTCAGTTAAGTCATCTGGTACTCTCAGCCTAGATTCCCTCAACTGTAGAATAGTATCATGAGAGTCCCTGTTTTGAAGTTGAGCTACATGGATATGGCAAGTTTACTGTATAAATCAGATAAGTATCTTCTGAAATCTGATATCTCTTCTTGTGCTAAGATTCAATGGCAACCAGTATTACTTTAAAAATCAATTTTCTTATAACCCCTGCTTTCACTATATTTGATGTCAGTATAACTTGAGGAGGAGATGGGGAAAAACCAGTTGTTTAAGGATACAGGTGGACCTGTTGCAACAATGAGAAGTACAAGTTGTCATGTCCAAAACGAGCTTTACAACGTCGGTGCGGGGGGGGGGGGGAATGGGGGGGAAGGAGAAGGATTGGGATTGGGGGGGAGGGGGGAGGCTGGGAAGGGACGTGAAGGGTAAACACAGGAGGAGGCTGCAATGCTTGGTAAGAAATGTACGCATTATCCTGCCCATGTAATTGTAACCCCTCTGTACAGTATGTTCACAAATAAAATAAAATAAAAAATAAAAAATAAAAATCAATTTTCTGTATTTGTACAATGATTTCACATTGTACAATGATTTCATATTGTCTGTGAAAGCTATATGTTTCTCTCTAAATGCCTTTTGGCTAGTTCTCTTTTTTCCTTTTAAAACTTCTCATTTCTTTGAAAGAATCACAGCTTTGCAGATGATGTAAGCATACAAACCTTTGCTAGCACAGTGAGCCTCAACCTTTACTAAACCTAAAAATTATTCTCGAATGTATTAATATGCATTTTTCAAGGCACCAAACATAAATATTCAGAGAGAACAGGAGTATACCTTTTTACACAACATTCCAAAATATCCCACAAAATCTGACAAGTGAATCCTAGTTCACACTTACAAAAACACTTCCTTAAGACAAGTTGGTAACTTTTTTCCTTTGGCCAATTCTTGTAAATGTTACAGCAGTGTATGCCTTGGTTTACAACAATAATTTGCATTGACAAACAGAATACCAACTACATGACACTAAGGTTTTGACCTGTTAATGTGTCTAGTTAAGAAATTGATATATATCTTCAAACAATGATCATCCTGCGCTCATGGGTAGTTTATTCCCCAAAAATTGTTTTTGAGAAGTGTGGAAAAGGAAGTCTAGCCTTAGAAGTAGATAAGCAGAAAGTTGTAACTACATATAGAGCTCATAGCAACTCTCTATTTCTGTTCATCATCATAAGATGATGAACATCATTTTTTCCAAAAAGAAAAAGCCTGTAAATCAAATAAACTTTTCTCATTAATTTCTTTCAAAAGAATTTTTATTATATTTACATTCCTATGTAAATATAAAGTGGCATATGTACATTTTCCTTCTAGAGGGGAAATTTCTAAAAATCATGAAAAAAGTAGGAGCCATGCTAAATATTTACTGGAGATTTACTTTTTTAATATAAATTTGCAAGCTTATTCCTCAGTTTCAGAATATTCAAGATATAAAACATTTTTCCATTTTTTATTTATTTTTTAATTTCAATTTTAATTTTATTGTCAAGGTGATGTACATAGGGGTTACAGTTATGTAAGTAAGGTAGTGAGAACATTTCTTGTCTAACTTGTTACCCTGTCCCTCATTTTTCTCCCACTTCCTCCCACCTCCCCCCAAGGTGTACAGATCATTTCCTACATATTGTCTTGTGAGTATCACTGTTGCATAGGTTCCCCCTTTGACCTCTGTCTCACCATTTTTTTAATTCCCCTTCCTAATTCAGAGAAATATATATACAATACCCAGGGTACCAAAATCAAATACAGTGACAACAGGGGATAAACTATAGGGGTCACAAAAAACATAAAAGGAAAAAGAAATCATGTAGTACATTAAAAAGAACAACAACAAAGAGAAACCTCTTGTGTCCGTGTCTTACTTCTCATTTCACTTGCCATCATTTCTTATTCAGAAAATTTTCCCATTTATGAGGAGCAGCTTAGCATTGGTTCCAGATGATTTGTTTTTCTTCTTGATCATTCTGCTTCTACCCTCATCCCAAACATTGTCTTACCCTATAAGTAAAGGGATAAAATGTCTTTCCTGCCAAGTAAGAAATATATTGAGATGCAGCAATAAAAGCACCAATAATTGTAATACTAGAATTCTTAAACAAAATGATAAACCACCTAAAATGTATGTAAGAAGTCAAAAACACCATGAACAAATAGTCCTTCTGTGAAGATAAACTTCCCTCAGTTTAAGTTTTGAGGTTCTAGGGTGAGGAACTACCATCCAGAATTCTCTGTAAGGAAACAGATCTGTAAGTGACTCTTGTTGGAGGATCCTCTGTATGTATTCTGATGTCTGCAATACCCTATGGTTTTACACTGAGGCTTGTTTTCATTTAAAATAATTGTAAATCTAAACTGGAAAAAATGGTGTTGTCTACCATTTCAAATCAGTGCTATAAGCATTATATAAAAGAAAAATTAGTTCTTGTGTCTCTTCATGTTCAAAGTATACTTCTGTCCTGTCCTGAACTCATGGCATCCACACAAGCATGTGTGAGCCTTATGTTATTCTGTCCTTTCCCAATATTTAAAAACTGATACCTATCTCTTCAAGAGGATAAGTGTTTTGCTAAGTTGAAAAAACTCAGTTCAGGCTTGGTCTGCATTAACTTAGATTGAATTCTTCAAATACATACCAGGTTGATGAAGGCTGAACCACGGTGGGCTAAGTTTTTTGATAAATATCGAAATCTTCTTTGATCTTGATAACCCACAAATGTTCAGCATGAGTGAGTTTTCATGGTCAGCACGCAGCAGTTTTGATATTTAACTTAAGCTCTAGCCCAATGTGGTTTATTTTACTTATGTGGATGGTATGCATAGAACTAAGTAGCAAGAAAAATTGAAAACAGCACAAGGGTACAAGACATGACGTATATGACTCTTTTTCCCATTTGGCTAAAAGTCTACATCATTTACTTGTGACTTCAAGGGCTCTGTCTTTGTGTGTGAACTCCTTTGAAATAAGACAAACAAAAGCTCAGAGAATGCTTCTTCACTTTATTTGACTAGCTTCTGGCTGTTTTCTTTTATAAATGTGTATCTGCCACCATGACAAAACTTCTGACCCTGACCACACCAGGTGTCCCTCCGACTCATGGCAAAAGGAGGCAGAAGTATGAGAGGGCGTGGGATAAAGGTGTATAAATAGATAATGCACTGGAAATAATTGCCTTCACTCTCAATGCTTAAGTAATTATAAATAGCAACCTCAATAAATGCATTGTAAAACTAATTTATTTGACTCAGAGTAAATCTCATCTCCAATATGAATGAAGCTGGTGTTCAAATGCAAAGAGAAAGATGTTTTCAAATTTTCTACCTAACTTTTTTGGATCCATTTAAATGCTGTAAGAAATCAGAGGGATAGACAGGTTCTGGTGGCTCACACCTGTAATCCTAGCTACTCAGGAGGCTGAGATCTGAGGATCACGGTTCAAAATCAGCCAAGACAGAAAAGTCTGTGAGACTCTTATCTCCAATTAACACTAGAAAATTGAAATTGAAGCTAGGGATCCAAGTAAGAGATCACTAGCCTTGAGCAAAAGAGCTCAGGAACAGTGACCAGGACCTGAGTTCAAGCTCTAGGACCAACAAACAAAGAAAAAAGAAAAAGAAAGGAAAGGAAAAGGAAATCTGATGGTGATTATCCTTTGGAGGCTAATTGCTTGGGGGTAAAAGAAGGTCTAAGGGAGCTTCTGTGATACTCATCATCTTAGATGTTTTTGAACTTATAAAGATGTATTTAATTTATGAAATGTGTTTAAGCTCAAGTTGGTAAATACACACACACACACACACACACACACACACACACATACACACACACGCACACGCACATCTATAAACCAGGGTTTTTCATTCTCAGCTCTGAACATTCTGGAACATGTAACTTTGTTGTGGTGGTGGTGAGAGGCTATACTATGCATTGTAGAAAGTTTAAAGAAATTATTGATCTCTACCCACAAGACATCAGTGATTCTCACCTCTCTAGTTATTGCGATAAGGAAAAATGACTCTAGAATTGCTATCATCTCTTGAAAAGCAAATCTCCCAAGAATCTCTGAGAAAATTTGTCATTGTGGAAGACTTTAAATCAAATTAATAGGAGAAATACTTTTTGAGACAAGATTATCATGACCAAAAAAAAAAAAGATTATCATGACCATGAGAAATATTTTCAAACTTAGAGAAAATTATGTGGGTTAGCATTACTTAAAATTTGTGCTATCTTCAAGTTCATTAAAGTTTATTAGGGTTTTGCTACACCATGTTTTCTATTCCTAAGTGTTCACTCATAGCTTCTATAAATCAAGTACAGCCAATTCAGAAACATTTCTGACAACTGGTTGATTAATCTCTGTTTTGAACAGAATAATTGGCAAGCAAAGGGAACCCATTATAGGACTACATTATTTATAGAAACAAGAAGGCTCAAAATTACCTGCAAGACAAATGTATGAGAGAATTTCAGTTCTAATAACAAAATCCAACTTTCCAATGTCTGTTGAGGCAGACAATAAAGTAATTGAAAAAAAATGGAAGTTGCCAAGTCTCAAGGCATGAAGAATTACTAACACAAGTTCAGATTTTTCACAACTGATAAAATTAGTAGCAACTGGGCTATTATAAAGACAAGCCAAACACAAAATTCTGAGATAAAGCACTGTGGATAAAGAGTCAAGCACAAAGGTGTTTTAAAAACTGAACATTAACATTCCAGGCAAACACTTTTAAAAGCTCCAGCGCCAGACTCACAAATACCAGCAAATCTTGATAACTCTTTTATTAGGACAAAATGCTTTCTGTTTAAAGGGCATCCGGAGTGTTTTTGTCTGGCTTTTGTTTGGGTTTGGGGTTTTCTGTTATGTGTATTTTTAAGGCAACTTGGTTGAAAAGACAAAATAATGCCATCTGAATTCAATGTTTTACCAAGAACTGTTTATCAGTGTTTCATTCTGCACACTCAGAACATACATAAATACTTTCTTTTTTTTCCCCCAAAGCCAGATTTGGATCAGTCACTTGAGCTGGGCCTAAGGGAGAAACACAGCATGTATGATGAGCTGTTTAATTACCAGAAATAATGTGTCTTGTAATCCAGAACTCAGTACTTGAAAGTAAGTACCAAGACTAGAAGAATGGTGAAGTCCACATGAACGCATGGACAGACAGGAACACCTCAGGGACTAAGTTTCCCTGTGGCCTAAAATGAAAGAATTAAGCATGATTGCTTGCCCTTGGCAATGTGACCTGTACAGAATCTGTTTGTAATGGGAGCTTTAAGCATATTACTTTTAAAGTCAAAGAACTCTATTAAATCATCCTCAGAAAAAGAAAAAGAAGGAAAGAAAGCAGGAAGGAAAGAAAGCAGGAAGGAAGGGAGGAAGGAAGGAAGGAAGGGAAGAAGGAAGGGAGGGAGGAAGAGAGGGAGGGAGGGAGGGAGGGAGGAAGGAAGGAAGGAAGGAGGGAAGAGGGAGGGAGGGAGGGAGGAAGGAAGGAAGGAAAGAAGGAAGGGAGAGAGGGAGGGAGGAAGGAAGGAAAGAAAGGAGGGAAGAGGGAGGGAGGGAGGAAAGGATGGAGGGAGGGAGGGAGGGAGGGAGGGAGGGACAGAGGGAGAGATTAACTTTATTGTCTCATTGTTTTACCACCCTTTTGATACTCACACTTGTGTAGTAACTGATTATTAAAAGTGAGGTTATGTCCTATTTCTAGATTTATGTGCATAAATAGAATCTTTTCAGCTATCTCATAGGAAGAGCTTCTCATTTAAAGTGAAGTATATGTCTACCAGGAAGAGATGAACAAAGACAAAATAATATGCAATGTTGGGAACAATATGCTGACAAGCTATGAAAGACTTTTATAATCATAGAAGAGTATCACTAGCTTATTGATACACTTTTCATGTCTTCACAGATGATAGAATATGCAACTTATTGCTTCAACTCGATGGTGTAGATTGGTTTCTCTTCTATGCCTAATATCCATAAAACCCCCATTAGCATTACAGATACATTTGTATTCAAAGGCTAAGGTCAAAGGGTCTGGTATTAAATTCTAACACAGACCAGTTTGCCTGTTTTTGGTTGTTGTTTTTTTAATTTTTTGCTCCTGGAGACCATTTGTTCTTTTAGAAATTGCTTACATGATTTACCATCAGCTTTCAAGAAGCTCCCAGACAGAGAATTTAGAGCTGTGACCCAATGAAGCTGTGTACTAGCAGGTCTATTTCTCAGAAGGTTGGTTTCTACAATTAGATCTCATCTTAGCTGCTTAAAATCACTGGAACACTGGTGGGTTGCAAGCTCCAGTAGTAAAATCTAAATTCCTATAAGATTGACTTCTTCTCAAGATGCTTCAGAACTGCTAGGGTGAAAATTAGTGGAAGAAGTGAAATGAGAGTTCTTCAACTTTGGTGAAAGGGAAACAAGTCAAATCTGTAACCAAAAGTATTTTAGGAGTAAGCAGTGGCAAGAACGGACTTTATATTTTAAAAGAACGCATAAGAAGCAAGAATGGCCAATAGACACATGACAAAATGTTCAACATCTCTGACCACAAAAGAAATGCAAATCAAAACAACATTGAGATTTCACCTCACCCCAGTTAGAATGGCTATAATCAAGAAATCTAATAACAACAGATGTTAGAGGGGATATAGCCAAAAGGAAACACTACTACACTAGTGGTAAAAATATACACATGTTCAATCACTCAGGAAAGCAGTATGGTGGGTCCCCCAAAGACATACAGCTTCTCTATGACCCAGCAATCTCACTCCTGGGCATTTATCTAATAGACCACAAACAAGGCACAATAATGCTACAAGTACAACTATGTTCATTATAGCATTGTTTACCACATGCAAGATATGGAATCAACCCAGATGCCCCTCAGTGGATGAGTGGATCAAGAAAATGTGGTATATATACACAATGGAATTCTATGCTTCCATCAGAAAGAATGACATTGTACCATTCATAAGGAAATGAAAGGCTTGTCATTATATTAAGCAAAGTAAGCCAGACCCCAAAGAAACATACGTTTCATGGTTTCTTTCATTTGTGGTAATTAGATTGTGCCTATAAATCTACATCTAAACACAATGGAAGGTAAAAGACAGAAAATTACATTTGAACATGAAAAAATAATTAGGATTCTAAACATTCACATAGTGAGACTACAGAAGGATATTCTTAGTAGAGGATTACAAAGGCTCAGTAGCTATGTGCATATGATCATATAATGATGCTTATCAAAATGAACTCCAAGAAATGCAAACAAGAGGTTTTTTGTTATTTTGCTTTTAGGTTTTGTGTTTTGTTATTTTTCTCTTTTGTTACTATATTTTGTTTCTGTACCTTTCGTCTGGTATGTAAGTTTGTCTGTTTGGGGAAGGGCAAGAGGGAACACAGAAATAATGAGACACAAGGTGAACAAATGCAGCAGTGATACTAGATACTGTGTTGAAATGAACTATACAACTTGTGATAGTGCGGATGTGGGGAGAGTAACACTGAGAGGAAAAGAGGAAAGTGGTGGCACTATTTCAAAAGAAATGTACTCATTATCTGACTTATGTAACCTTAACTCCTCTGTAAATCACTATTATGATAAAATAAGTTAATTAACTGATTACATGCATATAAAATATGCAAGAAAGCCACAAATACTCTGGTTCTTTTTGTAAACTCTTGAAATAAAGAATTAGCATTTAAAAATCATTTAATACAGTACTGCTAATAATGTTTTATACTTACCAAGCACATATGAACTCTCAGATAAACAAACAAACAAATAAATAAAAACAGCTTATAAAGGCAAACTATCACAATGGGAGAAATATGGGATAGAAATGCCTCTGACTGCATATGGAATTTGTCAACTTGTTATCTAATGAGAACTGACTTCTTTGGGACTAGAATACTTTTCTCTGCAAAGGTCTACCATTTTTTGCTTACAACAGGAAAAGACTTCATCCTGAGGTTGAAAAATCACCCTTCTCCAGCAAGATGCTTAGAAAGAATCTAATGTCAGCTGGATTGGTGATTCTTTTGTTGCTAACTACAAAATTGCAGTCCTTCTTAGGCTTAATCTTCAAGATGCAAGTTATACAAAAGTATGTGAATTAGAAAAAAAAAAGCATAACAGGTTAAAACTAATTTGACTAGAAAATACTACAAAACAGGAACAAAAGTAAGAAATAGTCATGAAAATAACATAACAGCTTGAAAGTTTATCTACAAAATACTTTTAACCAAGAGTTCTAAAAGTTAAATCAAATTGGTTCTTATTTCTCCTATATCTGTGCCTTTTTACTATTTCCTTCCCATATCATTTTTGGGGCTACAATACTAACTTCAGCCTTGCTTTTTCTCTTACTTTATGCTAGCCTTCATTCTAGAGAGATTTGGGGAACTGTGGGGAATATGATGTTGGAAAAGCAAACTCTTCGGTCTTTTCATAGCCTCTATTTACACTCACATTGGTCAATTATCCATTCCTACTCATTCAGTAACCCCAGTGTTAAGTGATAATCATTCTCCAGATCTCTTCTTGCTCCATATTTCCTTTATTTTATATTGATTGTGCAATTACTTGAAACGTTTCTTACAGACATTAAATATTTTAGGAATTCTTGTTGGTATCAACTACGAAACTGAAGGTATCAGTTTAATAACTTTAAAAAATTACCTTCTTAGATACTTTCCTCATTGGACAAATGGTAATAGTTAATGGGTGATATTTAACCCTGAGTTTCTTTGATATTTAAAAAAAACTGTAAGAAATACTGTTTAAAAAGAAAAAATTGAGTTTAAAATGCATTGTATGATTTCCCCCTTTTGGCAAAAAAAATTACCCTCCTAATTATGTTTACCTTAGGCTAATATTAAAATTGGTTTGTATTTCTTGACATAAAAACTGCCTGAGGGAGAGGGCACAGAAAGAGGGACTTGACCCAGAAACATGCAGACAAGGGAACAGTCTGCCCAGGGGTGTAGATTTAACCTAGATAGTACAAGGAGTGGATAAGCCACAAACACATCACCAAGAGGCACTTACCTCTAAAAAGTGAACTTGATATCTATTAAAACTGTTCTTTCTTGCTTTTTTGTTTTATCTCTTCGAAAGAAAATATTTAAAATGAAATACAGGGAATGGAAATGAGTTTTTTCCTTTGTTGCTGTTGTTGTTTTCTTTTTGTCTTGTTTGTTCATTTATCTGTCTTCAGGAAGGGGAAAGAAGGGCACAAAAATGGATGGACAAAGAGTAAACAAATCCAACAGTGGTACTCACTAGACACTATGTTAAAAATGAACTATACAGCTTGTGGGAGGGATAGGAGGGAAAAACTAAGGGGGAGTGGTGGAAGCGGTAGTGCTGTTCAGGAAGAAATGTACGCTTTACTTGATTTAAATGTTGCCCCTCTGTACATAATCTTGATAATAAAACAATTAAAAAATCAAAAAGAATATATGTCAAACATTTGTAGTTTCAACGTAGAAATAATTCCACTCGCTTTACCTTGGCAGAAATTTTAGTTTACTCCCCTTTTCCTGTTTTGGTTTTTGTTTGATTTTGCTTGATGCCTAAGATGCATTCAAACGTAACTTTGAGTGACATCTATGACAGTTTAGGTGTCCATTTGACTAGATTAAGAAACACTTAGAAAACTTATATCGCATTATTTGGGATGTGCCCATAAGGGAGTTTCCAGAAGAATTTAGCACTGTTACTAAGAGTAGACTGTGCAGAGAATTTCCATTGTCATTGATGAGTACTATCCAAACATCAGGTAGCCCAGAGAACAAAATCAAAGAAAATGAAAGTGCATCAATCTCCAGAATATTAGATATAATCTTTTTTTCTCTTATTGAATATCAGAATTACAGGCTCTCCAGCCTTGTAACTACAGAACATTTATCATGAGTTTACTGTGATCTCATATTAAGAGTTATACTTCCCTGATTCTGAGTCTTCCCGATTTGGACTGAGCCACTCTACCAATGTCTCAGGACTCCAGCTTGTAGAGATTCTACTGTAGAACTTCTCATCCTCCAAAATTTACATTAACCAATTCTTCTAGTAAAATCTTTTCTATATATCTACGTCTTTATCTCCTAAAATTTTGCTTAGAAGCCGGGCGCTGGTGGCTCACGCCTGTAATCCTAGCTACTCAGGAGGCTGAGATCTGAGGATCGCCGTTCAAAGCCAGCCCGGGCAGGAGAGACCGTGAGACTCCTATCTCCAGAAAACCGGAAGTGGCGCTGTAGCTCCAGTGGTAGAGCGCTCGCCTTGAGCTGAAGAGCTGAGGGACAGCGCCCAGGCCCAGAGTTCAAGCCCCACGACCGACAAAAAAAAAAAAAATTTTTTGCTTAGAGAATGCTGAATAATACATTTTTTCCTTCATCATCAGCTCACTAAAAAGTAATAATGTTAGTAATAAACAGTAATTTTTTTCTCCAGTGCTCTCCCAAGATTTTGTAGGTATTATATCAGGAATGTGTACATTATTCCTATAGGAGGAAAAATATTTTCCTGATTTGAAGTTAGGACATTTACAGTATAAATATATTATGTGAATTGTCAAAACTTACACAGAAAGCTATTGACAAAAACAAATTGTTATATATTTGAGCCAAACAATGTATCCTGGTTTAAAAACTTATTCCTTGGAGAATTCACTATGTTGTAGCTTATTTGCAAGTTACTTCATTGCTGATGACTGTGTGATCAATAAGGAAATTTCCACTGAACATTCTCCCAAGTAAGTAGAAGCAAATCGTTTGAGCAGGAAATGTACATTAAAAGAAAATATGTTCTTCCTAGTTCTTTAAAGATTAAACTCTATTATTCAAGAGCAATGACAAGTTTTGTTAGGTGCCAATTTCTGTATTCATACTGAAAATAAGACTTTAAAAATAGTTGTTTCCATAAAGACCTTGAAGTTTTTTGAGGAGAAATGATTTTTTTAAGAGTTGGGCAGTGTGGTGTACACATCTGTCAATCACACACTTGAATTTCTAGCCTGATCTATATGAGTTTAAGGCCTATTTGGGCTATATAACAAGACCTTGCTTTAGAAAAAAAGAGAAAGGGCAAGGAAAGTTAAAAAGGGAAAGAAACAAAGGAAAGGCATAAGGCAAAGAGAAACTAAAAGGAAAAAGAGGACATATGCGGGGCTGGGAAGGTGGCTCAGTGGTAGAGCGCTTGCTTTGCATGCCTGAGGCCCTGGGTTGGATTCCTCAGCACCACATAAGCAAAAAAGAAAAAAAGCCAGAATTGGCACTGTGGCTTAAGTGGTAGAGCGCAAGCCTTGAACTGAAGAGCTGAGGGATAGCGCTCAGGCCCAGAGTTCAGGCCCCATGACCGGACCCCCCCCAAAAAAAAGAGCACATATGCATTTAACACCAGCTCTGACGTTCTTTGGTATTGATATCAGCTCTGTGATTTTCAACTTAATGTGCAAGTTCTATGTTTCACTGGTCATTTGATTTACTTTTAAACTTTCCATGGATACCCCCTTTAATCCATTAAAATATTATATTAAAAAAAACTAAGTAGTAAAGGCTATTCAAATCATGTATGTTTGTAAAAAATATTTTGTAAGTCTCATGTCAGATTTTACAGATATCTTCAAGTTAAATAAATAACCTTCAGTGTCCAAATTGAATTGACATTGGTTTTTGACTTAAAGATATTTTCTATTTGGTTGTGTTTCTCTCAACATCATCAGAGGAATGTTTATATTCATAGTCTAATCATTGTGTTACTAAACAGGTATGAAGAGCTAAAATTTTTGCAATGCTGACTTAAGTCCTTGAGATAGCTTTCCTTTATTCACTACCCAACCATAGCATTCTGGAAAGAAATAAGAGTTATTTCTTTAAATGACTCAACTATCTCCTTATGGCTGATAAAATTCACTGTCTCAGAAACTTTCCTATAGGTTTTATGCAGAGCAGTACGAATCTGAAATGTAAGAATGACTGAAGTTACTATAAATAACTACAAAAATCAGCATATGCAAAGCCTAAGAGATACTTTATTTAATTCTATATAAAACAAATTTTAAAACTTGTCTTAATTCTACTGCCTTATTTTCATATGATTAGGCAATTTGTACTTCACTGTTGCCCTGAAATGAGGACAATCTATCCAAGGTCCACTCTGATTCACTAGTAAAATTCCACCCAGGTACATATTTATATATGTATTTACATAGGTATATATACATATATGTATATATTAAGTACATTTCCTTTAAAATGTAATGGTAGGTCCATTTCAACTTAAGTTAATAAATTAATTAATTGCCTGCCTCTACATTTCTTTTTTACTTTCCTTTTCCTCTTTGCTCATTACATCTTTGTAACTATTCTTTCTTTATTCCCTAGAGGTCATAAAAGTTAAACTAACTTCTAAACAGATAAAATTATCTCCATTATATTATTATCTTCATCCATATTATTATCTTCATTCTATTATTGTCATATATTTTGTACACAAAGACAAAAACTGACAAAGAGATTTGGAACATTGACTTAGAATAAGTCAAATATTCTAAGGCAAACTTCAATGTCCATATTGACATTCATTAGATAGTATCAACATTCTATTGCATTTTATCTAGCCAATCATAAATTTTGATGTTTACAAAAGTTTAGGGTCATAGTTGTATGCATTCTTCAGTCTTGTTTGTGATCAATAATGTTCTAGTTCTTTGGTTATTCAGAAATGAATGTCTCAGAACACTGAGGACAATATACCTTGAGGAGAATTTGAATGAGTTGTATAATTGTTCTCAGTTCCTCTTACGAGAGTAGTTCCCTTCTCTGTGGTGAATACCAAAACATCTAGTCCTAGTAACATAGAGTGATTGTTTATACTACATCTTTTTCTTGAAAGAAAAAAAATGTACTTAACAATGATAACCAAACAAATGACTTTCATTGAGCTTATAAAGTAATTCGCTTGGAAGGTAAATCTTAATAAGAGGGAGTGGTGATTTCTAAAGATAGCAAAATTTTATTTACTACTTATAGCTAGTTTCATGTTGTTTACCTATTAAATCTCTCTTAAGAACTTATTCTCCAAAGGACACAAACATAGATTACCAACAATTCTAAAATAGTTTAAAGGAATGAATATTGGAGGAAGTATTCTTGCCTTTTGTTTCTGAGTTGTTGCTCTTGTTGTTAGCTCTTCTTTCATTAAGTATGCAGATGTGGTGGAAAGGGAATGATACATGCCCTTTCCATTGTAGGTGTATGTTAGAAAGGTCGGGTCTACAGGGCCTGTTGTTATTTTGTGGTTCTAATTGTTGAAAAGGCAGCAAAAGTCCCTTGCATAACAAACTTTTTTTCTCTTTTTCTACGTATTTTTCTCACAGCTATTAGCAGAGCAAAGAAGCACAGATTCACAACTGCCATTTGCTGAGTAAGGTGCATGAAATATTCATTATGCACCTATCTTCTACTTTTACTATTCTGTATGATGGAGCTGTGGTGGGGAGGGAGAACTCTGAGTCATTCAATCTTAAATTCTTTGAGCATCAGAATGCCAAATGGAAAATAAAATTATTGCCATTATTGTCTATAGCTGTGTAGAAGATAGACTGTGGTAATAAGATAATGACTAGATTGGGGAAAGTGGTATTGGGGAAGGGTTGTAAAGAAAGGAATTTTATAGTATTAAGACTGGCATCAGAATCATAAGAATGAATTATCGGTTGTGGCCTGGAAAAGAGATTCCCAAAGAAAGAAAACTGCAGGTACAAGAAGGTAGTAACAAGCTTAGTATGCTGTGAAGGAAAGGGAGACAATGGAAAAATTGAGCTAATGAAAGAGGAAATGAGAAAGAGTTATCTGGAGGCTAGATTAGGATGGACTGGAAAGATGGTAAGAAGATTTAAAACTTAATCAAAGTTGTCAAAAGGTTTTATAAAACAAAGTGCCATGGTAAGTCTTACATATTTAAAATAACCATTTGTTCAGACGTGGGAATAAGACCTTAAAAAGGTAGCTCAAGAAGCTCCTTGACTACTTCAAGTAAGAACAGACACAAACTTGAACTGGGGTAGTTAAGAGGGAAAGCCATGAGAGGTTGTTTAGTACCTGAGAGGCTCTGAGATAGAGCACAAAAGAGTCACTAATGCGTCTTGCAAAGGGCATCAAGAAAGATCTCTTGAGAACTGTCACCTGATGATTTGGTAGATGATAGTCCCATCAACAGACTCAGTAAACAGTAGGGAAGGATGAGTTACAAAAGATGAGACAAGATGAAACTATCAGAGCCCCGTAGTTACACAGATCTTTTTGACCCAGTCAAAACAAGTACAGTTACAATTTAGTTCAATATCAAATGACTAGAAATCAATGGACTAAGAAAATCAAAGATGGAGTCAAGGGACCAGAAATTAATAAGTATATGGAGAATTGTGAGGAAAATTTAAGATTAGAAGAATGTAGGGAGGGAAAGGAAGAGAGGGAAAAGAATTAAGACCTAAATTCAGAGAGAGGAAAAAGAGAATGAAAGGAGAAGAAACAAAAAAATAAAGGCTAAAAGAAAACTAAATAAAAATTTAAAAATGAAAATAAAAAAATTATATAAGTATAAAGAAATAGCCTGGTGCCAGTGGCTCACGCCTGTAATCCTAGCTACTCCGGAGGCTGAGATCTGAGGATCGCTGTTCAAAGCCAGCCCAGGCAGGAAAGTCTGTGACACTCTTATCTCCAACAAACCACTAGAAAACTGGAAGTGGCACTGTGGCTCAAGCAGTAGAGTGCTCTCCTTGAGCTTAAGAGTGCAGGGACAGCACCCAGGCCCAGAGTTCAAGCCCCACGACCAACCAAAAAAAAAAAAAAAAGAAAAAAAAGAAATATTGCAATTAAAGGAACTAAGGTTGAGAAATTGCGAATTAAGTGATGTCCCTATGACCCAGAAATCCCACTTCTGGGCATTTACCCAAATGATCACAAGCAAGGCCATACTAAAGCTACCAGCACAACTATATTTATAGTAGCATTATTCACCTTAGCTAAGATATGGAACCAACCCAGATTCCCCTCAGTAGATGAATGGATCAAGAAAATGTGATATATATATATATACATAGATAGATATAGATATAGATATATAATAGAATTCTATGCTACCATCAGAAAGACTGGCCCCACCCCATTTGTTAGGAAATGGAAAGACTTGGGAAAAAAATCATATTAAGTGAAGTAAGCCAGACCCAAAGAAACGTAGGTCCCATGGTTTCCCTTATTTGTCATAATTAGTATACATCTAGGATAATCTTATCAGATGAGCAGAAAAGTTCAAAATCTATGTACATATGACCATATAAGATGATGCTAAGCAAAATGAACCCCAAGATAGGGACATAAGAGATTTTTTCTTTGTTTTTGTTGTTTTCAATGTACTATGTGACTTTCTTTTGATTCTTTTGTAGTTCTTCCCCCTATGGTATATCCCCTGTTGTCACTGTATTTGACTTTGGTACCCTGCATCTTATATATACATTTATCTAATTTGGGTAGGGGAAGGGGAATAACAAAATGTTGAGGCAAGGACACAGGAAGATCCATTACAACAATGAGACTCACAAGACACTATGTTACAACTTCTGGGGGAAAGAGGAATGGAGAAGGTGGGATAGGGAAGGTATAGTAGGAGAAAATTAAAGGAGGGGATAACAATGTTTGACATGAAATTTACCCATTACTTTACTCATGTTATTGTAACCACTTTATACAGCATCTTTACAATAAAATAAAATTTAAAAAAGATGAGAAATTGATTGTTCTGTCCTCTTAAATGGGGATGCTTGCTTCAATCTAAGAGACACAGACATAAATCTTTAGTTACTGCTTTATCTTCTGCAAGAAAATGTTTTACTATTTTGACTAGCATCAAAATGACTTCTCACAATATCCCTGTGAAATAAATATTATTATTATTATATGCTCTATACAGGTGGGAATGTTAAGATTCAGAGAGCTAATCAAATAAAAAAAAAAAAACATACACATAGAGAATTCTACTGGCCATTTCCAGAACCCAAGCTCTGAAATACTCAACATGAAGAAACATGACCCCAGTAGAAAGACAAAGTTTGCCAAACTTTGAGGGCAGACGTGATTTCCGTGTCAAAAGGGTGTAAGTCTGAATTTAGGAGTTATTGGTCATCAGGGTCAAAAGAGAATCCAGAAAGAAGGTGAACTAGGAGCAAATTGTTCATTTCTGTAGCCATTAGACTGAAAAAGATAAGTTTCCTCTCCCTAGGAAGAAGATTGTGCCAAGAACTAGAGATAGCACTTATTTGCCAATTGGCTGTTAAGTGATTCTAGTTATGTGGCTTAGAAAGATGGTAGTTTGGGATTGATTCCGTCGGTTTGAAGGAAATTTATGCTTTTTTATCAATCATCCATTTGGACAGGATGTAAATGACCTGTTCAGGTTCTTGCCAGGCCTGATACCAGGTACGATACCACAAACAGAAAAAACTACATTATTTTCACACTAATCTCCAGCAAAGACTGACAGGTAGATGGGCTAGTGTTTTCCTACTGGAGATAACCTGTCTATATTTTGTATCAATGGATGGATTATTTTCTCATCTGATTCTCTTTTGAAAGGTATTTTCTTCTAAAAGGAGGTTAAAATACAAGCTTGTAATTATGATAATGTACACAGTTTCATCATAAAGAGATCTCTATAATATCAGAAAACACAAGGAAGTACAAAACTGGAAAAAATGCTGATGCTACCTAAGAAACACCAGGCAAAATTTTTAAATACTTAGAATCATAACCCTAAATTATATCATAAAATTATATGATAGTGCTGAGATCCTTCCGTTTCTTAAAATTTTATATCTATCTGATACGTTTCAGCTTACCAATGTGACTTAACTAAGTATATTGTTTATTAATCTTGTGCTTCCTAATTTGTTAACTCATTCAATAGATAATGTGTACGTATTCTTCAGGATTCAGATACTATGTTGAGTGCTGAAAACACTATCAAATCAGTTTTTTCCTGTCTTGACACTTAGAGTTTGGTGAAACAGTTAAACAACACATATGTAATTGCAAATCTTAAGAAGCAGAAGGAGCTGGACACCAGTGGCTCATGCCTGCAATCCTAGCTACTCAAGAGGATGAGATTTAAGGATTGTGGTTCAAATCCAACACAGGCAGAAAAGTCCATGAGACTCTTATCTCCAATAAACCACCAGAAAACTGCTAGTGACACTGTGCCTCAAGTGGTAGAGTGCTAGCTTTGAGCTGAAGAGCTGAGGGACAGTACCCAGGCCAAGAGTTCAAACTCCACGACTGACAAGAAAAAGAAACAGGTAGGTATTTCAATTTATTCATTTCCAAATGCATGAGAAACAAAGAATGTGGCTCAATCTTTTAACTTTATTGCAAAGTTGATGAACAGAGGGTTATAGTTACCTGTCAGATAGTAAGTGCACTTCCTTTTGATCAGTGTCAACCACTCCCTGTTCTCTCCCATTTTGCCCCTCCCATCTGCCTCCCCCTCAAAGTTATATGGTTCATTTCTTACATAGTGTCTAGTGGATATCACTGCTGAATTGGTTCACTTTTTGTTTCACTGTTTCTGTACTTCCTCTTCACCTCCCCAAATTATATAGATTCATATACAAGAGAAAGAGTACAGAAATCTTTGTTTTTCAGAACTATAATTAATCCTTCTTTATTATTTTTTGTTGTTATCTTTAAGTAGTTGTACAAAGGAGTTGTATTTTACAAGCTGTGCTGGTTGTTATATGAATAATGGTTTAAAAGAGAGCCAGGGTAGAAGCAGAGAGAAAATTATTGTTATACTTCAAATGAAGTATTGGGATCATTTAGCCAAGGAAGGTCAGGCTGAATAAATAGGGACAAAAGTATAGATCAGACATTCATTTCATAGGAAAAATAAACTGAATATAGTGCTATAGCTACAGAGGAATTAGTAGGTTACAAGAGTAATTTATAGGTACATACAAAGAATATAGCATATGTTTTATTTTTACCATCCAACTTCAGTTCTTACTTAATTTTTTTATTGCTTTGGTAAATTAAATAAAAAGATAAATCTCTCCTCCTGGCTTGCTGAAAGAATACAAGTGTCTGTCTCCAATGACTTCACCTAAAGATAGTAGCCAAGACTTTGAATCTTAGAACACTTTCTCCTTTGTCTTCCTGGACAAATGTTGACAGAACCCTTCCACATGGCTCTTGCATCCAGGCTAACAAAGCAAGTCTGCTCACAGGGGAAGATTCCAGAGGGAGAATGCGGAGGTGTGGGGACTGGCCTGCCCAGGGAGAACTGCAGTAGGATTTCCCAAGAGCTGGAGTGATCTCTTTCATGATACTGACAGTTCCAAAAGCAAACAGAAACTTCCTGTCATTCTCATTGCCATCTTTCCTCTTCCTCTGTGGACTGTCTGCAAGTCCTAGGGAGTAATCTTTAAGCTTCTTATGCTCAAATTCAATGCCCCTTAAAGAATACAGTGAATAATACCCTCTGTGTCCTTAGACATCAAATTAGTACTTTCCAAGATAAACCTAAATGTGTTGATCTCAAAATAAAGAATTTAAAATGTTTAAATAATACTCTTTCAGGAATAATAATAAATCAAGATGTATTTGATTTAAAAAAAAGGTTTATAAGACACAGATTGAAATTTATAGAAAATATTTTACTCACTATATCTGGATAGCTTTGATAGTACCAGAAAAATTCCACTTACACTGAAAGTAATCATTGACTCTAATCACTACAGCTTTGCTGTTATAAATACAGCACATTCTTCAAAAGACCCTGATATCCTAATGCTAACATAGAGCTTCATTCTGAACAGAAATATATTTAAGGCTGAATTTTTGGAAGTCTTATAGTCTAAAATGTCTTGATTATTCACTACAGGTGTCCTAAAACACTGGAATGTTTTTTATGTCCCAGGAACATGAATAATAACAGCTTATGAGAACTGAGAGAGATATCCTCCCCCTAACGCCCATTCATTTCTACCCTCATCTTTATTCTTCTGCTCAATGAAAGAACTACTGCAGATTTAAGTTTCTTTTCTGAAAATGTTATTCTTAAAAGTTCAGAATTGAAAGTTGGGTCCCTCAATAATACCTATGCAAACACATGTCTTGGAAAGGTTTTCTTTAAAATCAGACTGGAGACTTTTACTGCAATCACTTTTACTGCAATGTCTTTGGTAGACAATCTTTATTGTTATGCTTCCACAGCTTAAGAATTAAACTTTACTGGGACTGGATTACTGTGTTTCTCTGTAGCTTATGACCACTTCCAAAGATTCTACTTCTACCCAAATGTGTTAGATTGGCATTTGTATGACAAATACTTTAAAATTCTGATACAAAAGATAAGATACATGGTACTGCATACAGTCCATGGATATGGTGGAGACATCATAAACAAGTTGGATAAACATAACAATATATACAAAGCAAACCTTCCTAAAACTTCTCAGTAGTTGTTCATCTGAAAATATATGTAAAATATAAACAGAAAACAATTGTCTACAGTTTGAGAGTCATATATTTTATGACTTTTGTTCAGTTTCTAGGATTCTATAGCATTTCTGATATGATTAAATTTTCAAGTAAGAAAAAGCATGTGTTCTTTCTTTTCTTTGTTTTACTTAAGTTAACAAAGCAATCTGTTTTTGAACAACTAAATTGTCTAAGGGAGTAAAAGGGGGAGATTTAGCTTAGTTCTTAAGAAAATGCAAAACTTAAAAGTCTCTTTTAAACAAAATTTGTATTCCTTAGAACTGTATGATTTTTAATTTGAGGTTTTATTTTGTTCCTCTATAAATAAATTCAGCTTATTTTCAATAGATGGAACATAGCTTTTAAAATATGTCCCTAAATGCTATTTATAGTTTTTCTTAAATTATTCCAATTGATCTGATCTCTGTCCATATCTGTCTGTCTGCATGCCTCTCTTTTACTTATTTTGTGTGAAATGTCTGTGTGTGTATTTAGCAATGTGAATATTTATATACATACTTAGACTGATTATAGTAATTTTTATGCCATACATTCTGCCAATTTGAAATTAATTCTGAATCTTTCTCCAAATGTAGTATATCATCTGATCTATGTGTTCCATACAAATACTTGGCACTTCACACAGATACTACAGTCAAATGTATGATATACAGACATAAAAGTTTGACTGGTTATTCTGCATAATGTCTTAAAAGTGACTTCCATCCAACCTTGAATATCTAACTTGAATTGTAAATGAAGTCTGGTTTCATTACAATACTTTTTATAAGAATAATAATTAAATTTTTACCTTTTTATCTCTTGTTCTAGAAAATATCTGTAAAATATTCAGTCATGAGCAGCTGGTCAGCACATCATAGAATTTCTTGAATATATTAATGAACACAATAGTAAGGACTATGGATAATTGCTGAGTAAATAGAGTGTTTAATGTAACATTTATTGATCTAAATGTCTCCCTCTTACATATCCGTATTATACCCCGTATGTGATATCCCATGTACATATGCAGAGCCAGAGAAGGCCACATGCACAAAAAGTGATAGGAAATTAAGACTAGAAATTTTAAGGCTGGAAAAAACGATAAGACAAAATAGTTACACAAGGAAATGCATGTTGTATCCTCTTTGTAAGGTTAAACATGTCTGATTGGTTCAATGCCTTGAAAATTGAAAGAAACTAATTATTATCATTCAGGAAACATCTTGGAATTTCACTAATTCACACTCTTTTTAAGAGATATGTTTCTAAAATACAATCTTTGCCTCAAGGTAAGGACATAACTTCATCTTTTTATGTAAAAAAATAATTTTTTTATTAAATTGAGGTATTTCTCAAGTCATCGTGGTAAAACTTGTATATAGTGATATCCAAAACAATTATTTTAAAAAACACTAGATTAAAAAATATCCTCCACAGTAACTACTAATGCATACTTACGTTTAGATGTACAGCTATTCATACCCTGTAGTCTAAATTATTTAAATTCCTGGAGTTTATTTTAACCTTCTATTGAAGTCCCATTATCTAATTTCCATATTCATTACTCAGTAAGGAGTCTGATCACATTAGATGTTGTACAACCCTCTTGAGTATGGAAAAAATAACTTTTGGTGTCATGATGCCTACTTAAACTTAACTTGAAAACGCTGTGGGAGACACTTCCTCAATAAGCACCCACTTATTTGACTGGAGGAAGGGGGAGACTGGAGCTATATCTAGAGGCAAAATTGCATATTCATCAGTTTTCCAAATTTGGATATATAGATGAATTGCTCAGCATTTAATTGCTCAGTGAAGACTTCCCAAAGACTTCTGCGGAGTCTAAGTGGTAAAAATACAAAAATAAAATAAAATTAAGCAAGAATTAAAGGACATGTTAAAGTTGTGAGCAACTTTCAGCTGGTCCTTCACTTTTGAGCAAACTTTACTAGAACCTTCTCACAACAAAGTAAAAGTGAGGGAAGAGTAGGAATAAACAATATGGACTCACAGACCCTCCTTTCCAGAAATTAAGTTATGCATTAAAGGCCACTTTCATGCCAGAATCACTTGACCCTTTAATATGTGTTCAGGTAAATGTATTAGTTTCTGCATGGTATTATAAGAAAACAAATGTGAACAAAGTATTATAATTCATTAGCAACAAACTCTTACTCATTGTTAAATGTGATATTTTCTTTCATTTTTAAAAATGATGTCTATTGACTAATTTATATATGTATGTATACATATATAAATGTTAAATGTTAAATGTAGGACACAATGTTAAATGTATTTCTTACTCTGAAAAAAAAAAGTGCTTGTAGTTTAAGAAATCTTATTAGAAATCTTTGTCATAAAATTTGGTGTTATCTAAGCTTAGAAAAATAAGCATGTTATGAAGCCCTTCTTCTGGCTGAGAAGAGATGTAGCTAGAGTTGTACCGTTAATGGAGCAAAGTCCACAAAGACTCAGCCTTGATGACCAGAAAAATAAATTCATAAAAACATTGGAAAAGTTGAATATCATTGAGGTGACCACTCTGTTCTGGGCCAACTCACGTGTATTGACATTAAGTAAGAACTCAATAAATCTTTGCTAAATGAGTATCTATGGCTATATAAGGCTTTATTCTCCTATAATCTCTAGTAGTACATCCAATATGACATGGAATTAAACCTAAATGACAATAATAATTAGACTGCTAGATGATTGGTTCAAGAGTTGGAAAAAAGATGAGTCTAAGTTGCTCAAAATGTCTTTAAAATTTCAAAAAAAATACATTTAATGCAGTGAAACAATGAAGTATATAAACAGTAATGGAAATGATGAAGCAAATAAGGTATGTAACTGTTTAAATTTTGAATTCATTTTTTATAAAGTTGTCTATGACTAAAATGCATCATGATCAATGTCACCCATTCCAACGTGTTACCATTCAAAAATTTTAATTTTTAAGATTTAGCCTAAAATCACAGATTTAAACCTAATTTCCCCAACATATATATTTGGTAAATATATATTTGTGTTTTATAATAAAATTAAAACTAGATATATATAAAGAATTTATAGTTAAAACATTGAACTGAATTTAATACTTATTTTTAGGTTAAACTTTTTAAAGAAAAGTCAAAGACTGAAGTATAGTCTTCCCTCTTGAATTAAGAAGAAAAAAGAAATAGAAATACAATATAAATAATGATGTAAGACAACTTGCAATCAGGCAAGATCTGTTGAAGTTCAAAGGTGAGCCCCAGTTTGTAATCACTGCTTGGCTTGGTCCTTGAAACACTGATAGTTATCAGAGGAGTTGAGACAGAAAGACAAATAAATTCATGATCAGAGAAATAGAGTGAGGAAATCACTGATGTAGGAAAATATTAGATGTATTCAGAGACTACAAAATAAATTGGCCTAACTATTGCAACTGATGACATAAAGAAGATATCAAAAACAATGTCAGTGGAGAGAGATACTAGCTATTGTATTGCATCTAGAATTCTGGGACCCTTCTAAGAAATAAGTCATTCATAATATCTCTGTTACTAACACTACCTTGTTTACATGAGTGAGGCAAATTTTCCCTTCTCCTTCTCCCTGTTCTTCCCTTACTTGATCAGATGAGGTCTTGCTAATAACAAATTTGCATCCAATATCTAATAGGTAAAGTTACAATAGATGAATGCATACAAATATTTGAACAGGAAAACAAAAACAAAACAGCTGGTTCAGAGTCAGTGCTATGGTGAACCAGAGATCATCTGAATTGTGGTTATGGAGAAATAGGATAAGGTATTCTGCAGGAAAATGCTGGACATAAGGAAATGGAGTCAAATATGCAAAGTAATAAGGGTAGAAGATCTAACACACTGTGTAAAAGAGTCAGTCAGCATTTGCTCTAACAAGTCACATAACCTCCTCTCAAGTGAAAGATGAAGTAGAAACAGTTATTACCTTCGGGTTGCTGTGATATTTACATGACATAACATAAAACATCTGCTTAGAATACCTGGTAAGTAATGTTACCCTTTATTGTTATCAAATCCCCTCTTTCTAGTACTGTCTATATTTTCAGCTAAGGGTCCTTAGGTTACTAGAATTAATTGTTCCCTTTAAACACAAATTCGTTTGTATGTTTGGCTAGTGTGAGCAGATCTACTTTCCTTGCAACCAGTTGATTCCTGACCTGAATTAGTATTTTTTGTTTTTTTTTTAATAATAAACTTTCTTCAGACAAGAAAACACTTTGGTAATTCAGGAAAGAAGCTTGCAGCTTCATGGGTAGACCATGCAGCCTTAATCAACCCATTTCTCAGAATTCACACAGGTAGACTGAATCTCTGACTTCAGACAAATTTTCTAGTTAGGAAAAATTAAAGGAAAATAGAGAAAATTAACTCCAAATGTGTCTTAACAATTCTTGGCACATTTCCACCCTCAATGAATGCAGTTCAAATCTGGGATTTATGAAACTTTCCCTATAATTTACAAAATGCTTACAGATAAAAGAACATAAAGTAGGACCATACCCAGGTTTTTATGATCAGTGATGAACCTCAACCACTGAAGAAAGCAGATTGCCTTTTCAATTTTGAACAGGTGAAAAAATTTGTTTTCTCAATTATACTTTGATATGATATGATAAACAGGACTCTAAAAATTCACACAGTGAGACCAAAGGAGGATATTCTTAGGAGAGGATTACAAAGGCTCAATAGTTATGTGTATATGATCATATAAAATGATGGTTTTTGAAATAAAATCCAAGAAATAGAAATGAGAGGGATTTTATTATTTTACTTTTTGTTTTTTTTTCTTTTTTCTCCTTAGTTGCTGTTTTTTATTTCTGTACCTTTTGTATATGTTTATCATTTGGGGATGGTAAGGGAAAGTACAGGGTAGGACAAAAAGTTAACTAACTCAGCAGTGATACTCACAAGATACTATGTTGAAAATGAACTGTACAACTTGTAGGGGATGGGGGTTTGAGGGGAAAAATTGAGAGAAAATGAGGCAAGAGGTGACACTGTTCAAAAAGAAATTTACTCACTACCTGACTTTTATAACTGCAACCCTTTTGAATATCACTTTTACAATAAAAAAATTTAAAAAAGAAATTTGTTCTCTCAAGTGATATGTTCAGAAAAGCGTGCATACTTCATGCTCTATAATGATGTACTATTGTCCATAGTTCTTTCTCATCAAAGCAAACAGATGGAACCAGGATTTTATCATGCAATTTTAAGTCATTTTATTAAAACAATCAGAGTTTACTAGCTGTAAAGTTATGCCATTTAAATATGTATGTTTTTGGTTAATTCTGGAGGGAAATTTTTCAAGACAAAATTAGTTTTTTATATCCATATCAGATTCTCATATGATTTTTATTCACAAAAGAAAACAGTGACCTTTACATAATCATCCATAACAGTTGTGGGCAAAACTAGTCTGCAAAGCTGATTATTCTTGAAAAGCAAAATAATGTAAAGTAGCCACATTCCTAGTATAAAGTCTTGATCTAAGTATGATAATCCTAATTTGAATTCCATCCATACATACTGGAACTCATGAACGTTTTTTAGAAAGTACCTTAAATTTATTCCATAATACTACTAATAACAGAGAAATCTTCTTTCAAAACAAATCATAAAAATGAAATTGTTCCTCCTTCCTGTTTCTATATCTACATTAGACTACATTGTAGTGAAGTGATTATTTTTTTCAAATACACTAGTTTTAACTTTTATTTTTGAAATAATTTTAGATATTCAAAGACCAGCAAAGATAATAAAGTTCCCGTATATTTTTCACGACTTTTCTAGTATTAACATATTATATGACCATAGCATATATTTTAGAAACTAAGAATGGTGGTCCAATACTATCAAGTGAGATAGACACTTTATTCAGATTTCCATGCTATCCATGAATATGTCTTTTTCACTTCATTATGCTATATTTGTTAAGTCGGTATGTCTTCTCAGGTACCTCAAATTAATGACAGCTTCTTTTGTTTTATTTTTTTGGTCTTTTTTTTTTTTGGTCTTTTGTTTTATTTTTTATTGTTGTCTTTCAGTAGTTACAAAGGGGTTTCAGTTCAACCTGTCAGTTTACAAGTACAATGTATCTGGATCAATAGCACCCTTTTCAGCAATCTCCCCTATCTATTTCAACCACCCCATTACAATCACTTCAATTATCCTAATTCCATTTTCACATACATACATACATACATACATGAATATTTTGACCACTTTCTCAAGCCAAGTGTTCAATATAATGCCTATTTGGTTTTTTCTAGTATCTTCTCATGATTAAACACAACTTAATTACTGAGGAGAAGATGTTGCACATTGGGTTGTACATGAAATCAGTTAGACTTCTTCCTGGAGATGCTTGACTTTAATCAGTTGGTCAAGGTGATATCCATCTTGACGCTACTATTTCTTCACTTGTAGAATTTAACTCATATGAGACTAGCCTACACTCAATGGAATGCAAATTTAAGTTCCATCTCATTAAGGACTGTCATACAATTTATATATTTGTAATAATTAAATATTTGAGGCCAACAGTTTCAAGCTTTACAATAATTTTTCCTTGTTGCTTTTCTTCCTTTTTTTGCCTTTTTTTCCTTCCTTTTGTCTTTTCTTTCTTTTCCATGTTTTTTATTCTTGAGCCCTGCCTCTATCCTGCACAAGTCCTGTTTCTCCTAAGCTTTACCGGTCAATTTTGGCATTCATTAGTAAATGTTCCTGCTGCAATTTTTATTATGATATAGCAATGGTAACTTTCTCCTTTCCTCAGTCTTTTGACTTGTGTTACTTGGATTTCTACCATGTAAAAATTATGATCTTCCTCCACCATTTAACCAGTTGTTTATCATTTATTTCTATCAGTAAGGATTTATGACTATTTCACTTTATTCTTGTCACTAAAATCTGTCTTAATCCTTTTTAACTATAACAAAACAGAGTAGAGTAAGTCACTTATGGAGATTTTTCTCACATTTTCTCACATTTCTGGGATTGGAGATCAAAATCAGTATGTTAGAAACCTCGGTTTGTTGAGGGGGCTCTGTACTCCCAGATGGCACTTTGTGGGTACAGCCTCCCGGGGGAGAAATGCCAGTCTTCACCTGGTGGAAGATAAAGATGCAAGATGGCCAGGTGCAAGATGAGACCTCTTTTATAAAGGTCTTAATGAGCTAATTACCTCTTAAAAGTTCTACCTCTTTCTACATTCCAGTAAGTCATTGTGTTTGAATATCTGAATTTTAGGGGGGATCCATGCAAAGCATAGTATAGTCCAGTGTTTTTATTGGTCATCTATTGCTCAAATTTTATCTTTGTCCATGGAGGCCTTCTTTGACTTGAACCTAACCTTTTTTTTAATCTTTATTCTGTACATCTTTATTACACTCAACTCATCTTGTGACCCTGAGGTCTGAGTATCTAGTAAGCGTGTGCTGCCTGATACATCTCAGTGGACAGAGCTAGGAAATATCTGTGGGGATACTAACACATATCTATGATTAATCTGTACTATTTGTATGATTATATTTCAAGTAACCATGAGACTAAGCTTTTACGTCTGAATAAGGCAAAATTTCTCAATTTCATCCAAAAATCTGCACATTCAATGAAGTTTTTAAAGCACATTGTTTCATCACAGATGCAAAAAGTTCATTGATGACAAAAAATTGTATAAATAAAAGTTTTATATTATATCAGACTTACTTGTAACATGTTACACAGTAACCAGAGAATTATATTAACTATGCATTCATTCCACAAGCATTTACTGAATGCCCACTAAGAACAGAAAAATAATAAAAGAAAGGCTTACAAGAGATATTCCTTGTTTGAGGAATAATATGCATTATTTGTGTTGATTTAATTACCTGACATTTATTAAGTTTGGTGTATGGCTATAACAAACACGCACTAAAAATTTTGATACTTTCTTTCAAGTAGCTGTAATTTAAGGAGGTAATAAAAAAAAAGCTGCTACAAAAGTTTTATCCTCATTTCTTAAACATATAAAGCTCAGTTTTTTTAGAATTTGTTTCCTTTTAAAAAGTAAACTTTTATTTTCTACTTTTCTTAATAATTTCTCAATCATTGATCAAATAAAAGTTTGAGATATCTATTAAGATAATTATATAACATAATCATTGCTTCAAAACAAAACAAAAAAAAAGATCAAACTTGTCACCACTTATATTCTATTGAGACAAACAGACATTTCAGTAATGTCCATTGGAAATGAAGTCCTGGTACCTGTATTTTCTGTATAGACTTAGCCTCTTAGCTGGCAAACCCACCCCCATCTGCTTATGTGGCAAGTTGCCTACACATAAGTTGGCTGGTCTCTTATATGATGACATGAGTTCCAGCCAATGACAGCTAACAAAATGTTTCAGGAAGCAACTCATCTTCCAGGAGGCCTTTCCTACGCCAGAGTTAGAAAAGCAGTTGGCAACGTGCATCCATTTAAACTTTGTTACACCTGTTGACATGCTCATGCCAAAACCAGAAAATGCAACAAAGGAACAACAGAAATCACAAAGAAAACTTAAAAACAGTCCTGTTACTTCAATCTTACTGCTGATGACTTACACAGTTGAAATGTAATTAATAGAATGTAAAGACTATCTAGTAAGTGACCAGAAAAGATTCTGCACTGAGAAGTCCTACATCTTTATTTGAGATCTTGAAACTCCATATTGTGTAGTTCAATAAAATTCAATAATTACACTAAATACTTCTTTTGTCTATCTTTCTTTAAAAATGAAGGTACATGTCAATCAAAGAAGGGGCTTTTTAAGATAGCTTTCTTTTAATGGAGAATTAAGGTAATTATCCCAATGATTGAGACTCCCAAAAGAAATGAATTACTTTGATTGTCTCTTTCCCAGAATAGGTAAGAGTTCCTTTTGGGGGTGGGGGAACCTCACTGTAACACTGTTCTAGAACTTTGTTTTAACAAACACCATGTAATCAATAAATCGATACATGCATACATATATGCATGTATTCTAATAAAATCTGTGTTCCAACGAGAATAGAATAAGTATGTATTCATATGTATTACTTCTACTACTTTATGACCTATGATTTGTAGAATTTGTCTGTGTATTTAATTACAAACATATCCCTGAAATATGTCTCTGTAGATAGAAATAGTGTTTTCAGAAAGTACTCTGATTAAAAAACTACAACGCTCTGCTCCATGTCCCATCCACTTCTCTGAACCCCCATGTGGCCAATATATCAATATTTTAGTCATCATCATGGAGATGATTCTGCAAAACAGGAAGAGTATTTATGTGCAATAATAATGCTAAAAAACATTTTGAACTAACAGTAGATTTGATTGTCCAGAATAGACTCAGTTTTAAGATCCTCATCCTGCCCTGCCCCTTATGCTTATCACTTCCTGATTTTTTTCACAAGTCAAACAACTGCAACTACATTTACCAAAGACTTACTGTGCTAAATTTCTCACAATTGTACTTTATTAAATACAAACGAGACAGTGTTATTTCCACTTCACAGAGAAATAAACGGAAGAGCAGAGAGATTAAATAAGTTGTCCCAGTAGAATAAATTTTAAGTGGCCCAGTGAAGCTTTAAGTGCAAGCGGTCTACCACTTGAGCCTCCTGTCTTAACTGCAACTTAACTTGATCTCTTCTCTCATTACTTGTACTTATACTGTGGCAATGCAGAAGGAATCCTTTTGAATTCTTCCCATCATCTCTCTCATATGAACTCACTTCTGCTTGGTCAAATACCCATCTTCCCCTGGTGAAGTCTCAGGGATGTAAATGTCATTTTGTTCCTCGGTTTGATATCATTGCCCTCCTTGATCTTTTAAATTTAAGACCAGTGTTCTATGTTGTATAAAAACTAGTAAATTACCAATGTCTCTCTCACAGTCTCAATTATAAGTATTTTGAAAGAAAAGATTCCATGTATCTTGTTCACTTTGTACCCAGGAAGCTTTACCAAGATGGAAACAGCTGTAGCTGCTGCTGCTGCTACTAATACTAATAAATTAAAGCTAAATAAGCATATACATAATTGTGGGACAGACATTGGGGAGAACATTAAGTTAGTTAAGGAACAGAGGAGATGACATTGGAGAAGAGACTGAAAAGACCAAGTGGTAAATTATAATGAGAGAAAGCAAAGCTGCTAAGACAGAAGCACAAACAGACTGGTGGATTTAGCTGTATGGTGGTCATTGACCCACATGACAAGAACAAGGTTGTCTGACTGACAGAAGCAGCATGACTGGAGTAGAGACAAGGGCTGAGATAATGATGAATTTTCTATAAAAGTCAACAGAGGAATAGAAGTAACATGATAAGGGAGAAATTCCAATAGAGAATAAAAACTTGACACTACAGAAGAAAGAACTACTAGAGTTCTGTGTCTTTAATGCATGAGAAACAGGGTTACAAAGGTATAACAGGGTTACACTACCCCAATTAGCAGCTACCTGATACAGACAGAGGTTTACTTCTCTTCCATGGAGCAGACCAGCTCTGTGTTGCTGAGACCACAGGGCTCTTTGCACATTTTGTTCATAAACACATTCCAAGTGTAGAAAATGAGAAGAGGGATATAAGTGTATTTACTCCTTAAGAAGAAGACATAAGAATAGCTTACATTATATACACAATAAAGTACATTATAATATATAATATAAATATCATTACTATCACTTACATACAAGCCCACAACTAACTTCCAAGGAATTAGACAATGACATTCTTGTTCTGATCTACATGACTACTTAAAAATCTGTGGTTTCACCGTTATATGTTATAGACTGTGATAGACAATTTGCTCCAGGAAAGTTAGAATGAACTTGTGACTTTAAGTGAGCATCATTATTCCACAATACTGTGAAATTCGGGAAATTATGTAATCACTTAATCACAATTAAAAAAAAAAAGAACCTCAGGGAAGGTAGGAGGGAAGGGATGGTAGGGGGAAAACAATGGAGGGGGTAACAATGTTCAAGAGGAAGTGTACTCATTACCTCACTCATGTAACTGTAACCCTCTATATAGTATCTTTACAATAAAAAAAAATAAAGAGTAAAAAAAAAAATCTGTGGTTTCTTTTCCCATAATAGCCAGGGCATCAGAGAGTGGAGTTGTGGCAAAATGAAGGTTGTGTGTCCAGTAGGAGAAAACCTCTTAAAGATTCAGGAAGTTCAAAACCTAATATAGAAGGAGTACCATCGCTGCATCAGTGCCAAGCCAATAAACCCATGGTTTTAGTCAAATAAATGGTTAGCACTCAGCCATGTGGAAAGGCAATTGATCAACTTATTTCAATTGTGAGGCAGTAATCAAAGTTTGGGATAACTAAACCTTGGGTAAACAGATTCAGGTTGGGACCCTAATTCCTGTAATTATAATTTTTGTGACCTTAAGCAAAGTACTCTATTGATTTTAGTTTACTCATGTATTAAATGTGGTTAATAATATTAGCCCAAGACAAAGTTCATGTGTAAATTTGGACTAAGTAGCTCAGATTTTGTTTGAGCATCCAAACAACAATGTAAATATTGAGTCTGTCATATTCTATAGTTCCAAAATGATTGTGAAAGTGAAAAAATTCTAAGCAGTGGCAATAATTAGAATTGCCCAGCCATCCTTTCATCTTCCCATCACAAAAATACAAGTAGAGAGAGAGAATCTAGAGAAGTGTATTAAAATTAAATTCAAATTTTGGCTTTTTATTGCATAGATTTCTGACCAAGTGACTTACTCTGTCTGAATCTCATTTCCCTTTTGTAAAATGGGAATGTTGATGTTATCTTGTAAGAATGTTATGATTAAGCAAAATAGCAAATAGTAATTTCTGTATTCAAAGCCTAACACTAACTCATGACTTTTAGATGTATACTGTGAGGGTGAGGGTTAGACTCAATACCACATCCCTAGTGAACAGTGGCTAGATCATCCAATGTTTAATATAGTCCAGAGAGTGGTGCCAGTGGCTCAGGCCTGGAATCCTAGTTATGCAGGAGGTTGAGATTTGGATCTGAGGATTGTGGTTTAAAGTCAGCCCAGGCAGAAAAATCTGTAAGACTCTTATCTCCAATTAACCAACAACAAGCCAGAAGTGGAGCTAGCAGATGGCTAGCCTTGAGTATAAAAATGCAGGGCTTGCGTCCCAGCCAAGTTCAAAACTCAGGACCAATACAAAAATAAATAAATTATTGCATACATATATATGTACATACATAATGGAAGGAAAGAAGGTAGGAAAGGAGGAAGAGAGGGAGGGAGGGAGGAAGGGAAGGAGGAAAAAAGGGAAGGAAGGAAGGAAGGAAGGGAGGTGAGGGAGGGAGGGAAGAAAGAAAGAAGGAGGGAGGGAGGGAAGAAAGAGAGAGAGAGAAAGAAAGAGAGAGAAAGAAAGAAAGAAAGAAAGAAAGAAAGAAAGAAAGAAAGAAAGAAAGAAAGAAAGAAAGAAAGAAAGAGGAAGGAATGAAGCAAGCAAAGGAGGGAGGGAGGGAGGAAGACAGGACCTATAAATGGATATACTATGCCTCTGGTTACATCTGCAAGTTTTTTGTAAATGACATTAGCATTCTGTGTTTCTGTTACTGAGAAGCTTTCTACAACTATTTAGTCTTTGTGCTTCATTACATTTATGTGAAAATAAAAGACTTCATATTATTACTATATGTTATTTTGACCTTTGTGATTTCACTAGTGGGCAGTCTGTACCAATGTCGAAGGTCTGCAAAGTGTGTGGTGCATTTGGCCTTGTGTTTTTTTCTGTCATTGTACTCAGCCTAGCAATTGTTCATACTCCACAGCTGTAAAATGGCTGGTGTGTTTTAATCTGTATTATTGTACACTTCGATTTAAATAGTAGCATAGTCAGGTAAGGCCCTCTTAGTGTTGGAAAACTTTTCAGAGTGAGGTATAAAAAAATGTGATACCAATGAAAATAGTTAACAAATTGGGTTTTATGTCTGTGACTCCATCAATAGACCAGTAATATTAAAGGATGGTTGACTGTTTGTAGTTACGTTTGTTTTGTGGGTACAGGGTCTTGAACTCAGGGCCTAGGTGCTATTTGTTAGCTTTGTCAAGAAGGCTGGTGCCATACCCCCACTGGTTACTGGGAGAAAAGAATCTCAGGGACATTGCTGCCTGGACTACCTTTGAATTGTGATCCAGATCTCAGCCACCTGAGTAGCTATAACAGGCCTGAGCTACCCACACCCAGCTTGACTGTCCAGTTTTTTTAAGTTATTCTATTAAAGAAATTATTTTATAGTTAGCCTCTATTCCCTCTAACTCCATTAGAATACTAAAATCCAATTTATCATACAATATTAGCAGTATTTCTGCCCACAGTGAAATCAGAAATTTCTTGCAAACTACTTATGAAACCTGTCTTCCAATGAAAATCCTTCAGCCTCACTAATGAAGACTTAACACTAATGTCAAATAATATTTTATGTAAACCTATCCTATCTCCAAGAGAAAAAAGTTATGAAATAATTTTCAGAGAATCTTGCTATGAGAAAAATGCCTATGCTTTTATTCCCAGCTGTCATAAATTACCAATGCTGCATTAAAATTTTGTCTGTTTTAAAAGAAAGGAGGGAACAATAGCACTTGTTTATAAACTGTGATTTATGTTTAGGTTAGGAGAGAAACTATATTTTTTAAATGTGTGTCTTCTCCATTTCCCTTTCACTACACCCTTTCCTCCCTTTTTTATGCAACAGAATAAATCTCACATTTACCCTGAAGGGTAGCTTTATCTACTACAAGGAGAAGCCAGCAGAAAACAAGCATTCTCTCCAACAACCTAGGAGTCAATATATCTGAAGAGTTTTACTTTTTTTCAGTGCCTTTTTTACTAAGAAGGGCTATTTTCCTGTCTGTGTGGAGGTTTTTGTAGGCATTTTTTAACCCATATTTGTTACATTTTTATTAGCTTGAAAAATAGTTACCATGGTAATAGCTCCATTTCTATCTAATCTTAGAGCTGAATTATAGAAAACCTTCTCACAGGGTTTCATTCAGTGCCACTAGACCATTCCATTTAGCCTATTATTTAATGTAAGAATTATTTTAAATACTATCAAATGGTTCCATTCTATTCGTGACTTTGCTTTTGTAATTCTCAAGTTAGTGAAATCCTTCACTGTGTAATTTGGAAAGAATTGTGTTTAATTTCAGTGTGTGTTCATAGGAAATTGTTTTTCTTATTGTTTTCCCTTTTATGAATGCTTTATAAGGTTAGACATCAATGATAGTTTATTTTCTTTTATATCTTAGTGCCCTAAAGAAGTTATCAGAAACAATTCTTCTTTTTATATAACCTGTAGTAAATCATAATATTAGCAACTTGTAAAGATCATTAGATATAAGGAAATCACTTTCTCTAAAAGGAACTCATAACTTATAAATGAGAGTCATAAATAAATGAAGCATGACCATAGATCCACAGGCTTTGAAGGATCTTTGATAAGCCATCCACTTTATTCTCCCAATCCAGTCTTAACAGAAATTAAATCATCATGGATGGCAGTTTTCTAGGAAACATTCTGTAAAGATGACTCCTCTAACCTCTACGACAATTTATCTCCACATTTTACAGCCCTGGTTTCTCTGAAGCCCTTCTCAGCTTTTAACCATGTTGTGTCAGCTGCAGTTAACGAATCCTCTTCTGGCTCTATCATAGTTGCTCACTTAAGATATCCATAAGATGCTCTCCAGTTGAAGAAATAACTGGCCAAGTTTCCCAGATGATTTAAAGTAGAATACTATTAACAAATAGCAACCTGAATAAGACAAAAAATTCATTGATAATATGAGATTGTCAAGATAGTGAGGAGCTGGAAACCAATGTGTCAGGTGTGTAGTCACAGCTAACTCAGAAGGCGGAGATCTGGGGACCTCAGTAAGAAGCCAGCCCAGACAGGAAAGTCCATGATACGGAAACTCTTATCTCCAATTATCCACTAAAAAACAAACGAACTAACTAACAACAGCTACAACAACAAAAATTAAATGTATGGCTCAAGTGGTGTAGTTCTATCCTTGAGTAAAATTTTTAAAAAATAAAATAATAAAAAAATTCAAATTAAAAAAAAACACATAACGGACAGTACCAACCTTTAAAATCAAGCTCCAATACTGCACAAAGAGGAAGGAGAGAGAAAGGGTTACTAAAGGAGGGGAGAAATGGGGAGGGGAGGGAAGGGAAGGGAAGGGAAAAATTGCCAACTTACTGCATCTAAAATGTTAGTTACGATTACAAATATTGAAAAGTCTTAAGTATGTTGGAAGATAAAAATTATAACAGTGCAATTATCACTAGTGTTGTGCTAAAATGTATACAATATCACCCCATACAGTACTATTGTGAGTCATATACTGTGAGTTCCTGCAAGAAAAAAATCTTTTAGTATGTTGAATTTTGGTACTCAAATAGTTAGATAACAGATTAATGTGGGGGGGTTTTGGTCAGAGTAACTTGAAACATTTGTTTTTCAATGTAATAGGAATATGTTCTTTGCTAAGTTCACAAAAGCTTAAGAGAAAGTATATTTTCACTTGGAACACTGTTACTGACATTAAACAAACCTCAGTGCCACAAATACCTTAATGATGAAGGAAATGTGAATCTCAAGTTACTGATTATATTACCTACACAGTGTGCATTCCATTTAATTTTGTGCATTCCAAGACATAGGCCTCACAAAATACAGCTGTGATTTTCAGAATATCATCACCTGCCTTTGTGCTTTTCAAGTTTCAGATTAATCTTTAATAATATTCTGAGTCTGAAATCATCAGTGGGCATGGTCTCTAAAGGAAATTTGAGTAACTAAAATAACAACTATTATCTCTCCAAGTTAACTGCATATTGTGTGGATGAATGCTCCATAGTATCAAATTAGCTAAGCTAACTTCAAGACTAAAACAAGATATTTTTGTGCCTCATAAACAAACTCAAATTCAGAAAGAGAATGTGGTATTTACCTGCCATGCCGGCTATGCAAAAGGATGATATCAGGAGAACTGAAGCCCAAGGCCAGTCGGGGCAGAAAAGTTTATGAGATCCTCATTTCAACAAATGAAAGATGGAGGTAATGACACCTGCCTTAGTGTGTGAGCTACACAAGGCAGGTAAATAGAAAGACTGTGATCCAGGTCAGCCCAGCAAAAAGGTAAAATCTATTCAAAATATAACAAAGTAAAATGGACTGGAGGCAGAGAACTGCCTAGCAAATGCAAAGGCCTAGACTCCAAGCCATACCAGAAAAAAAATCAGATTTAAAAATCTTGTTTTATACATACATATTTATTACCTTATTTCTTGTAAGATAAATGTCAGTTCAACTGCCATACATGAAAATCATCTATGACTCCACAACTGTTTTTTTCAGTATTTCTCATTAAAATGACACTAATAAGAACAGAACACAGAAGCAGCAAAAGCAAAAAAAAATGGACAAAGATGGTCACATTAAAATAAAAAAAAATCTTCACAGCTAAGGAAACCATGAGCAAAGTGAAAAGACAAACCATGGATTAGGATGCATTACTTGCAACTGTATCTCTGGTGAGGGAATGCTATACAATGTCTATAAGCAATACCACTTTAGGAGGTAGGACTGAGCTGGAGAAAGTGGAACTCTGGAAAGATACACCTTGTCCCCAGCCTCTCTCTTGGCCACCATGAGCTAACCAGCCTCCTCTATGTCATTCTCTGCACCATGGTATTCAGCCTCACATCAGGCTCAGAACAATGGACACAGATGAGCTTGAATTAAAATTTCTAAAGCCCTATGCCAGGATAACTTTTTCCTCCCTTAATCTATTTCTTTTAGCTGTGTGTCACAGTAATGAAAAGGTAATAGAATCTTACCCTAAATTTGAACCATACTACTTGAAACCTTCACACAATTGAAATAATTCAAAAATAGAATGATGAGCAAGTGTGTCCTTCATTGTATGAGAAATCAAATAGTATCAGTTAAAACAAACTTTGCTAGGTTTGCAAACTCTATGAGAATTAACTCTTTGTAAGGAAGCAGGGAAGGGAGGAGCCTTTGCACTGTAAAACAATAATAAAACCAAGGAGTTGCAGCCAGAGTTTGAAGAAGAATACAAATCCTGTTTAGGAGAAACATGACTGAATTACCAGAGGCTGTTTGTCAACTCTCAAAGCACTGCGGTAGAGAAACCATACTGAATAGATTTTATAATCTTTTTTTCCCCCTTAGCCTTTTCTTTCAAATCAAGTCAAGCAAGAATACAGTTAAAGGTTTCATTTTCACGGAAATCTTCTGTGTGAAATTAAACCTTCTGAATCCAACTTTTCCCAGCCGTCTTTTTTTCCCCTTCTTTAAACAGTAAGTAATCAGTGTTTAATTACTTGACTTTTCCATGATGCAACCTTTGAGACCTGACTGACCCACTAAGGCTCCAAGGTGAATTGTTCACCATATTCTAAGACCCTGGGTGTCTTGTTATCACTAACAATGCTAAGATTAGAAATGGGGAAATGGACATGCTCTTGGGGTACACCATTGCACACATCATTAAAGCCTTGGGTTATTTAATTTTTTGGAAGACACAAGGTAGAAATGGAAATAGCATTCTGTACTTACATTTTTAGCTATGATGGCAGTTTTATGTTAATGATGGACACTCAGGCCTTCAGAGAAGACTCTTGTGATGACTATGAAGCAGAAAATAAAGAGAAGAGCTGACAGTTCTCTTATCCCATCAGATTTGGCAAATAACTCAGAAACAAAAGCATAAGCATTGTCAATTAGTTCACTGACAATCTGCATGTTTGTAAGTGTATTTCCTCTTTAAAGTTCTGCAGATATAGGCTATGAGTGGAAGATTTTTAAATTGACACAAATTCAAACTTATGCCAATTTTTAACTTGCTTTACAGGCTCTACTTTGTAAAAACTACATTAATAACTAGTTTCTTTCTCTTTTTTTTCTTTCTTTAGGTAAGAGTCTTGGGGTTTTGAACTCGGCGTGGATACTGTCCTTGAGCTTTTATGTTCAAGGTTAGCACTCTACCACTTGAGCCACAGAGCCACTTCATTTTTTGATAGCTAATTTGAGATAAGAGTTTCACAGACTTTCTTGCCCGGGCTGGCTTGGAACCTTCATCTTCAGATCTCAGCCTCCTAACTAGTTAGGATGATAGATTTGAGCCACCAGCACTTGGCAATTTCTTAACTTTTAATCAAACACTTTTAATCAATACTTCTATAACAGGGAAAAAGGTTTGAGTGTGCTTCATGGGAAAATGAATCTGAAGAACTTGTGTAGGTTTTGACCCCACTCTAGGTAGGAGGAAAAGTTGAAGGAGCTAGAGGAGGAACAAGAGAAGACTCTTGATTGCCTTGTATGTTTGTGCTGCTCTAAGAAAATAGAATAGCAAGAGAGATTTGTGGAGCATATTTTTTCACTGTTTTGAAGCCTACAAAGTCTTAAAATTAAAATTCCTTATCGGAGGTACCTGCCATCCGGGTGTCATCACATGACAAAAGACATAAGGGAACAAATGCTGTATCCTCACATGTCTCAGAGCACGAGAGAAGGAGGCCACTCTCTGAAGTACTTTTATGAGTCTTAATCCCATCTATGAGGGCTCTGTCATCCTACCTTCATGAGGGATAAGACAGCCTCATTTCTTCCTGTCTTCTTGGTACTTAAGTAAGCAACATATGATTTGGGGGGAAAGCATTCAGAACTTAACAACTCCATATAAATACAGGCCCATATACAAAAAAAATATTAAACAGAAACCCCCAAATTTAAATTCCTCAGAAAAAGCCATTTTGTCTCGGAAAGAGCTTGCAAAAATAAAATTATTTTGCTCTCTCATGTTTACATTCTTTGGATGGGAAACTCTAGGGAAGGCCATAGCATGGCAGCTCTGGGAGCATATGATGCTGGGTGAACTTGTATTTTCTCTTCCAAAAGAATATAAACAACTTCAGGCCTGGGGACATGGAAACAGCATACTCTACCATGTTTTGTATGTTTTGTAACATATAGACAGAAATTGAATGCATAATCATTCCAAAAACTTTTTTATTTTTCGGGAATCGGGGTGCTCTGCATGGTTATGTTTGATTGTCAGGGTGGTGTACAGAGGGGTTTCATTTACATAAGTACATTTACATTTCTTGTCAAACTTGTTACCCCTTTCCTCATTTTTTCCTACTTTCTTTCCCCCTCACTCCCTCCTCCCCCCTCCAAGTTGTATAACATATTGTCTTGTGAATATCGCTGTTGTGTTGAAACAAAGGACAAGGAGTGAACCAAAGCTTTTTCTTTTCATTTTGTTTTCAGTACCATTACTTCAGTGTCTCAAATCGTTCTAGAGAATCCCCACTGAGAAAGCTTTCCTTTCACGTTTCTTTTACTGTGCAGATGCAGCCCAACTGCAGTGACTTGAGAATCCGTTCTCAATTCTGTTAATAACGAGGAGCATGTGTGATAGAGCACAGGTGCTCCTCATACACCATCAAAAAAAATAACAAATTAGTCCTTAACCACACACATTAAGAAGATGGAGTTGATTCCCTCCTTTTTGAGAAAAGCTGTTAATTTTCTTCTTATCCTTCATCTGTATCTAGAAAGCAAAAGAAAAAACTAGCATTAATTACTTATGCTGGCTGTTACGATTTTATTTCATTTTTCTTTCCTACTTAACTTTATTTTTGCATTTATCCTGAATTACTTTATCAAGAGAAAATGCTATAAACATGATATGATTAATTATTAAACTCCTTAAAAAGAAGAAAAAATATCCAGGAAAAGAAGATATGTTTGGTTTTGCTCATAAGGAGAGAAGTTTATATGGAATGGGAAACAAAAGTGTCAATCCAGTATTTATTCTTAACTAAGCTGAAGGTTTGGTTATTGATATTCTAGTCTCTAATGTGCATTTTAGTTTTTTGCCAGGCCTGGAGCTTGTACTCTGGGCCTGGGTGCTATCCCTTAGCTTCTTTAGCTTAAGGCTAGTACTCTATCTCTTGAGCCACAGCTCCACTTCTGGCTTTTTTGAGTTGTTTATTGGAGATAAGAATCTCATGAACTTTCCTGCTAGGCTGCCTTCAAACCATGATCTTCAAATCTCAGCCTCCTGAGAAGCTAGAATTACAGGCATGAGCCCCTGGTACCTGGCTTAATATGCTTTTTATAGCAAAATCATTATAATAATAGAGTTTCCGTAGAATTGTCATAACATTCTAACTAGTAACGTGAGTGGGCCAAGCATGGAACTTGATGAGACTGAATATGGGCAAAGGGGGAGGAAGAAGGCAAAGCATGAGAGACTTCAGCATGTGAGAGGAGCAAGAGAAAAAATGGAGAGCAGGAGGATGAGCCTGAGACCCATACCCAACCACCCTGAGCTATATGAAATCTCTGCTTTTCTTTCCTCATGCAGTTCTGAATTATGTGCACATATGAATTGTCTCTGTAATTAGGGGTTGTCCTTTTCTATTTTATGTTTTTTATGGTAAAAATAGTGTACAGAGGGGTTACAGTACATGAATGAGGTTCTGAGTACATTTCCTATAGAACATTGTTACCTCCTCCTTTGTTTTTCCCCTACCATCCCTTTCCTCCCCATCTCCTCAACTCCACCCCTCCCCAAGTTGTAAAGTTCATTTTCTACATAGTGTCTTGTACATCTCATTGTTACAATGGGTCAACCTGTATCCTTGTTTCAGTATTTTGTTATTTCCCTTCCCCTCCCCAAATTAGTAAAATGTATATATAAGATACAGGACACGGATGTCAAATACAATGAAAACAGGGGTTATACCGTGGGGGAAGAACACACAAGAGAAACAAACAAACAAAATCACATAGTACATTTTAGATGATTAAAAATAATAGCAAGGGGAAAAAAAGTTGTGTCCCTATCTTGGGGTTCATTTCACTTAACATCATCTTATATGGTCATATGTATATAGCTTTTGACCTTTTCTGCTTGTCCTGGACTTATACTAGTTATTGCAAATAAGGGAAAACATGGGACCTATGTTTCTTTGGGCCTAGCTATTGCTATTTATGTATACCAATTTAGGCCTCTTACAATAAAAAGAATCTGACTTAATAGAAGGGACCCTGTGAAATGGATGTTTTCTCTATTTTAAAAATGAAGAAACTGAAACTCACAAATTAACTGAGTCGCTTAAATTCACATAATGTTAAAGGCTACTCAGAAAGAATGTAAAATTCTGTTCATGGATATATGACTTAAAATAATGTATTTTTTCATTTCAAATCACTTTTGGGAGGTCTAGCAGATAAAATTATTTGAGGAAGTAATATAAACACAGCTCAACACTTAATTTCAAACTAGGTCTCTTTTTCCTCAGATTATACTACAAATAACTAGCTATGTAAAGACAACAAATATCTTTAGTAATGATTTCAAAAATATTGTTTTAATTTCGTCAAATACGGAAATATAGAAACATTCCATTGAAAATGTCTTTTAATACTTATCATGAAGAATATTCTAGATTTTCTATTGGTATTCATTTTGAAATGTAGACAAAATTAAGTAAATAATGGCTAATGTAATCTACTGCTTACATTCAAATTTTATCAGTATCATTAAATTCATTCATTTGAGGTGTTTTCATTTCCATTTTCATTCATTTATTTCATGGAAAAATAATTTTTACTCTTTGTCTTTTCTATATCCAAAAGAATATTTTAGAAATTTAGCTATACATAATATATAGAAATAAAATAAATAAACTCTAATTTTCTGTTTATGTTTGTCTATATAATATCAAGAAATTCTTTTGAGTTTTGGGTAATCCTCACACACTTTAAAATTAGTGTCAATTTATCTATAGTTTTGCTTAAATTAGTGTAAAATATTTTCTCAATAAGAATGTTATGTTATTCTGTTCTGCAATAGTTTTGTACTTCCCTGATAACTGTTGACTGCTAAATTTGGAAATTTTCCATTTTTCTCTGGAAATAATCCCTGAATGTGTTTTTCCTTTTTTTTTATTTTCAAACAAACAAATCTATCTGACTGATATATTTTCCTGGTTTAGTCTAGTTTGAAGCTTGAAATAACATGGAAAGTAAACAATTGACCTAATTATGTACACAGTGGAAGTATTTAACAAACAGCATACAAATTCTGTCTTACTTGACTATAAAATAGAAGCATTCAGCTGTTTCCCAGTTCATGTAGAAGTCAACGTGGCGACAGTGTATTGAGGTGACTATCTGACTAACACCTATGGAACCTGACATTTGTATCACATACAATCCAATTTGGAGAGAGAGATTGTGCCGTGTTATCAAGGAAATTAAAGAATTTAGAAACTGTTTTTCATTTGTCTTTTTTCTTTTGTGAATATTTAGAATTTTTATGTCTATTTGCTGGTTTTCTCTTTTTTGTTTTGTTTTCAGGATATATGATATTTCTCTAGGAGGTGGGGGAAAATAGTTGAGGAGATGGCAGAAGGTGTATATTTACATTAGGAACAAAAAAGGGAACAGATAGTGTCTTTCACAGTTACAATATAGGAGTAGATACGTATCAATGACTTGAGGTGCCCCACCTGAATGACCAGAAATAAAAGTTACCTGTATCTTTGGGCTGCCAGGCTATGATAAACTATAAAAGGTTTCTGTTCAAAGATGATTTAATACTGTTAGCTGGGAAGAAGTCAGCAGGGCATAGCCTTTGGAGACTGATATTCTTCATATCTAAAATGTAGCTTTGCTTAGGGACTCCAAAGGAAATTTTCAGAGATGGGGAACCTGCCTGTTTTTGCAATGAAATCTGACACATATGGCATTTCTTGTATTTCAAGCATACCAGGTTGCAATTATCAACAAATTATAGTCACTGATGCTGTTCGCCAAATTATGTTCATGTAAAATACACAATGGTTCTTTAGATTTAATTTGGAATATATTTTTAAGTCATCCTCATTTTTCCCCAAGCTAAATTTTAAAAGTTAATTAAAAGTCCAAGTAATAAAAGGCAGAGGAAGGAAAATTATGAGTTCAAGGCCAGCCTGAGGCATATAAAGAGATCTTGTCTCCAAAAACACAAAAAAGCAAGTTAGTCAAAATATCCTTGTTATGCTATAGTTAAACTAGTTCTCAGGCTGGGTACCAATGATTTACACCTGTAAATACTAGCTACCCAGGAAGCAGAGATCTGAGCAATTCTCCTGCTGGATACCAATGATTCACATCTGTAATTTCTAGCTACTCAGGAAGCAGAGATCTGAGCATTTCAGTTCAAAGCCAGCCTAGGCAAGAAATTCCCTAAGACTCCAGTTAATGACCAAAAACCCAGAAGTGGAGCTGCAACTCAAGTGGTAAAGTGCTAGCCTTGAGCAAAAAAGCTCAGGGATGGTGATCAGACCTCAAGTTCAAGCCCCAGGATTGGCACAAAAACAAAACAAACAAACAGAAAAACTAGTTGTACTCATTACCTAATGTATGTAACTGTAACCCTCCCTACATCACCTTGACAATAAAATTAATTTTAAAAAATTATTAAATAAACTAAAAACTAGCTCTCTAATTTACTGTGATACCTTAATTTCAGTAACAGTACCAACTTTGAAAAAGTCAAGGGTTTATTGTTTCTGACCATCTACTATTCAGTGATTCATACCTAAGGTGTTTATTGTGCTAATAGTTTAGCTAGTGCATGCTGCAAACTTCAGAGAAGCAATCCTGTGGAGTGAAGTCGTCATAAAAAGTCTCGAGTTAGCAGATTCAAAGGTAAGAACTTTCCAGCATGAAGGACCCTGTTGCCTAGAGAGAAAAAAAATGGAACATAGAAAAACTGATGAGCAGAGTTCTGAGAAATAGGGGTGGGGAGAATATCAAATTTCAGAAAGTAGCAAAAAGATAATATCACTGCTAAAAACCAGGTAGTTTTCCAAAAACTTGCCCACAGTGAGTGCTTAACTCACTTCAAATGTTCCATAAAGCATCATCTTACATTCATGAAGACATTTTATATCATTAATTAGAAAACATATTTCTCATCTTTAAAGATTTTATATAGGTCCTCTTTCCTTTAATGTTTTTTATAGGTAGATGTAGATTTGTAGGATCACTAGTAGTTTAAGGCAAAATTGTCACTCATAAAATTAGCTTAACAAATATTTATGTATCGATTACATCACTGACAAAATGTGTAAGTTAGGCACAATTACAATGAGTAAATACACCTCCAGGTGATAGTCTAAAGGATTTTAAATAACTAGACTGAAGGTCATAGTTGAAATTATGTGACAGAGGTTAGATTCAAGAGTAAATCTAAAGAAATATGTGGGGGGGGTAAGCATTCTACAGAGAAGCTACAGGATGAGAAAGACGGAGTAGGAGGTAGAGGAAGGAAAAAGAGGGAGGAAGGGAGAAAAACAGAGAAACAGAGATAGAGAAAAAGGGAGAAACAGAGGGGGTGGAGAGAGAGGGAGGGAGGGAGGGAGGGAGGGGGAGAGAGAGAGAGAGAGAGAGAGAGAGAGAGAGAGAGAGAGAGAGAGAGAGAGAGAGAGAGACAGAAGGGCATCAAGTAAGGGGAAAAGTGAGGGAAGATCCAACCAGGCAGATAGAACAAGGGTAAAATGAGGGAGGTGAACTTTTGAACCCCCTTGGTTCACAGAGACTACAGTAATACCAGCCCAGCCAACTGCAGGTAACACAATCAGTTCTCAGAGTAAATAACTTCTAATCCTGCCAATTTCTACTTCAAATAAGAACTTTGATTCATTGGTATTAGTTCTTTATTTTTTCAGTTGTTGCTAAGTTGTTTAAATATTTGTTACCATCAGTATTATCTGGGTTTCTATACTTGAACAGATGAAGAACCAATGGTTTAATTTTGCAGTAAAAAACACCTACTAATAAACCAGGAGTCTAGAGTTGCCTAATATATGCCTTTAATTATAGTGTTACTTCCTGCTCCTATTTTCCAAATGTAACTAAATGTTTAATCATTTAATTTAATGTTAATTAAATAAAATTTTATATGATATAAAAAGAAGTGTTTTGTTGCACCCTTTAGTCCACAGAGGGCACAGTAAAGGAATAAAAAGGAAAAGTTGGGACCTCATCCTTCTGCTCCATTTGGGTCCATCTGGTAAAATGTGCATGATTTAAGTGCATTGTATCATTTTGTGAATTGTTGGTACCACTCAAACTTGACAGTACCGAAAATAAATGTACACTTTTCAACGAAATTATGAGTCAAAGATCACCTATTTTCATGTTTTTATGTTTGTCCAAAGTTACTTATTACTAAGTTAGAAAAAAAGTAACACAAAAGAAATTTAATTACTGGGGCTGGGAAGGTGGCTCAGTGGTAGAGCGCTTGCCTTGCATGCTTGAGGCCCTGGGTTCAATTCCCCAGCACCACATAAGCAAAAAGAAAAAAGCCAGAAGTGGTTCTGTGGCTCAGGTGGTAGAGCGCTAGCCTTGAGCTGAAGAGCTGAGGGACAGCGCCCAGGCCCAAAGTTCAGGCCCACTACCGGACCCCCCCCAAAAAAAGAAATTTAATTGCTAAAAATAAGTAAACATACTAGGAAAGAGTAAGGGCAGCTAGTCCTATGAGCGCATGTCATTTGCTTCCTGCTTACTAGCATTTGCTGTGGATTAATATCACTTCTTGTTTCACATTTGAGAAAGAATAGGCAAGGAGAAGCATTTTTCCACAAAGACACATCTGATATTTGTCAGCAATACCAGCGTCATATAAATCCACAAGACTTCACCTTGACTTCTAGTATAAAACACAATTCTTTGTAATTTAAGCAAATAAGAATTATACACCTTAGGGCTGGGAAGGTGGCTCAGTGGTAAAGCTCTTACCTTGCATGCTTTAGGCCCTGGGTTCGATTCCTCAGCACCCATAAGCAAAAAAAAAAAAAAAAATCCCGAAGTGGCGCTGTGGCTCAAGTGGTAGAGCGCTAGCCTTGAGCTGAAAAGCTGAGGAGCAGCACCCAGGCTCAGAGTTCAGGCCCACGACCGGATTCAAAAAAAAAAAATTATACACCTTAGTCAGAGAACTTGTTTTGCTGCTTAAATTATTTGAAAATAATAATAATAATAACAGATAAAGCTATTGCGCAGTAATGATAAACTGACACATTTCTTTGTAACACATGATGCTCACTTTCTATCACATAATGCTAGCTTAACATATCTTTGTAAAATCTATTTGAAAATATACTATACATTACAAAGTTGAAAATGGTTATTTAGAGGTGAGAAAAAGTGATGGTAGAAGATGCTATGTTCCTTATACTTTAAAAATATTAAAAAGCCAAGCAGTATGGAGGTTCCTCAAAAGACTTCACATAGAGCTCCCCTATGACCCAGCAATCCCACTTTTGGGCATTTACCCAAATGTCTACAAACAAGACCACACTAAAGCTACCAGCACAACTATGTTTATTGCAGCATTATTTACCATAGCTAAGATATGGAACCAACCCAGATGCCCCTCAGTAGATGAATGAGTCAAGAAAATGTGGTATATATACACAATTGAATTCTATGCCTCCATCAGAAAGAATGATATTGCCCCATTTGTTAGGAAATGGAAAGACTTGGAAAAAATTATATTAAGTGAAGTAAGCCAAGTCCAAAGAAACATAGGTCCCATGGTTTCCCTTATTTGCAATATCTAGTATATGTATGAGTCAAGCGGAAAAGGTCAGATAATGTGATGTCAGGAAAATGAACCCTTAGATATGTATTTTAATTTTTTTTTCTTTCATACATGTGTTTCTAACGCATTTATAAGTTTATCTCTTTGTTGTTTTGTATGTCCCTCCCCCACAGTATAACCCTTAGTTCACTATATTTGATGTCAGTATAACTTGTGGAGGATATGGGGAAAAACAAGTCGTTTAAGGATACAGGTGGACCTGTTGCAACAATGAGAAGTACAAGTTGTCATGTCGAAAATGAGATTTACAACGTTGGTGGGGGGGAGGGGGGGAGGATTGGTTGGGGGGTGGGGGGGAGGCTGGGAAGGGATGTGAAGGGTAAACAAAGGAGGAGGCTGCAATGCTTGATAAGAAATGTACGCATTATCCTGCCCATGTAATTGTAACCCCTCTGTACAGTATGTTCTCAAAAATAAAATAAAAAAAATATTAAAAAGCCAATACACTTTTATCCCTATATTGGATAAATTTTCATTATGCATGTAGGTCCTGGGAAATCACTTATGAAATCTTATAAAACACACTTCTGCTTTTGAAACACTAGGGTATATTAGTTTTGGAGTATAAGTATCAAAGTAAAGCACTTGATGAAAGTGTATGTTTCAGTTGCATTTCTGAAACGTTTGTAGCATCTTGTATAGGCACACATTGACAAACACACTCTCAATATCTCATGCTGCATAATATAGTTGTTATTTATAATAAAAATAAATATATAGATGTTTCACATAAAATGTTAGCACTGTTTTTATTTATATTTTTGACTACACAATGTATCTAGTAAAAATACTTTGCATTTTGCTTTGGTACTCCTTCACATGCATGTGATACATATCTGATTATACAGAATTAAATTTAATTATATATAATTCATTTATTACAATAGTTCAAAATCTTGACTAGCAACATTTATTATCTCTATCAGAAGATTATTTTTTAATATTCTGAAGAACAATAACATTTATTTAAGACTATCTTTAATTTAGTGGAAAAAGAGTTTCATCCACACCTTTGCAAATTTAATTCTTCCAGAATTACTTTTGACACTATTATTTTGAAGAATTAACGTCAGCTTGTTCAGCTAATACCTTGCCATCATAAAGTGTTACTGCTCCTTTTTTATCCCTTTCACTTCTTAATTTAGTGCCCTTTACTGGTGAAGTCCAAAGACTGGGCTACATCATAAGCAAAGCTTGTGATTTCCAATTTCACTAAGCACACCTTTGCCATATCAAATAAATTAAATGATATAAAAATGTAAGTTACTTTGATGGCTACCATGATGGTTGATCTCAGCATTATCAGTTAGGGTTCAACCAGAGCAATATGACTTGTAGGAGATATATAATCAATTTATTACAAGGAAGTAGGTTTCATGATTTGGAAACTGTTGGCATATCTAAAAATTGTAGATCAGGATTATTAGGAGACAGTTAACACTCTCAGGTCTGTGTTGGTGTTGCTTTCTATAAGTGGCATTTTGTCTGTTTCATGGAAACCTCAGGTCTATAATACACACACACACACACACACACACACACACACACACACACACACACACACACACACATAGTTTTGTGTTTGGAAATCAACACAGGTTACACAAAAAATAATTTATCAAATGTAAATCTTTATTCTTGAACCCTGGTATCTAGCACATTATTTTCCTTATAGTAAATACATATTAAATAGTTACAGAAGAAATAATTTCTTTTATACAGATATTAATTGGAACATGAATATACAGAAGAACCTATAGATAGAATTTCACTTTTGCTTTTTTGTATTTTTAATAAGGCTTTATAAAAAGAAAGGGCAAAATTTGAGAGGTGAATCAAGTAAATTATGTTTTCTAATGAACTTCACCTTTATAAACTTCTAAAATAGTTAGCAAAGCAATATTAAATTATTACAAAGAATATTAAATGTTAATATTAAGTATTAAATGTCTTTCCACAAAAGACATCAAATAATAATCTCCAAGCCAAATACCAGTGTAAAACTATAATCAAGTAATATGTACCTGTAATATAGATGCTGCTTTACTTTCCTAACTATAAAATAGCCTTTTACTTTATTAAATCTAATATTTTCCCAATATATGTCGACAGTCAGTTCTGCATCTTCAAAAATTCTCTTTTCATTCCATAAAAACTTTTTAGGCATTTTGAGTCAATATTGTCCTTAGTCAAATTTCTGCAACCATCAGACATCTGTAATCTTAATGTTTGTATTTGTACATGTCCATTTGCTGAATGAAACATTCTCATTTTTATTGCACAAGATGTGAAAGCCAGGAGTAATATCTAGATTTCATGTTAAGCCTTTGACTCAACCTAGACATTAATACACTACTGTAATAATTGAAAAGGGGTTAGCTTTTGAGTATGGAAAATTTATATATTTGAAGAGAATTTTGTTTTCAATGGATTACAATTTCTATACAGATCTTTTTATTTTCATTTTTTCTTTGCAATTATCTTCTCTCTGTATAGCTTAGTATATTTTGTAAATTTTGTACATAACAAAACCAATACTTAAATACGCCCCCCCTCATGTTTTATAATGAGGACCTTCAGTCCATAGGCAAATCTAGAATGACAAGCACACATTACTGTAAGAAAAAATCAGTTCTGATTAATGAATGAGTTTAAAGTTCTTCCTTAAGTCATTATTGGTTTTGCCTCAAGATTGTTTTTCCTGTAGTATTTCTCAAAAACAGTATTTTATGTTTTTTTCTTTGTGTGTGTTAGCATTTAGGTAATATTTTATACTGTTTTTAAAATTCCATTGTTTATCAACTCCTAAGCTTTTATAGTTTTGATAAACCAACTCATTCAACACTTTTGTCTGGCTACATACTACATTTCAAAAACAAACACAATGATAATTTGCATGCAATGATTATTATACCCCATGCTACCTCTTCTATGAAAAGTAAAATGCTAGAAGCACTCTAGCAACATATCCAAAGCCTCCCACCATATAGTGCCCACCAGAATGCAATACTAACATACAGTTCTTGACCTTTGATGAGTGATTTATAATGTCAAGAGAAGGAGCTATCCAACCAGCAAAAAGAAAGTCCATTCCTTTTGAGGAATTTTTAAAAAGTAAATCAAGGTCATTCTTTTAGAGTCACATTTCGGCAATCATCCGGTAACTATGAACCTAAATGTCTATGTATGTATTGGTCCCACTCTGAGTAAAACGTTATTCAGATCCATTACTAACTAGAATTTCTTATTGCAAAAGACACAAAGTCATGGATCATTACTAAATTTTCATATTGAGTCTTTAATTTAATCCAGACATCAGACATAGAATTTTTATTTTCCTCTTAGCTTCTTAATAAATTTAAAAATCAATACTTGCTCAAACTTGTCATTGACCTTTAGGAATTCTTAAAGTTGTTTTCTGAAATATACTCTACTGAAGAACAGCAGAAATCTTAGAGACCAAAAGAGAGTGACGTATAAATATCTGTCTCTGGCTTTATGAATATATTTTATAAGATTTGGGAAAGAGCTTATAAAAGACCATTTGTAAACTTAGTACTTTTAAAGGTATGCTCAGGAGATTTGTATTGCCACTATTAAATGCTCTTTTATTATCTATTTGTATCATCTAATTGGGTTTATAGATTGCTAAATACAAATAAGAGGAAAAAAATAGGTCACACAGCAACAAGTAATACAAAAAATCTGGAAAGTTAAAAGACCTCACATATTTTTGGTTGTATTAATTCATTAATATACCTTTATCTTGTTTTAATGGTAGTTTTCATTTATATCTAGTGTAAACTCAAGCTATTGAGACATATTGAATAGTCTGCTATGTCTGAACGTAGCTGTTTCTACTGATGACCACCCCAGATCAGGTATTTGCACACAGGCCACTGACCTGTTAAAAAATGGATTTGTGGACAGACATTGGTTGGTGGTTTACATTTGTAATCCTAGCTACTCAGTAGAGTAAAATATGAGCATCATGGTTCAAAGCCACCCCAGGAAGGAAAGTCTGATGTGGCTCAAGGGGCCACCACCCTTGAGTGAGCAAGGTATGGACAGCACTCAGGCCCTTAGTTCAAGTTCCAAAACTGGCATGAGTACATGTGCGCATGTGTGCACGCGCACACACACACACACACACACACACACACACACACACACATACAAAATGGATTTTGTTCCTCCAATTAGACCAAAATAGAGGAAGTTATGATGATATGACTATAAACTAGATATATGACTATAAACTAGATACAGTTTTCCTTCTAATCTTCTTTCTATCATGGTTTTCATAACACTATATCTTGTTTATACTATGCCTGGACATTCAGGAAAGAGTCTAATTCACTATTTATGCCGTGTCTGAAACAGGGTATCTTCCTTAAACATTTTATTGATTCAGAGCCTTACATTTTTTTTGACTTCACTTCTTTTTTTTTTTTTATTGTGAACATACTGTACAGAGGGAGTACAATTACATTGGCAAGATAATGAGTTCATTTCTTATCAAGCATTGTAGCCTTCTCCTTTGTTTACCCTTCACATCCCTTTCCAGCCTCCCCCCCTCACCCTCCCAACAAAGTTGTAAAGTTCATTTTTGACATGACAACTTGTACTTCTCATTGTTGCAACGGGTCCACCTGTATCCTTATTTAAACCACTTGTTTTTCCCCTTCCCCTCCACAAATTATACTGACATCAAATAGAGTAAAAGCAAGGGTTATACTGTGGGGGAGGGACATACAAAGCAACAAAGAAATAATCTTATAATTGCGTTAGAAACAAATGCATGAAAGAAAAAAAACATTTAAATACATATCTAAGGTTTCGTTTTCCTAACATCACCTTATCTGACCTTTTCTGCTTGACTCATACATATACTAGATATTGCAAATAAGGGAAACCATGGGACCTATGTTTCTTTGGGCTTGGCTTACTTCACTTAATATAATTTTTTCCAAGTCTTTCCATTTCCTAACAAATGGGGCAATGTCATTCTTTCTGATGGAGGCATAGAATTCCATTGTGTATATATACCACATTTTCTTGATCCATTCATCTACTGAGGGGCATCTGGGTTGGTTCCATATCTTAGCTATGGTAAATAATGCTGCAATAAACATAGTTGTGCTGGTAGCTTTAGTGTGGTCTTGTTTGTAAACATTTGGGTAAATGCCCAAAAGTGGGATTGCTGGGTCATAGGGGAGCTCTATGTAGAGTCTTTTGAGGAACAAGTTTACATTCCCACCAACAATGAAGTAAGGTTCCCTTCTGTCCACATCCCCTCCAGCATCTGTTGTTATCAGAGTTCTTGATTTTTGCCATTCTAAAGGGGGTGAGGTGGTATCTTAATGTTGTTTTGATTTGCATTTCTTTTATGGCTAGGGAGGTTGAGCATTTCTTCATGTGTCTATTGGCCATCCTTCTTTCTTCTTCAGAGAAGTTTCTTTTTAAGTCTTTAGCCCACTTATTTATTGGCAGTTGTTTCTTTGAAGATTTGTTGTTGGGGGATTTAATTTTTTGAGTTCCAAGTATATTTTAGATATGAGACCCTTGTCCGTTGTATGGCTAATGAAGATCTTCTCCCAATCCGTGGGCTTTCTGTTGATCTTGCTAACTATGTCCTTTGCCATGCAGAACAAAACCTTACATTTTCATAGGTGCTACCTATAAAACATATTACTGATATAATTAGTAATGGGACAGGAGATAAGGTATCTCTAAACTCTATTTTTATTTTGACTTTTTGAGACTACTAAATTAACTCATATTCAAAAAAATTGAAATCCCTAAGTCAGGAAATAAAACAATATACTAAAAATGTGACTAAGATAAACACTTTAAATGAACCCCAAATTAGCTCTGACCTCCTTGCAACACAAAGGAATTCCACATGATCAATAATTCTAATCATTAGAAAGATTCCAGTTTTCAAGGAAGAAACCCTGGAATTCAAGAAAACCCCAAAGTATAAGTGTAATTTAGCTTACAAACATTATACAGAAGATATTTGATATTATTATCAGCAATATTATCGAAAAATAGCCAATTATTATTATCAATTGAAATCAATGATGTATGAAAAGCATTGCAAATGCACATGGATTTTAATATATACAGGAATGTCTATTTAAGCATGTGGATAGTTAATTTTCACATGATTTCTAATAATGTTTGGACAGTTCCAAACCCATATATTTCAACTTTTGATCTCAATGATTAACTTACCTGTAAGAATCACTCTAATTACCCAAGACTAATAATTGGCATTCAAAAAAGTAGCAGAATGCACCTGCCACTCTGACCATGGCTGACCTTCACCATGAATTAACTAAAAACTCCATGTCAGGCAGTTAATTGAATGCAGCCTTGGACTTGTAAGTGGCAATGGCTATGATTAGTGTCTACATTGCATATAAGGGCAATGATGTAATCTGGGTCCCAACAGACCTCAAATTGACTTGTAAGGAGTCATAATGTAAGTGAAAAGGAGAACAAATGACAAAAAGAAAACTTTAAATGGACAGACAGAGCTCACTTGCTCTGGTCTCAAAAAAAAAAAAGAAATGAGAAAATTCAGTTGTATCTGAAAGGTTGATGTGAGATATAATATACCTTTGAACTTGAAACTTGTTAGCTCTTTAAGGTATGTAGGCCTGGCTGCATTCCTTTCACTAAGGTCTGAGGAGTTGTTCATTTGCTACAGGGAGTGATAAGAACTGCTGACTGCTGCCTTGTTTAGCATCTGAGGAATCCTGTGTTTCAATGAGGGGCATGCTGAGCCTGGCATGTGCATGTGGAGTGGCTTACCAGTTCCTTTATTTTATTATATGTTTTTGGAGCCATTATAGTAATGAGATTAACGATGCACAAGCTGATTGTTCTTTCTGTCTACATTATACTTTGTACACAAGTGACAAATATGAAGTGAAGAGGCAGAAAATGTCATTTGATGAGAAAACATGATGTGTGGGGGTTCTGCCTAAGCCCACACCGTGTGTAGGATGGGAGAGCTTTGTGGACTAGATGAACCCTGCTGGGCTCTCACTCCTAATGCTCTGGGATTAAGAAAGAAAAAAAGAAAAAGGAAAAAAAAAAGCTAACACTTCCTCTTTGGAATATGCTCCTGACTCCAGAGCTTATCCCATGCTTGTTAGAATATGACATCTGGTAAATATCCTCTATTACTAAACTTCTAAATGATAAAAATGAAGCTTCTCATAGCAAATGCATCAATCCAGTGACCAGCTTACTCATGAGCAGAAATCAGACAGGTGTCCAGAAATGCAAAGTGAGGTTTCAAAATGTGCTTTCAGTCCAGGATGTGGTCATTGCCCCTGTGTTTCAACAGTACCCTGTGGTGTATAAATGGGTTGTGCTTGGGTTTTCCTTTCTGTAGATTCATATATTTACTATGTAAATGATTCTTGAAGTTAATGGTGACTAAGAAACTACTTAATGGAACTCAAGAGCATATCTGAGAAATGGCATTGGTCTGCCAGTAGAGCTCTTCGAACGGTCACAGATTTCCATCACAGATGCTACATTAACCTTGCAAGTGCACCAGCTAATTCCATGAAGGCTGGCGTGTTTGCAGCGCATCTTGTCAGTAGGTTTGCAAGCTGTCTGTAATAAAGCTGAAGATGTTGTATAGGACTATTTCGTGTGCAGCATATGTCTACTACGTGTAACCAGCATGAAAGGTAGTCAGAATATTCTTTTTCTTTGATAGACACAAAAGTTAGGCTAAGAAACATGTTTCATTTTGGGTGAAGTTATTGATTAACAAGGAATTTCAAGGCCATGAATTGGAAGGCTAATGGACATAGCAGTAAGCAAAAGGTGGACAAGAATATGATGATTAAAGCAAATATTGCAAAGTAAAAGATGACCTCATAACTCACAGTACTGAACTTTATATTGAATACATGAGTTTGAGTTCATACTTGTTTTAAGTATAATTTGATTTGCAAATTAAAAATGTAGATTTACATAGAATCTGGAAAGGTAAAAACCAAGAAAAGGAAGAGAAGAAGGAAAAGAAGGGAAAGAAAGGGAAAATAGAAAAAGGGGAAGGGATAATAGAAAAAAAGGAGAGGGGAGGAGAAAGGAAAAGAGAAGAGGGGAGGAGAAAAGAGGTCCTGGTTGTTAATTCTATAGCAAAGAAAAGAGCAGAGCTTGAGAAAAAAAATCATCTCTATTCGTTTAGTTAAGGTTATTAGGCAAGGTTTACCTAGATCGCATGTTTGAAATATTTCTCTTCAACATCAAAGTGGATTTTTAAATTATCTATTACCAAATTGTTCAAAACAAAGTAAAACAAAATATTAAAACTCACGATTTTATTTTTTAAACACTTGATATGAGACAGGAGTAGTGTCTCATGTTATTTATACTGATTTTACTGCAGTATGTATTTGTTTTAAAGCCATACATCTCTATACCCTCAAGTACAAATATGTGTGCAAATACACACAAGTATGTATATATAATATATATTATAAATATAACAAATATAGAAATAAATACATAATATCTATAATACATTATTGCTAGTCTTTAGATAAAATTGAAATGCAACCCGAGACTAAATGTTTGAACTTAGTATTTCCAAAACTGTCAAGTCTGTCACTAACAAATTGCTGTCAGCATTATCAAGCAAAACATGGAGAGTAAATTTGGCCATCTGTATTAATTATAGTTTATTCATAGTCCTAAAATATCTGCAATATTATAGACCAAAAAATATAACAACCTAGATGTTTTCATAGTCCTGAAATATCTGAAATATTATAGACCAATATAAAATATAATAACCTAGATGTTTGACCAGACAATGTTATGTAAACTTTTTATACCAATAATCTTCATTACAATAATCAAACCCATGGGCCACACATGCACTTTAAACTGTCAACATATATTTGCTATTACATTCAACATATGAAACTTAGCTTTCCTTAAAATTCCAAAATTGGCCGGGCGCTGGTGGCTCACGCCTGTAATCCTAGCTACTCAGGAGGCTGAGATCTGAGGATCGCGGTTCAAAGCCAGCCCGGGCAGGAGAGACCGTGAGACTCCTATCTCCAATAAACCACCAGAAAACTGGAAGTGGCGCTGTAGCTCCAGTGGTAGAGCACTCGCCTTGAGCTGAAGAGCTGAGGGACAGCGTCCAGGCCCAGTGTTCAAGCCCCACAACCGAAAAAAAAAATTCCAAAATTGTAAAGCACCTACGAAAAGGTACTTTATAATAAAAATGTGTGTGTGCAACATCTATTTATTAACCTGAAATTTAATGTAGCTACTAACCGAAGAATTTCAGAACCTATGTAAGCATTCTAGGATAATACTCACACATTGAGCTGCCTTGTACATAATAGTGCATTAAGAATTGATGATATGACAGATGATGGTGTCTGGTGCTTGTCATCTTGTCTCCTCAGAAGGCCGAGATCTGAGGATCATAGCTCCAAGCCAGCCCAGACAGGAAGTCCCTGAGAGTCTTATCACCAATCAACCAAAAAGCTGGAAATGGTGCTTGTGCCTCAAGTGTCAGACTACTAGCCTTAAGCGCTAAAGTTCAGGGACAGTGCCCAGGCCCTGAGTTCAAGACCAGAACTTGTATCCCCCCAAAATAATAATTATCTACTATGTAGGCAAATTTGTTTATTTTTCAGTATTTTTTTAAATTTTAGGTTTGTTCTTAAGTTGATGTACAGAGGGGTTACAGTCACATAAGTAAGGTAGTGAGTACATTTGCTGAACTTGTTACCTCCTCCCTCATTCAATGTTAACAGTTCTGAATGGATATTTGAAAGGGAAATGGAATCAAGGAGAGGGGGTACATGAATGAAAAGAGGAAAGGTACTAAATACAGTCATAAATTCGATGCATATTCTACAAAATTAAGAAAATGGAGGGAAGGGGTGTAGTTGGCAGTGATGAGGAAGAATGTTGAAAGGAGTGACATTGATCAAGATGCACTGTATTCATAAACTGCTCTGTTGAATGGCAAGTCCTTTGTTAAAGATAATTTTTTAAAAGTTCACAAGAAAAGATTGGAGTTAGGATGAATCTGAAATAAAATTTAAGTAAAACAATATTATAAAGTTTGTACAATTTTACTTAAGTATGTACAATTTCACCTAAATTAAAGCACCTAACAAAACCTATTTTTAAAATATGTGGCTATATTCAATATTAATTTAATAGGGAAGAAAACAGTAAGTGGGAGAAAATGAGGCAGAGGGTAACAATGTTTGACAAGAAATGTACTCGTTACATTACTTTTGTAACTTCAACCCCTCTATCCATCACCTTTACAATAAAATTTTTGAAAAGCAAACAGGGCTAGGAAGGTGGCTCAGTGGTAGAGTGCTTTCATTGCATGCGTGAGGCCCTGGGTTCGATTCCTCATAAACAGAAAAAGCTGGAAGTGGCACTGTGGCTCAAGTGGTAGAGCACTAGCCTTGAGCTAAAGAGCTGAGGGACAGCTCCCAGGCCCAGAGTTCAAGTCCCATGACCAACAACAACAAAAAGAAAGGAAAAGAAAGAGAGAAAGAAAGAAAGAGAGAAAGAAAGAAAGAAAGGGAAGGAAGGAAGGAAGGAAAGAAAGGAGAGAAAACAGTAAATGATGAAAATGTTAAAATTTTACCATTCAAATACACTTATCTCTTACACCAACTCTATGTTCCTAGTAAATTAATTCAAATTTAGGATTCATCAAGAGAATAATGTTTATATCATAGTATATAGAAAGAGCAAAACTTCTTCCATAAAGATTGCCTCCAATAAAAAAAAAAACTTACCTCTGGAAAAATTACAGAAGCCACTGGTACAAAGTAATGATTCTAAGGGTATAAATACCCACAAAATTAGGATTTTCCTTTTCTTTCTTTCTTTCTTTCTTTCTTTCTTTTTTTTTTGAGTTAAGGTCTTACTGTAAAGCCCTCACTGGCCTTGAATTCAAGATGCTCCTGGTTTAGTCTCTTAAGTGCTGGGATTACAGAAGTGTAATACCATGCCTGGCAGCAATGATTTTAAAAGTCCTATTGGAGCTATAGGGGTTTAAACCTGTAACTTAGATATAAATTGTTTTAACAGTCTCCCACCACTTTTATGTTTGAAAGCTTTCTAGCAAATTAAACAGATAAAAAAAGTGTTCTTAATTAGCAAAATTATTGTATATTCCTAGGTACTTGTATCACTAATTTGATTTCGTTAGCATTTCATTAGCATTAACATCAGACATTTCTCAGAACACATTAATGTAAAACATTAAAAAACAAAATAAAATCATGGAAAAAAATTTGCTTGTCACCCTCAGCCCATCAGTAGCACAAGGAGCCATAGTTCCTTCTTATATAGCCTAGTTGACCTTCAGTCATAGCCACTGATGTTCTTTAATGATCGAATGACTAGATGAGACAAATCTGGCATATGTCAATGTTGTTTCCATTTCAGATTATTCATGAAAAAAAATAGTGATGTTACTAAAAGATGGTCCACAAACAGGCCCACCCATCAGTTAAAACTCCATAAATCAAATTGTATCTGTAAATCTAATCATAAGTGCTAATATTTAGGGAAGCTTATCATTGGAAGCTTAAATTTAAAAAAAAATAAAGAATACTCACAATTTTGATGAGGCCAGATATTAATTTTGAAAACACATGATAGTCAAATCTTTATACCTAGGCCTGACACCTATGTCTCATATTTGTAATCCTAGCAACTTAGAAAGCTGAGATCTGATGATCATAGTTTGAAGCCATCCTGGGAAGAAAAGTCCATAATACTCTTACTTCAAATTAACTAGCAAAATGGTGCAGTGGAGATGTAGTTCAAGTGGTAGAGTTCTAGCAGTGAGCAAAAATGGCCAACAGAGAGAGCTAAGCCCTGAGTTCAAGATCCAATAGTAGTACTAGAAAGAAGGGGGAAAAAAGTTTTAATTTGAGGAAACTGGAAATCCTGTTGGAAGTAGTAGCTAAAAATATTTTCAGTTTGTGGTGTCAATAATTTTAGCACAGTCTATGTCTAGTGAAAATCAAAGAAACCATTGATTTGGTGAGGAAACCAAAACAAATTGTTAATTTCTCAAAAAGAAATGTTTCAATTTGTTATCCAGAATGTAGAAGTATGTGGCTATAGCTTCTTTCAACTAAGAAGAGAAATAATACTCAGGCAAGGGCTAGTTATATTTTGGAAATAGCTCAAATTCTAATTAAAAGAATTAGCTCAAAAGCACAGAATTGGCTAAATATAATGCTTGTGTTAAAAATATATTAGGAATTACGTTTTCATGTTTCATTAACATGATAAAATCTATTTAAACTACACTAAGCAATTTGAGGGAAGGAAAACTACAATTTCTGTCTTTTAATGACAATTTGATTTTTAAAAATTTCTACAGTTTCCTCTCTATCTTGGCAAGGTATTTCACAGCATTGTAGATTCAATTATAATAAATATAAATTGTCTCAAACTGATGAAATGTGTTTCTTATCTATTCACTTAATTGTCTGTATTTGTATTTTCACATTTTTCTTCATTTTCTGAGAATATACAATTTTCTGTACATAACGGTTTCAAAGGAAAAATCAGTGTGTTGTAATTGCATTTTGTATATTTTAAAGTTCAGAAAATAAGTATAAAAAGGGGACAATAATTTGTAGTTTATTTCTGACATAATGATATATATATATATATATTGAGTTCAAGTAGTGGACATAAAAATTGCTTTGCTGCTCTATTTTTATTAATGTATTTATCTATTTTATCTATTGTTTCACTGAGGCTTAGGGAATTTTTCTGGAGTTCAAGCCTGACCTTGAACTCCAAGTTCTTTAGTCTCTCAAGTGCTGAGATTACAGCCACATATTTTAATCATTGTTATAGTTGCTAACTTAACATATAAAGATACTTTCAAAAAATGTCTTTCTCTAAACCTTGTACATTAGTTATTTTAAGAAATCAGTTCACTACATCTGGCAAGCTTCGCTTCTTAGGTATATGTACTAACTTTCAATTTACAAATTTAGAAACTATGTATTTCATGTAGGTAACCAAAGTGCCTAATATGGAAAAGGTACATTTCACTTTTATTGCCCACAATTCTTTTTGGGTTTGAGCCAAAGTTTGCCAAGTAGCTTTTCATTGCAAAATCCTGAAGTAAGTATTCCTTCTCGCAGACTTTCTAACGAATTCACTGGCATATCTTCATCTAGCCATTGAAATAAACACAATGTATTATTTCTAAATACTTATGTGAATGTTAAGATGAAATAGGGCATTGCTCCAAAAAGAAGGGAGGGGAGAGAAAGCAAAAGAACCCTCTCTATAATGCTTCTAGCAAGGCTTTATCTTTATGACACTAACGATAATCCCCTGTGTAATTAACTGTGTAGTGGTTATGCATGCAGCCCGCAGCCCATGACAAGCCTCATAGAAAATACATCAGTATTAGCCACAGGTGAATTCGTTTAGAAAGATTAATGACTGCACCTGAATTTTAATGTCTGGAAAGGGATGGAACACTGAATCCTTAATTAAAAAGTTGAATGACTGGCATGGTTTGTTTAACATCACAAATTTCAACAGGAAGATTTTTGTATTCAAATACTGTATGAAAAAAAAAAAAGTTTCCTTTAGAAAGTAGTAAGGTAGGGGGTGAAAAACAAAAAAAAAAAAATGTTTTATGTACTTTTCCTTATGTAAATCGATCCATGGATCAGTTGCTTTGATATGGATCAAGTGTGGCAAAATTATGGCTCTTTTCTGTTTACTGTGAATGAGAAGCAAAAAATTCTGAAAGAATGTGAACCCACATTAAACCAGGAGGAAGTCAGAATAAGGAGTAACTGAAACCCACTGGTAAAGTTATTCTTTCCTAATGACAAGCCGTTTCTTCCTCATTATTATTTTACAAAGTTTTTTTAATGAATAGAAAGTAACCTTGAAAAACAACTTGGCAATACCATTCCCAGAAGAGTTTTAACTCTGTTTTGCAGTCTTTCACTAAGCATGTTAAAGCTTGTCACAGACAGGAGATTTTTCAATGACAATTTTAATCTCCTTTTTCAGGACTTAGAGGGGGGCCAAGGGCAAAGATGACTTGGACATGTGTCTATCCAGCAGAGGGGGAAGCCATTCAGATTAGGCATTTGCTTTGAGAGTGAGAATAACTTAAAGCTTTAAGAAAGAGTGACCTAAAATGTTACTTCAGCCAATGTGTTTAGAACATTTACCGTATTGTTTTGTTGGCTTTTTTTTCTAATAAACAGTTTGTATGTTCTGAAGCTTTAAGAAATCCTGCTTTGACAAAAAGCAAAAGGAGGAAGAGGAAGAGGAGGAGGAGGACCTGGAGGGGGGAGAGGTAAAGAAGGGGGAAGGGGAGAAGGGAACTATACCAAAAGAAACAAACAAAAACAATAACAAAAAAAAACCCTGACATAATGTTATAGATCTATCTATCTATTGCCGTATTCAGTGTAAATGAATATTCACATTTTTCTTTTAAAAAAGTTTTTTTGAAAAATGAAACCAATAACATGTTTAGGAATTTTGTACAAACCACAGTGTGTATGATGGTCTGTACTTTGTCTATTGAGTCTTTGCTTTGAAATGGGAATTCCAGGGAAACTTTTGTTTAGCTGAAAATCAAAGCACATGTAAAATTCCATCACCCATTTTATTTTCTAGGTCAGAATTCTGCTCACACCCATGGCAAAGCAGATTTTGATGCTCCCTAGCTCCACACATAGCTGCTACATCACTTTTTCTGCCAAGTAAAAGCACAGCTCTTAGTCCTGTCTGCTTTCCAAGGGAACACATTTTTAATGAAATGTCATTTAGGAGTATTTGTTACTTCCTGTAAAGACTTCTTTCATGCTTTTGTGTCTGTGTGAAGAGGAGAAAAAAAATCAACCTCTTAAAATGTTGTAACTTTTCCCAGAACTGAGAACACTGGTGAAGGGGAAAGCCCTCTGGTTCTCACAGATGCATATCAGATGTGTTTAATCAGGAGCTGAGAAGACATGTGTTCCACCTACTGCACGCAGACCTAAGCTGTATTCTGAAATAGGTTTATCTCTGCCGATTGCCATTAGTGATAATTACCTGTGCCATAATGGGAGAGAAAGATATTGGCACAGGAAACTGTAAATATTTTTTCAGAGGTCAAATCTAGTTTTAAAATAAATACTGATGTCTTTGCACAAAGCCCAAAGTGAATTGTAAAGAAATGCTAATGGGTTTGCAAGCTCTTGTCTGTTGAATTCGCTTAATCCATGAGAAGTCAATCTGTAGGATAAGGTTGGAAGGGGCTTAAGGATCGGTATTGTTAATACCAGTTAAAATAATTCACAGAAGTGTCCATTAAACCTGTCAGCCAAGTGTTGACAGGCAAAAATGGGTTGGGTCTAGATCTGCCCTGAGCTATTCAAGAATAAATGTCAGTTAACAAGGTCTCTTATAATTTTAGTGAGGAAATGTCTGAAAGTTTGATATTTGAAGCTTTCTCCCAGTTATATACCTAAACCTTTCCCCGGACTTATTTAAATGCTCATCATTAAAAGTTAAGCATGTTCTCAAAGGGTTTATAAGCAATCATGGAAGCATCCTTGTACTTTTCTGAAACTCCAAGAGGATCGCATTCACTCCCATAGTGAATACATCAGAAAGAGAAAAGAAATTTCAAATTTGAACAAAAAGGATTAAAACAAAACAACAGCAAAAAAAGTTCGAGGTGTCTGTTAAGGCATTCCCATTTAAAATAATTGCTCAGTGATTGTTAGAGAGGAAATTATTTTTAAAGTTGATCAAGATTCATTGTGTTCACAAATTGACAAGTAATATCGAAACAAATACTTTATTGTACTTTATACAAGCACTTAAAGACAATAAAAAAGGAAAACTGACATTATTCACTCAAAGATTGGCAGTCTTAATCCAGCACCTGAAAGCAAACTAATACTAATACTTAAATTGAATTCTGTCATCATAAACTATAAATGGACACACTCTTAAATTCATCAGGAAGTGAGAATTCTGAGAAGTCAACTATGCCTTCCGTGACAAATAGTAAGCTCTCTCATCTTTAATATCATACTCTGATCATAAACTTAGCAGATGGAATAGCCTAATAGATAGCAATTTTAACCATTTTCCTGCTTAATGAAAAGATAGTGCCTTACTCCATCCAAAGAGTAACAACAATTTTGGCATTACATACTAACACACTTCTGAAGATAGTTTATGACTCTTATAATACTTAAAGTTGGAAGATATACTTACATATTTTAATGAACTTAAGCTAATATTTACATATTATTTACAACCCATACAGCTTTAAGAAAATCGGGGGAAACACATCAAGTTGTCCCTTAAGCTGCAAAAAACAAGGAGATTATGAGTAATATCATTAAGACTTGAAAATCACCTTGACATAGGTATTGTTTTATTCTCGACTCTAAATACTCAAAACAGAAGCTTAAGAGCCATTTGATTTTAAAGTACAATTTGTGAGCTAAGACTGTGGCTTCGTAATATAACACATATGCCACATTGATACCAAAGAAATAAAATAATATGCTGTGTTAAATATGCCATAAAGTACTTTTTGTCATGGAAGACTTTTTCAAAAGTTATTTATCTGCCCATTTGAAAACAACTACTTTTTGGTTAAATTGAGAACTGCTGAGTCTTCCCTGTAGAATTCTAGGATGCTTGCCCAGCACTTGATCTTCAGGCTTCTTATACAATTTTAACTCAAACCTGGCAGCAAATTCACAAATAGCAATTATAGAAATCTGTAACTACTTCCTGACCCTGATTGTAATAAGACTGTTTGTAAAATTCTCCACCTTTACAATCAGTCTTTTCAGTGAGCACACTGATGGAAAAACTAGCTAGCTGAAATAATCAAAAAGTAGCTATGTCATTTAAAAGCTCATATGAAATCTCTCTATTCTCTTGGTTTGGATTTTATGTGGCTGGGAGCAGACAGGACAAGGATTCCACATTCCTTCTGACTTACTCCAAGCTTCCATTTCGCCCCACGCCTACAGTATTTCAAGAACTAGTAAAAAGTATGAATGGCAATTTTCTACTTGTGGGAGAATTCCTTTTCATTAAATAGATTGCATACATGTAAGACGAAAACAATGTAAAGATTCAAGAATGAGAAACATGTTTTGTCATTGCTTTCATTTGCACTTACACAGCTGTAGATATACCACAAAATTTAATGGTAGAATCAATCTCAGCAGCTTGTAGGTATGTGCAAATTTTCATATTGGATAGGGGGAAGCTTTTTGTAAACCAAAGAAATTGTAAATGAAACTACAAACAGCTTATTGCTGTGAAGAGTAATATATATTTTGTGCAAAAGTGTATGCTATCCAACAGAAAAAGTTATGTCCATTATATATGTAAAACAGAGCTTTTGAACTGGCTTAAAATTCAAATCCTTTTGATGGAAAGTGAAAGAAAAATGTAACCTTTCCTCCCCCAGGACTATGCTAAAGAAATTACTTTTAGCCAGGTGCCAGTGGTTCATGCCTTTAATCCTAGCTTCTTGGGATGCTGAGATCTGTGGCTTGTGGTTCAAAGCCAGCCTGAGCAGGAAAGTCCATGAGGCTCTCAGCTCCATTTAACCACCAGAAAACCAGAAGTGGTGCTATGGTGGTTCAAGTGGTAGAGTGCTAGCTAGCCTTGAGAAAAAGAGCTAGAGAGTACCGAGGCCCTGAGTTCAACCCTATGACCTATATATACATATATATATTATATTATATATTATATATACACACACATATATACATACATTTATACTAGCTATAAAAATACTAAGGAAGATATGTTTCTTACTAGTTTTTATTCCCCCTTATGTATATATGTATGTGTATATACATATCAGGATCATACTACATGTATATCTTTGATTCTATTTCATAAAAAACTGTAGGTCATTATAAAGAAATGGTATGTGATTCAATCTATGATTTCTAATTTCTGTCTGAAATTCTATCTTGAGGCTGTGTTTTATTACTTAAATCCTTATTTTGTAGCCAGTCATGTTTAGTCAGCTCCTGAGTAGTGTTTGAAATGATGTTGAATATCTTTATTTTTGAGACAATGTGCCAAACACATTTCTTCTTTCCTTAATTATTGTTTCTTCCTCAGCTTTTATCTTTGAATACTGAGATAATGGATGCTTTTTTTTTTTTATCATATCTGAGGCCTACGGAAAGGCACTCTGATGTAAGGAAAAGCCATATATGAAAATCAATTTCTACAAAAAATAAAATTGTAGGTAAATTGTTCACTTCAAAGAACATTGTCTCAAAATGCAGATGTGTACAATACATTGCTATCTTTATATTTTAATGTATATGCCATTGTGCATAAATTTGTTGGTTTGTACATTGAGTACATTTACCTATAAATTCAGATACTTTTCTTAAAGGTTAAATGAATTGAGACAAATTTTTTTCAACTAATTTCACAAATAAACATGAACATTTTGCTGAAAACTATTTTCATCAGATCCACAGCCAATCTATTTGTATTCAGCCTATCAGAAATTCAAATGCTAAGGTTTTATTGGAAAATAAATTATGCCTATCAATGCAGAGCTTGAGATGGTATTTGCAGCATGAAAATGCTGAATGTCTGCCATACTTTCTCTGCTAGGATGTGTTTTCAGTTTCCTTTACAGATTTAAAATTTTTCCAAATGGAGCCATATGAAGAGCTGAGGTGCAGCACTTCCTGAGACACCATTTGTCATTTACCTACATTAACTGTGAGCACTGTCCTGTATATATTGCTAAACTTCACTTTTAATAGGGGAAAATGGACCTCAAAAGGAAAAGCAGTATTTTTACCACTGAGCAAGAAACAATTTGTATTCTTCTTTCAAAGCCTGCCTCAGGAGCATGTAGAAGGCTTCTTGACCAAAAGAGACGATATGAATATTCATTTTAGGAATCACAGAGTTGAGGCCGTATGCTTTTCCCATTTATCAATTACTGGTTTAGGATTAGCCAGCCAAAGAGCTGAACAGATTCACAATGCTCTTTTTGTTTGCTTGGTGTGGAGGTGAAACCGCCCACTGACAACTGTATTATTTCTTGCCTCTTCAGCTGTCCACACTTGTGCAATCAGCTTAACATCCTGTCAGGTTTCATCATGTACCCTCTTTATTACCCGTTGTGAGAATCTGTATTGTTGTAAATCAGGGTGACTTTTTAAAGTTTAATTTCTCATTGCCGTGAAGACCGGATGGTTACTGTGCCTAACAAGCATGGCTAATCATGCCCATCATAAGAGGTCTCAGGTATGCTTGGTATCTGACTGGAAAATTGAAGTTTTCAAAGTTAATGCCACAAGCAATCGAGAAAAGCAGCTGCAGTGAGATCTTCACTACTGTAGAGAAGCTGGAATAAATCACACAAACTCACCTTGATGGATTCCGTTAGCATGTTTATTCTGGATTTTTTATTTTAAATATACATTGTTGTCTTACTGTTTCCACATTCCCTTACCCACCAACCACCACCCAATACCACTGCTTAAAAATATCAGATCTTCGATGACTCTGTGTTATTAAAATTAAATCATCAAGGATTCTTTTTGTAGCTTGAGACTTTTGAAATGTTACTTCAGTTTTAAACACGCTTTTAAAAAAGAAAAGTAGTAATGACAGATTGATCTGTTTCTCTCTCCCCATCTCCTCTCCCAGGCCTTGCTTATCTCTTGACTTTCTGTTTAATTTCATTAGTATGCAGTGGTAAGTTTTAAAAAGAGGGGAAGCCTGGGGAGGCTTTCTTAAGTATATTTTCCCTTTAAATGCTGGCATAGCAATTTTGTTTTCAAGAGAACAATGAAACTGTGCTTCTTAGCAGCTTAACTTTAGATCCAAACTTTTCTTTTTGCATGCTTGTATATTGATTCTCCCTTTTTCCCTCTTCCTGTTTCTCTGAGGCTTAGTTTGCTTTCTTGACTGGGGTCATCTTCTTTAGTGTGTGCGCACATAAACATCCATGGGCTTTGTTCTCTTCTTCAAGGAGAGGGCAGCTAGATTCAAATCTATATAATACTGTTCTACAAAATTCCTACATTCCTCTTTTATTGTGAAGAGGAAGGAAATCAAGCCGTCCCTACCATCTACTCACTTTTCCAGTGCAGTCTGGTTTAGCTGTCATTTAGGACTTTCTTCACTGTTTCCACTTTTACTACTAACCTATTTGGAAGGGAGCCAGAGAGGAGAGAGACTGCCATGCACTGAGAGCTAATACCTCTGCTGCAGTGTGAGAAAAACTAATTTTCTCTGTGAATCTGGAACTAGAAGAGAGGCAAGTTAACACTTCCCAACACTTCGAAATCCTTCAAATGCTTTGGCTGACAGTCTCTGGGTGATTCAATCATTTGCTCTTAAAAAAAAAAAAAAAAGAAAAAGAAAAGGAAAAAGAAAAACCCTGATATCTAAAAAAAAGGAAAGAAAAAGAAAAGAAAGCTTAAAAAAAAAGGACTAAAGAGAAGCAGCTACATATTTTAAGTGATGTAAAATGGTCCATAGTTTGGAAAAAATATGTTGAACTTTTTTAAGTTTAAAATAAAACTCCCATCTGCCACATAGGACTGTTTGACATGAAGGCAGGTTGTCAGTGCGGCCGAACTTCTCTCTCAGATCTAAGTGTGTCATTCTGCATAGAGGACTGGGCTCTGGCTGCCTGAGATTCTGAAAATTCTGTTTGTAAAGCAATGAAGAGTGTGTCAGATTCTTTGTTCAACATTCTGAACACCAAGTCTCACATTGCAAATTCTGTTTTTCTGGTTTCTAAATCCTGAGTGGTTGCATGCAATATACATGTGAGGTGGAGATTAGAAAAATTCTTATGCTTCCTAAAGCACACGTGTTTTTCAAAGGATAGGACTCAAATATACCCAAGCTCATTTTTTCCCCCTGATGAGTAAGATTGCTCGATTCACATTTTATTAAATATATTCTCAACATTATGCACCATAACACTAGTGCATTTCTGATTTAGATTTCTTCAAGTATTTTGATCACTCTCTGGCCAAAAATAGATTATGTATTCATTACTAAAATAAAGTGATTTCAACACAGGAATAAATAAGGGAACCTGTAAGAGAGGGAAAATATCCAAGTGTGTTTAATGTTGGAATTCTTGTTCAATGAAATAGATCTCTCATTAATTTCATTATCTTTCTCTCTCATCTACCTTAACAGTCACTTTGCTGAGTTACAGATTATATATAAAATATCAACAGCAACAATACTATATTGTATATTGCCATCCTTATAAATCAATAATAATAATTCAGATGCTTAAACTGAAAAATAATATATAACATTCTTACAATTTTTGCATAGTCATTTTAAATTCAGAAAAAGTTACATTCAGCAAGCAAGGAAGAAAAGAGGCTTGGATATGTAAATCTAAGTGAACAGCCTTAATCAGGTAAGAAATACTAAAAAAAAGGAACTAAATTATGAATAAAAATACAAACATATTGTATCTATTCATATAGGTGGGATATTTACTTCTTCCACACTTGTAAATACTTTATTTTCAAAGAAGTATTTGAAAATTTTATCAGGAAATACAACAAATACACAGAATGTATGGGTAGATTAAGCAGAAAGTATAGAGAAGTGCTAGGTCCTCTGCCCAATTCACATTCAAACGCAGCCTCATCCACTGTCAATATTTTGCACTTAAGTGGTAACTTTGTTTAAAAATTCCCTTTTTTGTTGGTGAAAACAGTTAACTCAGGTATTGAACCCTTTCCCACTCCGGATCAAAAAAAAAAAATCTCAGTTTTACATCAGTTTCAAACTTTGCTGGGGGCATTGTTTCAAGAGACAAATTGTTCTTTGAAAGCTGCTAAATTCGTAATTCTGAGTTATTGAAAATATACTTCATTCTGTGTGGAACACAGAAGAGCTGCCAAAAGTAACAACCTAGAAAAGGTGTCACTAGAAACACTCGTGGTTTGTAGATGTAAACTGGCAACTATAGCACGGAGACCATGGATGGGGATACTGCAGAGCCTTCACAGTAACCTCTCCTCTTTCTTTTTTTTTTTTTTTTTTTCTTTTCTTGCTTTTGCCTGTGGACAGAATTTCACACACAATCACCCTGCTTCCTCAGTTAGCTTCCTAGTGAGAACTTTAAAATTGAAATTCTACAGAGCAATTCAAACAAAACTTGCCATATTATCATCAGAAATAAAAATCAACTGATTTTCTTTCGACAAGTAAATTCCAACATGCCAGAGCAACAAAATAAAAGGCCAACTTTATAGCAAATTGAGCCATCTAAAAAGCATGATGGATATGGCAATCACACTGATTTGACTACTATCCAATTATGCATATATTGGAATACCATAATGTACTCAATATGCATGTGTAATTAGTATGTATCTATTATAAATGAAATTAATAAAAGATGCTAATTAGAAGTAGTAAATACTTAGGCAGCAGAAGTGTTTTCAAGTTACAGTAAGAACAAACATGCTTAGTATGTAAAGTTAAATGAGGATGACCTTCCTCATTGCAATTGCAGCATCAATATGAACTCTGTGTATTGCACACGGTATGTAGCAGGTACAGAATAATCCTAAACACCAATAAGATATCTGTCCTATTTGGCCACCTGGGTCTTGAATAGTAAATAGAAAAGCCTTTAAACACTTGGGTTCCATAAGTGTTCATTATATTGGAGCCAGATAAAATTTTTAATGAATCTGGACTATAAGTATTGATTTTATCAAAGAGTTCTGGGAACATCAACAGAAAAGAGATTCTCATGGCATCATGTCCCTGCACATAATATTCATGTCTAATCCATGAGGGTCATTTATATTTTATAAAATTATTGATGAGGAAGGGAACCCTTTAAGCCCTTACTCATTAAATGATGTTTCTCGAGCATCCTCTTATCTTGCTGCTCTGGGTCTTTCCTAAGTGGTTGCCAGTTTGTGCATGCACTTAGCATTTTCACAAGCATATTCACTACGTCATGTACTGTCCTGAAGACAGACCCTATTTTGTTTACCCCATGCCCTTCCCTCTGTCTGCCTTCTATCTCTGCTCCAGGCCTAAAAAATCACTAACAAAAAATTAGCTTTCAAGGGTTAATTAAGTGTTCACAATGTTTTTGCAATGGAAACAAAATGAGAAAGCTGACATCACCAATTCATCCCAATACTTGCAAATGAGTTTTCCACTTCAAAGTCAATAATACATGGTGGGAGGGGGGGATGTTATTTCTTTCCTGAAATTTGTGATTATTGCCTAATAAGTATTTACTGAAGTCCACTCATTGTCACAACTTATTTTTCATCAATTTTCATTGGTATTAGTTCTTAAAATGGTATCTAAAAGAGATCACTGACATATAACAAAACCCTGAGTATTTATTTCTATGAGAAAACAAAGTTTCCATTTGATATTTGTGGTTTTGTTGTCATAATGTATTTAATGAAATAACTAGTGAGCATTATGACCAACTATATGTATGTAGACACATACATATATATGTAAATATATACACAAATATATTGGTATATATTCACCCACATATTTAAATTTACACACACATATACATATATACATATAGATATATATGCATAATTATATATATCAAGGTATTTGTGTATGTATACATGTACCTCAACATATTATATTTTACTATTTATTTTATTTTATTGTCAGTAGTGGGTCTTGAACTATGGGCCTGGGTGCTGTCCCTCAGCTCTTCAGCTCAAGACTAGAGTTCTACCACTTGAACCACAGCACCACTTCTGGCCTTCTGGTGATTAATTGCAGATAAGAGTCTCATGGACTTTCTTGCCCAAGCTGGCTTTGAACTGCAATCCTCAGATCTCAGGCTCTTGAGTAGCTAGGATTACAGGCATGAGCCACCAGTGCCCAGCTGTTACTATTTACTTAAATGTTAGGTATGTTTGTTTGTTTTTTTTTTCTCTCCAGTGTTTACATGACATTAACAGTTTATCTTAACTTGTCATAATCTTATCAAAAAGTTAAAAACCATGGATAAAAACAGGATAGGTGTCTTTTTTCAATGATGATCTGTCAGGAATAACAAATCATGGTTTTGATTTTGAACTTCTCCATTGAAGGCAGACAGATATTTAAAGCTTATTACATGTAGTTTGAATGACTAAGAATGAATATCAAAGACTTACCCACTCATGAGATGGACAACAGCTTCTTCTTTAAGCTACTTAATTTTTGTCTCAGAATTTTTCCTTGGAGCTCTTGGCATGGTTTGGTGATGTACAGCAACCACCATGGAAATTAATATTAAGTTGTGTCTTCAAATCCAATACAGAAAAAAGTTGCTGGAACTAAATGCCTTAGCACATAACTGAAGTAATTAACTTCAGTGGACAGATTTAATGCTGCGATTGTTAATTTCAACCAAGGACAAAGGTAAGGAGAAGCAAGACAAAAGAAGGAATGTAAACAGTGGGAACATAAATAAACAAACAAACAAAAAACAAACAAATGTCACTGTTGCCCACCAGGGACAGTGACTTGCTTATATTTGTTGAGTTGTGTTCAAAACTTTTGATTTAGGCTTTTGCTAGTAAACATACTTTTTCTTTAGTCACTTTAACTTATCCATGTATCACACAAAAACTTAATAGAAAAAGCAGATTTATAATTTGTTGTAACTAAATTAAAGATTATCTACTATTTCCTTATTAAAACTTTTGCATTTTTAACTAAAATAAGTATTCATAGCTTTATAGGTTTTTCCCTTATTTCTTAGTCACTTAGTTTAAATTTATGAAACCAAAGACTTTTCTCCTGTAACAACTCACAAAAATATTCTACTTCAAATATACAGTGACTCCATCAAAGTAATTATTTCCAGGAACAAGCCACAAGCTTTAGAGTTTATATGCTTTAATAATTCTTTGTTCTTGGAAGAGGCAATGATTTCCAATGAATGGAAAATAAAGATTTATTTTAGCAAAGAATACATGGTAGTAGTTAAAAATCGCTTTGTAGATTAATCATACATTCATACTTAATTTTTTAGCTTTTCTCTGTGTGCAATACAAAATTTAAAACTTTCCAGACCATATCAATAGCACTAGTTATGTTGAAATGTACAGAAATGGCAGACAATTCCAACTAGAATATTATACACTGAAATAAAAAAAGTTGAAGGATACGAAGGTCTATGAAATGTGATCTTTTGACCCTGAAAGCATGAGAGCAGTCACTGCAGAATGATAAATGATATGTCATATTATCTTCCACAGATGTTATGTTCTACCTTGTTGACATGGTTTGATCTTTGCTGTAGTTCTAATACAGTAGGATTTGTAGAAGTGGTAGAAGGATATAAGACAAATTTCCTATGTGGTAGTCTGAGAAATGGTTATGATCTAGAGCCAAACTATTTGACACAGGTCTTGAAGAAGCTGGCATTTTCTTGGAGCTGACACATATAAAATTAAGATTATCCCATACTTTGGTTTTTAAAAACTGAAAAAGAAACCCGTGAGTAGACACAGCTCCTCTCTCATTAGGACATATAGTCTAAATAGCAGTATGGAGGACAGATTTTGTTCCTCAGCCACAAGACTCTTTTTGCAGGCACCTTTGACATACTCATGTCTTACAGCTGCTGAATAGGTCAGTTGGAAAACCAAGTACAAAAAATGAGACCCATGCACCTTCTCTTTTCAGACATTCCAACTATTACCTTATGCATACCTTGACCATAACAAATGTTTGCTGAATAAATAAAAGTAGATTTTTTTGAAAGACAATCACCCTTTATTTTATTTTTTTGTTTTTGTTTTTTGTTTTTGTTTTTGTTTTTGGGTCCGGTCGTGGGGCCTGAACTCTGGGCCTGGGCGCTGTCCCTCAGCTCTTCAGCTCAAGGCTTGCTCTCTACCACTTGAGCCACAACGCCTCTTCCGGCTTTTTTCTTTTTGCTTATGTGGTGCTGAGGAATCGAACCCAGGGCCTCATGCATGCAAGGCAAGCACTCTACCACTGAGCCACCTTCCCAGCCTCGATGATCACCCTTTAAATCTAAAAGAATATTCAGATCCAGTACTCTGTGTTTAACTAAATACTGATTCCATATATTAAAGAGAACATCTGTAATTTATGTAAAACAAATATAAATATTAAATGTGTTTTATAATATATTTATACTTTATGCAAGTATAGCATTTACAGTTTCTCTTTCAATATTTTTTGTCAATCTCATGATATCCCAGTTAAACAGAAAAAGCTTGATATTTTTATCCAAATTCTAATCTTAATAACAAGATGATTAACAAAGATATTAAAATAGATTAAAAAGACAAGACATAATCAGTAAAGATTTGGGGATTTATGCTGTCAGAAACAAAATTGAGTTAACTCACTTGTATAGCAAATGCTGAGCCATACCATATTGTAATCTAGCTTCCTAAGATGTATTGATTTTATCCATTGTTCACACAGGAGAAAGAAAGAAAGAAAGAAAGAAAGAAAGAAAGAAAGAAAGAAAGAAAGAAAGAAAGAAAGAAAGAAAGAAAGAAAGAAAGAAAGAAAGAAAGAAACAAAGAAAGAAAGAAAGAAACAAAGAAAGAAAGAAGGAACGAAGGAAGGAACGAAGGAAGGAAGGAAGGAGGAAGGAAGGAAGGAAGGAAGGAAGGAAGGAAGGAAGGAAGGAAGGAAGGAAGGAAGGAAGGAAGGAAGGAAGGAAAGAAAGGAAGGAAGGAAAGGAAGGAAGGAAGGAAAGGAAGGAAGGAAGGAAGGAAGGAAGGAAGGAAGGAAGGAAGGAAGGAAGGAAAGAAGGGAGAGAAAGAGAGGGAGAGAGGAAGGGAGACAAGAAGGAAGGAAGGAAAAAGGAAAGAAAGAAAGAAAGAAAGAAAGAAAGAAAGAAAGAAAGAAAGAAAGAAAGAAAGAAAGAAAGAAAGAAAGATTTGAAAATACTTCTAAAGTACTGAAATTTCACACATCCATTCTCATCTGTTTTGTGGCTTAAGAATACCCAGAATTTTTTTAATTACTGTTGAAATGATGCATGTAATAATATCTAATGAACAACACAAAAGAAACCTAAGTAGTTAAGAGTTTAAAATGTCGATAGATTAACCATGCCTTGGTTTCCAACACTACATATGGAAATTCTTTTTGAAGAGAAATCTCCTTTGACTCTCTGTGATTGAAGATTGAAGAAATCCTTCCAAGGTTTTTGCAAGCTCCTTTTGGGGGCTTTCCATAATGACAGCTCCAGGCTGAGTCTTCAGGTGACTGTGAAATCTTTTCCATACAAGCCAGTTAAAATTATGCTGGTTGTAGTGACTGTGAAATCTTCTCCATACAAGCCAGTTAAAATTATGCTGGTAGTAATCATATTAAATTTACCCAGAGAATAGAGCAAATAAATATGTATAAGATCAACTTTTGCATTCAATTAAATATTTGCATTTTACTCCAATAATTAAGAGCAGGGTGAAAATTATCTTGTAGAAGCACATTATACACATTTCTATAGCATGTGCTACTGCATCAAAGATGAAATACTGCCAGTAAGCCTGATAAGCACATGTGGAGGCAAATCCTAGGAATGAAGCATTTATAGTAAACATCCATATGTTTTAGTAAACACAATTGCAAGCTTACCAATGTAAGCAAATGTGTGAATTCTTTAAATGATGCAAGAGAATTGAAGTTGTTACTTTTTTGTTTGCCTAAAATTTCAGATTCACTAATTAGCATGTTTTGAAGTTGTAACAAAGCAATAATGATGAAAATAACAACAAGAATACTTTGACACATATTCATACACATTCACATTCAGATTTTTAAAAAGTGATTCTATCAGCAACAGAAATTATGAGTGATATCACTGTATTTCAAAAAATTGCAAATTAGAGCCCAGGAAATGGCAAAGAGATTGAGCTCTGAATTTGTTTTATATTTTTTATTGTAAAAATACTGTACAGAGGGGTTAGAGTTACACAAGTAAGGTAAGGTACATTTCCTATCAAGCATTGTTACCTACCTCCTCCTTTGTTTTTCCCCTACCATCCCTTCCCTCCCCACCTCCCATACTCATTTTCTACATAGTGTCTTGTACATCTCATTGTTACAATGGGTCAGCATGTATCCTTATTTCAGCATTTCCCTTCCCCTCCTCAAATTAGAAAAATGTGCATACAAGATTCAGGGCACCGGAATCAAATACAGTGAAAACAGGGGTTATACCAAGGGGGAAGAACATACAAAAGAAACAAAAAAAACACATAGTACATTATAAATACATTAAAAACAACAGCAAGAAAGATAAAACCACTTGTGTCCCTATCTTGGGGTTCATTTCACTTAACTTCATCTTATATGTTCATATGTACATATGACCTTTTGTTTGTCCTAGACATATACTAGTTATTGCAAATAAGGGAAACCATGGGACCTATGTTTCTTTGGGCCTGGCTAACTTCACTTAATATAACTTTTTCCAAGTCTTTCCATTTCCTAACAAATGGGCAATGTCATTTTTTCTGATGGATAAACAGAATTCTATCGTGTGTGTGTGTGTGTGTGTGTGTGTGTGTGTGTGTGTGTGTGTGTGTGTGTGTGTATCACATTGTCTTGATCCATTCATCTACTGAGGGACATCTGGGTTAGTTCCATATCTTAGCTATGGTAAATAATTTGAGCTCTGATTTTTAAGTTGTAGACAGGGAGGCAATTGAGTAAATTTAAGGTGATAACTGATGACCTAGTAAAAAGTAAGACAATTTTAAAGAAGTAGTCAATTGTGGTTAACAGCTAACAGTAGCTATAGTGTTGGGACATAGACACCTTTCCAAATGCAAAATACTACCTTTTATAAAGTATCTCCTGGGTTTGATTTTAGTATTTTCATATGCTTCTCCTCAACATACTAAAGTAGCCCAAGTGGTAGGGCACTACATTGTGAGGAGAAAAAAAAAAAGCTCAGGGACAGCACCCTGAACCCAAGCCCTGGGTTCAAGCTCCAGCACTAGCATGCACCAAAGCAGGGCAGGGAAAGCATGTACCGAGTCTGATGTGATGACATAGAACACCATAGAACACTGGAGTCCACACAGTGAATGATTCAAATACAGATGCTCTAGCTCTTGGGTCTATCTTTTTTTTTAATTTTTATTTATTTTTTATTGTGAAAATACTGTACAGAGGGGTTACAATTACATGGGCAAGATAATGAGTACATTTCTTATCAAGCATTGTTGCCTCCTCCTTTGTTTCCCCTTCCCATCCCTTCCCAGCCTCCCCCCGCCCCCCTGGAGTCTATCTTATTCATGGTTTGGTTTAGGTGAAGATATTAAAGTTAGAAAAATCATTAACTTCTGACCTTTCTCAGAGCCTTTACTTACAAATATTCAAAAGTTAGTAACACACACACACACACACACACACACACACACACACACACACACACACACACACACACACACACACCACCTTTTGTTTTACTTTCCTCTCTGTAATATCGTATTGAGAATCTCATTGGCAAAGACAGAAGATGTCCCTCTCCCTTGTAATTTAGGATAACATGTCTCAAGACCCTTTGCATTTCCAGGACTTCAGGATCTCAGACTTTTCAGGAACAATGGTGTCTTTTAACAGAAGGTTACTTTGGGGACAAGCTGCCTCCAGATAAGTAACTATTTGTATCTAGGCTACCATTAGGTCATCTTCTCAGGAGAGATAGCACGTGAGTAAAAACATTGGTATGAAGAGTGATGGAAATCCTTCTTATGAAGAGTGGTAGGAGAGCTATGGTTAAAGGAAAAGGTACTATCCAAACTTATTTGCTTCCTCTGTGTCCTTTGTCAGTGCCTTCCTGAGTCTGGGATTTAAAAGACTATGGAACCAAATAGCAGTTCAGACCTGTAGTGCCAGGGCTCCAGCAAAAACTTTTTTTCCCCCAAATTTAGGGCTTGTTTTTTTGGCAGCAAACAGAATGACCTTCAAAAGGTGAGGTGATAAAAGGCAGCAGTTAGAAAGAAGTAATAAAGATAATTCTAAGGGAGTGTCTACAAGGAAATGAAGATGCCAGTTTACTGTTGTCTTTTTCTCTTTCTTTCTTTCTTTTTGTCAAGGTGTTGTTAGAGGGATTACAGTTACATAGTAAGGTATTAGGTACATTTCCAGTCAAACTTGTTACCCCTTCCCTCATTTTTTTCCTACTTTCCCTCTCACCCAAGTTGTACAGATCATTTCCAACATATAGTCTTGTGTATGTCTAACACCATATATATAGAGTCAACAGTTAGAATGGATGATTTCTAACCCTCAATCTTGTAATCCATAGGCTCAGTAGCTTCCTGAAATCAACCATTCCTCTATTTCTGTAGCTCATTTCACAAAGTAAAGGTAGTGATATTTAACTTTAGGATCAGAAACTCCTAATATTCTTGCATATCATACATGAAATAAAAGGTCAAAAGAAAGAAAGAAAGCTGTGTGTGTGTGTGTGTGTGTGTGTGTGTGTGTGTACATGTGTGTACCCATAGCAGAAAGATGTCTTCTTTGACATGAATTTAATAGATACCTAAAACATAAAAAATAAGAGTCTAATCTCTTTCTCCCTGGGCTGAGTTCTAATTTATGTCTTGAAATTCACTAACCACTAGGCTCACATTACCTAGCCTCTGTTGATGATATAACCAATTCTTAAAACCCAAAACTTGCCTTTTTCATTGAAATTCTAAGTATACCATGAACACCATTTATGGCTAATAAAACAAATTACTAACCTTTTAAAAATAGCTGTTAAATTTTTACCAACCAAGAAATATCTTCATGTTCCTAAATGAAAATGGACCTACGAAACAAGGAGATGGGTAGGGCTGGAATAGAGGAGGTGTGAATGATGGAAGGGTTATACTGATGGAGAGGCATTAAACTCAAACTGACAAGTTGAATGAAAATTCCTTTGTACAACTATTTAAAGACAATTCTTAAAGTTATTGGGTTTTTGAAAGAGTGATGTTTCTTGAATGTGTAACAGCCCACCCTTCCCCTCCCCACCCCGCTTCGAGAGAAACACCTTGTGGCATTTTGAATCCTAGAATATTACACAACTATTGACAGAACCTCATTCCCTGGGTCTAAGTGAGCATTAATGACGCTAAAGGGAAATTATATTGAGTACCGTGTTGGGTATAGGAGTGGGTTCTACTTCAAAAAAATCGCGATATCCTATCACTATCCATTGCAATACATACACTGACCTTAATAATGCCAAGCCAGTGGGAGGGGAATGGGAAAGAAAGAGTAAGTGTTGCATTTAACAACCCAAGGCACAGGACAGGAAGAAATAATATGAAGAGAAAGTCATGGTCCAATTTCCTTTCCAAGAGAATTTAGCAGAGCTGTGGGAGTTGGAGGAAAACTGGACCTGGCAAATAAGTCAAGCAATTTGGAATATTCTTTGCCTACTTGGCCCTCTTCCCGCACCCCTTGCCTTCTGAACCTACTTTGAAATTTATTTTTCTATTGAAGTGCCTGATGAAATGGGGAAGTATTGTGAGAGTGTTAATAATAATGTCTTTATACAGTATGACTTAGAGGAACATAATCTCTGTTCTCATTGCTTTATGTTGTTTCCCTTCTGTGTTTTTTACTAAACAGACCACCCCATATCTTGCCTGGGATTTTTCATGTTGGCCATGAATTTCTTCCTTGACAATTATATGTAGTCCTCTTCTTGAGGCAAAGTTTACCTCTAAAAATTATCAGCAATTTCTCTGAGACCTTGATGCATGGCTTTCTACAGACAAGATTTCTGATCATCCAAATGTCTTGCTGTTACGTTGTTATCAAAGAAAGCTGGCGGTTATCAGATAATTGCCCAATCTGTCAAAAATAATTTCTCTCTTTGGATTAAATAGGGAAAGAATAACTCTAAAGTCAATGTCTGACTAAGATATACTAACAGATTCATTTAGTCTGATCCATTTATATCTCTAGAGGTGAATGCATTTTACTGGACTTAAAATTTAGATTCTTGATACAGTTTCATCTATGGGCATTAAGGCACTTATTCATGAAAGGAGCTTCTGCAATTGGTCTCTCTCTCTCTCCTCTCTCTCTCTCTTTCTCTCTCTGGTCATGGGGCTTCACCTCAGGGCCTGGGTACTGTCCCTGTGCTCTTTTGCTCAAGGCTAGATAGAGCTCTACCACTTTGAAACACAGTGCCACTTCCTGCATTTGGTCTTGTCACTTTTAACTAGAACCAACTCTCCAGTTTTTCTATACCATATCAATGTTTTACTTATTCTTTATATCTAGCAGTCATGCTTTTGATCATAGGGTGCAATCTTCAATGACATGAAAATTATTCCATTTCCAGTCACCAGTCATCAAAATGATTTTTTTATTTTTTTGGTCATTGTGGATCTTGAACTTTGAGCTTAGGCGCTGTCTCTCAGCTCTTCAGCTCAAAGCTAGTACTCTACAACTTGAGCCACAGTGCCACTTCCAGTTTTCTAATTGGAGATAAGAGTCTCACAGACTGTTGTGCCTGGGCTGACTTTGAACAGCAATCCTCAGTTCTCAGCCTCCTGAGTAGCTAGGATTACAGGCATGGGCCACCAGTGCTCAGCTCAGAATGATTTTAAACTTATTTATTATCCCAGATATTGGGCAATAAATACTGAATGGTATTATTGTAGAATCTTGACATTGATATGTTTGCAAAACACTTTAAATAATTATTGTTATATAAACTGTGATTTTTTTTCCTCAAGGCTAGCTAGTGCTCTTCCACTTTGAGCCATAGTACCACTTCTGATTTTCTGGTGGTTAATTGGAAGTAACAGTCCATTGAACTTTCTTGCCTGGCATGTCTTTGAACAGCAATCCTCAGATCTCAGCCTCCTGAGTAGCTAGAATTACAGGTGTGAGCCATTGGTGCCAGGTCTATCATCATCATCATCATCATCATCATTGTCATCATCATCATCACCGTTATTATTATTATATACTCAAAAGTAGCCCAATAAAGTAAGAAGTATTATAATCCAAATATTCAGATAGAAAATTGAGACTATGAAGTTAATCTGTCATAATTAGCAATCTAATTTTAGTGTAGTCAAAATGTGATTTCAGGACAACAGCTATTTGTCAGTTGTAGAGTGCACGGTTTGCATGTGGTAAGGATGTAGATTTGATCTTTAGCACAGAGACACAGCAAAATCCTTTGCATTGAATACCACACCTCGGCGCTAAATAAAGCATATGAATAATTCACTACATTTTGAGTGATTTTTTTCCTATGCACACTACTCTTTGTACAACTGTGCAAATGGCAGGGGAAAACATATAAAACTCACTAAAACTCCTTCTGAAAATTAAAAAAAAATGAACAGTTGTGTGTATACAACAGCTTCTTAATGAAGTCTAATTGGTCATAGAAACAACTTGATAATCTATTGCCCTACCTGATCATTTCCTCCAGTGGAAAAGAAATGCAACATCACAATAAAGCTATCTCTTAGGCAAGTTGATGGATAAGGAAAGGATTTCTGTCGAACATCTGTTTTAGCCATAGGGGGTAAAGATGAGTTATACTCAAATTATAGTACACTGGGACTCACTCATTGCTTTGGGGATATTGCAATCTAGACATACTATTGGATCAAACACATATGCCTGTTCACTGGAAGTTTAGTGATATCCCAGAAGAAAATAATTGACAATAATTAAGCTAAAACTAAAAATTAACTGACAATTAAAGAAAAAGAGATAACAGTAATTAGAAATCCAGGCTAACTCAAGACCACATTTTAGATCACCAATAACAAATCGTCTTCTCCTAAAGCTGAAGGAAACTGCAAGCTTCTCCTGCACTTCTGAATATGTATTCATCTTCAGTAAGCTCTAGCAACTTCATATTTTAGCTATATAAATAACAAGCCTTAATACCCTGTACAACTAGGAAAACAAAAGAAAAAAAGCAACTTTTTCTTAGTTGTAAACAAAGAAAAGGTAACTCAGTCAAATAAAACCTAAATTTTCCCTACAGAGAAAATTTTTTGTAAGCTTGAGACTCTTCAGGATGGCCCATCAATGAACCTCAAAATACTTTTTGTAAATTATTGCTACAGAAAGTACTTTCACTTCACACAATAAAATAAAATTGATCATCAGCTATTTTTAATAGCAGTATTTTTTAATGTCTCAGAACTGCTGTGAGTTTTATGGAGAAACCTTAACCAACTGAAAAAAATGTCCATCCATTATAATTTCTCCCTCCCAACTTCACTTTCCTTATTTTGTATCACCAGTCTTCCAATCCCAAAGGAATCACTTCACCACCCCCCCACCTACAAAATTCATCTCAAAGTTAGTGACTACCACGTTGACCCAAAGTAGTTTTCTCTTAGCTTGCTGCAAAAACTTCCTGATTGGATCTTATATTTCCCTTTGTGTTTTCTAACTGTTCCTGCTCTACAGCACAATCTTTCCAGAATGAAAATTATTTCATAGCGTATTGGTGAACTCAACTACCAATGGCTTCCCACAACATGAAAACCCAACTGCATGTGGGTCTATCCACGATGCACCCCTACATTCTCCCACTCCTCACTTCTTCAAAGATTTTACACCTGAATCTTTTGTATCTTTAGTACTTTCCCACAAAATATAGCTTACATCTGTATTTTGTTCTTATGTCAATAATGACTCAGATAGCTATCCTTCAAATTGCACGCCTCACTCATCATGGTTTCTACCTACACTTACCACTATCAGCAATGTTTTGTTCTGTGTAGAATTGTCTCCATTGTAATGTAATTTCTATAAATACATCATCTGTTTTATAGGAACATTGTATCCCTATCTCCAGTAAAAGACCTAGTAGATAAAGCTTGTTCTGTACATATTTAATAACTCAATGTAGCAATTTCATTGTTGGGACCAATTTAGATGACCATACCATGGTCAACCAGATGGTCAGTATTTCTAAAATCCTAGAACACATTTGTAAAACACTCAATGCTTTCCTATGGTTCTTGAGATCCAATTATAGTATTCTGATCTAGGGAAAAGCAGGAATAAGTTAGTTTCTCCCACTCACAGCTGGCTAGAAGTTAACATTCCATATTTAATCTTTTACTCCAAAAGAGTTATCTTCATATGATCTTGCTTCCCCAGTCCCACTTCATAATTCTGAGTGACAACTATTGTAACCATACTCCTCATAATTTTGCAGTTCCATGGGAAGAAAAAAATGTTTTAGAATCTGAAAGTTTAACAAGTCTCTGCCTTTATTTCATATGACACTTTGACTTGCAAGCTAGAAGGATTGCAAATTTGAACCGGATTCTATTTTAACTGAGCTAGGTAGACTCCAATAAGAGACAAATATTTAAAAGATATGTCCTGCTTCTCTTCATTTTATTGAACCATGATTTTGTGTTTAGAAGGAATTACACTGTTTGAGCTCTCCCCTAAATCTACTATATTTCAATTAATATATTTATGAACACTTGTAAACCACCTAAAGAGTGGGAAGAGAGTGCACTAACAAATTCAATACATTATCCTTAAATTTTTAAGGAAAAAATGAGGGAAGGGGTAGGTTGGGAGAGGTGGGTGAGAATATTGAAAGGGATGAGATTGATCAAAACACATCATATTTATAAACTGTTTTGTTGAATAGCAACTCCTTTGTACAACTGCTTAAAGATAATAAAAAATATTGTTAAAAGAAGATATTCAGTTAAAAAAAAGATATCTCCTGGGAATATCATATGAATCTAATTACAATTAAAAAATTTATCAACTTTCAAAATCCAAGAGGTTGTACTTTTAGGAGCCATAACTACAGCCATAAATTTTATTAAAAATAAATAATAATTGATATTAGAAGGTGATATGAAAATTACAGGGAAATGATATCGAAAATAAGGACATGCAGTCATGACAATAGTAATGATTATATGACTATATGGAAGCAATGTTACAAGTACTTTATGTCTACAAAACACTGCTTTCAATCTGGTCCCAACAGCATCATATTGCACCCAAATGATTGGAATAGATTCCCAACTGATCTAAGGCCTCTGCTCCTAACTGCTAGAATCTATTTTCAATATAGCTGCCCAAGGAACCTTGAAAAAATAAATTCTGTCGCATTACTTTCCTGCGCCAAACTTTCCTATAAGTTTTCATCTGTCTTACAGTAAAATTCAAGTATCTAACCTGATCCTATCAAATCCACAAAAGAAGAAAATGTTACCCACAACTTCCCTCTATATCTGCCACTTGTTCATAGTATCTTCCTGCTACAAGCAGCCTTCCAGGGTTGCTCCATCGATGGACCTCTATTCTGTCATCTCATCTACCAGTGACGTTTTCTCCAGATGTTAGATGGACACTGTCCTTCCTTCTTCTGTTTTTGTTTAAACGTTGCCTTCTAACTAAAGCTTCTCTGACCACAAAATTTTAACTTATGGCTTCCATCTCATCAGTCTTCTTCCATTTCCTTCCATAGTGTTACTTATTATTTCTACTGTATTGTGTGCATTTACCTGCTAGTAAATTTGTCACCATCTACGACTCTTTAGAATACAAGTTCTGAGGAAGGTATTTGTGTATGTTTTATTTTCCATTGCAACCCCAGTTCTTAGAAGAATGGTTGATACATAAGAACTAAAAAATGTATTGAACAAATCATTTAAAATTAAGATGCAAGTTTTGAATGTGAAGGTGCAAACCTATGATCCCAACATCTCTGGAGGTAAACATCAAAAGGGTCACATGTCAAATCTAGCTCAGTCAACAGTTAAAGAGTTTTCAGTTTAAGCAAGTTGGGCTTGATTACACTTGTAATTTTAGTTTTGGGGGACACAGATTAATAAACTTGTGTCTGATCTTTGCCCCAATGGAAAACATGACACTTATCCAAAAAGTATTTGAAAAAAATGAAAGGGTGGAGATACATTTCAAGTGGTAGAACACCTGTGTAATAATCACAGGGGAGGAAGAAGAGAAGGATGAAAAGGAGAAGAGGAGAAGAGAAAAAGAAAGAAAGAGAAAGAAAGCAAGAAAGGAAAGGAAGGAAGGAAGGAAGGAAGGAAGGAAGGAAGGAAGGAAGGAAGGAAGGAAGGAAGGAAGGAAGGAAGGAAGGAAGAAAGGAAGGAAGAGAGGGAGGGAGGGAGGGAGGGAGGGAGGGAGGGAGGGAGGGAGGAAGTTTCCTACATGAGGACTTTACTGATTAGCTCTTGGGTGAGGAACTTTACAGTTTTCTTCATTAAGATAATTTCTGGATATTCTACTCTCATGAAAATCAGTGCAAAATGTCCAAATTTTCAACATAACCCTTTTCCTGTACTACCCAAAGCAATGTTTTTACTCGTATCTCTGCCTAGAGCAGAAAGAAACAATACCAATAACCAGTTTCTTTCCAGATTATAATAGAATATCATCATAACATTTTCTAAAACAGAACATCTATCCAATTAACCTTGAATATTTTTAAGAAAGCTTGTAATAGAAAAGATAATTGCATGGTTGTCAAAAATCGTGACTAATCAGGTACAATACTACCCCATAAAAATAATTCTTATCAAAAGATTAATGCTTGCCTGTTTAGCACTAATGAAATATACTTGCAAGAGATTTAAAAATAAATAACTGACCAAAAAATATTGCATAGAAAATATACAGCCAAAATGAAATTTAAAGGCTAGAAAATAAATAAAAACAATAAATGCAAGTTCTCTATTTAATATAAACACCAGGTAGAAATTATTGTGTCCAAATACTTCACAAAGAAAAACACAAGGTGAAAGAACATGGTCTTCTCTCCACTATGTGCTGTCACAGGTTATCCTATGAACAGTTATCCATTGTAGCTCCTCACTAAAAGTCAAAGCCTTTAAAGTGCAGTCCTTTGTTTAAAAAAAAAATAGCAAGGAAAACCTTTCACACATATAGAAATGGAGAAAATTGCTAAAGAAGAGAAAAAGCCCCCTTGACAGATAAGCAATAGCTCTGCTTACACAGTAATTTATGGTAATATCTCAAAGCTTTTGATAAAATTTCACACGTATTGCAGGGTAGGACACTGTAGAAGATAAAGGACTCAAGGAGATAGGAGAAAATTAAACCATTTTTTTAAGAAGAGGAAGGAAGTATTTTGTTAAAAAAATGACAATTGGTTTTGATAGTCATAACAATTTGTGTAATTTCTATGTGCACTGGGAATGTGATGTCTCAAAAAATGACAGCCAGATATTTTCCCTATTGCTACAAAAATGCCACTTTTGAGATCAATAAATATAAGTTATTGACAGACAGATAGACACATGCATACATACATACATACATACATACATACACAGATCTGTATTGTGAACACATATTTATTAGTTTAGCCATTACCAATATGTATATATATATATATATATATATATATATATATATATATATATATAGGTAGTAGCTGATCTAAACAGTTACTAATTGACTACTTTAACTCTTTTCTTCATTGTATTTGATAGCAAATCAATTTTCCAATAGAATTATTTTACCTTTGGGGTATTAGACTGCAAATGCCATTTACAATATATTCCTACAAATACTGGAAAAGTTTCCTACTAGATATGTAGCAAATAAATGAAGAAACATTGATACAAGGTGTTTCATCCTTTCTCATTATCTGAAAAATAATGAGCTTCAGCTTACATATTTTTCTATCAACATTTGCAGCTCTTATTGAGCTCAAAGTTTTATTTGCTGTTTTACAGACTTTAGTATTTTTATTTTAAAGTATTGTTTAATGCTGTCATTTTAGTTTTAATAGTCTCAGCAAAAGATCTGAAAATTCGTTTTTATATCCTGTTTTTTAATAAAGAAGTCTTGTTTAGGTTTGTTTGTTTTTTTCTGAACCTCAATGTATACCTGCCTTGTCATTGTCATTTTAATCAATGACTTCGCAACTCAGTTTATGAGAGCAATACTTTGGAGCTCTTCATTTTAGGAAACAGAAAAAAAAATCATGGAGAAAATTATATGAACACCATTTCCTGAAATTTAGGGAAAGAAATGAAAAAGATCTGTCTCTTTTCTCCCTAACAAATCTCTCCTGAGGCAGGGCTTTAATGAGTAGTTCTGGAAACTTCTTAAACAATATGTATCACTGACCTGGATGGCTGACCCTTTCAAGCTGGCTGATGTTATTCAGTAAAGATAGTATCAGACTCTGAAGTCACTGGTTTGAGTTTCTGAAGTATTTTAAGGATATATTTTGTGAGAGTGGGAAGCACATTTTAATACTATTCACATGTTTCCCTGAGAATGAAAGCTGATCTGCAAGGGCGTTGAAAGCATTACAGGCTAATTTCATTGCAATTTCAGGGGCTGGAAGGGAGAGCCAAGAGTTGGGGGGCGGGGGCTACCGCAGCAGTGAGGTGAACACTGTTGACCCATTGGAAAAACCCAACATACTGGAACCTGCTAGAGAAAGTTCATGTTTTGAGCCTTTATAGGAATTGTACCGCTCTCTTGAAAATTTACACTGTCATTTTATTTATAGCAGATGTCTCTTAAAACAAACATTTTTATTTTATACTATACAAATCTTATGGAAAATTGCAAACATCATGTGGAGTTCTGGTCATGCTGTAGAAATCTACAGTATTTTCTACAATGGATTATGAGCAAGGGGGAAAAAACTGATACTGATCTAAGGCTGAAGGATGAAGGGTAATCAAAACAAGGCTTCTGCAGATGCCTTTATGAAACTTGTTTTTAAAAAGAAGGTAAAAGTTGAAAGTATGGATTAAACCAACTAAATTAAATCAGCCTGTATTTAAAATAACAGTCTATACTTCAGAAAAAAGTGACCAGAAGTAAGTGGGAGCCAATGCCACTGTCTGTGATAATTTAAAATAAAAACAAGGCTTCATTTGCATTTTCCTAAGCAAACCTTAGGAAACCTTATTTCTCTTGTGCATTCATATCACAAATAATTGAAATGCACACTTTTTTCTGGCTAGTTCCAGCTCATTGTAAGTTGCTTCTGAGCAGACCTTAAGTCATGTGACCATTCATGCTCTGCCTAATCAGATGGACTGTAAAGTTTTAGCATCTGAAAATTGACTCCTAATTTATATTAACAATAAATTCGAATATGTACTTGAAAGACAAAGTAAGTTGGAAGCTGGACACTAGTGGCTTACACCTGTAATCCTAGCTACTCAAGGGGCTGAGATCTGAGGATCACAGTTCAAATATAGCCCAGACAGGGAAAGTCCGTAAGACTTACCTCCAATAAACCCACAGAAAACCAGAAGTGGTGCAGTGGCTCAAGTGGTAGAGCACTAACCTTGAGCTGAAGAGCTGAGGGACAGCGCCCAGGCCCAGAGTTCAAGCCCTACAGCTGACAAAAAAAAAGAAAAGAAAAGAAAAGAAAAGAAAGAAAGAAAGAAAGTAGAGCTGTAAGGGATGATGTTGTTTAAGATGAATTGAACTCCTAAACTGATATGCTAAATTGAAACCCCTTTTGTACAACTATATGAAGACAATAAAATTAATTAATTAAAAAATAAGAGAAAGCAAATTCTGTCTAAAAACTAGCACTGAGAAATATAAAATGAGATATTGCAATGTTATATACAAGAATGTCAGTAACTTTAATATTCCTTTCAGTTACAAATAAATGTATTCTCATATATTATCCTCCTCATTAGTAGCATTCAAAAACAGAGAGCTCTACAAATTCTGCAAATAGAAATCCAGAAGGGCAAAACTTGTATTTCTGTGAATTCACTGTTCATTATTCATAGTTTGTAACAACACCCATTTCAGAAAGGAAGTCATTAAAATAATGTGGCTGTTATATTTTCCCAGGCCTTTGTGAGAGTTTAAGCAGTACAACAGCATAATCTCTCTAGACCTTAAAAACACAAATCCATGACAAGGACATAAGATTGATGGAATTTGTAATAATATATTTTTACTTTATGTAATAAATTTGTAATTTCAAGGACATTATTCAGAATGACCCCATCGCTGTACAGTGTGTGAATTCCTATGCTGTTTTGCATTAATGTCTGTAGAAAAATTATTTCACTGTTAACAATCTGTCGGTAGTGCTTCAGTAGGTTGCTTACTATTATAATTCTGATCATAGATAAAGGTTAAAATATCTCTAACCTTTACAAATGTATTATGTTGCACTTCTGATGTAGATTTTATTGCAGATAAAAATCTATGACAAATTTTTTGTATGACTAAAAGACATGATTTCATATTCCACTCTGATAAGAGAAACATGCTTCTTTGCTTGTACTTCTGAAATGTTTTTGGATATATTAACAATTAATCACCCTACCTCTTATATCATATAAGTTAAAAAAAATCTCAAAATCGACTTCATTTTATTTTATGGGACCAGCTTCAGTAAATATTTCTTAAGCAAATCTGAAAAACTGTGAAGAAATACTCTGAATTCAGCTGACTACTGGCTGATCAAAACAGACAAAATATTCTGCTCAGTCAACATAATGAGAAACAGGAAGAGTAAGTCACAAAAGATCCTGGAAATGGAGTGTTGCCATGAAGGTGTATAAGAGCACCAACAAAAGTTTCTCAAATATAAGTGTCAAGATAATAGTGGGTCCCTCTGACAGTCATTTAAAAAGAAAAAAATGCCTATTATAGTACATTTTTGGAGTTATAAAAGCACTTGAGTTTTCAGAGAGCTACAGACTTGTAAAATGTTTCTGACATTCCATCAAAAAAATCAGTGTTATGACATTGTCATAATACATAATCATATAGTCAAGGAATGATTGGAAGTAGATCCATAAGAGAGTTTTTTTTAACACATTTCACTTTACATTCCAGACATTTTTTTCTTTTCTTCTTCCTTTAGTTTAAATTATCAAGAACAAAAAAGATGGAGAAGTAGATTCTTTCTTTTCATCTCTTTTTCTGATAATTATTTGGAAAACATAAGAACTCTGGATGGCTCACAAGTTTTCTTTTTTAGAAAAGTTTTATAATTGTGAGGAACCTCAAAAAGATCCACATCTGAGGATCGAAACTGTTTAATAGTGGGTAAATACTTCTCCAAAGTTACCCACTCAGGAGAAAATATTCCCTTACATTACCTGAGTGCCTCACAGCTATTTCATTGGTCGTACACACCATGATCAGGATTCTTAGGGATCTCTGAAACTAGTCTTTTATTTTTGTACTATTGAAATGACTCCAAGGAGATCCCTTACTATTACAACATCACCTGAAATCAGACCAGAGCTTAACACAGAGTAACCAACAAAATTCACCCCTTCTCAAAAAAAATTTTTTAAAAAAGGAAAAGAAACAGAAAAAGAATAGCATGTAGCTTTATTTTTCATTTTATTTATTTATTTATTTATTTATTTATTTATTTATTTATTTATTTATTTATTGTTGGTTGTGTGGCTGTACCTGAGCCCTTCAGCTCAAGAGTAGCACTTTACCACTTGACCCATAGCACTACTTCTGGTTTTCTGGTAGTTAATTGGAGATAAGAGTCTCACGGACTTTCATTCCCAGGGCTGGCTTTGGACTGCAATTCTCAGATTTCAGCCTCCTAAGTAGCTAAGATTACAGGCATAAGCCACCAGTGCCTGGCTAATTTATTTAGTCTTTTAATTTATTTTAAAAATTTGCCCACTGCCTAAGCCTTTGAGTGCATGTGCATCATAAAAAAAAAATCAAACTTTGCTGGGCATAGTGTATTTGAACTGTGTCTATTAGGATTATCCAAATACACACACACACACACACACACACACACACACACACACACACACACACACATACCAAATATGGACTTATTGTCAGGAATCTCAAGGAAAGATCTATTAATATTTTACTCCTATAATCCTAGCTACTCTAAAAGCTGAAATCTGAGGGTTCTAGTTCAAAGCCAGCCTGGGGAAAAGAAAAAGAAAAAAAAAGCCCATAAGACTCATCTCCAATTAACTAACAAAACATCTGGAGTGTAGGTGTGGAATTATGTAGACAAGTGCCAGCCTTGAAACAAAAGAACAAGGTCCTAAATTCAATTCCCCATACCAGCACAAAAAAAAGTATAATTTGCTTTAAGAAGGGCAGAGCATACTGTAAATTCTGTCTAAATTTAGCCTATAATGTGTGTTCTTGCATGACATCATAATTAATGCTGCATAGCGTACAGTGGTCACACTGTTTATGACATTAATTTTCCTGTCAGACAGCCATACCACTTCAGAGAACCATGTTGTTCCAACAGAAACCTAGTTTACTTTTTGGTTTTGGTTTTTTTGTTGCTGTTGTTGCTTTTGTTTATAAAAAAAATTATATTCCTTTGATTGTGACTTTACACAACCATACCCTTAAAATACAATTTTAGGACTCTGAAATCCACTCTGTACAGTATTTTTACAA